>NC_084508.1:22243276-22900776 GCF_024500385.1 Phyllopteryx taeniolatus | reverse complement strand
TACTACTTGAGGTTCTTGGTTATTTGCTGTAAAAGCTATCGGTAGTGCAGTGGTTCTCATGGCTGACTACAGCTGGCATGGGCTAAATTCCCACTCACAATCGCCCTGTGACTAAGTGGCTCCCTGTCTGACTTTGGCCCTAAGTCACCATGTTAAGTAAACATGATAAGGGTGTTTAAAAAAAAAAAAAAAAAAAAATGGATGTATGGACCAGTGGACAAATGATAATTTTTTTTGTCGAACCTATCCTCTGTTATGCAGTGAAGAAGAAAAAAAAAAGTTTGTGGCTTTGAGGCATATTTTTGTACTCTTTCTCTCATGCCCGAAAATGGCACGAGATGGCGCCAAAAGTGCAGGAAAGTTGTAATTGGTGTCACGGAGGTACAGTATGTTGAAGTGGTTCATCTCGACAGTTTAAAATCTGTTATGTCAAGGTGAGGCTAAATTGTTTGCGGAAGTTCGGGAGAGTTTTCACTGCATGTGTAAGTTTTTGCTGTACTGAAATCAAATCATCTGTAATTATAATTTTTTTAAGGATAATGTTGTAAGATTAGTTTGAAATGATATTAAAGTTTTTGGGGATCGTATTCTGTGGTATAGTTATGGTGTTAGAACTATTAACACATTCACTGCCATTGACGGCTTTAGAAGTCAAATATCCATGTCAACTGGGAAGGCTGGCAGTTAATATTAGCAGTTCTTAACATTTTGGGGGGGGGGTCATCAATTACTCTGTAATACTATTATAATTACTGTAGTTACTGTATATTTATTTAATTGTTTTGCTGTGATCCAGTTCCTTATTGTCAACTCAAATAATAACACATTTTCAGTGTCGATCATAAGACCCAACGTCTCACCTGTCTCGGGCATGCCCTGTGCCCGCTGCATGCGGGAGGTGAGCACCTCTTTGGCGGAGACGAAAAAAATGTGGTTGGGTGCCTGTTCACGGTCCATGACCTTCAGCTCTTCCACCAGGAAGTTAACACAACGATCTGTGTGCTGCTTTCTCACCTAGAGCATGAGAGAAGGGAAAGGATTCAAATATACAGTAGTAGTATTTTAAAACAAAAAACAACTACAACATTGTACGGTGTCAGATCCATCCATCCATCTTCTATTTATACTGATTATCCTCACTAGCGTCGCAAGTGTGCTGAAACCTATCCCAGCTGACTTTAAGAGGCGGGGGACAGCCTGGACTGGTGGCTAGCCAATCACAGGGCACATATAGACAAACAACCATTCACACCTATGAGTCGGATGTGCTAACCACTCAATCACTGTTCCACCCAGGTCAGATCGCCTGAACATTTTTCAGGTGTCCATCTTCTAAATGATACAACATAACTCACATCTTCCATGTATTCCGGTTCATTTGCAGAGGCGTCCCAGCGATTGTTGAGGATGAAGATGTTGGGCTTTGACAACCGTTCGTTGACTTTGTGAAAAAAATGCTTTTCCTAGATGGTGACAGAGTAAATAAGGCAAAGTGGTCACTTTTAAAACTGGTATTTACTCTATCCATCTTTGTTGATAGGTGTATAAACTATAACATTAAAAGTAATATCTGACAGAGACATTGCAAGATTCTGCATGTGTTTTTTAGAGGCAGCGACAATAAAAGACTGACAAGCCAACTAAGCTTTTACCGGACGCCTCTTTATAATCACTTGTCAGTATAGCTGCTTAATTCCACGGAAAAAGCTGGAGCGGAATGTCTGTGCTTTTCCTTGAAGCAGCTCTGTAACGCTTCACATTGCATGAATTCCTGAGCGCACAGAAACCAACCACGAGAGCAGGCAGACACATTCTATGATCTGCAACGAGTTTAGAAAAAAGCACACGATTTGCCAAGCTTTATTTCAGATGCTCATTAGTAATATTTAGGACAACTACTGTTTTTCCTTATTTTTAATGTTTATTTACTTATTCTCGGAGATTACCAGTCGTCTATTAGGGGTTAGGTGGGTGGTAGGAATTTATTTGCACAAATGTTTTTATAGTGCTGTATTAAATAAGTATCATACCCTATATAGAAAATGAAATATACCTGTTCATTTCGTCAAGTGGATGCGGCACCCAGTAATTAAATGGCCATCATTTAGAATGTGGGAATAATATTTGAGGAAATACATACATATAATGTTTTCTATTATTTTGATTATGCTTTGTGTGATACCAACACCAAAATTTGACGATGTCCGTACAGTCAGTGTAATGGTATGTGAGTTTATTCTGAGGCTCCTCTTTCTCACAGGATGACAAGAAGAGTAGGTTCATATTTACTGGATTTCACAGATGTGAACCTGAACGCAGCAAGTGTCATTACCGTGTTCATGAGCGTGGATTCAGAGTTGGCAACAAGCACGAAGACATCAGCGTCCAGACAAAACTTGTCTATCCAGCTGTCCAACTCTGACGTGACATCTGTCCCCGGGCTGGTAAATGACAAAGTAGTTATTTTACAAGCCATAGACGCAACTTAGAAAATATGAACTTGTTTTACATTAAATTTCTCAACTTTAAAGGTAGCATATTATCGAAATATGACTTTTTGAAAGCTTGTATTCAAATAGTTGACTCTCTGGAGTGCCTTCGGAACTATCAAGTGTGAAAATAATCAACTAAGTTAATCTTTGTTATGTGGCTATTTCTAAAAAAGTGTCTGTGACTGAGACAACCTACACTAATTTACATGATAAACACGCACACAAAGTTTCTCTGCCAATGACATGATCAGCTAAGATGGGCAAAGATCCAGAGCCACTTTTCAAGCGATGGCCAGAGTACAGCCACCAGACTACACTGTCTGAAACACCATCATGCAAAGGCCCCGTCATGTAGAAATGCACCTGCTAAGGTAGGCGTGTCAAACTAATTTTTGTTGCAGGCCACTTTGTAGTTAAGGTTTCCCTCAGAGGGTCATGATGACTGTGAAACCATAAATATGTTTAAGCACCTCATTATAGTGTTAGACATAAACAACAAATTGATGGATAACTAGTTTGAAATCAGAAGTCGAGGCTAATAGTTTGTTGAACTATTGTTCAAGTTACTGTAAAAGGTGGTTTGGTAACAAAAAAAAATCATTGCAATATCTCAACATTATTATTTATGTATGACAATTGGAAATTTTGGTATAGATTTGAGCAAGAATCATGGAAGTTGACACATGATTTGCTTTTGCGAGACACACAAAATGATGCGGCGGGCCAGACCTGGTTTGATACCTGAGTTGCTTTGTTGGATGCGTAGATTAGCATTCACCAAATGGCCCCAACCTTTATTATTTATGTACCTACTGCTATCTAGTGGAAGTGTGTTTAATTGTTTTACCTTTACCTATGTGTCACTGGCAGAGAAAGTTCAACAAAGATACATTGTTTGGTGTAAATAAATCATTTTTGGACGAATTAAGAAAAATTTGATAATTTCCCACAGCTCAGCTTATGATTTCTCACAGCACGATCATGTGCCAAGGCACCCCGGTTGGAATCACTGAGCTAACGGCATTAGCTTCTGATAAGCGACGCATACTTGATCATGTGATGAAGTTGTCGACATGGCGGCGGAGATGATTCTATGTGACAGTGTAGTTTAGTTGTAGCACCCCCAGTAATCATGGGAACAAAAGCCAGACTTGCCACTGGTTGACAGACCCTTTCGAAAAAAAAATAATATCATGGAAAACGTTATTTATTTCCATAATTCCATTCAAAAAGTTAACTTTCATAGATTATAGATTCAGGGTCCACAATTTAAACAATTCCAAGTATTTATTTGTTGATTTTTAAGTAATTTGGGCTTCCAGCTCATAAAACCCATGAAATCAGTAATTCAAAAAAAAATAAAAAACATTTATACTGTGAAGAAATCACCATTTCTCAGTTTTTGTAGAAAAAAAAAAGAGATTAGGGTCACATTAAATCAATCAAAATATGGTACTTTCAAAACGATATCTTAATCTTCAATACTTGGTTGGGAATGCCTTTGCTTTAATTACTGTCTGAATGTGCCGTGGCATTGAGGCAATCAGCCTGTGGCATTGCCTGGGAGTTATTGAAGCCTAGATTTCCCGTCCTTCTTCTCTTTGGCACAGTTGAGACGCTTTCTATGTTGGCTCAGGCTCAGAAGTGAAGTTTTCAACAAAAACTGAGAAGTAAATTGAAATTTCTTCACAGTATTCTCCATCCATCCATTTTCCGAGCCGCTTCTCCTCACTAGGGTCATGGGCGTGCTGGAGCCTATCCCAGCTAACATCGGGCAGGAGGCGGGGTACACCCTGAACTGGTTGCCAGCCAATCGCAGGGCACATACAAACAAACAACCATTCGCACTCACAGCCACACAGTATTCTAATTTTTTGAATTCCTGATTTTGTGGGTTTTATGAGCGGGAAGTCCAAATAATGTAAAAATAAAATAAATACTTAAAATTGTCTAATATGAAAGTTTAATTTTCTGAATGTAATTGTGCAAATAAACTTTTCCATGATATTGTAATTTGGAAAGGGACTGTATACACAGTATGTAGTCGCTCACTTGCAAGAGAAGAGCCAGCACCTCAAAACACGCTACCGGTAATTTCACCGAGACAACAATGGGTTGTGTAAAGCATGTGTCTCCTTGGGGAGTATCGAGAAAAGCATTTCAGCGATTTTGTTTGGACACTGTTTTAAATTGTGAAAAAAAGGCAGAATTTGTCTCCTTTAAATTTGAGACACTGAAGTAAAGCAACAATATATTCTACTACTACTATAATATACCTGTCTACAAGCACCAGGTCATCCCGAAGCAGGGCACACTTGGTCTTTGGCCAAAATATACGAACGAGACAGCCAGCATCCAAACTCTCATCCATGTGGAGGGCATGAGCCAGCTGGTTGACTGTCTGCAGGGTTTTTAAAACATGTAAGAGAGCAACTTTTGGCACTGGAATCCTCTTAGTGTGATTAAAATTAAATGGAAGGAATGTTTCAACATATTTCTGACATGCATGCTTTTGGAATGTGTAAGGAAACTGAAGACTTTAATAACATTTGTTCAGTTTCTAATCATCCTGTATAAGAATCCAGAAAGAAAAGTTGCATCACTCAAATACTATTATTATTGACATTTATGTGTATCTTTGTGGGATGAAATGCATTTAAATGATTGGGAATAAAATAGATTAAGACACTGCTGACCTTTATGCTCTTCTCCTCCTCTGAGCCCTCAGTCTTGAGGTAGGCCTTGTCCTCATCAGTCCCTTCCACACTCAGGAAGCAGTTGGTGGTGTGACCGATACCGCTGGGGAGCACGCGATCCCTCAGCATGGCGTTGACCACTGTGCTTTTACCGTTACTTGTCCTACAAGCACACAATCGATTGGGACAACAGATGGACCATGTTCAAGCTCGTGAGCAATGCTTCAGGCATGATGCCTTCTAAAACTTTAAGATACGCAGCAAAGTCACGACAGGGATTTATAGTTAAATAAACAAGAAATCTCTGAGAGAATACCTCAAGCTGACAAGTCAGGTTTTATGGTCAAAAGTGTTTACCTTCCAAAAAAGGCCACTTTCATGTGTCTGCGAGCCAGCACCTCCTTGATGACAGCAAGTTTATCTGCGTACGCCTGGATCTCCAACTTTTGATCCAGACTTGCAATTTTCTCCATCGCTTTATTCTCGCATGTTTCTGTTAAACAAGCACAGTTACACAACATCAACACAATGAGTCTTCCTTAAATGTACACTTATATTGCCAAAAGTATTCGCTCACCCATCCAAATAATCGGATTCAGGTCTCCCAATCACTTCCATGGCCACAGGTGTATAAAATCAAGCATCTAGGCATGCAGACTGTTTATGCAAACATTTGTGATCGAATGGGTCGCTCTCAGAAGCTCAGTGAATTCCAGTGTGGAACTGTGATAGGATGCCACATGTACAAAAACTCTAGTCGAGAAATGTCCTCACTCCTAAATATTCCACAGTCGACTGTCATCTGTATTATAAGAAGGTGGAAGCGTTTTGGAACGACAGCAACTCAGCCATGAAGCGGTAGGCCACGTAAACTGACGGAACGGGATCAGCGGATGCTAAGGCGCATAGCGCGAAGAGGTTTCGCTCTCTGGCGAATCTCTACAGACCGCCAAACTTTATGTGGCCTTCAGATTAGCTCAAGAACAGTGTGCACTGAGCTTCATGTAATGGGTTTCCATGGCCGAGCAGCTGCATCTAAGCCATATGTCACCAAGTGCAATGCAAAGCGCTGGATGCAGTGGTGTAAAGCATGCCGTACTGGACTCAAGAGTAGTGGAGACACGTTCTCTGGTGTGACGAATCACGCATCTCCATCTGGCAATCTGATGGGCAAGTCTGGGTTTGGTGGTTACCAGGAGAACGGTACTTGTCTGACTGCATTTTGCCAAGTGTAAAGTTTGGTGGACAGGGGATTATGGTGTGGGGTTGTTTTTGAGGAGCTGGGTTTAGCCCCTTAGTTCCAGTGAAAGGAACTCTGAATGCATCAGGATACCGAGAGATTTTGGACAATTCCATGCTCCCAACTTTGTGGGAACTGTTTGGAGCTGGCCCCTTCCTCTTCCAACATGACTGTGCACCAGTGCACAAAAGCAAGGTCCATAAAGACATGGATGACAGTCTGGTGGGGATGAATTTGACTGGGCTGCACAGAGTCATGACCTAAACCCGAGAGAACTTTTTGGGATGAATTAGAGCAGAGACTGAGAGCCAGGCCTTCTCGTCCAACATTAGTGTGTGACCTCACAAATGCGCTTCTGGAAGAATGGTAAAAATTTCCCATAAACACACTCCGAAACCTTGTGGACAGCCTTCCCAGGAGAGTTGAAGCTGTTATAGCTGCAAAGGGTGAACCGATGTCATACTGAACCCTATGGATTAGGAATAGGATGTCACTTCAGGTCATATGTGAGTCAAGGCAGGTGAGCGAATACTTTTGTCAATATAATGTACCGGTCTATCAACGAAATCTATTCTAGAATAAGATTCTAGATTAGCACAACAATGTACAGCACAATCTAATCTGATTATAATTTATTAAGCGTAAAAGAGGATAAAGAGGTTTAATTAATCAGATTCAGATCAAAAACATGGTTTGACAGAAACATCCTTGAACAAATACCTCCTCATCTCGAAAATCTCAAACTGACTTAATCACAAGGTTTAGACAGGAGGGTGCTCAAGCACAACAACAAAATAAACTAATATGAAAATACAATCTTTAACGACAAAACTGAATAGACTATATTTCGGACTACAAATAAGCCTTTTTGTACACTCAAATAGTGGCATGCAGCAATTAAAGGATGAGTACCTCGGCCACTAGAAAAAATAAGCACCATACCACAAAATGGACACCTCTTTTTTACCCCTCACAAAATAAGGTGGTACCAGAGAATGATTGATACAAGGTACGCAAAACACTTTAACAAGTCTCCTCATTCACCTACTGATGACGCAGAATCATGAGCAACCGGGTGGTTAAGTATCTTGCTCAAGGAGACTCAAGGTATTTTTGATTTGATTGTTTTATACTTACTGTAATTATGACTTTATTACTACGTTAGCGTAGGTTAGTGAGACTACGGCTTAAGAATACGTCGCCACGTGCCACAAGAGAGCACACTCAATTACTACCGTACTTACTATATTTCATTTTTTTGTTTAATATTTATGTCCTAAAAGTGTTTGTCATTCAAATAATTATGTAATTATGACTTTACTACTACCACGTCAGTGACAGCCACTGTAGTAATGGAACTCTGTTGTAAATTGAGGACCCCATTTAGATATGGGTAGTGTTCCACAAGGCTCTATACTAAGGCCACGTTTGTATCTTATACTTTCTATAAATGTCACAATTGCTTGCCATTACAGGAGGAAACTGGTAGCGTCCGACAAGGCTCACTACACAGTCCACAGATTTTTACAGTATTTTCTGCATATTAATCTCAAATCTCAAAGTTTGTGATAGTCTTCGGCATAAAGTAAAAATTCAGGGTAAATCGCCGTTTTAGGAATGGAATCCCCTATATATGCTAACGTTGAACTGTTTACATGGTTTGTGGCGGAATGAAAATTGACAGATGAACAGTAAACAATCCATCCTACCTTCCACAAACTCGGAGGTCTCTGTCACGTAATTGAGAAGCTGCTCAAACAGGTCACTTATGGTCTTTTTGGCCACAACAAAGTGTTTCAGGGGGGAAAACTCCCCCCTGGATGAGTCGGTGCGTCGAAGTGGGGGGGCCGCGGCCATGGCGACTGGAAATACATAGTGGTCACAAAATGTCAAAGTAAGTACAGTACACAATAACATTAGAACTGGGTAGCAGCGTGAGAGCCATTGCGCGATGTGTGTAATCCAATAGTTTAATTTTAGGGAGCACTTTATTGAGTGCACGAATGAAGCTAACCCACACGTGACGTTGAATGTGCGAGCAAACTGTTACTTTATTTAGATCCGTTACTGTAAAGGGGGACCCCGTGTATGTAAACAAGAGCAGCTCAGGTAAACTCGATTATTTGACTTCAGATGCTTTAACCGCAAAACACGTACGTGTTAAGCATCAATCAACTTAATAAACGAATTAAAAAACACGTTTAAACGAGCCAACCTGCGTACTTGTGCTAGCGAGCCGGTTAGTAGTTAGCTAACCGCTGCAAGCGAGCAGTAGTCGTCAGAACATTAGCGAAGCAAACTTTACGCTAATTAGGTTATTACCACAGTCCTAAAACTGCCAGTGTCCTCTTCTCATAACATAAACACACAAATTGTTCCTCTGCGACAGTGTTCTTAATCCCTGCGTGCGTGGAACGATGGTTAACTGGCAATCTGGTCAACCTTCTGTTATCTTCACATATTGTCAATTCATGTGTTTACGGGAAATCAGGAAGAAAAATATCCAAAATAAAAGATAATCATCTTGAGGCGCATGGTGATATCGCTATATAGGGCACACACCAAAAAAAATAACAATGTACCAAAATGAGAACCTAATCCATCATACTGTACTTTATGAAACGTGTTCTCGCTGCCACTACAAAAGCGTACTTTGGATGGACAACGTTACAGACCAAAATTAACGTGAAACACAAAAAAACTTCCGGTTTTGGTAACGGTAAAATTAGCTTGACGCAGTCTAGCAACAACAGCAGCCAATCGGAGAGCAAATAATTTACCCGACCCCTCTCCTGTAATGTTGAGTGGAGGCGTTATTAGGATTACCGCATAGGTTCTAGGCAGGACACGCCTCACTGCAAGATTATTGGCTCCTGCATCACGGAGAGGGCAGGCGATGCAGATTTAACGAGATGACGTCCCAAACATGTTTCATATTTGTACGAAATAAAAACAAAGTTTGTTATGGTTAGGTTTAGGGCTAGGGTTTGGTCTTAAGGCGGTTTACGATGGGTAAAGGTTAGGATTAGGGTGGGTTAGGGTTACTGGGAAACATTAACGCCGTCTTTTCTAGTGTCTTTATGTCTCAAAGATGTTCTGTCAATTGACTGTCTGTTGTCGTACTAGAGCGGCTCCAATTACCGGACACAAATTCCTTGTGTGTTTTTTGGACATACTTGGCAAATAAAGATGATTCTGATTCTGAAGAAGTAGGGCGTGTTCTTCTTCGATACAACAGCCAATCATAGTGCAGCATCGCGGCTCCTGGAGCCAGTGATATTGGAGCAGGGCGTGTCCTGCCTAGAAACTATGTGGGCATCCTTATCACGCAGTGTGGAGGAGCCAGAGGTTATTACAACACATGCCAAACTATGATGAAGCTTCACCTTTATGAGTAATATTGCATGATTTTGCAATTTATTCGTGACTGTATGATATGATATTTACAAATAAATAGGCTTACATATTAAAAACTACAGTACACCCAAAAGTACTTAAAACGGCTAATTGGGCGGTATGCCATGACATGTCAACTACACTTTTTAAAACTTTTTACACTTAGCTCTACCAGTACCACCATAATGACCAACATTACAATACAGTAGCATAGTCGACCTTGGTGTTCATAAAAAAACAAGACAGATTTTTTATTCCAAAAAAGTAGATTTCATGTAATAATACAATGTACCATTATGCACAGTTTGAAGATTAACCATGTCTATAAATATAAGGAGAAAATGTTCTAAAATGAGGTGGCACAGTGCCCGACTGGTTAGCACATCGGTCTCACAGTTCTGATGACCCGGGTTCAAATCCGACCTCGCCTGTGTGGAGATTGCATGTTCTCCCCGTGCCTATGTGTGTTTTCTCCAGGTACTCCGGTTTCCTCACATATCCCAAAAACATGCATGGTAGGTTAATTGAAGACTAAATTGTCCATAGGTATGAATGTGAGTGCGAATGGTTGTTTATGTGCCCTGCGATTGTCTGGCAAATAGTTCAGGATGTACCCCGTCTCCTGCCCGCAGTTAGCTGGGATAGGCTCCAGCATACCCGGGCCGCAACCCCAGTGAGGATAAGTGGTTTAGAAAATGGATGAATGGATGGATGTACTAGAATGATTCCATCAAAATGTATCGCATATAAAATTAAATAAATTTGTACATCAGTTCTTACAAGATTAAATGCAAATGCACTGTATTAAAAAGTTAAATACAAGTGAACTGTTCATGAAGTGGATATTTGGCTTGCCATCAGTGGAAGCTGGCATACCACAAGTCTAGTGGTACAAGTACCACACTTTGAGAATCACTGGTCTACACCAGATATGAGTGTTGGGTGGGCAGTAGTGCTCCACCCTGTGAGGGAAGGACAGGACAAGTACGGGAGAAGAATCATGCAGGACAAGGGTCATGAACACGGCTGTACAACTGAATTGTGGTGGGAGTGGCTATGTAAATTATAAACGTCTATAGGACGAGAGTGTGAGTGAGGCGATACCCAAGTAATTTGCATATTCATGAGTTGTCGCAATAAGTGAGTGGCCCCACAACCAGCGAAAAAGTCCCGGGGTGTGTGCTTGCGGACACATGCAAGTGAATTGACACCGTTTCGTATGCACAATGACTGACAGAAGTGTCCTGTAATTGCTGTGCCTGCACCACGGTGGCTGAGGACCCCACCAAATCAATCGAGAGGCGGGATCGGGCTCAGGTGTCACCCGAGAGCAGCCCGGCGGACGCAACACGTCCCTCACTGAGGGACCCAGGGCGGCCCCCCCAATGCCACCCCCTCAGACACCCCACCCCACCGCACCACGCGGACCCCCCCACACCCTTTCCCTCAACCCCCAGGAGAGCAAGACGCCCCCCAAGCTGCAGGGCCCACGATGCAGCTAATACCCGCCCAGCCCAAGGGTGGGATGGTGTCGCATGTTTGTTGGAAAGGAGGGCGGATAGGGGCACCCGACAAGGGAACGATAAGGAGGGGGCCCAGGAAGCAGCCGTGGGGCATGAGAGGGGAGCCCCAACGCCAAGCAGCCATCCAGCCCGGGGGGCCCAGCCTCAGGAGCACCCCCATGAAGCTAGTGAGAACCCCCCCCGTTACTATGATTGCCAGGTCCCCGACTGGCAGTCATTGGCCCGACCCCGTGTATCAGTTATCCAGTGTTGTGTAAGCGTGCAGCCAATAATTTCTATCAGTGCCATGTTTTACCAAACCAACTTTTTCTAGTACTTGGGATGTAATATTGTCTCTATGGTGCCTCAGTAAACATGTGAAATATGAATTTAAATCGTTCACGCATTCCTGAGTTACAGACGTTTTTTTCTGCAGAAAGACCTTAAATCAGGTCATTCAAATTTCTCGACCTTATCTACGTCACTAACGAAGATCTCCCGCCTTCACTTTCCACTCCTGAGCCAGTGTTCTCAACATAACAAACACTTGTCCTCTCACAAGTCTGTCTTCTACACGGAGGCAACCAATCAGAGGGATGGGGGCGGTCTTAGCCAAATATGGGCAAAGCAGATACAAAACTGTGTCAAACAGAAGTAGCTGTGAGGGGCCTTTTCTGGACACTCGTATGACTAAACCATCCATCCATCCATTTTCTGAGCCGCTTCTCCTCACTAGGGTCGCGGGCGTGCTGGAGCCTATCCCAGCTGTCATCGGGCAGGAGGCGGGGTACACCCTGAACTGGTTGCCAGCCAATCGCAGGGCACATAGAAACAAACAACCATTTGCGCTCACAGTCATGCCTACGGGCAATTTAGAGTCTCCAATTTATGCATGTTTTTGGGATGTCGGAGGAAACCGGAGTGCCCGGAGAAAACCCACGCAGGCACGGGGAGAACATGCAAACTCCACACAGGTGGGGCCGGGGAATGAACCCTGGTCCTCAGAACTGTGAGGCTGACGCTCTAACCAGTCGGCCACCGTGCCGCCATGACTAAACCAAGGTGTTTTTATTTAAAATGAAATTGACAAAATCCATATTAGAGAGTCACTCTATGGAAGTCTAAATAGCCAAAATATGGGACCTTTAAAGCTAAATTGCTGATATTTTTAACAAAAATTTGATTTCCAATTTTAATCAATTTTCCCCCCTTCAAATATCGAAAAAGCACATCAAAATGGTATACAATCTCTTCTGGAATTTATTTTATTATACCTGATTACGGCGACACGGTGGACGACTGGTTAGAGCGTCAGCCTCACAGTTCTGAGGACCAGGGTTCAATCCCCGGCCCCGCCTGTGTGGAGTTTGCATGTTCTCCCCGTGCCTGCGTGGGTTTTCTCCGGGCACTCCTGTTTCCTCCCACATCCCAAAAACATGCATTAATTGGAGACTCTAAATTGCCCGTAGGTGTGAATGTGAGTGCGGATGGTTGTTTGTTTGTATGTGCCCTGCGATTGGCTGGCAACCAGTTCAGGGTGTACCCCGCCTCCTGCCCGATGACAGCTGGGATAGGCTCCAGCACGCCCGCGACCCTAGTGAGGAGAAGCGGCTCAGAAAATGGATGGATGGATGGATATACCTGATTACAACCAAGTTTTGAAACACCTTTGTTATTTTACAGCATTGACATGTGTCAACTTCCACAGAAACAATATATTTTTTTCCCTTTACAGATAATATGAAAATAAATGCTTCCCCTTTTTTCAAAACGTATATGTATTCACATTACCTAATAAATATAACAACATATTCAACAATTTAATGTCATAAATGAAAATGAACTGCATGGCTTGGGGTGGAAACGTGTACGTTTGTTTAGCACATCTGCCTCACAGTTCTGAGGACCTGGGTTCAAATCCCAGCCCCACCTGTGTGGAGTTTGCATATTCTCCCCATGCCTGCGTGGGTTTTCCCCAGGCACTCCGGTTTCCTCCCACATCCCAAAAACATGCATGGTAGGTTAATTGAAGTCTCTAAATTGCCCCTAGGTGTGAATGTGAGTGTGAATGGTTGTGCCTCCTGCCCGATGATAGCTGGGATAGGCTCCAGCACTCCCGCGACCCTTGTGAGGATAAGCGGCTCAGAAAATGGATGGATGGATGACTCTGATTGCCTTTGACCAGGCTACCTTTTTTGTTATATGGAAAAAAATGTGAAAATGATTCCATTAGTGGTGTCTGTTACTAGGCGCGACTTACAGTCACTAGTTGCTTTCTTTGAAAAATAGCCACTCGAGGGCTTAGAAATCTCCCAAAGTTGGCAAGACGGACCAACCACTCCGTTAGCAGTCATGTTATTAATGCAAGCAATGCACATAAGCGAGGACACGCTTTGAACTACCAAAGCCACTTGAAAAATATATTTAAAAATAATAATAAATTACCCTGAGCAATAAACTTGAATTAATCAATACAATTGGGTAACTGTCTTGAGCTACTTTTCATTTTGCTTTATTTGAGGGATTTGATGCAGCTGCAAGTTAATGGGACAATGTAGGAGAGGAAACGCCTCTTTCTGCCTGTGTGTGTGTGTGTGTGCGTGTGTGTTTGTGTGTGTGTTCGTGTGTATGCGTGTATGTGTGTGTTTGGTGTGCTTATGCGTTTGTCATTGTGTGGGTCATTAGTGCACGACTGTCACCAGCCAGAGACACTGAACACATCCATAGCGACCTCCAGCTTCTGGTTCGGCTTTGGGATTTTGAGTAAACTTCAAACTTGGCTTCACAGAAATTTGGAATTAATCTCTTTCTGTTTTCTCTCTCTGCTTGTTTTTATTTTATGGTAATTCGTGGATTTATTATGGAGAATTAAAATGGTGAGAAAGAAAAAACTGCATGTGTTTGAGTAAGTAGTATTGCTCTTGTGTTTTTCTATGCCACTGGACTACCTTTAACAGTAGGGTTTCCCAAACATTTCCAATTCAAAAGACTAAAATTAAAAAAAATTGTTCCTCAGCACATAAATTATTGATAAGGAATACCACAAACAATTTATCACAACAAACACGATTCAAAAAGCAATGTGTCAAGAAAATGTGTGCCTAATAGGCGACCCCTTAAGAACTGACACATTTTTGGCCCATGTTTGGGAAACGCCACTGTTGAGCCTTGTTATTTATATTTGATAATTTCTTTAAAGGCTTTTGTTATTGTCATTTGTGATGTGAGATATAAATGACAGGGTGTTTTGATGCCACTATTATGCACCCTTGCAATGTTAACAGCTTCAGCATTCATCAAAATAACGTCTTTCTCCTTTCATCATGGCTTCAGCATCACATATTCATTTATTAATGACACTGCTGCCCTGGAAAGTTATCACTATCACCCACTCTTAAGTGTTTTTGGGATGAAGTTAATGTTTTTTGCAAGTCGAAGTGTTTTTCACGTACAAAATGGACTCAAGAGTATTTTTCTGTCGGCTTCCCCATTGTGTCGGTGCTATTGTGACAGCAAAAGCTGTGTGTATTGTGTGTGTCTATTTGTTTGTGTGTGTGTGTGTGAGAGAGAGAGCTGAGTGGTATTGTGTGGTGCATATGTATGAGTAACCATTACATGGTGTGAAATCCCATCTAGCATTCTCTAGCCACTATTTCTTGGAAGCCCACTCTTATAAACCGTGCAAGAGTCTTGGGCCATCACTAGATTTGTTCCTTAAATACATTTTAGTGAAGCTCTGGATAAGGGTGCAGGTACGTTTTTGTATTTGTTTTTACCAATTGAGTCCTTATGGTATCAGTGAACACCCTACACCCCTAAGAATCATAACAGTAGCGCACATCTGTTCATTATCCTCTTTGAAGCAGGAAATAGCTTGCTAACTACTCAACAGATTTTCACTTCACCCACGATGAAGGTCTGCGTTGTACTGAGGCACTGTAGTTATTTAAGGTTATGAGTTTTGTTATGGGATTAGTATGAAAAGCACTTCAAGGCCATAAATACACTGAACAAAAATATAAACGCAACACTTTTGTTTTTGCTCCCATTTTTCGTGAGCTGGACTCCAAGCTCTAAAACTTTTTCTACATACATAAAAGGCCATTTCCCTCAAATATTGTTCACAAATCTGTCTAAATCTGTGTTAGTGAGCATTTCTCCTTTGTCGAGATAATCCATCCCACAGTTTTGGCATATCAAGATGCTGATTAGGCAGCATGATTATTACACAGGTGTGCCTTAGGCTGGCCACAATAAAAGGCCACTCTGAAATGTGCAGTTTTGGTTTATTGTGGGAGTTTGGGGGGTCAGTAAACCAGTGTGACCACCATTTTCCGCATGCAAGTGCAACACATCTCCTTCGCATAGAGTTGATCAGGTTGTTGGTTGTGGCCTGTGGAATGTTGGTCCACTCCTCTTCAATGCCTGTGGGAAGTTGCTGGATATTGGCAGGAACTGGCTGTATACACTGTCGTATACGCCAATCCAGAGCATCCCAAACATGCTCAATGGGTGAGATGTCCAGGAAGTATGCTGGCCATGCAAGAACTGGGATGTTTTCAGCTTCCAGGAATTGTGTACAGATCCTTGCAACATGGGGCCGTGCATTATCATGCTGCAACATGAGGTGATGGTCGTGGATGAATGGCACAACAATAGGCCTCAGGATCTTGTCACGGTATCTCTGTGCATTCAAAATGCCATCAACAAAATGCACCTCTGTTTGTTGCCCATAACATTCGCCTACCATACTGTAACCCCACTGCCACCACGGGCCACTCGTTCCACAACGTTGACATCAGCTAACCGCTCACCCACACGACGCCACACACGCTGTCTGCCATCTGCCCTGAACAGTGAAAACCGGGATTCATCCGTAAAGAGAACACCTCTTCAACGTGTCTGACGCCATCGAATGTGAGCATTCGCCCACTCAAGTCAGCTACGACGACAAACTGCAGTCAGGTCGAGAACCCGATGAGGATGACGAGCATGCAGATGAGCTTCCCTGAGACAGTTTCTGACCGTTTGTGCAGAAATTCTTTGGTTATCCAAACCGATTATTGCAGCAGCTGTCCGGGTGGCTGGTCTCAGACGATCTTGGAGGTGAACATGCTGCTGAACATTCAATTCACGGGCAACAGCCCTGGTGGACATTCCTGCAGTCAGCATGCCAATTGCGCACTCCGTCAGAACTTGCGCCATCTGTGGCATTGTGCTTTGTGATAAAACTGCACATTTCAAAATGGCCTTTTATTGTGGCCAGCCTAAGGCACACCTGTGGAATAATCATGCTCTCTAATCAGTATCTTGATATGCCACACCTGTGAGGTGGGCTGGATTATCTCGACAAAGGAGAAATGCTCACTAACACAGATTTAGACAGATTTATGAACAATATTTGAGGGAAATGGCCTTTTTTGTATGTAGAAAAAGTTTTAGATCTTGGAGTCCAGCTGAATTTGAAGTGGCATGATACTGCCACCACAATGCTTCACGATATGTATGGTGTTCTTCTAGACAATGTCTATTGGAATGCTATGAAGTCTAAATATGTGGAGGACGAAAGAGGTTAGCGGTTTCCAAAGCAGAGGGCAACTTGGGAAAGGGTACATAATGGACACACTTGGTGAAACGATCTATGATGGTGAGGATGACGGTGTTACCTTCAGAGGGGGGTAGGCCGGTGACAAAATCCAGGGAAATGTGGGACCAAGAGCGGCTCGGAATGAGTAAAGGGTGCAGCAGACCAGCTGGGGGTTGATGTAAGGCTTTACCTCGGGCACAGACGCAGCAGGCTAGGACGAACTCACGGGTGTCTTTGACCAGGCTGGGCCACCAGACGTGTTGTTGAATGAAGTTAATGGTTCAGGTGATTCCGGGATGACAGGTTAGTTTAGAGTTATTGGCCCATTGAAGTACTTCTGAGCGGGCGGAGTCGGGGACGAAGAGACGGTCAAAGGGTCCAGTCTTGGGATCGGGTTGGGTTCTCTGAGCTGTCTTAACCGTTTGTTCGATCTTCCAAGTGGAAGCCCCAATGAAGCAAGAGGAAGGAAGGATGGGTTCCGGTTCTGCTGGGCTGGAGGGGGGTGAAAAAAATACGAGAGAGGGCGTCAGGCTTGCCGTTGCGGGAACCAGGGCGGAAGGAGAGGCTGAAATTAAAAGAGCTGAGAAATAAGGCCCAACGAGCTTGCCGGGGGTTAAGCCGCTTGGCTGAACGGAGATAGGCGAGGTTTTTGTGGTCGGTCCATATAATAAACAGAATGGCAGTCTCCTCCAGCCAGTGCCTCCACTACTCCAGGGCCCAGATGATGTTCTAGTAGTTCACGATTCCCCACATTGTAATTTCGCTCGGAAGAGGAAAGGTGCCGGGGAAAAAAAGCACAGGGATGTCATTTTTGGGATACAGGGTATTGCTGGGAGAGGACAGCTCCAGCCCCCATGTCAGAGGCGTCAACTTTCATGACGAACTGTAGGGAAGGCTGGGGGTGTTTCAAGATGGGGGCACTGGTGAATAGTTTCTTAAGGCGTTCGAATGCTTGCGATGCAGCAGGTGTCCAATGGAATGGGAACTGGTGGAGGAGAGACTGCTGAGGGGGACAGAAACCTTGCTGTAGTCACGGATGAACCGACGGTATAAATTGGCGACGCCTCAGAATCGTTGCAGCTCCTTGCGGGTGGAGGGAATAAGCCAGTCGACAACGGCTTGGATCTTAGCCGGGTCAGGTTGTAACTGACCCTTGGCATTGATGTATCCTAAGAAGTGAACGGAGCAGAGATGGAATTCACACTTCTCTGGTTTAACAAAAAGGTGGTTTTCGAGGAGGCACTGAAGGACTTGGCGGACATGCTGGCGATGTTCGTCAGGGGAGCGAGAGAAGGTGAGGATGTCGTCAAGATATACAAAGACGAACAGGTTGAGCATGTCACGGAGGACGTCATTGTTGAAGGTTTGGAAAACTGCAGGGGCGTTGTTTAATCCAAAAGGCATGACTAGGTACTCAAAGTGTCCGAGGGAAGTGTTGAAGGCAGTCTTCCATTCGTCCCCCTCTCGAATGAGGTTGAGATGATACGCGTTGCTTAGATCAAACTGAGTGAAAATTTGAGCGTCGCAGAGGGGTTCGAAGGATGGGTCAATGAGTGGGACGCGGGCTTCATTTTTCACTATGTCGTTGAGACCATGGAAGTCAATACATGGGAAGAGAGTGGTATCTTTCTTGTCGACAAAAAAGAATCCGGCCCCAGTGGAGAAGAGGAGGCAAGGGAGTCGCGGATATACTCCTCCATAGTTTCCTTTTCTGGATGGGACAAGTTAAACAGGTGGCTGGAAGGGAGAGGGGCACGGGCTAGGAGGTCAATGGCAGTGAAAAACCAAAATCTTTACTGAACACTGGCGAGAGGTCGTGGTATTCCTCCGGAACCCGGGAGAGATCGACAGGTGTGGCTGGTGGTGGAGGTTTACTAGGGGGAGGAACAGCCGAGAGAAGACAATGGGAATAACAGAATGGACTCCAACTGGTGATGGACAGATGAGTCCAATCGATGTCAGGGTTGTGTTTCTGGAGGCAGGGGATACCAAGGACTAACGGAGTCTCCGGGGAGGGAATGACAAATAACTGGATGGTTTCATGGTGATTTCCGGAAATGAGTAGGGTGAACGGTGAAGTTTGGTGGGAAACAGGGGAGATGAGACGCCCGTCCAAGGCAGTGACCTTCTTAGGGAACGGGAGGGGCTCGAGGGGAAGCTGAAGCTGACACGCCAGGCCCTCATGAATAAAATTGTCATCAGCACCGGAGTCAATGAGGATGGTAACGGGGGTGTTGCGAGCGAACCAAGAATACACGAAGGAACGGTCATCCGGGAGGGAGAGCCGGGAGAGGTGTGGGTTTGGCTCACCATGACGCTCTCAGCTCTAAACAGGTCTTTCCTAAAAATAAATAAATAAATAAATAAAAAAGGGGGGGGGGGGGGGGCTGCAGGAAACAACCATGACAAAGAAGTCAGTATCCACACAATAACTTCTGGAATCTGCTAGAAACCAAAATAATAATAATAATGTCAGGAAAAGACACGAAGAACACCTAAACTTTGCTGTCTTTGCTATCACTAATTGATTAATCTTCATCTCTCATTTCTTGAAATCAGAAAACCATGGTATTTGAACAGGGGTGTGTGGGGACAATAGTCAACAGATGAACTCCTGTATGGTCATTATAGCATTGCTATAACAAATCTAATGGTGGATTTTTTTTCTCTGTAGTATTTTATAATATAATATGCCTATGCCTGTGAATATTGCCTGCTTGTCTACAAGAGTCGTTAGGTGGAAACTCCCTCATTAATATTCCATTCAGTTGTAAAGTGGTAGTGGAGTTGCCTAACGGTCAAGGAAGCCAGGCTATTTGTTGGAGGTAGAATTATTGAGTTTCTTTGGAATGGACGAAAGGACGGCATTGTACAGTAAGTGGGAGTGGTGCCATAAACCACCTCCGCTGTTAAGCGATTGTCTTTCCATCACCTTGAAGCGGAAATAGTTGAATGTTTTTCACACTAACTCAGGTTAGTTGTGTTCTAACTAAGCCTTCTTGGATGAAGTGAGGAGGACTGCTTAGATGAGAGGCGAAACTTCTTCTATCCATCCATCCATCCATTTTCTGAGCCGCTTCTCCTCACTAGGGTCGCGGGCGTGCTGGAGCCTATCCCAGCTGTCATCGGGCAGGAGGCGGGGTACACCCTGAACTGGTTGCCAGCCAATCGCAGGGCACATAGAAACAAACAACCATTCGCACTCACAGTCATGCCTACGGGCAATTTAGAGTCTCCAATTAATGCATGTTTTTGGGATGTGGGAGGAAACCGGAGTGCCCGGAGAAAACCCACGCAGGCACGGGGAGAACATGCAAACTCCACACAGGCGGGGCCAGGGATTGAACCCGGGTCCTCAGAACTGTGAGGCTGACGCTCTAACCAGTCGGCCACCGTGCCGCCGAAACGTCTTCTAACACAACAAAAAAAGTACAGTTACGATTGACTCACTGGTCTCAGAATCATAATATAACAATAAACTTGCAACATGGAAATATATTTTTACGTGGACTAAAGTGTATTTTTTCAGAATCAAATGTCAGTCAAGTCACGCTCTGTTTTTATTTCCTCATTAGAACTTGTGGAAGCATGTTGTGGGATGGATAAACAACAACAAAGCGCTAGTGTAAGTTGCAATTAATGTGACATTTCATTGAATGCAATGTGAATGAAAATAGTTTTCAGAAGGCCAGTTCCTAATTCCTAATTTCTTGAGATGTTGAATTTTTTTTATTGTAAAATACTGAAATAAAATGAGTTTTCCACAGTATTCATATTTACTGAGATGCACCTGTATTCCTGTATTTGAATAGTTATCATTGGCATCAAAAGCCTCCACATTACTCTTTTAGGACTTTTTAAGGGAATGAGTTTCATGTCAACTCGTGTATTGAATATACAAGTACACAACTGTCTAATTGTGTGTGTAGATGGCCGCTAATGACCCTGCTGAGCCCTCTGTTGACCCCCAGCCTGGGGACCTCATTGAGATCTTCAGACCGGCCTATCAGCATTGGGCACTCTACCTGGGCGATGGTTATATCATCAACTTAACTCCTGTTGGTCAGTGCCAGTCCGTGACCACACACACTCAGCATTATACCCACTTGCACAGTGTAATTAGATCAAATACAAGAATTGTATGGAAAATTCAGCCTTTACAAAGTACTGTGGTGACCCACGAGAAGGAGACATTCACCAGGGGCATGTATCTTCTAGGGAGGGGCAGAAGATGAAAGATTCAAAAGGGAGTTGTTGGCTTCAAAGGGAGTGGTTGGCTGTTTGATGTGAAAATACTCTGTATGTGGTGAGTAAAGTGACATGACTAGTTCTCGTTTGCCTTTTTGTTATTTACCGCATTGCCACAACTGATGACCCCAACGTATCAAAAATGACAGAACGAGACGGTGACAACAACGGACCCGCGATGCTTACGCAGGGTACTTATGCGGGGAACCATTGCTACCATCTACGCCGCAATGATGAATGATGTTTTTGGGAACATATATCATTCTAATAAATTTGCTTTCTTGGCAGGCCAGAACACATATATTGAGAGAGCAAGAGCAATGGATAACACAAAAATATTGTACAAAGAGTAAAAATAAAAAAATGATAAGTTGCGGCGACACATTGTTCCAGGGCTCATGGGACTTGTTGTTTCCAAGACATGTGCATCACGGGATTCACATAGTCTCAAGTGTAAAATGATCTACACATTATAAATAGTAATGTTCAGTTTTGATTGGCTGGCGACCAGTTCGGGAAGTACCCCGCCTCTCGCCCGAAGATAGCTCAGATAGGCTCCAGCATGCCCGCGACCCTAGTGAGGATAAGCGGTAGAGAAAATGGATGGATGGATGTTCAGTTTTGAATGATACTGCTGAATACGTAAATGGAAAAATGGTAAATGAAATGCACTCATAGTACGTATGATTTGAACTGTCAGAAGAATGTTGTTTTCTTTTTCTAATATCATCACCCCTTTGTGTTTTTCTCTAGATGAGAGCCAAGCTGCCGCCATGTCCAGCGTGAAGTCCGTCTTCAGCCGGAAGGCGGTGGTGCGCATGCAGCTGCTGAAGGATGTAGTGGGAAGCGACTCGTACCGTGTCAACAATAAGTACGACCACAACCACACACCCTTGCCCATCTGTGAGATCATCCAGCGAGCACAAGTCCTGATTGGCCAGGAGGTGTCCTATGACCTACTGGGGAGTAACTGCGAGCACTTTGTCACCTTGCTGCGCTACGGGGAGGGAGTATCTGAACAGGTGTCTTATGCTCTTCAATATTATTCCCAATTCATCTTCCATCGTGCTTGTCCTCATTTGGGGTCTTGAGTGATCTGGAGTCTATGCCAGCTAAATTTGGGCAAGAGGGAGTGTGCACCCAGGACTGGTCGCCAGTCAATCGCAGGGCACATATAAAAAATTACCATTCACACTCACACCTACGGACAATTTATAGTCTTTATTGAACCTAACATGCATGTGTTAGGAATGTGGGATGAAGCCGCACTACCTGCCTGGTACCCTATGCAAACAAGAGGAGAGCATGTAAACTCCACACAGGAGGGCCTGTGCCGAGACTCGAACCCAGGACCTCTCGACTGTCAGGCAGACAGTCTGACCATTAGTCCACCATGCTGCAGTATTACTTTTTTTGGGCCGAAACAACCTTTCATGATATGGATAAGAATTGAGGAGGCCATTATACATCAAAATGTTGTCATGTTACTTATGTTGGACATGAGAAAGGACCTGGCTCACAGTCTCTGAAAGAGGGTGATGGGTTTATGGTCGATATTCTCAGGTTCTTCCACACCACATACATCCAGCCATGCCTTTCTGAATCTGTTGCGTAATCTTGCTGGAACAGAAAGGAATTTCCTGCAAAGTGGGAACCACAGAAATTCAAATTTAAAATTCAATGGGAATCAGCCCAACCACTCACTGATCAACTGATTAATTAAGAGGAATATCCTCATATTTTTGTCGAGCTCGCTGATGGAGCAAAAATACCATCAGATATTTTTTTCATCTTCCACTATATACTTTTATATAATCAGATAATTAGATGTACTCAACTCTCAACTCAACTTTTATTTATATAGCGCTTTCAAAAATGTACTAAAGCGCTGTCCAGTGTATACAAAACATAAGAAAATACCAAAAATACAATCATAAATCACAAAATAAAATCTTTGTTTCTAATTAAAATACACCATAACTCCGATCACATTGGCACTTGGCATACAGGAGGTGCAATGTTTTATTCCTTCTTGTTCCACGTTGTTTGAAGCTGTTACAGATGAGAGGAGCAAAATTGAAATCTCTATCTCTTGACCAGAATCAAAGATGTAGCGCTGACACCATGTATGACGTCACTTACGTGCGTCAAAAGCTAAGTTTGAAAGTAACTAGTTTTTTAACAGCTGAAAGTTCGTCCATTGGCGAGTAACACACAAACAAAAACATTGGTTCAATTATTCAGTCCACATTTAGCCGTCTCTCTCGCTTCACTTTACTTTTTAGCGCCAAAAATTCATCCCTCTCTATATCTCCTCTGGGATGCATTCAGCTCCAGATGTACTATAGGTCGACACCAGTGGCAGCATCTGGATTGACATTGGATACTTGTTGGATAGTGACATTGTTTTCACCACAACAAGGCGGGAGAAATGAGTGTCAGCTGTTTAACCTTCACACCATGGTCCCAATATTGCAGAATACCATTTAACGTAGGTGCCACTCTGCCTCAGTTACAGCTCTGATTCTCGTTTTTTGTGTCAGTGCGTTTTATGTTATTTAAAAAAGACATAAAGAATACTGGCTTTTGTGTCAAAGGGGCTTTTATTAAACTCCCTCTGCTTCCTTTCTTGACAGGCTACAAGGGCCATTGGGGCCATCAGTTTGGTCACGGCAGCAGCAAGCGCCTTCTCTGTCCTGGGACTAATTAACTCTCGATCCAGAAACAGGCCCTTCTGACAGCTCCTGCGCAGCTGCTGCAGTTCAAGATATCTGCTATGGAACATCAGAGGCCATGATGGGTTGTTGGTGGACGGAATCATGAATAAAAAGAAACATATCCAATTACAGTGCTGTTTGTGAACTCTTTTAAACCAAGGGTGGGGGTAAATTTGTTATTATTCCGTTCAACAGCTTTTAAAGTAGCTTTGGGGCACTGCATTGCCGATGACGTCACACTCTACTACCACGTCATCTCGGCGCTCCAGAACTCCACTGCGGCCAGAGTGGTGGGATTTATCACTGCAAACCCGAGCCATAATAAATTTGCGGCGTTCAAGGCTCACCTCCCCAAGACCTTCAACCTGTCACGGTCAGAATGAGCCAGACGGTTTTTTGCTCTTAAGGTTCTAGGAGATAGTAAGTCTTCTGAGCTCATGGAGATGATGCTGAACCGCCTTGGCAATGAAGAGCCCAATTTCCTTTTTATTGAACTGTTTCTCTCCCATAAATGCAGCCCTATGGGGGCACAATCCAGTGCAAACTGTAGGCCGGTCCCAAGCCCGGATAAATGCAGAGGGTTGCGTCAGGAAGGGCATCCGTCTTAAAACTTTGCCAAACAAATATGAGCGTTCATCCAAAGAATTCCATACCGGATCGGTCGTGGCCCGGGTTAACAACGTCCGCCAACGCCGGTGGAAATTCAGCTACTGTAGGTTGAAGTCCAAGAAGAGGTGGAAAGCGGGTTCTTCGGCAGAAAGAGAAGAGGAAAGCACAGAGCCTAGAACTGAATGTGGGGACTTTGAATGTTGGGACTATGACAGGAAAATCTCGGGTGTTGGTTGAATGATGATTCGGAGAAAGGTTGATGTATTGTTTTTTCCAGGAGACCACGTGGAAAAGCAGTAAGGCTAGAAGTTTAGGGGCAGGATTTAAATTATTTTACCATGTTGTAGTTGGGAAGAGAAATGGAGAATGTCTTGGAGATGAAAAGAGTATCAGATCGAGTGATGAGGCTGAAACTTGAAATTGAGGGTGTTATGTATAATGTGGTTCGTGGCTATGCCCCACAGGTAGGATGTGACAAAGAGGTGAAAGAGAAATTCTGGAAGGAGCTAGACGAAGTAGTTCTGAGCATCCCAGACAGAGAGAGAGTTGTGATTGGTGCAGATTGTAATGGACATGTTGATGAAGGAAATAGGGATGATGAAGAAGTGATCAGAATCAGAATCAGAATCAGAATCATGTCCAAAACACACAAGGAATTTGTCTCCGGTAGTTGGAGCCGCTCTAGTACAACAGACAGTCAATTTACAGAACACTTTGGAGACAGAGACATTGACAAAAAACAATTGTGCAAAAAGATGCAGAGTCCTCTAGCACTTAGAGCAGTTCGAATGACTAATATTGCAATAGACCGGTGCAATGACCATTGTGCAAGGGGCGCTGAGACTTCAAGGAGTGTATGCGGTTTAAAGTGACGAGTAGTGCGATAATCTGGGACAATGTTGGTTGTGCAAATGTTACAGATACTCCTCAAACAGTGTGCAATGGAGCAGATGCTACTCTGGCATGAGTGGCCAGTATATGCAAATAGTGTAGCATGGCGAGACAATTACAGTGAGTGCACGAGTAATACATAATTGGCCCCACAGAAATGTGACAACGAACTCAAGTCAAAAAAATTGCCAGCTTGTTGTAATGGAATTATAGGGTAAGTACGGCATCCAGGAAAGGAACTTGGAGGGACAGATGGTGGTAGATTTTGCAAAAAGGTTGCAAATGGCTGTAGTGAACACTTTCTTCCAGAAGAGGCAGGATAGGGTGACCTGCTGGTGAACGTCAAAAATGGCCGGTTGTTGGATGCCTGTGTCCGCGACGAGTCGACATTCAGCGGTCTCTCCAGCTCACTTTCTGAGGGCGACAAGTTCCAGCGCCTTCTCAGTGAATTCCCCAGTTTGCGGGTGTTTTCCAAGGTGGACCTGGTGCAACAGTACTACCAGGTGTCAGTGCATCCGTCTGACATTCCCAAGATGGCGGGTGTTTGAATTTGAGGAGGCCGTTCGGATTTAAGAATCCGGCCCAGTCCTTTCAGAGGTTGATGGACTTGGTGCTCAGAGGTTTGTCATTCGTCTTTGTGTATTTGGACGACATCCTCGTTGCCAGCTCCTCGGCAACTTTTCACGAGACTCTTCTCGCACAGGCCTGATCATTAATCCGGCCAAATGCCTTTTGGAATTGCCATCCATCCACTTCCTTGGCCATCTCATCACCAAGGATGCGGGGGCGGGGGGCTTATAGGCTGTCTCGTTCTTCCCTCGCCAGCCCACTGCTTGGGCACTCCGAGTGTTTCTTGGGATGGTGACATTCTTCCACCGTTTCATCCGCTGGGCAGCCCACATCATGCACCCTTTGTATGAGGTCCTTGAGGGCAGTGTTCCCACACGGACGTTGGCCAGCGCTTAGAGTTGGCTTGGCCCACACGCCGAGGTAGGACTCCCTTGCATGCTGCCCCCGGCTCTTGAATCACTGACTCTAGAATGCATTCAGATAAGATTTTGCCGATGAAGAGGGGGCATTCTAAAGGCAATTAGTTATTTACCAATTGTTCCAAAATGGATCAAGATAATTGTAAATGACTGCCTCTTCAGCAAAAATACATAAAATCAATTTGTCAGTGAAATATGAACTATTAAGACCACATAGTCCCTTTAAGAATGATTTGTGGCGATTGCTTTGCGTCTTGTGCGAGGGCCTTCTAGCATAAGAAAATTCTCCATCTAATCTGAAAAAACACATCATTCATTATAATTTTTTGGTTCGTCAGTTCAAAAGTTAGCAAAGCTATGGGTACACGTTGCTTTGATGACATAAAGCCTGAACCAATGCTACTTTGCGTTTTTCTCCTAATTATGAGCAGTGAAAGTTAATAGGGAAACAAATTTGTGTGCAGAGAATTTTTTTCCCCCTTGTGCTGTTAGTAAATATCTAATACAACAGTACAAGTATAATAAGTAATAAGTAAAAATATATTTTATACTTTTGTACTCAAAGTACATTTCAGTCTGTACTTTTTTACTTATATCAATCAATCAATCAATCAATCAATCAATCAATCCCTTATTTACATAGCATCTTTCATACTTAAAAAGCAACACAAAGTGCTTCACAAGACAAACGATAAAAGACAAACAAAGTTTTGTACTGAAAGTATTTACGCGGTGAGCGGGGCTAGCCAGCAAGTAGCGCAATTTTGTATCAGTACTGCAAATCGCAGCTGACGAAGAAGACGGAGCACGTGACGTATAATGTATGCGCCCCATGTCTCACACGTGTTGTTTTCATCATCCGCTAGCGTTTTTCTCTCCATGAAAGTGTAATATAAATTGTGTTCAATTCAAGCTTAAAGCCGCCACCGACACAAATATGGGGAAGAAGCTCAAAGTTGGAAAGACCAGAAAAGATAAATTTTACCACTTAGCCAAAGAAACGGGTAGGAAACAAGTTTACAAATATATATATATATATATTTAGCAGCCTTGCTAGCCAGCGACCAAAATTTCAGCATGTAATGTTCCCTAATTTCTTAATTGTGTCCTTTTCAGGTTATCGGTCTCGATCGTCATTCAAACTCATCCAACTTAACCGAAAATATCACTTTCTACAGAAAGCTAGAGCTTTGGTGGACCTGTGCGCTGCTCCTGGAGGATGGTTAGTCATTTGTCCACATATGGAAAGTAGTCTTTCTTTAATGTGATTCAAGATTAAAAATGTTTATTTGTCATATGCTCAGTAAAAAAACACGCAACGGTAGCACTGAGCAATGGAATTCTTACTTTGCTAGTATCCCTCCGCTTATACATGAATATAAAAGTTAAAACAACAACAATTTTAAATATTGGACGATAAATACTGACGCAAGTAGTAGGTATATTACTAAAAATTTCAAACCACTTGTATATCGAAATAGAGAATATCACTGCACAGAGATTTGAAACACGAATAAAATGAGCCCTCATTTGTGAGAATCGGATAAGCATTAAGGATTTTATGTCACTTTTATGTTGCAAATCGGCCCAAATTTAACATACCTCCAAGAAGGGTACCGAGGCAATGTATATAAGAATAATTTAAAAACAATGTCCATTAAAAAAAAAAAAAAAGGACGGTGTGATTACATTGACTTTTTTTCCCCCCCCGAATCACGCTTGTCTTTACAGGTTGCAAGTGGCGTCCAAGTTTATGCCTGTTTCAAGCCTTGTTATTGGTGAGTGCACATCGACTCTGACGCACTATATTAGAATTTTTATAAGTGTACCTTTTCTCCTTGCAGGCGTTGACCTGGTGCCCATCAAGCCCATCCCTAATGTAGTGACCCTTCAAGAAGACATCACCACTGATAAATGCAGACAGGTAAGTCTTGCTTGGATGGTTGAATGCTGGATGATATGGCATCGAAATAACATTTCCAATTTTTCATCTCACAAGAACAAGAGTTCTGATTATTATTCGATTCACGTTTCACACACACCCTTCACATATAGAAAAAGCAAATGACAGTGACATTATTCAAAACAGGTTTTCTTGTAATTTATTTACCATTCTGAAATTTGCTTCATATTTCTTGATGCAAGCATTTCTTTAATTTTTTTTCTCATCAACTTTCCCCATAAAAATAATTGAACTATACAGAGGACATGCAAACCTAACTACATAGATATAAAACACTTTAAAAAAAAGTCTTAAGAAGTAATTTTACGTTAATCTGTAAAATGGATTCATCACCCATACCAGGTAGCGGGCTAAGAGGAAAATAACTTGCTCTTTCTGCAATTGGATGGTTTGAGCTTCTATTAAATGATGTTTTTATATTCCACATACAGGCGCTCAGAAAGGAGTTGCAGACATGGAAGGTTGACGTTGTGCTAAATGATGGTGCTCCAAATGTAGGAACCAACTGGCAGCATGATGCTTTCTCCCAGGGTATGTGGCACAAAATCTGCAGTGTTGGGCAAAATTACAGTTTAAAAAAAGTTACCAGTTAGTCACTTTCCCCTAGAGTAATTAAATTAGTAACTGAACTTCTTAAATGTAATTTCTTACCATTTTAAGTTATTATTACATTACTTTATGAAAAAACTTGAAATATGTAAAAGATTTAGGGTTTTTGAGTTGGTCCCGTGGGCCATAGAGTAAAACACCATTGCCGGGTACTTGTTAACTTCATATTTATTGGACCCCAATCCACAATTGTAGATATACTGTAGGCTCCTAATTCAGGTATTTTCTTTAATAACAACAAAAAAAAGTGATTTTTAACTCAATATAGTGCAAAAAAAAAAAACGGCCACACAGCTTTGAAAAAATAATAAATTAGATAACCTGTTACTGGAAGACTAAAAATAACTACCGCTAAATGCTGTTATATAGTGCCATTATTTTTAACAGTTATTCTCAATGATGAAAATCATTTTACTGTATTAGTAATGCTTACTTACACACAACTTTGTCTTAAGTGTATTTTTCAGGCTATCGTAGAGTGAATGAATGTGGCAACCGTGGGATTCCTCACTAGTCATTTTTCGGATGTGTAACTCATGTTATGTTGACCATAAGCCAACCTCTCAAATGATATTTGTTTATTTTACTACCAGCCCACCTAACCCTCATGGCCTTGAAACTGGCCTCTGAGTTCTTGATGAAAGGAGGCACCTTTGTTACCAAGGTGTTCCGCTCTAAAGACTACCAGCCACTGCTCTGGATCTTCCAGCAGTTCTTCAAGAAGGTTCAAGCCACCAAGCCCCAAGCGTCTAGGAATGAGTCAGCTGAGATATTTGTTATTTGCCAGGGTCAGTAACGGATTTAGATGTATTTTAATAATTTAATCCAAATGCTTCTGTAAATGCCACATCACAATAATGTTTGCCTTTTTAATGCTGAATTAATTGTTCTATTCATTTCTAAACAGGTTTCCTCGCTCCAGACAAAATTGACGCAAAGTTCTTCGACCCCAAATATGCGTTTAAAGAAGTGGAGGTGCAGGCCAAAACTGTGAAAGAACTGGTCCCAGACAAGAAACCAAAGGTACAGTATGTATGGGTCAATTCAGTAAAACAAGAATTAGTGCATGTCTACACAGAATGGGTTTAAATGTATTTGCATTGTGTCCACATGGAATCGCCGTTTTGAAAGCCTGAATACGATAATTTTTTTAAACCGGGTCCCAGAGTGCAAAAAAATGGAAAACCCTGCCCAAGCGTTTCCGTCACCTTTCCTGAGATGACGCAGTAGTCCCAGTTCTCACGTAACTGTTTGCTCACAACACCGCCAGCAAAACTTCAACAACAACACGACGTTTTAATGGCATGATAATGGCTGTGTGCTCACAATTTACTGTGGTGTTCCTTCTGTTATATTATTAGTACAGTGTTTTTTTAATTTTTCTGCAGTACAAGTGACCCGACTTACGTTGTTCAAGATAGCTGATTATTATTATTTTTTATTTTTTTGCTTTGCGAGTTAAATTTTGTGATTTGAATATTTTATGGTGGCACACTGGCAGTGAATTCAACTTCCTCATAAGTAGGAGATAGTGAACAATTCTTCAAGAAAGAGGCTTCAAGCTGTTTATTGCCACTCCAAGTCCAAGTTTACTGTAAAACGAAACATAAATCAAAGAGAATCACACGTTGGGTATTTAAAATAAACACAAAAGATTTAATTCCATTCATCTTAATGCTATCAGGCGGCACGGTGGCCGACTGGTTAGAGCGTCAGCCTCACAGATCTGAGGACCGGGGTTCAATCGCGGGTCCCGCCTGTGTGGCGTTTGCATGTTCTCCCCGTGCCTGCGTGGGTTTTCTCCGGGCACTCCGGTTTCCTCCCACATCCCAAAAACATGCATGAAATGTGAATGTGAGTGCGAATGGTTGTTTGTTTGTATGTGCCCTGCAATTGGCTGGCAACCAGTTCAGGGTGTACCCCGCCTCTCACCCAAAGATAGCTGGGATAGGCTCCAGCACGCCCGCGACCCAAGTGAGGAGAAGCGGCTCAGAAAATGGATGGATGGATTAATGCTAACAAACAATGCAATACTCCATGGGTTTAATGCCTGTAGAGATCAGCTACTGACCCAAATGGTCTTCATGTGCCTCAGGCGGAGGGATACTCTGATGGCGACCTGACACTTTTCCACAGTTGCACTGTTATGAACTTTGTCAAAGCTGAAAATCCTGTGGACTTTCTGGGCAAAGCCAGTGAGGTGAGGAGTCATGCTATACAGTATCGATTTAGCTGCACACATTGATCTTTTGCATGAACTGCATATTAAGCATTCTTTGTAGGATTGTCATATTCCACTGTTATTTATTTCTAGATCACCTTTGACAACCCAAACCTGGAGGCTCACAGTGCCACGACTGATGAGATAAAGGAGTGTTGTCGTGACATTAAAGTTTTGGGCCGCAAAGAACTGCGGTAAAAACTTTGTACCCTCGTGCCGCAGGTTACTCAGAAGGTATTGACATTTTATGTGTTCCTTCTATCCTTCAAACCTAGCATGTTGCTGAACTGGAGGACCAAGCTGAGGAGATACCTGGCCAAGAAACTGAAGGAGGAGGCCAAGAAGCTTGACCAGGAAATCAGGTACAAACTGGCGGGATGATGCACCGTCTCTGGTAAAGTGTGTTAAATGCCTGTCTCTTCACTCCTTAGGTTAAGTTCTGACGAAGAGGCGGAAGATTCGGATGGCGGGCCAAAGAAGAAGAAGGAGGAGGACGAGGAGCAAGGTGATGAGGAAGAAGAAATGGAGAAGAAACTGGCCGAGCTGAAAGCAGAGGAGGTGGCTGATCTCAAGCGGTATGACTCTACTGGCTACTACTACTTAAGCTCTCGTCATAAGATTTACAGTGGACCCCCGCTATTCACGAAGGTCTGTGATGGAGCTCTGCCACAAGCAAAAATCTGTGAATACTTTACGGCCTCCACCAAAAGGAGTTTGTAAATGCCAATAGACGCCACAGTATGGCAGCAAAGCACTTAAAGTGGAAGGGACTATGAACACCATGCATGCAGCACAGGAGTCGTCCACATGCTAACCACAGACAACAGATAGGCAGCAATGACCACATGAGTAGCCTGCAGGCCTATTCTCAAAATAGCTCACCAGTGATGCAACATTGTAATTTCCTCAGAATGTTGTAGAAGTGATTGTTTGACAATGTAAAGAGTTACAAAGATTTATAGAAATAGTGTTCCATATTGATATGTATAAGTTTCTTACCTTGTTAAATCTAAATTTATTTCAGAAGTGTGTATCAAACTGGTAGCCCTTCCCATTAATCAGTACCCAAAAAGCTGCTTTCAGTTTCAAAAAAGGTGGTGACCCCTGGTATAGCATTTACACAATCATGAGCCCATGGCACATAAAGAACTGTTGGTAGACCCCTGCTCCTCGCGGGTAATGGGGACCGAATCATGAGCCCATGGCACATAAAGAACTGTTGGTAGACCCCTGCTCCTCGCGGGTAATGGGGACCGATCCCGAGCGCAAACAGCAAATTTACACGAATAATTGATCCCCCCCCAAAATGTGGTTATAATTGCCTGTATTAAAAGTTTACAACATAATTATACTACAAACTACCGCAAAGAGTGAATTTTTGTGAATAAGTGGGGAAAGACTGTCATGGCAACAGATTCACCCCACTTGTAGAAGCATTAAATTAATGTTATAATATTTGTGTGTTGGTGCTGTCAGGAAGAAAAGGAAGCTGCTGAAAGAACGCAGGAAGCAGAGGGAGAGGGTGGAGCTCAAGATGGATCTGCCAGGTGTCTCCATTGCTGACAATGATGACGTCTGCTTGTTCTCCCTCAACACCATCAAGAAAAAACAGGTGAGGCCCGTAACACGCACGCACACCATAGCGACTGCTTGCACATTATGACGGGAGCGCCCCGATCGGAAGCGAATGATCGGGCCTAGGGCGTGCCCCATCTCCTGCGCCAACGCCCCCCATACCCACCCCAAAAAATAAAACATTTTCCAGGCTATCTGTGCAGCCAAATGGTCCGCAGTGGTTGGAGACCACTAATAAAAATGACTAATGAAAGGATAAATTAACATTAAACATCACTTTTTTTACTGTACTATGTTTGCGTCCTTCATCGGTAAACATTTTATTCTGCAGCTAAGCAGTGAATTGCATAGTACATGCTGGATGACGCTCAGTACCGCTAACTCATGTAAGGATGTTCTGCACGCCGTAACACAGCAACGTCTCACCATACTTAAATACGGCTAACAAATTATGATGTTAACAGGATTACAACCAGAAGAAACACTAAAATAGGGCACGCCCGATTAGTCAACAAAAGACAAGAAAATTGCCGATATGTCCATGATGCAATGCTACATGATTAAAGCCCAACAAGAAAACCCTCAATAAAGTTGCACACGCGGCGGCGGCGGCACGGTGGGTGACTGGTTAGCACATCTGCCTCACAGTTCTGAGGACCCAGGTTCAAATCCGGCATCGTCTGTGTGAGTTTGCATGTTGTTACCCTGCCTGCGTGGGTTTTCTCCCACATCTCAAAAACATGCATGGTAGGTTAATTTTGGGCTCTAAATTGCCCGTAGGTGTGAATGTGAGTGTGAATGATTGTTTGTTTTTATGTGCCCTGCGATTGGCTGGCGACCAGTTGAGGGTCTACACCGCCTCTCGCCCGAAGATAGCTGGGATAGGTTCCAGCACGACCCTAGTGAGGATAAGCAGGATGGACTGATGAGTTTGGTACAGGCCTTTTCCAATTCTACGAAAACTAAGTGGATGTACGAAAAACTGGGAGAAAATTTTGGTGAAAAAGGTAATCCAAGACCTAATTTTACAAGAACTGGGAACACGAAAACCAAGGTTGTGCTGTGCAAGAAATCACCATGCCAGAAGAAAAACAACCAATCAAAGACGGAAGGCATTACTTTCAGGGTGTCATCTTTTTAATTTATTATAAATTATTCTGTAAGTGTTTGTTTAATTTAAACCCCTTGCCCAACCCCCACAACAAATAGATTCCGGTTTTGTGGGAAAATAATTTAAAATAATTTTATTTGCATAATTGAGTTGTTGGTACCGTTTCCTGATTCTATCCCCCAATAACACACACACACTTGCTCCCACCATTGTAATTTTGATGCGAAGACCGAGAAAATGTTTTTGTTCCCAGTGACAAGTTTATGCAACTATTTAATTAGCAAAGCTGTGGGTGATTGACAGGGGAGACTGGGTGACTTACGTAAATGTCAGAGGTGCAGCGGGTTAAACCAGCTCACGAGCAGTCCGGACTCCAGATGACGTTGAAAGCTCTCACTTTTCATTGTAATTATTTAAGATAAGTATTGTTAGTCCTTCAGTGAGTCAATCCCTACCTCAATGACGATTTCTCACAGCGCACTTCGGTATTAAAAGTAGTGTAGTGATAGTGAAGCCGTGCATTTATTTGCACTTTTATATTTACTGCACCTTCACTGTGGATTGTATGGTAAACAATGACCTCGTAGTCATTTTCCTCAACGTGTTAGAGAGGAAGTGTTCTTCCCATTTGGTAAAATGCTACTGCACAGATGGGCTGCTGATTCTTCAAGTGATCAACTATAAATGATTGCTTGCAAACAATCATTGTTGACTCTATAATAACTATTACTGCTTTGATTAGGTAACTGTAGTCGGATTACTTTCGGGATACAATAATGTGTTACATTGCTCGATACTCAAAATGGTGGCCATTTTGGAATAACGCATTACCGGCATCACTGATCGTCAAGACCTCACCTTGCATATTTTACGGAGGAGGAGGTGACACAGCAGCAAAAAGAAGGGGAGTGGGAATACCCATACTCATTTCATGGCAGCATCTCTGAGTTAAACTTGTTCGTGAGCTTTCTAGTTCCAGGAAGAGCGCTTCGAGGCGTATTTCACGCTGAGCAGGGAGCTTTGAAAGGGAGTTTGAAAGCCTACTGCAGAGACGTCTTGGTATGGTTTTTTTGTGCCATTGGCACAAATTTCAGGGTAGTGGGACGCCGCAATTATTATGCCTTCCTCCATTTCCCCCTTGCCGTTTACAGTACAACTTCGGCAAAATAGCACTCAGAAATCACTCCGCAAGCCTCTCTCCCATTGGAGGAGCTTTTTGACGTCACGGCTCCAGAATAGAACATTTTTCTATCCGGTGACGCGACGCTGAGTGTCAGACGTCCTCCCAACTCTCTGCATCATGACAAAACGTGCTGACGCCCCCTCAGCACAAACACAATGAATGGGTAAGTCGAGGGCGTCAGACGCCTTGTCAAGTGCAGTGTACCCCGATTTGAACCAAACTTTCTACGTACATCGGGCCTTGGGAAAAAAATATTTTAAAGTTGTTTTACTTGATCTAAAAATCTATCATCTAAAAAGAGTGGTGCACATTTCTATTCAATGGATCCGCAATGTGCCAGTACCCCAACATGGCCAGGGGGATGAGGGCCCTTATCAGCTCCATGCATCTCTAGTGCATCTAACTTAAAACTGCTCTGTTACGGTACAGGAAACATTTATAATTTAAAAAAGGTTAATCTAGGGGCCACTCCGGGTGTGGGCGCTAGCCACATGTTTAAGATGAAAACAATTTTAAAAAAATCCTAAAATTAACTGAGGGGCCACTCCAAGTGTGCACGGCCTGCAGGCCGCCGGTCGCAAAATTGTTTGACACAGCTCTTGTATTGGATATCATTACATTGTACAAGTAGTCATAGTATTGCGGCTGGTCGGTGTGCAGTTTATAGGTGATAATTTGATGTGTATTATGTAATTTCTTCTTTCCCCCCACCTATCAGGTGCTGGCTGATCTTTCCAAGGGGGACATGCAGGCAGCAGAGTCCCTAGCGGAAGGCGAGGATGACCTCCACCTGTCTGACGATGAGGATGACCAAGCAGATAACATGTCCCTGGCCTCTGACTTGGACGATGACGAGCTTGAGGAGGTGGATCACAGACAGAAGGAGCTGGAGAAGAAAAAGAAGAAGTGAGTGATATGAGCAAATGGAACACTTAAGCTCTGAATTGTTCAAATTCTGCCTTTGGTAGAAATGCTAATGCTCAGAAAAAAAGTCAAAAAACCGACCTACACTAATGTGTCATCTGTCTGTCTTCAGAGTGACGTTCACCGAGGAAGAGGTAGTAGACGACGACGACGACGAAGAAGAGGGCGGCCTACTCGTGGAACTCGAAGGGAAAGATGAGAAGAGAGAGCATGAAACTGACTTGTGGTTCAGCAAGGTTTCTCCATGCGTTCCCCCACAACGCAACCCATTAAATGACCCTTTCTTTCTCACCTCTAGATGGTCCATATTTTGTGTCAATTGTTTGGTTTTGTAGGGTATCTTTTCTGAGATTGAGCTGGAAGGAGACGCAGAGAATGAGCTCAGACAGACTCAGTGGCTCCAAAGCCAGCAATCAGGTAAGCATCGCTGCTGATGCTGATTTTAAGAGTGAATCATCAAGAGTTGTTGAAATTCTTGGAAATGCTTTGCGCAATAAACTATTTTTGAGGTTTGGAAAGTGCTTGACTTTTGGATAGAGTGCATGGAATTGTAACTATCAGACATGGGAGGTTCATGTGGAAAAGCTTGGAAAATTAATTGAAAGAATAATTCTTAATTTTGACCTTTGGAAAATAGTAATGAACAGAGTTTCTGACATGTGATTGTAACTTTTTTCTTTTGTTTTCTTTTATTTTAAGGAAAGGGCAAAAAGAGGAAAGCTGAGGAATTAGAGAAAAATGAGATTGCTCCCACGATAAAGGAAGAGGCGGGGCCTTCAAAGGAAGCCGTGGAGGACAGTGACGGCGACTCAGATGACAGCGACGATCAAGAGTAATTCAATTCATTTTAATTTTATTTAAATAGCGCTAGGGTTGCAAAGGAGTGGAATATTTTCAATACATTTATATAAAGTTTCCGCTAAATTTTCTTGGGAAGTTAAGCTGGAAAAGTATTGTAGGTTCGTAATCAGTAAAGCCTTAGTTTTGACGCTCCTGTCAATCATTCCCTCATGTCCACAACTTTGTCGGTGAAAATAAAACTCCAGACGCCCCGTCTCGATTTTGTTAAGTTTACCTCCACATCAAAGCATGGTTACAGAATTAGTCCAGCATGACACAAACAAAGAATGAGCAGCATAGAATAACAAAAAAACAAAAAAAAAGCCATGAGAGACATCGACAAGGAAAGAGATCAATTACTTCCCGGTAATCACACAGATTCTTCCGCATTAAAGGCGATTAAATTGGTACGTCCGTAAATCAGAAAGCCATAACATATTCTTCAATACTATCAAAGCTATATGAAATGTTACACTTGTTATATTATCCACATATTTAAATGCAATTAAATTATCACTCACTGTGAACATGAACTATCAACATTCCAACAAATCAATAACAAGTCGGCTGCTTCTTCCAGATACATTACCAAGTTGAAGCAGGCCAGTGGCAGCACCGGGACAGGTCTGGGTGATAATGATGACGACGATGACTTCCAGGTTGTTCCAGTTGAAAGCACCAGTGAGTAAATTTTGGCTATACAAAACAACAGGTGTGAAACAATCCCATTTTGATTCATCAGTTTCCTGTTGGAAGTACACATGCTATTGTGCTCTGCTCGCTAGGTAAGAAAGCCCGCATCCTGGATGCTGAAGGCCTCGCTCTTGGCTGCCAGATCGCCACATCCAAGAAGAAAGCCAGAGACCTGGTGGACAACTCCTTCCACAGGTGCGTCTGGACACACTTGTTAAGTCGTACACATTTCTATCTCACAATACACTGGTATTTAAAAAATACAGCATAGGGCCCAAGCCCTGCCAGCAGTTTTCACTCATGGATGATCGGTATCAGAATCGGCAGCATAAAACCCTGATCAGAGCACCCCTAGTTTTTGTTGAACAGTCAGGAATTGTGAATTGATCTGTAATATTCATGAATAATGAGTAATAATAATATAAATCATATTTAGACCATTTTCTTATTACACATGATTTTCTAATGGATATAGTACTGTAATGTGGCTCACCTTCCCTAATGAATGGAATGTCTTGACTGTTATAGATGCTTGGTACTTTCTGCATTCAAGTAAATAAATGCACACCTGCCTTTTTTAACTAAAGACACAAATTTCATCTAATGATAAGGAACACAACCTATATGAGCGTAATAAAAGTAACAAGTCAAAACTTTTTCTCTGACTAATCGAAACTGATGCAGGAGCCAAATGTTTGTGAAAGGCTGCTGTAGATGAAAGGAGAAGGAAAAAAAGAAAAGAAGAGTTTATTCTTTTGCAGGTTTGCATCATCTGACGAGGCTTGGGAAGTACCCGAGTGGTTCTGGAACGACGAGCAGAAACACAGGAAGAAGGTCCTGCCGGTAACCAAAGAGATCATGGAGGAGTATAAACAGAAATGGAAGGAGATCAATGCCCGGCCAATTAAGAGAGTCGCTGAAGCCAAGGCCAGGAAGAAGAGGAGGGTAAGATCATTGAATTGTTTCTTTTAGTTTTTGTTTTATATTGTGCAAAAACGAGATTGGTTGGTTTCGCACTAGATGTTGAAAAAAATGGAGCAGGCTAAGAAGAAAGCAGAGGCAGTTGTGAACACAGTGGACATTTCTGAGAGAGAGAAGATGGCTCAGCTAAAGAGGTTTGGCTTCTCACCACAAAGATAATTGCAACGATGCCCATTTGACTAAAGTGTTAGTAACGGTCTTCTCATTGCTATTCATTCTGTCAGTATCTACAAGAAAGCCGGCGTGGGAAAAGAGAAGCGAGAAGTGACATATGTTGTTGCCAAAAAGGGAGCCGGGAGGAAAGTGAGGCGGCCTGCTGGCGTCAAAGGCGTCTTCAAAGTGGTAGACGGTCGCATGAAGAAAGATATGCGTGGAATGCAAAAGAAAGAACAGAAAGCAAAGGGTGGCAAAGGAAAAGGAAGACAGACAAAAGGTGGCAAAAAAGGAGTGAAGACTAGTAAAGGCCGAAAGGGAAAATAAATGAGAAACAGGTCCATGAACAGGTTGGCTTCAATCATATTGAAAGAGCCTTAATCAGAATATGAGTTTCATTTTACTTAGGAGGACTTGGGACTAATAAAACTGAATATTAATTGTGTTAGTCTTATTAAAAACAGGTTATTTATTTGTCTGAACTCTCATTTGCAGAAAGTTGTAAAGGGTCTATCATTCCGAAAAGTAGCCATTCATTTTTGTAAATACTATACAAACATTTTTTCAATAAATGTTTTGATGTTTCGTTGTGCTTAAGTTTGTGTAACATTTCACAAATATTTTGTCTAAGTGATGAGAAGAAATCCCACAAAGAAAATGGAACCGTTTCGGCACTACAAACAGCCCAATGAGCTGAAGAGTGTCCCTGGTTTACTTTGGGTTGCCACCCGTCCCGTACAATACAGAATCGTCCCTTATTTGGCCGTTTGATGTGGGGTGGGTAATAAAACAGGAAAACTCAGAGCATCAAAATTGTCATGGCGAGATGAGCAGGAGCCCCGCTCTGGGGTCTCACTTATGAAAGATTCTTACTGAAAGTTTATGTACGCACACAAGTTGAAAATGGCGTTCGACCAGAATCCTATCAAATCATGCATATGCACACAGACACACTTGTGGGGAATATGCCTTGATAAGATTAAAAAAAATACACAAATTGCGGCCCAAAGCCCTAAGAATTTACTTAATATAATTTTACCATTTTTGAGGAAAAGAGGGGAAATTACAAAAGTTTACCACATTTTTATCATGTACGATCGATGATAAAATTAATGGCTTTTTTTCAGTGTGGCGACATAATGGTCGCGAATCGACCATTACACAATTTTAAATGCAATAAATAGTGCAGTATGAGGGTCACATGGACAATATCATGTATAAAACAGATTAGAGCATTGGTTCTCCAAGTCTGCTGTGGTACGTGTTACCACTAGTAGTAGTCTTTTTGTATAGTACAATTCAGTTGTATTTAACTTTTAAGTAAAATACATTTGTATTTAATACTTTAGGAATATTTTTCGAACATTTATTTAGGTATAATTTTAATTGAACTTTATGTGCAATACACTTGATTTGAATCAGTAAGTACAGTTTTTTTCTTTTCTATATTTAAGCACAGTGTTAACGTTCCAATTGTGCATAATATTAAATACATTTTTAGGACTAAAACCTGCGCCTCATTTTTGATGAACACTTGGGCTGACGACGCTACTGTATTTTAATGACTGTCATTATGGTCGTACTTAGAACTTAGTACTTACAGACTGTTTCCAAAAAAATTGAATATCATGGAATAAATTGTATTTCCATACTTCCATTCAAAAGGTTAAACTTTCATACATTACAGATTCAGGGCCCACAATTTCAAGCATTTCTTTGTTTATTTCTACATAATTTGGGCTTCCAGGTCAAAACCCACGTAATCGGGAATTAAATTTTTTTTAATAGTGTGAAGATTCTCGCTCTCTCGCTCTTTCTCCTCTCTCTCTCTGTCTCTGTCTCTCTCTCTCTCTCTCTCTCTCTCTCTCTATATATATATATATATATATATATACATACATACATAGATATATTTTTGCTTATTTGTATTTACTTTGGAATATACGTGAACCTATTTGTATTTTATTGTGACAAAAGCAGTCATGTTTGTATCTTATGCATCCATCCATTTTCTGAACCTGAACTGGTTGCCAGTCAATTGCAGTGTATTTTATGCAATTATTCAGTAATAATTAAAAAAAAAAAACTAAAAAAATAACCACGCGCCTTGTATCATAACTGTATGTCTTATGTTTGAAACAAACCTTTCTGTGTCAAAATCAGTAAAGAATTCAACGAGTTAGGATTAAAATTAATTTATCGGAGCCAAACAAATTTACCACAATACAAATGAATGGAAAAAATAACTGGAGGGTCAGTCCTGGTTCAAGATGGCGGCTAGGTCTGCGTGCCGTCGTGCAGCCGACAGGTTGCTCTTTTAGTTATATATCTAGAGCCAAACGATCTGGATGACGTAAAAAGACGCGACAATTTGAAGTAGACCCGCCCCCCCCCCCCACATAGGTATCAAAATAGGTAGATAGGACACACCCCTGTGAGGAGCTGTGAGGCTATAGGGACGCAAAGCTAGTAGGGGCGGCAAAGTCGTCAGCGAATTGCGCGCGCAGGGGGCGTGGGCACACTGTGCGACATACGGAAGCACACAACGCAGTAAAATTACGACACGAGAACTGGGAATAACCTTTCACAGGTGAAAATAGTTTCGGGGGTTTCCTCCTCAAATGTTCTGTATTGACATTGGCAAAAATAAATAAATAAATATTCTTCATGAAAATTGGTTGAGTAATGAGCAAGTTAAGACCTAATTATATGTCCGTGCGTTGCCTTTGCTGTAACGTCGCCCCTGCCAACATGGCCGTCACGTAGGCAGGTTAGTTAGCCTGGTACGCTGGCGTATCTAGTCATCTTATCTGTGTCCCTGTACCTCGGACGCTCCTGCCTTGCTACATTTAGCAAAACAATAGTCGTGACGAGCTAGTTGGATTTAACTGAAGTTTGAGCTTGCCGCGTGGTGGGAGCGTCGTCACGATGCTCCTCGTCTTCCTGCTCGGCTACTTGACGCTAGCCTCCGGTCAGCAGCTGGACGAGGACTGGATCGATCCGTATGACTTGCTCAACTACGACGCTAGCACTAAAACCATGAGGAAGCGCACCGAGGTTGAGAGGCTTTTAATGGACTAATTAACCTGACTAATTAATAGCTAACGTGATGACTCAAAATGAAACCCGATGGAGTGTTTGTTGATATCAATTTCTTTAATTACGTTCCTTGTAGCAGCCAGTAAGGGATTTGAATGTCCCAACCTCACGAAGAGGGGAGGTCGACTGTGGGCAAGCTGAGCTGACCGTCTGCAGCCAACAGTTGACTCATTTACAAACGCAGGTGAGTGGTTTCGCATTACTGTAACGCTGGTTTGTGTTGGGCATTTATATTTATCAGAGAATGGAAAGTAGAAAACCACTGATTTTTACTGAAACATTCAGTCACTTACTGAGTCGGTATCAACTTCAAAAATCCCATATCGGTAGGGCTGTAATTACAACAACTACATTCAGCGCAATGGTGAGTTGTAATTTTAATCATGTGATTTTATTTGTTTCAATGCCAGTTTGTCAAAATATGTCCTTACGTAAAACCGGTCCGTGGCGCAGGAAGGTTAGGAATCGCTGTACTGTGCTGAAAAAAAATATCACTGACGTCATTTATTTAATCGACTGACTTCACTTGAATCACATTATAGTTGATTACAAAAAATACTTTAATCGTTCAACCCCTATTTCACATACATGTTAATAGGACACTAGCGAATGGTATTAATTGTGGGGGGGAAAAATGTAGTCCATGTTCGCACTGCAGGTCAATTCAGATATTTTTTAATTTTTGTCCAATGTGGCATGTATCTGATTTTTTTTCAACTCAATATGAATAGTACAATTCAGATTTGATTTTTTTTCCCTCATATCCGACCCAGGCCTCTTTCATATGTGGATATAAATTGGATATGTATCCGATGCGAGTGCAGTATGGATGGTCATGTCACACTCGTCTGACCTACTGACCTATATGTAATCAAAAGGTGACAAACGTCACAATTGTTAGACAAACCAAAAGCCAAAAAGGCGAAGGTGGATGAAGCACAGCAGAAAGCAGTCACTGGCGAACAGAAGAGACTTTAGAACCGATAAACATGAGAAAGTGTTGGCTCCAGTTGCACAGAATCCTTGAAATTGCCACAAATGCGTCATGCTGAGACCTACCCGAGGAGCCATATTTACTTCCATAAACACGGCACCTTGTGTTTGTGCGCATGTGCAATGATCCGCCCTGCAGTGTGAACACAGCCTCGGTTTCCTCTAAACCCGTTCAACTAAAAATGTAGAATCCATTCATTCCTGATTCCTCTTTTGATTGACCAGACCTCTAATTTCAACTGCCGCTGAACTGACACAAAGCTACTGTATGACGTGGAATGTGTCTCAAACATTGCACCGTGCTTTTTTTTCAGGTCGAAGCCCAAAAGAAGAGTATGAAGCAAATCTCACAGCAGCCCACATGCAATCCTGTTTTTAAAAGATTCCTGAGCAGACTGCTGAAGGACATACAAAGAGTTAAAATGGTACGTTGGCATTGAGGCCAAAATGAATTATAGCCTGACCAAATTTTGAGGTAAAGGGAATTTTTAAGATTTTCATTGAAATTTTTGGAAGGACAGATGTTATGTTAGGCGATAGACATTTTTGGTCAATATTTGGAAAAAAAGAATAATTTAAGCCAGAGTATTTGGACAGGGAAAACATGCAAACTCCACACAGGACTCAGGAGTGCAGCAGTCCTGAACTTCAGAAGTGTGAGGCAGATGTGCACTAGACCAATGTGCAGCTTACATCCATATCCAGTCATCTAAATGAATAGTCAATTCCAATGCTCTAGCGCAAGGGTTCTCAATTAAAAGTGAAAGAGGTCCATTTCTTAATACTGTATGTTATTCAACTGTCAAACTAAATAAAAAGAGTAGTATTACAACTAGATTTATTAGTGATATTGCACTGAATTGGAAGGACTAAACATCCAAATAAATACAGTATTTATGAAATGTAAAGAAAAGGTTTTCAGTGTGAGTGTTTTGAGTTGCTGCTGGATCCTTCAATTGACGAATCCGCACACCAACTTTTTTCAGTCTTTTGTAACTCTCTCCTTAATGTTATCTCCAAATTTGATCAGGTTGTGAAAAATCTGGGGCTGGGAGTTTGTTTCCACTGCGTGAACAAGACAAAGTGGTTTGACCACAAATTTATTTTCCCTCCCAACCCCCCACACACACACACACACGCAGCCCAAAGACCGTGTCAACTATGATGCCACAATCAGACTGTCCAGACAAGCGGTGGCAGAGATTCAGACCTTTCTTGATAGTGAAGATGGTTGTAGAACAGGTGCTTTGGACAACGCCATCAGTCAGATACTCGTGGACCTTCGACCACACGACTACGAGGCCTGGAGGTGGCGCTTTGAAGACACCTTTGGCATGGATCTGGACACAGTTTTGAAGGTGAGAATAGGGAAGTCCTCAAGACAGTACAATCACTCGAGCTTAACTCTTGTGTCATTATCACATACTTTGAGTCTCATGACGCAACCGCATTCTTTGTGAACACAGTAGAATGTAAACTATAAACATGGATGCTGACCGTGATAAGCTAGTATCTGCTATGTGGGGGAAACGGATTGTTATTTTTACATTTTCATTAATGGCTTGTCTTGGATAGGGAATTGCAGGAGATCTACACGATATCAATGCAACAGGTTGTGAAAAGTAAAGAAATACATAGTCTGCAGTGGAATGGTTTTGTTGGAACATCTAAATGCTGCTCACCATTGTTTGAAGTCAAACATGAGGGATTTGTAGGGCCGGTTTAATGAGCTGAAATAAGCCCATTTCAAATCGGCAAAAATCAGCCGATTGTTTCTTTTTTATGCATTTCTCATTTAACACATTAAAACACTACAACATACGGCAAAGATAATGACATTCAAACTAAACAACACCCAATTTGAAGTAAGTTTCAATGTTTGCTTATGTGACTGTGGACTCACACACTTACTTGATGGGAAATGTTGTTTTTGGGAGAGTGGCTTCTACTTATGGGTGCCCAGAGTGGTTGCACCCTGGGGGATTTGGGTGTTTCTGTTTCTCTATCATGGTAGTGCCTGTGCATGGTAGTGATTTAGACATTGTAGTCTGAAACACTGACCGTCACTTGAAAGTGGCTCTGGATATTTTCCCAACCTAGGTGATCATATCATGGGCCGGAGAAACTCGGTGTGGGAGCGGTTATTATCTAAATTTGCCTCATTGTTATGTAACAGGGCGAAAGTGCACCACGGCTTGCCCACGGACACATTTCCAGAAATAGGCAGATACAAACATTTCTGGTTGTTTTAATTTAGTACGTGATGGGCGGGCAGCCGCTCCAGACACCTATCTATTTGCATACAAGCCATTACAAAGTACATTTTCGATTATGACCCCTTTAAGAACCAACTTTCAGCCCATTGGCATTAGGGGTAACAAATGCGTGCAAAGTACATCCAAACTGCTTACACTGTCAACACTGAAAAGTGTTTTAAAAAATTTTTTTTTTTTTTTTAATATCATCTCCACTTGTCATCCACTAGTTGGCACTATGTATTCTGGTCTTCATGGTCATCATCTGCACTCAGCTGTGGTCTTGCATCTCCTGGCTTGTGCAGCTCAAAAGGTTCTTTACCATCTGCTTCTTCGTCAGTATTATCTGGAACTGGTTGTATCTGTACAAGGTAAGTAAGAACAGTTGTTGTCCATGTGTTGAAAGATAGCCTTTCTTTTAGACACTCTGCCTTTTAAAATAAATAAATAAATCTTTGTCAGATTGCCTTCGCTGAGCATCAAAGCAACATTGTAAAGATGGACAGCGTCAACGACAAATGCACTGGGGTGAAGACGATTGACTGGCGCGATAGTTTGAAAGGTACGCTGAAACAACAACACAGACTATTCACAAAAACTTGGGCATGTTCGGCTATTGGATGAAAATCCAGGGTGAATCTCAAATGCGCCATAACCTTTACAAGTGAACCTAATTTGACCTTCTCTAAACATTTGAATGCACATGTCCAACTATTTAATGTTTCTGTACTTTTTGTACAGCTTCTTCTTCTCTAACAAGGAACTGGAAATACAGTACATAACAGGTGTTTTAGCCCTGAATTGACCAAGACATTTTCTGCTTCAATTAGAATTGGTATTTAAGCAGTCCTTTTTCATCATGTTATTCACACTTTGACATCATGAGACCAAGACGACATTGAGCATTTGATCAACAGTACCTCACCATTGAGAGGCTATAAACATGATTTTCTTGGCGAGAAGTGGCCACTGAGCTCAGAGTGTTCAGTGAGACTGGAAGAGTCAGTGAAAGCTTTGCATCCTTGGAAATATTTTGGTTCATACATGGATCAAACACCAGTTGTGAACACACCTCTTCTCAGTTCTTAAGAAATTTCACTTCACAAGATTTAACAATAGAGGTTTTACAACACAACTTTATTTTAATGGACTTTATAATAACATACTTGTAATTTTAAGCAATATTTGTACAAAACTGTTGAGTGGTGATAAGGGAGATTTATTTATTTTTTGATCTAAAATTGAGAGGTCTTAAAAGTTAAATTTGATTGAAGTAGACTGAAATAGCTTTTGACAGTTTATATCCCAACAACCTTTGGTAGATTGTGCAATCCTATGGAGATCCTTTAAAGATGACTAGGGTTGGGCATCGAGAATCGAGATCCGATTGGAACTGGGAGTAACATTCCGGTTCTCCTGGAATTGTTCAAATAAAAAAAAAATTGTATTCCAAGTTTCAATGCCTACAGTCCGCCGACCCCAAAGAAGAAAGTGGCGAAAACCAACGACGAAATAGTGAAAACCAACCAAGAAGAATGCGCACGAAGACGTGCATGTCCCCAACGGCATTCTCGTCAGTAAGGACAATGCATGCAGCAAAGACGTCAGTCTTAGGCTTGGGAGAGCTCGCAGCACATTCGCAAGCCTCCGAACCAACTGGAAATCGAAGCAGTGCAGCCTAAAAAAAACAATATCCCACTGTACATCAGTAATGTTAAAATCACTTTTCTTGTATAGGAGTGCATTCCATAATTTTGTATTATTATTTTAATTGATCAGGTAAGGCAATGCTGACCTGGCTGCAGACAGCAGAGTAAAACAAAGCAAAGTCAAATCAAATACAAATAAATAGCCAATAAACTTTACAATGTGATATAGTACCATATTTACATATTACAATTTGTTATATCACAGCATATGGTCAATTTAAGGTTCAGAACAGGCTATAAACTGGCCTAGTGATCATGTATAGTATTCCTCTTAAACCTTTTAAGTGATGATATTGGATGATAATGGATTAATTCGGAAGATATGTACCATCTTTTCGCCAGAAAAGATTTCCAATGAAGACCTGTACAAAAACACAAAAGAATAAAGGTATTTGTACTGACAATTGATGATGATGCACTTCAACACTTTGTTTGCATCCTTGCAGAGTGGTACAGAAGCACGTGGACTCTTCAGGACGACCCTTGCAAGAAATACTACGAGGTCCTCATTGTTGACCCCATTCTGCTAGTACCTCCCACTAAGGTACATGCTCCATAATAACATTGAGTACAAATCAAAATGTCATCAAAATCTGACATCAATCCCTGCATTTTTGTTGGGGTGAACTGGAGCCTATCAGCAGACTTTGGGCGAGAGGCGTGGTACTCCCGGGACTGTTGCAAGGCACACGGAGAGAAACAACCATTCACACCTATGGATTATATTGAGTCTTCAGTGAAGCTAACATGCATGATTTTGTGCTGTGTGAGGAAGTACGTGGAGAAAACCCATGCATGCATGCATTGACCAATATTTGATAGATTTGTTCTTACAGTAACAGTTTCAAGTAGTGCAAAACTCAGTTGGTATTCACAGTGAGGAAAAATATAAATTGGCACGGGTTATTGTGCTCTGTTGCGTTGAAAGCAATTGTTGCTGTCTGAAAAGTACTTTATGAAGACCCGCAGCTAAAGTTTCTTTTACACAGAACTCCGCAAAGTTGGATACTGATGCTCTCTAAGACTTGTGTGAAAAGAACTAGAAGGCTCTCCTTGACGTGCACTAACAGCATGTTTCCGCGAGGATGTTATTGTCATTGGGAAGTAAAGTGTAGTGTTATACTGTCTTACAAAATCACAATTTACGATGGAGTTAAAAAAAAAAAAGGTATTTTCTCTAGCCTCTCACAGCCGAGTGAGTGTGAGTGGGCGAGAAGTCAAAAACCCGTCAGGAAGCTGTAAATCCACTGGCAGGTGAGAGGTTGAGCTGGAAAAGCTTGGAGGAGATGAGTTCGGGGACAATGGTGTTGAACGCAGAGCTGAAGTCCACGAACATGATCCTTGCGTTGGTCCCCGCACCATTGAGTTGTTCTAGGATGAAGTGCTATCCCATGTTGACTGCTTCATCCACAGACCTGTTTGCTCGGTAGGCAAACTGCAGGGGGTCCAGCAGGGGACCTGTGATGCTCTTGAGGTGCTCCAGCACGAGGCGTTCAAAGGACTTCATGACCACAGATGTCACGGCGACAGGCCTGTAGTTATTCAGACCAGAGATTGCAGGTTTTTTGGGGACTGGGATGATGGTGGAGCATTTGAAACAGGGTGGTACTTCACACATTTCCAGAGATCTATTGAAGATCTGTGTGGAGACTGGAGTGAGCCGGTCCGCGCAGACTTTGAGGCAGGATGGGGACACAAGGTCTGGGCCTGCCGCTTTGTTAATCTTTTGAGCGGTTTTGCGAAAGTTGGTGAACAAAAGTCTGCTGTAGACTCCCTGATGTTTAGTAAGTCTTCACTTGTATAAAGTGAGTCGCATAATGTATCCAAAGACGAACGGAAAACACAAAAACACAGACAATACTAGAGAGCACGTAACAGAGGCTTCCACATCTTGGCCAACCTCATAGTGTTTCCTTCTCTTAAGGCACTCTCGGTTACAATCACGACCCTCATCACAGAGCCGCTGAAGCACATCGGCCTGGGGATCAGCGAGTTTCTCCGAGCGCTCCTCAAAGATCTTCCCATCACCCTGCAGATCCCCGTTCTCCTCACTATTGTGCTCGCCATTGTGGTAAAGACAATTGAAGTGTTATCATGTATAATTGTGCATTAACCTCAGTAGTGCAGTCTGAGAGGTTCATCGAGTGAAGGAAAATCGCAGTTCTTAAGGACCAGTTGAACAAATGTATTGTTCTTTTCAGGTATTCATGTATGGAAGTGTCCAGGCAGTTTTCCAGTACGGCATCACTGCACCTCTGCGCAGCCATAGGAGGGATCCAACCCTTCCGCAACCGGAGCAGTCTCGTCTCCAAGAAATTGAGGACCGTGGCTACATGGAAGGAGAGGACACGCCGCAGCGTTGTCCACGGCGCAGTGCAGATGAGGCCCGATTGCACAGGAATCAGTTCTGCCGGACACGGCCCACCGAAGCCCGAGAAGGGCCAGACAGGATGTTTGTGGAGACCTTGCGCACCACCGCTTCTTCCCACACCCAACACGAGTTAGACGGGAAACGGCGTGTCAGACACGTGGAGGCAGGTCAAGGGGACGGGACTGACCCTCGAGCGGACTCTGACTCTGACAGCCATGCAGAGGAGCAGCAAAGAGGCCCGAGTGTTTTGGCGTCACAGCTTGACACCAAAAGAAAGACAAAACCCATTGACTGCGGCGACTCTCATCCAAAAGACGACAACGCCAGAGAGACGACGCCATCCTGCCTCCCACAGACTCAGACTAAAGAGAATGTGAGGGTAAGAGTCTCTTAAGAACCATTCAGTTCTCTGATGCTGGCTGCTGTTCTATTTTCATAACAAATTTTGCTTTAAGAAATACTGTACAATTTATTAATTTCTTCCATCATAAAAATTTAACAGGACATGTCAAGTATCTTTTTAAGTCATTAAAGGTGCAACGATTAATCGACAACTAATCCATAATCAAATGAATCAGAATTTTTGATAATCGACCTTGTTTAGCTTAAAATGCTCAAACTTCAGAATTTTAGCCTCTCAACAGTAAATAATAATTATATTCATTATAATAATTAAGTAAAAATTATATTTCTTATATAATAAAGCAGACTGATTATCTTTGTTTCATCAAAATAAGACATTTCCAAACATATTTTACAGTACTTTTGAAAACATTTGTTGACATTTTTGCCTATTTTCTGACATGTTACGGACCAAACCAGGGACTGGATCATAAACAATTTGTTTGTGCATTTTCTGCACTGTCAATTTGAAATGTCCTGCTTTTAAAATAAAGGGATAGACATTTTGATTAAATTAATAATAATAATCATAATAATTATAAAAATCAACAGATTAAAACAGTTGCTGATTATTAAAATAATCAGTTGCTGCCCTAAAAGTCATAAAATCAGTGCTATGATAAATAAATACACCAAACAGATGAGTAATGGTGAGGGAACAGGAAGCATTTGCTAAGCGATACTGTCACCTTGTGGCATTTTATCGGTATTGTTGCATTGTTGAGCGTATTAACATTAGCATTTGTGTATGAAATTGATATTTGATTCATCATATTGCTCATATTTGACAAATTTTAGTGGTAAGCATCACACTTCTGTCATCACTAGTATCCGTCCGTGGTGGCATCACAAACAAGAGGCTCACTGAGCTGAAGTCTCACAAGATATCATGTATGACGCTGGTTTCAACAGGCTTTCTTTGATATTTGAGACTTATTCCTCTATCAAAAGCTTTGTTAAATTCCAATTTGCACTACTTCTGGAGTGGCTGACCTGTCCGTTTTTGGACAAAACCTTTAGGGCTCAGCCTGAAACTGATGTATGAATTTTATAACACTGCAATTTTACATTGCATTCAACAGTTCAGCTATCAATAATCCCAATGTCTGCCCCTGCAGGACCTGAAGGCCTCAGCCGAAGACTCGACGCCCTCCGGCTCGCTGATGGACGTGGAAACGGTCGGCGGTCCTGTTCAGGAGATTTTACAGTCGGCCATGTGATGAAACAACACTTGGAGCTTGTGGCTTCACCGGTGCAGGTCACGGTGCCAAAGATGTCCTCTCCGCACAGTCGGCTGAAGAGCTCTTGCCCTAAAAAGATGCACACTGTTCTACGAGTTGGTCTCTAAACAGAGATTTCAATTCTCCAGTGTAAACAGTATGATCGTTGACGGCAGCTCGGTGACACTTACTGTATGCACTTTAAAAACCTTAAGTGTGCTGAAGAAGTAGGATGTGTCAGTGACTGATCATGTCCAGCAGCAATTTTAAAGCGGGCTATGAAATTTTGTTTGTTACCACCCTTGGTGGCAAAAACTGAACTCAAACCCTTGTGATAACTTGTGATGAGTCTAAAAGTAAACTTTGGCCATTGTTGTTCTTTTGCTCAAATGCGGTGTTATAATTACACCAAAGGTAATGGGGCTGCATATCTTTCAAGAAGTTCAACTTTTGTCTCATCAGTGGGGGCCGTGCATTTGGTATCTAGACCCTTACTAGGGACTTTCCTGACATGACCCTGCTCTTAATACAATAATTCCTCACACTATCCACAAAGTCACACCCCACTCGCACTTTTCACATATTTTTTGTGCTCTCTGTGTAATGCTCTAAAATGACAAAAGAAGGCGCCAAAAGCAAACTAATAGGAAAGCTCTTTGTATGTCTGAGAAGGCAAAACAAACCCAGTGCCCTCCGACGAGTCTGACGCATTCCCCCCCCCCCCCCAGAGTTAAAGGATATGTTATTTGTAAATTATTTCTTTTTTACAGGCAATACAAAATGAGTTGGCAATGATATTTAAGTGTTTTGTGATCATAGTTTGTGGTATCGCTACAGTAACATAATTCTCACCATTTTTATTGGGGTGTCAATTTCTGCATTTTTTTCCACCGCTATTCATGGCAGGGCTCGGTCCCAAGCTCCAGTTGCAATTATGGAAACCATAAATAGTGATTCACGGGAGTGAACCTGACTGTGAAAAGTGAAAATCTACCAGTAATTGATGCCCCCTAAAACGTATTGTAATTGCCTATAGATATTGCAAGATGGTGGCTAAGCAATATTTTTCTATTAGGCAATGGCCTGACTAAGCTCCTCTCCTCACTTCAGCATAGTTTCATGGCACCAATATGTCACATGATGGTGTTAAAGCCATACTTTTATATCTGACAGCCCTTTGGCCTGAGTACAAAAACAGCAAAAAGGTTAGTTTTTCAGCAAATAACAGAAGAAAGCCTGAAATGGCAAATAAGCAAGAGAATCCAGAATGTGTGAGGGAACACTATACAGTGGTACCTCAACTTACAAGTGACATTTTTTTCAAGTCAATTTTTTGCTTTGACTTGTGAGCAAATATGTTTTCAGCGAACTTCACGACACGCAGCATTTTGGCAGATAGTGGACAATTGTTTAAAGAAGAGGCCAAGTGCTCCCAGTTGAAGTTTACTGTCAAACTCAACATAAAACGAAGAGAAACACGATGAAAAACGCCATATACATGCTAACAAAGACCAGCATTGATGTCGTGTTATAACCCTATAAGCAAAGGATATTTAAAAACAATGGTGCAGCTACACATTTAGACACGCAATATAATAATACTCAAAGGCTTCCTCTGTTAAAAACTAGTAATATTACTGTGCTGAACGTCTTTTCCATATGGTATATCCGTATGTATATTACCATTGCACACACATTCACACCTAAGGGCAATTTGGAGTCTTCAATTGACCTACAATGCATGAATTTGGGATGTGGGAAGAAACTGGTATGCGAAACCTGCGGATATCTTGCATTTTGTTAAACTGTGTGCAATTAATTGTCAAAATATTTACCAAAAATCTATCATCTGCTCTTCATCCCTGGGTGCCGGGGAGGTGCGCCCTGGCCCCACTGCGGGGGCCTCATCGTGGTCTCCGGGCTGGGGGCCGTGCTGCTGTATCCCGGGCCTGTGTCCTCCTCCCTCCTCCCTCTCCCTGGGGCGCTCTGCCGTTTGTCGTCGCCCCTCTCTCGCTTGGGCTGTGTGGCGTCCCCGGCTGACTTGGGGCCTATGTTAGGGTGTCGGCGTCTCCTGCCTTGGACGGGCCGCCTTCTGTGACCTGTTCTGGTCGCTGGGTGGTGGCCGGGGGAGATGGTTCTCTGTGGTCTTCCAGCCGGTTGGGCCGGGCTGGCCCACAGGAGTCTAGCCTCTTACTTCACGCACAACTCATTTTTATTATTCACACTGTACATATGTTGCACATTGGGCACATTCACATCTCATTCAGGGTGCCCTGGGGGGCTGGCACGAGGCATGATGAGGTGGACGCTGGGCCCTGTACCGGCACATCTGTGCTGGTCTCCGGTCTGGTCGCCCCCCTTCTCTGCCCTGCCGGTCCTCCAGTTTTAATACATCATACACGTGTCAGTGGGGGGAGTGTTGGGCTGGGGAGGACACTCGGCCAGGTGTCTCGGCACTCCGGCCTGCTCTCTGGCCTGCCATGCCTTTCCCCGGCGGATTTTTAATGCACCACATACATTTGCACATCCTTTGGGGGGCTGGTTGGCCTGGATGGGAGTGGCGGTTACGGATCATCATTGCCCCGTGACCGTCTCGCCTAGCCCCCACCCTCTCCCCAATTTTACTGCACGACACCCCACGACACACGATCACGGTACAGGGATAATGGTTGCCAGTCGGGGACCTGGTAACTATAGTAATAGGGTGGGTGGTCGGTATTCACATTTCACTTGGCTTGACTCCTGAGGTCTGTTTGAACCCGGGTCCTTAGAACTGTGAGGCAGATGTGCTAACCAGTTTCTACCGTGCCGCCAAATATTGTAAATATTTTAGACAATTAATTGCACACTGTTTCTCTACAATGCAAGATATCCACAAAGTTTGACCTGTAGTAAGTAGTGGCCTCCCATTGCCAACTATTGATCACCAGGAAGGGGTCCTGTTTGCAGTGGTGATGGTTAGGCTGACAGATGAGGTTAGACTGGAATCCCCGTGGACCATGATGTTTGCAGATGACATTGTGATCTGCAGTGAAAGTAGGGAGCAGGTGGAGGAACAGTTAGAGAGATGCACTGGAAAGGAGAGGAATGAAGATTAGCCGAAGTAAGACAGACTATATGTGCATGAATGAGAGGGGTGGTGGGGGAAGAGTGAGGCTACAGGGAGAAAAGATAGCAAGGGTGGAGCACTTTAAGTACTTGGGGTCAACCGTCCAGAGCAATGGTGACTGTGGTCAGGAAGTGAAGAAATGGGTCCAAGCAGGTTGGAATGGGTGGAGGAAGGTGTCAGGTGTGTTATGTTATGTCTCTGCGAGGATGAAGGGCAAAGTTTGTAAAACAGTGGTGAGGCCAGCCGTGATGTACGGATTAGAGACAGTGGCACTGAAGAGACAACAGGAACCAGAGTTGGAGGTGGTAGAAATGAAGATGTTGAGGTTCGCTTTCGGAGTGACCAGGTTGGATAAAATTAGAAATGAGCTCATCAGAGGGACAGCCAAGGTTTGATGTTTTGGAGACAAAGTTAGAGAGAGCAGACTTTGATGGTTTGGACACGTCCAGAGGAGAAATAGTGAGTATATTGGTAGAAGGATGATGAGGATGGAGCTGCCAGGCAAGCGAGAGAGGAGGATGCAGGAGATCGGCTTACATGGAAAAGGATGACGCGCTGTGGCGACCCCTAAAGGGACAAGGTGAAAGGAAAAGAAGAAGAAGAAGCAGTTTTTCTGTCTGTGTCAATTATTCGATTCAGTCGTACACTAAAATCCATTTAAATAAAAAAATGTTGCTCTAAAGGACATTGTTTTACAATTAAAATGTGATTAATCAAGATGAATTCATTAGAAAGCCTCTAATTAGTTAGATATTTTTTTAATCAAGTCCCACCCCTAATTTTTGGATTTAAAAAAAATAAGTGTGGGACTTTAACGCATTAATCGCGATTCATTAATTACAAACTAGTGAATAAAGTAACAATAATTTGAATCACATTTTGTGTGAGAAACGACGCAGAACCTTCGTCAGTGGGAGTGCAGTACGATTTCCTGGTACACCGATTATACTGACACACGTCAGAGCTCGGCTACCAAAATTGAGGATGAAACAGAGTTGCAAGAGGCAAATTTCATAAAAAAAAAAAAAAAGCCTTGATAAGCATGGTTTGGTGCAAATAGTGGCAAAAAGAGTTTTTATCTCACCGAAGCACTTCAACCCGCCGACGTGACACAGAAACCATTCCAAGGCAATACGGTTCTAAACAAACTAAATGGTAAATGAACTGCTGCACTTATCTGGCACTTTATCTGGACCATCACAGTGCCCAAAGCGCCTGACAAAGCCTCACATTCACCCACACATTCATACACCAATGGGCGGTTGCTGCCATGCAAGGCGCTGACAGGCCCACTGAGAGCAAATTAGGGTTCAGTGTCCTGCCCAAGGAAACTTCGACATGCGGACAGTCGTAACCGGAATTCGAACCAAAGACCCCTTCAGTCACTGGATGACCCGCTCTACCTACTGAGCCACAGCCAACTTTATCCAACTATCCTAAAATGGCACTTTAACTTTGCCCATGGATATTAGTTTTATTTAGCAGTGCCCCTATTTCAGGAAAAGTGCTCCTCTGTGTGGGGGCAAAAATATTCATTGGAATTGCCCCAAAAGTGCCCGCCACACACACACACTTTTTGGGATGTTCTGCCGCCCCTTTTCCTGTTATTTGTCAGTTATTTGATTCAGTTGTAATATTGTATTCTTGTTCTTACTTCTTAAATTATGATTATTAATCATAATGTTAATAATTATGATTATTATGATTAGGCAGCACGGTAGACGACTGGTTAGAGCGTCAGCCTCACAGTTCTGAGGTGCGGGGTTCAATCCCCGGTCCCGCCTGTGTGGAGTTTGCATGTTCTCCCCGTGCCTGCGTGGGTTTTCTCCGGGCACTCCGGTTTCCTCCCACATCCCAAAAACATGCATTAATTGGAGACTCTAAATTGCCCGGAGGCATGACTGTGAGTGCAAATGGTTGTTTGTTTCTATTTGCCCTGCGATTGGCTGGCAACCAGTTCAGGGTGTACCCCGCCTCCTGCCCGATGACAGCTGGGATAGGCTCCAGCACGCCCGCGACCCTAGTGAGGAGAAGCGGGTCAGAAAATGGATGGATGGATTATTATGATTATTGATATTAATAATAATAATAATCATAATATATTTTTATTTCTGTACGGCACTCTGTTTCAGGTGCGCTCTACAAAGAGTTGAGTATTCATTATCGTAGCATCTTTCTTTCCTAAAAGGACTACTGTATGTACTGTAAATACTATTTATTGTTATAAATTACTATTTTTGCCCAACACGTTACTGTTGTTATCTGGGTTTCTGAATTTAATAATGAAAATTTTAAGAATTTCTGTTATTTGAACTGGAAATTAGCTGCAAGGCAGCACGGCTGAAAGGGTGGTTAACACGTCTGCCTCACAGTTCCGAGGTTCGGGGTTTGAATCAAAGCTTCGGCCTTCCAGTGTGGAATTGCATGTTCTCCCTTTACTCCAGCTTCTTCTCACGTTCCAAATCTATGCATGTTAAAGTTTGCAAAGACTTAGGTGTACGTAGGTGTGAATGTAAAAGTGTATGTGCCCCGCAGTGGGCTGGAGTCCAGGGTCCCGCCTCGCACCCAAATTCAACTGTGACAGTCTCCAGTTCACAGGTGGCTCTAACGAGGACAAGCGCTTTCGAAAATTAAGGGAAAGTAGATATACATGCCATATTATTATTCTGAATTTCACAATAAAGCCTTACACTTGCCAAGCCTGGCATAATAAGAACATATTATTATGTTAGTAGTAATGACGTATTAGTATTATTATTACCATTATTAGTTTTCCTGTTGAGCAGCAAAGTCACATACTGTAGAGTTATTGGCACTGGAAAGCCTACAGGTCATGGTGGAGTTATGACAACATTTGAGGTCAGGACGTAATGACATTTTATCCCAATAGTGAAAACTGTCTGTCACAGTTGTTTACTTATTCTTCAAAAGCGTTTATCAATGTAATGTTCTTTTTCTTTTTTTTCTTTTTTTTCTTATATTTTCTGTGAGGTAGTCATATGGGGCATCAGAATCAGATGAGAGCCACAATGCACTTATTGACGGATACTGTCAGAGAGTAAATTTAGCTCTTTTAGTCAGCGATAGTGTTATGACAAATATAATATATAATACAATATAATACCAAATCATGTAATGTGTCACTGATGGTGTAGTGGTGCACTCGCCTGACTTTGGTGCGGGCAGCGTGGGTTCAGTTCCCACTCAGTGACGGTGCGAATGGTTGTCCGTGTCTATATGTGCCCTGCGACTGACTGGCGACCAGTTCAGGGTGTAGTCTGCCTTTCGCCCAAATTCAGCTGGGATAGGCTCCAGCGCCCCGTGACCCTAACCAGGATAAGCGGTGTTGAAAATGGCTGGATGGATAATGTAATGTGGTGGTGAAAGACTGGTTAGCACATCTGCCTCACAGTTCTGAGGAACGGGGTTCAAATCCCGGCCCCGCCTCTGTGGAGTTTCCCGTGTCTGTGTGGGTTTTCTCCGGGTACTCCGGTTTCCTCCCACATCCCAAAAATGTGTGTGGTAGTTTGATTGAAGACTCTAAAATTGCCTGAAGGTGTGAATGTGAGTGCGAAGGGTTGTTTGTTTATATGTGCCCTGCGATTGGCTGTTCAGGGTGTACCCTCCCTCTTGCCCAGAGTTAGCTGGTATAGGCTCCAGCACGCCCGCGACCCTAGTGAGGATAAGCGGTACAGAAAATGGATGGATGGATGGATAATATAATATAATTAGGGCTGTCAAAATTTAAGTGTTAACTCAAGATTAATCACAATCAATTATTGCATTAATCATGTATTAACTCAGATTAATAACACAATTTATTTTGACAATTTACGCTCCTTTACCTTAACCACGGATGGTCATCTGAAATGGGGCGCAGGTTGCTATAAGGTCAGTGATCAGGTCAATGCTTATCCCGCCAGTGCAAAAATGAGTGAGGAGACTTGGACCAGTGTGCTCGGTGTGCTCAAAGTTTTCTTCCAAAGTCACCCTGATGATAAAACAAAGGTAATTTGCATATAGTGCAACGCTGAACCCTCTATTCATTGAAGCGCAACAAGTTTAACATAGCATCTCAAAGCAAAATGTGGTATTACTGTATGTGTGGTATATTTGGCCCAAAGGCAAGAGTCAGGTTGAGTTGACTCATTTCATTTATGACATCCTTTATTTGTTTTGTTTGTCTAACCTCTGTGGCCGGAGCAAGATAACACAATTGACAGATAGATCCCTGGTTAATCATACTTGTTTTTGGGCTTGCACACAGTTTAAATGTGCCTTTATAAGGTAGCATTTGACATTGGTCAGTCACATCCATTGCCATGAGGGTGCTCGTGCTAGCCTTGACTGTGGCCCTTGTGGGTATGTCTTTTGCTATTTCATCTTCAAAGTGAGAATTTTAAGAGTAGCTACTTTGCATTAAGATGCTATGAACATTATTTTACAATTTGTGGTTGCTTTTGAATGTAAAATGACTCTTTATTCCTATTCTCACTATTCAGCTGGCCACCAGCTCAAATTAGGTCAGTAAATCCTTACTAAAAATAAGAAAATGTTTTTGATTGATACTCTAATTGGAAAGCATCAAATTGTCTTATTGCAGATCCAGAGTTTGCTGTTGGAAAGACATATACCTACAAATATGAAGCAATTCTTATGGGTGGACTTCCCGAGGAGGGTCTGGCTCGGGCTGGCTTCAAAATAAGGAGCAAAGTTCTGATCAGTGCCTTGGCTGCCAACACCTTTGTACTGAAGGTAGCCTTAACACTTGTGTCAGCAGAAGTACATTTTCATATGGACACTCAAGTAATGACACAGGTTTATGTGAATACTCGGTCTCTTTCCCTTGTAGTTGCTGGAGCCAGAGCTCTTTGAGTATAGTGGCATCTGGCCCAAAGATGCTTTCATCCCAGCCACTAAGCTCACCTCAGCGCTCTCAGATCAACTCTTGACACCGCTGAAGTTCGAGTATGCTAATGGGGTTGTAGGCAAAGTGTTCGCACCGGCTGGCGTCTCTGCCTCTGTGCTGAATATCGTCAGGGGAATCCTCAACATCTTCCAAATGAACATCAAGAAGACGGTGAACGTCTATGAGCTTCAGGAGGTAAGACTAACCACTTTCATTAGAATTTCTACAATCTCTTACTTGAGCTCTCATGTATTCTTTGATTGTGGTGGAATAGCCTGGCGTACAGGGCGTTTGCAAGACCCATTACGTGATCACTGAAGATGCAAAGGCTGAGCGTGTCCTGTTGACCAAGACCAAAGACCTGAACCACTGCCAGGAGAGAATTATGAGGGATATCGGCATGGCTTATACAGAGAGATGTGCTGAGTGTCGAGCGGTAAGTGCAAGTTATGTTAGTTATCACCCACACTCTGATATTTAATGTCGATAACATCTTTTGTTTTTGTTTATGTAGAGAGGCAATGCCCTAAAGGGAACAGCAGCATTCAACTATATCATGAAACCATCAGCCACAGGTGCTCTGATCCTGGAGGCGTCCTCGACTGAGCTTATTCAGTTCTCTCCCATTAACATCATCAACGGTGCTGCCCAAATGGAGGCCAAGTATGTATTCAAAATGAAAAATGGGTCTCACAAAGGAGCAGTTTGTTCAATAAAGAGTGTCGGTTTTTAGACAATTCTTGAAATTTCTGGAGATCCAGAAAGCTCCATTGGAGCCTATTAAAGCTGAATACCTCCACCGTGGAAACCTGCGGTATGAGTTTGGCAGTGAGCTGCTTCAGACACCCATCCAGCTCCTAAGAATTACCAATGCTGAGGCTCAGGTACTTGAGTAAATATTACCCCTCACCTCAAAATCCTATTTACCCTGCAGCCACTCACTTCACTTTTTGATTAACAGATTGTTGAGATTCTGAACCACTTGGTGAACAACAATGTGGCCAAAGTCCATGAAGATGCACCTCTCAAGTTCATTGAGCTCATCCAGCTGTTGCGTTCGGCCAAATATGAGACTATTGAGTCCCTCTGGTCACAGTTCAAATCACGTACCACTCATAGGTAGTTGGAACCCGGATTTAAAAGTATACCCAATCTGTGACCCAAATAATGACTTGTAGATGATATTTCTCTCTTCCAGAGAATGGATTCGGAATGCTGTCCCTGCCATTGGCACTCACGTTGCAATGAGGTTCATCAAGGAAAAATTCCTCGTTGGTGAACTGACCCTTGCTGAAGTGACTCGGTCTCTTACGATAGCCATACACATGGTGACTGCTGACTTGGAGGCCATCAAGCTCCTAAGGGCAAGTCAATATTACATGCCGTCTTGGGTAATTATGACATAAGAAAATCAGGAGTTGTAATGTGTTGCAATGAATTAACCTCAATCTAGGAGTTGGCTGAGAACCAAAAGGTTATGGAAACTCCAGTTTTGAATGAGATTGCTGCGCTAGGCTATGGCAGTCTGGTTTCTAAATACTGTGGAGAGAACCCCACTTGCCCAGTGGACCTCATCAGGGTATGATGCCTTTGTACATTTGCTTTGCTGTAGTTGTATCATCAGCAATATATTTTTATTTGCCTCCACAGCCTGTCCACGAACTGGTTGCCCAGGCTGTTGCCAAGGGTGATATTAACGAAATAATTGTCACTCTCAAAGTTCTGGGTAATGCAGGACATCCTAGCAGCCTCAAGCCAATCTTGAAGGTCCTGCCTAGCTTTGGCAGTGCTGCTGCTACTCTGCCACTGCGAGTTCACATCGAAGGTGTTCTGGCCCTGAGGAACATTGCCAAGAGAGAGCCAAAAATGGTGAAACTTTGTGCTGATTCCTTTCAATAACTGAAATGCTTGGGAGTTATTTGTTACAAGCAGCAGTACTTTTTCTATGCTTTTGTGAATTAGGTCCAGGAGGTCGCTGTTCAGCTGTTCATGGATAGAGCCCTTCACCCAGAGCTCCGCATGGTTGCTGCCATTGTGCTGTTTGAGACCAAATTGCCCATGGGTCTGGTGACTGCCCTTGCTGACGCACTCTTGCGAGAACCAAATCTTCAGGTTGCCAGCTTGGTCTACTCTTACATGAAGGCAATGACGAGGTCCACCACTCCTGATTTTGCGCCTGTGTAAGTACCTTAAAAATGGTCAAATTTCTCTTTGGTTTTCTCAGAAGTCAGTGTCAAGAGTTCATTAATTTAAAATTGTGTTCTTCTTGCAGTGCTGCAGCCTGCAATGTTGCTGTGAATATCCTCAGCCCCAAACTTAACAGACTCAGCTATCGCTACAGCAGAGCGCTCCTTGTTGATGGCTATTACAGTAAGGCCTTGGCAGAGTATTAATATACGTAGCGCTTTTCCAAGTCAGTGGGTTGATGACCCCCACCCTGTTTTTGCAGGCCCCTGGATGGTGGGTGCTGCTGCCAGTGCCTTCTATGTGAATGACGCTGCAACTGTTTTGCCAAGAACCATCATGGCCAAAGCGCGCACCTATTTGGCAGGAGCTTATGCTGACGTCATTGAGGTATAATGACACCAATAGCTCATGATAAGAAGCTGGCTTTGAAGCTATTCCACAATTATGGATGCGAGGATGGTGTATAATGGACCGTTATACTATTTTAACAATCATGGTTGTTGTTTTTCCATCAAGAATACTTAACAGTGTAATACCGTTTCAGATCGGAGTGAGAACTGAGGGAATCCAGGAAGCCCTTTTGAAAGTCCAAGATCTTCCTAACAACACAGATAGGATCACCAAGATGAGAAAAGTTCTCAAGGCTGTAAGTTCATGTGGTCTGTTGTGTAATAGTAGTATTTCTTTCTGTGGCATATTGTCCTCACAGAAACCATAATATTGTTCATGTGTCTCTCTGCATCACAATCCCAGCTTTCTGAATGGAGGGCCCAGCCTTCAAGCCAGCCCCTAGCCTCGGCACATGTGAAACTTTTCGGCCAGGAGATTGCCTTTGTCAGTGTCAACAAAGGATTGGTTGATCAGTTAATGGCGGTATGTGTCTTCTAACATTGCCTCACGTGTCATGTGAGGACCCAATAATAGGTTATTGGTCATTAAACAAAGCCTAAAGTCTATGTCTCTTACTTTGTCAACAGCTTGTCACTGGACCAGAAGTTCAGACTTATGGAAGGAAGGCTTTAGATGCGGTGCTGGCTGGTACAAAATTTAATTTCGCTGAGCCAATGTTAGTTGCTGAGGTTCGTCGCATCCTGCCCACTGCTGTCGGTCTGCCTATGGAACTCAGTTTCTATACTTCTTCTGTGTTGAATACAGCCATTGAACGTGAGGTGGACATCTGCTTAAATATCACTGACGTAAAAAATGAATTTAACCTTTAACCTTGTCCCTTTTCCATAGTCCAAGCCACTGTGTCACCACCTATAGCTCAGAAATTCCACCCGTCCCAGCTTCTTAAATCAGACATCAGCATGAGGGCTGCATTTTTTCCGAGGTAAACTGATACACTTGAAATAACCTCTTAATTGATCTACAAAAAAATGCATTAAAATGAAACAACCCCACCCCACAACACTAATTTTAACATTTCTGTGTCTTGCAGTGTTTCCTCGTATACCTATGCAGTGATGGGTGTGAATACTGCATTGGCCCAGGCTGCTGTGGTCTCAAGAGCCAGAATTTACACTATTCTCCCAGCAAGGATCGAAGCAAGACTTGACATGATCAAAGGAAACTTCAAGTTTGAGCTCCTGCCTGTCCAGGGCGTCAATAAGATTGCATCTGCACTGTATGAACAATTTTCTAGTATATTCAACTGACACCAATTATGTTTGGCATTCCTGATGTTCTCGTTTTGTTGCATCCAAACAGTGTTGAAACTTTTGCCGTTGCACGAAATGTTGAAGATCTTGCTGCTGCTAAGATAACACCGATGATTCCGGCCGACTTTACACCACAGTCCTCAAAGAAGAGCTCATCCAGGTCCTCCAGGATGGGATCCTCTCTGACTGATGACATGGTGAGTTTGAGTCCCTGTCTACTGTGTTTAACCACCTTTCTGCAAAGTAATATTGTTCTTTCTGTTATGCTTTTACAGTCAGGGTCATCTGAGCTTGTCTCTGACCAACAAAGCAAAATGAGCAAACTCATTAAGGCCTTTGAGAAAAGGCTGTGTGGAGAAATTGAAACCTTTGGAATCAAGGCATGCACTATGATTGAATCTCGCAATGCGGCCTTCATTCGAGACGTTCCACTGTATGCCGTCATTGGAAAACATTCAGCTTTTATTGAGGTTACACCAGGCAAGTGGAATGCACGAGGTTACTGGTATAAATTGTACTTTGGTTACTAAAAAGTCGATTTCTGTCTTTGGCTCTAAGCTGCTACACCGGTCATTGAGAAGATTGAAATTGAGATTCAGGTTGGAGAGAAAGCAGCAGAAAAGATTATCAAAGTCATTGACCTGAGTCAAGATGAGGGGATTCTTGAGGACAAGAATATCCTGATGAAACTGAAGAAGATCCTTGTCCCTGGTCTGAAGAACCGCACTTCCTCCCGCTCCAGCAGGTCCCATGCTGTTAGCTCTAGCTCCAGCAGCTCAGACGTTTCTACCTCATCCAAGAGTTCCTCTCACAAAAAAAGCAAGATGGTTGACATTCTCGACCCAATTGTGAAGGCGTCCAAGTTACAAAAGTCCTCTAGCAGATCCTCCAGCAGCAGATCGAGTCTTCTTTCAAGCAAATCCTCCAGCAGCCGAAGCACTAGCTCTTTGTCCAGCTCTCAGTCAAAGGTGAGAGACAAACTATTGAAAGCCCCACATCAACTCTATAAAGAAAAATAACAATTATATCTTACCATTGCAGCAAGAACTGTATGAAATGAATTTTACCAAGCACCACATCCACCAGGTATTTCCTGTTGCTCACAACAAACAGATGCACCATTTCAAGTGCTTTGCATAAGCTAATTGAATGTACATTTATCTTGTTTGCAGCATGCACTCTCTGCAACTCGCCGCAACAGCCAAAGCAGTGCCCGCAGTTTTAACGCCATCTACGATAAGGTGAGTCGCATACCAATACTAATCACATTCATTCAGTTGGAAAAAAGCTTTCTTAAAACAAGTCTTTGTGGGTTTTTTTCAGGCTAAATACCTCACTAATGCTGTCAACCCAACTGTGACCATCCTCATCCGTGCCGTGAGTGCTGACCACAAGGTACAAGGCTACCAAATTGCAGCTTACTTTGACAAAGAGACTTCCAGACTGCAGTTGCTTTTTGCCAACCTGGCCAAGAACAACAACTGGAGAATCTGTGCTGATGGTGTGAGGCTGAGCGACCACAAGTTGATGGTAACAGTACAACATTTGATATATTCTCACATGACTTGAGCCAGGGCCAGCTGATGTGCTGTAACTATAACGTTTTTAGGCCAAGATTGCCTGGGGTATTTACTGCAAACAATATGTGACTGAGATCTCAGCTGAAACCGGTATTGTTGGTCAAGAGCCAGCAGTCCGTTTGAAGCTAACTTGGGAAAAACTTCCACGCAACATGAAGTACTACGGAGAGGAGTAAGAGTCACAGTCTGGTGCACATTTCACATATTTTAATTTATCATCGGGTCACATGGTGATTTTGTATTATAATGTCCAGGTTGTCTGAGTACATTTCAAGATTCGCTCTGCAGGCTGGAATGAGCCTGGCAAAGGCCAAGAATGTTCACAATCAGATCAAACTGACAGTGGCAGCTGCATCAGAACAAAGCCTGAATGTTGTCCTCAAGACACCGAGTGTAAACTCTTTTTGATCCTGCTTTATCAGTGCATGAAATATCTCTCACTCAGATTCCATATAACAACCTATCATTTACAGAGGACCATCTTCAAAAAAGCCATTTCTCTCCCTATTTCTCTGCCCATTGGAGACACTGCATCAGAGCTGCAGGCGTACCAGGACAGCTGGGTTGACACCATCGCCTACATGGTCAGCAAGCCTCATGCAGGTAAAAACAACCTTTTCCCTTTAGATGGCTAAGTTAACAATTTCCAACTTAAGTTGAATCGGGTGACACATGCCTCACAAACCCTGTGATTCATTATCAGCCAATCTACAAAGAAAGGAAATTATATACACAGTATAAACGAATAATAAAAAACAAAATATATATCGGACCAACTAATGACGATGAATGTAATGATGATAAGAAACCATTTTGGGAAAAAGTTAGTCATATAAACAAAAGAGTAGAAATGAAATGCAAACACATGTAGGCTTTCTCATGTACAAATTTTGCAGTTGGCCCTAGACTGATGATTTTTAATTATTGGACAGACACAGTTTGATAGCCCTCAATGCTAAAGTTTGAGTTGAGCCACAACTGGTTATTAAATAGCTAACATAATGTTTGTATTTGCTTACTTCACCCAGCTGAGTGCAGTGTAATCAAGGACACAGTGATCACATTCAACAACAGGAAGGTCAAGGCAGAGATGCCTCACTCTTGCCTCCAGGTTTTGGCTCAGGATGGCACCAGTGAGGCTAAATTCATTGTTCTGCTGAAGAGAGACCAACAACATGAACAAAACATGCTCACTGTGAAGATTGCAGACATGTAAGGGAGTGTGCAAAATCAAAAATGCAAACAGAAAGTCAAGAAATGAACATTACTCATATGTCTGATTTGTTTTTCATCAGTGATGTTGACATGTATCAGAAGGGCAATGTTGCCATGGTGAAGGTCAATAATGTAGAAATCCCTGTCAGTGATCTGCCATACCGTCATCCAACAGGTTTGCTTTTTCCTCCTCTTGAAGTCATCCTTCAGGTGTTGTTAGTCAACACTCGGTGAACACTTTGTTGGTGCATTTGTTTCAGCCGACATTCAGATCAGACAGAGCGGTGAGGGCATCGCTCTCCACGCTCCCAGACACGGTCTTCAAGAAGTGTACTTTGACAAAGACATCCAAAAGGTAGTCAATTCAAAGTCGAGTGCTGCGATAACGTACAGTACACCGAGCCTGCTAACACTATTCATTCGTCAAGGTTAAAGTTGTGGACTGGATGAGAGGACAGACCTCAGGACTCTGCGGAAAGGCCGATGGGGAGGTCAGACAGGAGTTACGCATGCCCAATACACATTTGACCAAGAACGCAGTCAGCTATGCTCATTCCTGGGTTCTGCCCGCCGAGAGCTGCCGGGACGCCACAGGTAAAACCACTGCCTTCCACTTATCCATTATATGTCAGAGCTTTGTGCTAACTATTTTCTGTCTACTTGGTTTCCTTTTTTTTGTACCATTTTATCTGTATTAATGCAAATTTAATTAAACTTCCCAAGGGTGGGGTTTTTTGTCTGATTTTATCGTTTCCAACATCGTTTTTTTAAAATATATCAGTAATATACTCTTTACATAAATTTTTTACTTTTGGCTCTATCTTAGCCACTTTGCCTACAGAAACCTATGAAAACTAAATTTTTTAAATTCCTTGTTATTAATTGTATTGATTCATACACTTTTGGTAAAATGGGGTTCATTCTAGACTCAAGACTTGAATTTTTATTTATTTATTTTTTAACATTTTGTTTGCACCAGTTTACGTAATTCATTATTTTTTGAACAAGGGAGCAATTTCATGTACAGTAATATATTTAGTTCCCGAAAGAGGCATTTAATAGCTCACTTGCACTCTAATGGAGCAAATTAATGATTCAATTTTGAATTTAAGAAGTGGCCCTAGCCTCTGCTGACCATGGTACTGAGTATATATCAAAATTTTGTTTTTGAGGTTGTTCTCCAACCTGTGCATTGCGCAAAAAAACAAAAATTTGAAGGGTCGAAAAATTTTAATGAACAGATATTTAATACTAATGACGATAACCGATGTTTGTTAAAAACCTTATGATGAAAAGGCATTAAAATCAAACAATCCTTGAGCCAATCCTTAAGGGTACAGTATTTTTTTTAATACACTATGTGCCAATAAAAAATTCCGTTTGAAACCTCTTCCAGAATGTTACATGAAGCTTGAGTCTGTGAAGCTGGAGAAGCAGATTATACTACACGGTCAAGAGTCCAAATGCTTCTCTGTCGAGCCCGTGCTGCGCTGCCTGCCTGGCTGCCTGGCGCTGAGAACCACCACCGTCTCAGTTGGTTTCCACTGCTTGCCTGCTGGTGAGTCTACAAAAAGGTTCATAAGATGGTGTTCTATAGTTAATCGCCTTCGCTGCTGAATTCCTGTGTACTGTGCAGATACCAGTCTAAACCGTTCTGAGGGCATGAGCAGCATCTTTGAGAAGAGTGTGGACCTGAGGGAAAGGACCGAAGCCCACCTAGCCTGCCGTTGCACTGCTCAGTGTGCTTAATCATAAAACCTTCAACCCAACAACATTTATTTCCATTCATAACATTACTCCCAAACACAATAAAATGTAAACTTAAACCTCAGACCTGTGTGACATGTGGAATTTATGTGGTGTGCTGTCCATTAACAATACAAATGTCATTCATTTGGTCAATGAGGTTGTTCAATCCACATATCCAGCCATCCATTTTCTATAGCATTTGCACCCAATTGGGTGAGAGGAAAAGTACACCCTGGACAGGTTGCAAGTCAATCTCAGGACGGATACAGTATAGACAAAGAGCCATTCACACTCACATTGATACCAAGGGACAATTTAGAGTCTTCAATAAACCTAACATGCATGTTGTTGGAATGTGTGAGGAAGCCCTTGGGAAAATCCACGCAGGCACATGGACCATGTGCGAACTCCACACAGGAAGGCCCACACATGAGGTTTGAACTCAGAACTGGGAGACACACATGCTATCCAGTTAGCCATAGTGCCCCTATCCACATGCAGTATGTTGGGGATTAAATTACTGTTTGTTGTCATTTGTCAGTTTTCAAATGTACTAGTTTTTTTTCTTTGCTCAAATTCATCATATATTACTTTTTGTAAGGGCACAATTTTTTCTATCACTCTCTCTTCTGTAACACACATAATAAAGAAAATGATCTATGCAATGTTGTTGTGCAAATTCTTTTAGTCTTTGCGTTGGTCTTGAATCACAGGCCAAAATCTTGATCCAGAGTACTGTTCTTGTTTGGGCTACATACCAGTGTAACTAACCAAGACCTGAAGTAATAACAAGTAATAATATGAAACAGCATTGCACTTGATTATTCATCCCCTCTTCAAAAAGGCTGTCCAAGAAAAGTGGGAAAAAAATAGAAGTGAGTCATTGTTTTGTGATGTGATTTATAACTATGCAGCGGTGCAATTATGAAATAGGTGACAGTTCAACTAATTTGAAAACCAATCAATTATAATTTGGATTTGAAATAGGTCATGTGTGGGAGAAAATGCACTTTCAAACACACATGGGTGTAGCTGGAAACAGGTGAATATTATTTAAATCTACTTGATTTAAAAAGATTAGAATTGTGGCCTTGTGACTTGAATCAGCAGGTGGTGCGATTTGAAACGTGCACAGTAATTTAAAACCGTGATAAGCATGATTTAATATAGATGATGGTGTGATGAACAACAGTTACTTAGAGAGCGGTGTGATTACAAGGGTGTGATTTGGAAGAAGTGATGTATTCTAATTCCAATTAGAAACGGTATAATGTGATTTTAAACACATGACTATTACTGATTCGAAACAAGTGATGTCTGATCATTTGAAACACGCGGCGGTGTGGTTTGAAACAGGCGGCAGTGTGATCTGAAACAGTCACTAAGAAATTAGTCATTAGAAATGTCATTTGAAATGTGATTTTGGTGTGTGGTGGTGTGCACAAACAGTAGCTACATACTGACAATAATGGCAAATTACCTGACCTAGAGGTGAAAGGGAAATTCTGGAAGGAGCTAGACGAAGTAGTTCTGAGCATCTCAGACAGAGAGAGAGTTGTGATTGGTGCAGATTGTAATGGACATGTTGGTGAAGGAAATAGGGGTGATGAAGAAGTGATGGGTAAGTACGGCATCCAGGAAAGGAACTTGGAGGGACAGATGGTGGCAGACTTTGAAAAAAGGATGCAAATGGCTGTAGTGAACACTTTTTTCCAGAAGAGGCACGAACATAGGGTGACCTACAAGAGCGGAGGTGGAAGCACGCAGGTGGATTACATCTTGTGCAGATGATGTAATCTGAAGGAGGTTACCGACTGTAAGGTTGTGGTAGGGGAGAGTGTGGCTAGAGAGCATAGGATGGTGGTGTGTAAGGTGACTATGGTGGTGGGGAGGAAGATTCGGGTGATTATGTCATGGTCTGTGTTTTGGTTTGGGTTGTGTTTAGTTTTGTTCCATGTTTTCCTGTGTTCCATGTTTGTCGTGTGCTCATTAGGTTGTTGTGTCCACCTGTTCTCGTCTACTTTGTGTCGACCAATCAGCTCTCTCCAGCCACTCGTGTCTTGTCCAGGTGTTCCTCGTTGTCTCGTCAATTTGTTTGTATTTAGTTCCCTGGTTTCTTTCAGTTCTTGTGGGTTCATTGTCGTTGTCACATGTCTTTGCCATGTCATAGTCACCAGTTGTCTTTACCATTGTGGTATGTCATTGTCAGGTGTCATTTTCCCTTTCTATTCCACGTCTTACTCACAGGTCATAGTTTGTTTCCAGTTTTAGATATTCGAGTGTTTCTTTGTTACTTTGATTTGATTGTTATCTGTTGTGGGACTTCGTTCAGTTTTCCCTTTTTGAAGATTAAATATTATTATTTTGAGACTCCCGCACTCCTGCCTTGCCTCCCTGCTTCCCTGCAATTGGGTCCACCATGTTCTTGCCTTGCGTTACTCGCCTTCGCCCTAACCACGTACGTGACAGATTAAGGATAGAGATAGAAATATGTTGACTGGTGTCAGTAGTGTGCTAGATAGATGGAAAGAATACTTCGAGGAGTTGATGAATGAGGAAAATGAGAGAGAAGGGAGCGTAGAAGAGGCAAGTGTGGTGGACCAGGAAGTGGCAATAATTAGTAAGGGGGAAGTTAGAAAGGCATTAAAGAGGATGCAAAATGGAAAGGCAGTTGGTCCTGATGACATTCCTGTGGCGGTATGGAAGCATCGAGGAGAGGTGGCTGTGGAGTTTTTGACCAGCTTGTTCAATAGAATTCTAGCGCGTGAGAAGATGCCTGAGGAATGGAGGAAAAGTGTGCTGGTGCCCATTTTTAAGAACAAGGGTGATGTGCAGAGCAGTGGCAACTATAGAGGAATAAAGTTGATGAGCCACACAATGAAGTTATGGGAAAGAGTAGTGGAGGCTACACTCAGGACAGAAGTGAGTATTTGCGAGCAACAGTATGGTTTCATGCCTAGAAAGAGTACCACAGATGCATTATTTGGCTTGAGGATGTTGATGGAAAAGTACAGAGAAGGTCAGAAGGAGCTACATTGTGTCTTTGTAGATCTAGTGAAAGCCTATGACAGAGTACCCAGAGAGGAACTGTGGTATTGCATGCGGAGGTCTGGAGTGGCAGAGAAGTATGTTAGAATAATACAGGACATGTACGAGGGCAGCAGAACAGTGGTGAGGTGTGTTGTAGGTGTGACAGACGAATTTAAGGTGGACGTGGGACTGCATCAGGGGTCAGCCCTGAGCCCCTCCCTTTTTGCAGTAGTGATGGATAGGCTGACAGATGAGGTTAGATCGGAATCCCCGTGGACCATGATGTTTGCAGATGACATTGTGATCTGCAGTGAAAGCAGGGAGCAGGTGTAGGAACAGTTAGAAAGATGGAGGCATGCACTGGAAAGCAGAGGAATGAAGATTAGTAAAACAAAATATACGTGCATATACCACGGGGTGGTGGGGGAAGAGTGAGACTACAGGGATAAGAGATAGCAAGGGTGGAGGTCTTTAAATACTTGAGGTCAACAGTCCAGAACAATGGTGAGTGTGGTCAGGAACTGATGAAACGGGTCCAAGCAGGTTGGAACGGGTGGAGGAAGGTGTCAGGTGTGTTATGTGACAGAAGAGTCTCTGCTAGGATGAAAGGCAAAGTTTATAAAACAGTGGTGAGGCCAGCCATGATGGACGGATTAGAGACAGTGGCACTGAAGAGAAAACAGGAAGCAGAGCTGGAGGTGACGGAAATGAAGATGTTGAGGTTTGCTCTCGGAGTGACCAGGTTGGATAAAATTAGAAATGAGCTCATCATAGGGACAGCCAGGTTCGATGTTTTGGAGACAAAGTTAGAGAGAGCAGACTTCGATGGTTTGGACCCGTCCAGAGGAGAAATAGTGAGTGTATTGGTAGAAGGATGAGGAGAATGGAGCCAGGCAAGAGAGCTAGAGGAAGACCAAAGAGAAGGTTGATGGATGTCGTGAGGGAAGACATGAGGGCAGTTGGTGTGAGAGAAGAGGATGCAGGAGATCGGCTGACATGGAAAAGGATGACGCGCTGTGGCGACCCCTAAAGGGACAAGCCGAAAGGAAAAGAAGTCGTGTTCTTTGGGACATAATTATAAAAATTGATTACGAGGAAAATTATTATTTGTTTCAGAATGCTTTAGTTAAAACACTGTACAATCACACTGTCATAATATGAAATTTTAGTTTTTTTATTATAAGAATAGATAAAATAAAATATTTTGTTAATTACATCAGCCAGAGCCGCGAGTGATGCAGTCCTTTCATCATCGTTCCTGTCATACTGTGTGTAGTGTGTTTTTTTGTTTGTTTGGTCTTTTTTGCACATTAAAGACAAAAGTTTTTTGTTTTTTTTTAATTACTAATTGTAAAAAAGACCATTCAATCAACAAGTTTTTCCTCATGTTTTTGAGATTGTAGGGTGAAAGCTGCAGCTGGCTACTACTGTAGTGTGGCCTGAATGGGTGGCACCAACGGGGTAATGAAATGCCAGTATTTTGAGGCTAATAGCCCATCAGCATCATCTTGGAAAAAAACTCACTATCAACTAGTTCATTTTTGGAACGGTAAGTTTAGTTCAAGTTTGAAGCATGGACTATGAAATGAAGTAGTTCATTTTTGCAACGGTGAATTGACCGTTGAAGTAGTTCATGTAGAAAACTTTCCCAACACTGGATGTCATTTCCAAAATGGCTGACAGGAAGAGGACAAGCTTAAATAAAACTTTTGTTAAATAAAGCTTCAAAGAAGAATTTAAAGTACAAACTGAAAAATTCAGGAAAAAAAATTCTATTATTAGTAGGCTCAATTAAATTGGGCTCAATCCCTTTTGACTGTCCTTCGTAATATTATGGACAAATTACAATAATGAAGAATTTTGGTGTAGAAAAACACAAATGTAAATGCTTCCTGCATTCACATAATTATTAGGGTTTGCACGCAGAGCATATCAGGAAAGAAATCAGAATCAGCTTTATTGGCCAAGTATGTTACAAGACGAACAAGGAATTTGTCTGGAACCAAGTGTATCTGGCACGTGAACGTCCTATCAGTGTGGCTTGAATAAAAAATACTAGCGCTGTACAAACACAACTTCCAGTGGAATTTAAACAGCTATTGGCGTACATTTTCCACTTTTAAAACTGCATTTGATGTGTTGCATTATTACAAATACATTCGTCTCATGATTGATACTGTGTAGTGCAGCCTGTTTTTGAGTAACTGTCATTGTGTGTTCTTCAAAGGTTGAATCGGGACAACTGGCCTCCTCTTGTTCAGTTGGTTCAGTTCAACCTTTGCAGATTACCATGACCTACACAGACATATTGCCTTTGTTTGTGTTTCTCTAGCTTTCTGTTCCCGCTTAATCTCCCTATCCTTTCTCCCTATGCTCTTCCCCAAGGTGTCAAGCAGATTTGATTAGACCACAAATGACTTCACCCAATGATTGCTGCCTCGTAGCAAACGTGGCCATATGAGGAAAAAGAATCAGACCGATTCGGTTGGTCCATTTTACTCAAATTTGTACTCATTTTTATCAAATAGCCTATCTTATAGACTACTTTGACAATTGTTAAAATGTCATGTCATTCATGGTCACACTGACCACATCAAATAAAGTTAGCAAACATCCACAGTCATTGTGCCCTATTGATGTGAACTTTGAAACCAAATTGCAACAATGTGACACAGACGTGACAGAATTGCAAGAAATACCATTATAATGTTTTACAATGAATTAATAAAGCCTCAACAGTGTAACTATACTATATTTGGTTCAATCAAAAAAATGAGCCCCCCTAATTCTATTTCTATTTATTCTATTCTAATTCTGTTATGTAAAACAAACACACTCATCATACCATCCATCAAATCCAAATGTTATTTGCAAATTTTCTAATCCCTCTGTAATAAATGGCCCCTGTTCAAGATGCAGTTTGGTCTTGTATTGAATTGTATTCTTGGTTTGAATAAATGACAAATCTATAAAAATAAAAAATAAAGTGAAATCTTAATTGTTGAATGTGTATCTTTTATCTATAAATGAAACAAGAAAGTGGCAAAAGACTACAAGAAGTGTGTTTTTTGTATTATTATTATTTTTTCCCCCCATATTGAAAACATACACTATCTGTTGCCCCATTCTCAAGGATCCTGGTTGCCTCTACATAATCTAGAGCATTATAATCAAGTATAAATTGGGAACGGATAGGCATTATTGAGAAAGGGTATCAATAATTTCAGACAGATTTGGTCAAACCTAAAACAAAACAAAAAAATCTAATGATATATATTCTATATTTTATCGCTTTAGCTCTTAAAACATCTTACAGTCAGTCATTTGGCACATTCTTGACAATAATAATAGACATTTAATAAATAAAAATGTACTTCTACATTCTTCGACCGCAAAATTTGGCCAGGGCATGAATAATTTTAACTACATCTATATTTGCGTAAATACTTCTATATTTGCATTTCTTTTTTTTTTTTTTTTTTTTTTTTTTGATGGCTCAGATTCAGGAAACAGCAAATATTTACAAATGATATATGACTTTGGCCAAGTAAATAGGTGAGCTCAGCCAGTGCAATTTTCCTCCTATAAAAGGCTGCTCTTGAGTGATGACAGGTACAACCCATCAGTCATGAGAGTGGTTGTGCTTGCCCTGACTCTGGCCCTTGCGGGTAAGTTTCACTGCTATCATTCACTTTTTAGAATGAGTTTTTTTTTTTTAATTTTTTTTTCAGGGGATGTTCTACCTTTGTGTTTTTTTCCTATAATACTGCTAAAACTGATAAACTAGACAGAACTCTTGTTTTTTATTTTTTTCCCACAACATTAACTTCCAAATCCAAATAAAAGACTGTTAATTGGAAAGAAAAGCCCATACATTTTGAGGCCCATTGTAAATTTTGATAACTTGTATAATTAATTGTGCATTTCTGTTCCGTTCGTCTAGCTTGTCAACATAACTTAGGTAAGTTTACAATTTTTTTTTTGCAAACAATAGATCGTCCCTATCCTACAATAAAACATTTGCCTCCAAATTTTAACCCATAAAATTAAGGTTTGTTATGTTATACATGCTTTTTATTGCATAGCCAAGATATAAAGACTGTAGAAAAAACATAACAAAAGTTTTAACAAAAGTCACTTGTACTTTTATCTGTGCGTGTGCCAATAAACACTTTGACTTTTCAAGCCCCTGACTTTGCTGCTGGTAAGACTTATGTGTACAAATATGAGACACTGCTCCTGGGCGGTCTACCGGAGGAAGGATTGGCGAGAGCTGGACTCAAAGTGAGGAGCAAAGTTCTCATTAGCGCCACTGAACAGAACATGTTCATGCTCAAGGTGAAGTAGATCGGTATGATATTCAAACAATACCTGAGTGGGAAAAGCACCATGACTCACAGTCTTCTTTGAAACTCTAGCTTGCTGAACCTGAGTTCTTCGAGTACAGTGGTGTTTGGCCCAAGGATACTTTCACTCCGGCCACTAAGCTGAATTCAGTCCTGGCGCCTCAGCTGATGATCCCCATCAAGTTTGAGTACGCCAATGGTGTTGTCGGAAAGATTTTAGCGCCTGAAGGTGTTTCGGTGATGGTGCTGAACATCTACAGAGGTATCCTGAATGTCCTGCAGCTCAATGTAAAAAAGACACAGAACATCTATGAAATGCAGGAGGTGAGTAAAAGAGGAACCTTACATTGCTTATGGATCCATCACAGCATATTCTAAAATGGCTTCTTTTGTCTCAAGGCCGGAGCTCAGGGTGTGTGCAAGACTTTCTATGCCATCACTGAAGATGAAAAGGCTGAACGCATCCTCCTGACAAAGACCAGGGACCTTAACCACTGTCAGGAAAGGATTGTGAAGGACATCGGGTTGGCCTACACTGAGACATGTGCCAAGTGTCAGCGGGTAACTGCATGATCAGTCTTTGTGATAAATAGATCCTTGGAAGGCAACATGGTGGTGTGGTAACGCTACTGTTTGTCTTCCAGGAGTCCAAGAACTTGAGAGGAGCAACCGCATACAACTACATTCTGAAGTCAGTTCCCAACGGTATCATGATCTTGGAAGCATCTGTCAATGAGATCATTCAGTTCACACCTTTCAACGAGCTGAATGGAGCTGCTCAAATGGAGACAAAGTATGACCATGGAAAATTGTCAAAGCTCAGAAACTTACACGCAGTGAATTCATCTCCTGTATTAATCTCACTATTCCATAGGCAACGTTTGGTTTTCCTCGAGATCCAGAAAAGTCCCTTAATGCCCGTGAGAGCTGAGTATCGTCAACGTGGATCCCTCCAGTATGAGTTCTCCACCGAGTTGCTGCAAACACCCATTCAGCTTGTGAAGATCACCAACGTCCAGACTCAGGTACCCCATTAGACTTCTTAAGGAGATCGCCAAAGTCTACAAGGAGAACTGGGATTCCTAGCATATTTGATGATATACTTTACTTTCATTGTAGATAGTGGAGGTTCTAAATCATCTGATCACCCACAATGTGGAGAGAGTCCATGAAGATGCTCCTCTCAAGTTTTTGGAGCTCATTCAACTCCTTCGTATGGCCAAACTTCAAGACTTGCAAATGATCTGGAGTCAGTACAAGACAAAAAGTGCCTACAGGTGACATTTTCACCAACATTTCAGTAATTTAAAAACAACAACAATGCAAAAGCAAATATACCCACTCTCATCTTCCAGGCAATGGATTTTGGATGCACTGCCTTCAATTAGAACTCCTGCTGCGCTGAGACTCATCATTCAGAAATTTGAGTCTGATGAACTGACCCACATTGAGGTTGGTCAAGCTTTGATTACATCCATTCATATGCTGACAGCCAACACCGAGGTCATTCAGCTGATTGAGGTGAGTAAAGCTGCCTCCACACTCCTAAAACTGTTTCATTAAGTATGAACAATTTTGTGATCTGTCTTTTTCAGAGCTTGACAGTCAACAACAAAATAAAGAAGAGCATAGTTCTGTCTCAGATTGTCTTACTTGGCTATGGCACCATGATTTTTAAATATTGTGCTGACAAAACAGTCTGCCCCGTAGAACTGGTCAAGGTGAAATTACCTTAAACATTATTTTTGTCTGATTAATCCTATTTCTGAATGAGAGGTGGTTCAATCATGTCTTTCTTTCAAACAGCCCATCCACACCCTTCTTGCTGAGTCCATCGCCAAGAGCGACACGCAGCAAATCATTTCCATTTTGAAGGTGTTGAGTAACGCTGGCCATCCGATGAGCGTGAAGCCGATCACAAAGGTCCTTCCCATTCATGGCACACCAGCTACAAGCCTGCCCACAAGAGTTCATGCCGAGGCGATTATGGCCTTGAGGAACATTGCCAAGAAGGAACCAAGAATGGTAAATTTGCAATGTTTCACACACACAGTGATACTCTTTCACAAAGGTATGATGCTGCCTGTCTGAGCTTCAAGTTGACTTCAGCTTGCAAGGTTCCATTCCTACTCTCCAATGACTAAAGCATTTGCAAAGATCCTTGTACATGTTTCCCCTAAATTAGGTCCAGGAATTGGCTCTTCAACTATATATGGACAAGGCTCTTCACCCTGAGCTCCGCATGCTTGCGTGCATTGTTATCTTCGAGACACAGCCGCCGGTTGGTTTAATAACAAGTCTTGCCAACCTTGTGAAGTTGGAGGAGAACTTGCAGGTGGCCAGCTTCACCTACTCTCACATGAAGTCTTTGACCAGAAGCACCACCCCAAACCATGCTTCCATGTAAAAGCCTTCTCAAAACACATTGTGTTCATTGTCATATTTGTCTTGTGCAAAATAATGTCAGCAAAATCTTATTACAGTGCCGCTGCTTGCAATGTCGCAGTCAAAATCATGAGCCGGAAGCTGGAAAGACTGAGCCTCCGCTTCAGCAGAGCCATTCAAATGGACTTATATAGCAGTAAGCACTATGCAGTATTTTACATGCCCCCGCATTCCTTATTGCTGTTAACTAAATGGATTTGCCCAGATCACTTGATGCTCGGTGCTGCTGTCAGTACTTTCTACATCAATGACGCTGCCACCATTTTGCCAAGAACCCTCGTCGCTAAGACCAGGGCCTACATTGCTGGAGCTGCTGCTGATGTCCTGGAGGTAACATTCTAAAGTCTCCTCTCTTTGAATTGCTAGTGTAAATTTCCATTTGACATTGTTGATCATGTGCTAGGTTGGAGTTAGAACTGAGGGACTCCAGGAGGCTTTGCTGAAAAGCCATGCATTAACTGATAATGTGGACAGGCTCACCAAGATGAAGAATGTCATCAAAGCTGTAAGCCATCAGCACCATTAAGACATCAACTTGATGTCATACAGTTGAGGCCCGTTCTAAGTTGGGTGGTGATTTTGTGTTGTTACAGCTGTTGGACTGGAGGGCCACACCCAATAGCAAGCCTCTGGCCTCCATCTATGTCAGGCTCTTCGGACAAGAACTTGCTTTCATCGACCTCAACCAGCACCTGATTAACCAAGCCATCACGGTATAGTACAAAATACTGTTAATCACCCCAAATAAATTTACACGGCAAGACTGGCCGATCACAGCGCAGCACAAAACAGCTCTGCTGACAGTGCTGTTTAATTCACTTCACACATTTTAACATTTTTTAAAGTTGTTAATTTCTGTTCTATGTGCTTGGGAGACCTGCACAATTGACGAGTTATCCAGAGACTAAATAATGCAGGCTCAGGATAAAGCTATGTGGCTGTCTAGTCAGTTGCAATTTTCCATCTTTGTTTTGAATTATATCCTTGTGCCACCTTCATATTGTGGATGTAACCTCCAAAGGCATACAGCAGACAAGTACTGTATCTGAAATGTATTTTTTCCCCAAAATTGGATAATGCAGCTCCATGGAGTGCCGACAATGGTATTGTTGTGTTGAAAGCTTGTCAGACTTGGCAACAGTAACAAAGTGGGTTTCTTTTTGCACAGATGGTCAATGGGTCATATGTTCAGGAGCTTGGTAGGGATGCCCTCAAGTCTGTGCTGTCAGGAGTCTCTTTCCATGTTGCTAAGCCAGTGCTGGCTGAAGTGAGGCGTATCATGCCAACGGCTGCTGGATTTCCAATGGAACTTGGCCTGTACACTGCTGCTGTGACTGCTGCAGCTGGTAAAAGTGTGTACTGCCTCTCAAACTACAGTATCTACTTCTGCTGACATTTTTGTTTTATCCCAAGAGAAAAACTAATACTGTACTTTCTGGTAGTCAAGGCAACCGCAACTCCAGCTCTGCCAGAGCCCTTCGAGTTACGCCATCTCCTGAAGACCAACATGGAGCTTGTGGCTGACATCAAACCAAGGTGCATACAAAGTCTGAGAATGAAGTCAAACACCATCCTTTTAATCATAACATTTTTACCACATCCTCTCCTTGTAGTATCGGTGTGAACATGTTTGCTGTGATGGGAGTGAACACTGCAATTCTCCAGGCTGCCCTGCTCTCAAGGGCCAAGCTCAACTCCATTTTACCAGCCTCCATTTCAGCAAAGCTTGATATCAATGACGGTCAATTTAAGATTGCGGCTCTACCTGTTGCTGTACCTGAAAACATTGCTGCTATTGAGTAAGACTCGACTTTCAGGTTAAACAGAGTATTTAATTTGAGTGGGGTAATATAACCAAGACTTTGATCCTTGAACAGGGTTGTGAGCGTTGCTGTGGTGAGAAACATTGAAGATCTTCCTAATGCCAAAATCACCCCCTTAATCCCTACCCAAGACATGAAGCCAACTTCAAAGGAGCTCCTCACCTCAAAGACTTCTTCTCGCTCTGCTAGTTTGGTGAGCTTTTAAATGTCAGGCAGCAACACACGTATGGAAAAATATAGACTGCCATTTACACCGATTCCTTTTATTAGGCTTCATCTTCAGAGATCATTCAGGAGGATGTGGCAACAGATTTCAAACCCATCAGAGACAGAGCATTTTCTAAAAAGTACTGCTTCAAAGCTTACGGCATTGGACTGAGAGGCTGTATCAAGGTTGCCACAACCAATGCTGCTTTTATCAAGGACATTGCGTTGCACAAAATGGCTGGAAGGCACTCTCTTTCTGTGTCAGTGCAGCGCAGTAAGTGATAGAATTCTCGAACTGGCATGCTTAAATTAGATTACGTAAACAATTCACTAACTTAATGTTAATTTCAGATGAAGATGAATCCATTGAAAGACTGGAGATGCTGGTTCAAGTTGGACCAAAGGCCGCAGAGAAGATCATCAAGAAGATCACTTTGGGTGAAGAGGAAATCATCGAGGGAAGGCCCATCTTGATGAAGCTCAAGAAACTTCTGAATAGCACCTCTTCCTCCTCCTCTTCTTCAAGCAAGTCCTCCTCATCATCATCTAGCAGCAGCAGCAGCAGTAGCAGCAGCAGTAGCAGCAGCAGCAGCAGCAGCAGCAGCAAACGCAGCAGCAAACGCAGCAGCAAACGCAGCAGCAGCAGCAGCAAACGCAGCAGCAGACACAGCAGACACAGCAGGCACAGCAGGCTTGCTCAAAGCAAGTCTGCATCTAGTTTGGAATCTCTCTTCAGCGCCAGCTCTCGTTCCAGTCGTCAAGTCTCGATGGTAACCATACCAAAAGACACTTTTTGATTTGAGTGGAGGACTGAAGAATCTCACAATTGTTTGCGTCTTCTTTATAGCGAGTTAACTTCGAGCGCACTTTCCAGAAGAACCACAAGAAGGTATATGAGCATGGTGTTTCGATACAATGATGAAGGTGCAGATTTAATTTTTGAAAATCTTATGTTGTTGCAGTCTTTAGCTACTTCATCGTCTCACAAGAGCAGCCTCTCAAGTTTTGAGGCTATCTACACCAAGGTGAAATTTTACCTCGTGGAACGCGATCTATACGTACCGCAAATCTTTTGGCTAAATAGTTTTTGTTTCGTTTTTCTTCTCCTAGAACAAATTCCTTGGCAATGAACATGCTCCTGCAGTTGTTGTCATTCTGCAAGCTGTGAGGACCGATGGCAAGCGCCAGGGATACCAAATCACTGGCTACGCAGACAAGACTAATGCTCGACTTCAGATAATCCTGGCTGTCCTGGCTGCTGATAACAACTGGAGGATGTGTGCTGATGGTGTTTTGCTCAGCAAACACAAAGTCGCAGTGAGAAAACTTCTTGCTTTGCATTTGCGGTTTAAAAACTGGTACCTTTATATCAACTGCTACATGCCATCTGTTGTGTCGCAAAAGGCCAAAATAGCTTGGGGAGAGGCATGCAGACAGTATGACATGACAGTCACCGCTGAGACTGGTCTTCTTGGTCCAAGCCCAGCAGCTCGCCTCAGAATGACATGGAATGAACTACCAGTTGCCCTCAAACACTACGCAAAGAAGTATGCCAGCTCAATTGCCGCTAACTCAAAGACCAAAACCTTTTTTTAATAAAAAGTATGTAAATCTTCACAGGGCACATCATTACGTTCCTGATTACGTGCTGGACAAATTCATCCGAGGGAAGGACAACAACAGTGTCAATCAGTTGTCATTCACAGTAGCTGCAACATCTGAAAGGACCTTGGATTTGATTTTCAAGACACCAACAGTATGAACAATCCAGCAGTTCTGAATAGACAATGATTTGTTTCAAGGCATGATTTCTAACAATAGTATGATTCTGTTTACAGCGCAGCATCTATAAGCTGGCTTTGCGTCTCCCCATTGCTCTGCCACTGGATGAGTTAACGGGACTCACACCCTTTGATGATGTGGCTGATAAAGTCCGTTACTTGATCTCCAAGGCCGGCGCAGGTAGCATACAACTCTTAAAAAAATAATAAAAAATCACTTATGGTGTGCATTACTTATTCACATACCAAGCTGTCTTGTCTTTTTCTCCCATTCAGCTGAATGTAGCTTCAGCGGAGACACAGTGACCACGTTCAACAACAGGAAGTACAAGAACGAGATGCCTCAGTTGTGCTACCAAGTTCTGGCTCAGGACTGCAGTGAGGAGATGAAGTTCATGGTCTTGTTGAGGAAGGATGATAATGCGCGCAATCATATCAACATTAAAATTGCTGACATGTAAGTTGAAAGATGAATAGGTCGCACTAAATGAGCAATGGTGATGCAAAAAAATTAATTACGTTCACTCACTCCCTTAGTGATATCGACTTGTACCTGAGGAACACTGACGTGGTTGTGAAGGTTAACGGAAGAGAGGTGCCCACCAACAATCTGCCATATACGCACCCAACAGGTTACTCATCATTATTACCATTAAAATTATAACGCTGCCATAGTGCCAAATACTCTCAAATCCTTTGGCAATGGACTATCTAACTTGGGAAGTCACAATTGTTTTTTTCCAGCTAAAATTGAGATCAGACCAAAGGGAGACGGCATCTCTGTCTATGCCCCAAACCTGGGACTTCATGAAGTCTACTTTGACAACAATTCATGGAAGGTAAATGGAAATTTACCTTTCAAGCAAATGTTTAGCTCTCGATCATCAGATCTGTTTCACACATGACAGACTGCTTGATTCAATGTTTCCGTGCAGGTTAAAGTTGCAGACTGGATTAAGGGACAAACCTGTGGACTCTGTGGAAAGGCTGATGGGGAGATGAGACAGGAATACCACACTTCCAACGGACGTGTGACTAAGAACGCCCTCAGCTTTGCTCATTCCTGGGTCCTGCCGGCCAAAAGCTGCAGGGACAACACAAGTGAGACAGAAAACATGAAACATTCCATTGGAGGGAAAGGAATTTGCAATAATCCTAAAACAAATACATGCAAGGTGACACGTGCAAGAACTGACATTTCCACATTTTTTGCAGAGTGTCGCATGAAGCTTGAGTCGGTGCTGTTGGCGAAACAGATGAATGTCCATGGCCAGGAGTCCAAATGTTTCTCTGTTGAGCCTGTGCTGCGTTGCTTGCCTGGCTGCCTCCCTGTCAAGACCACCGCCGTCACCGTTGGCTTCCACTGTCTGCCCATCGGTGAGTAGGTGACAAAACATGCTACAGGAGAGAAATAAAAGTTTCTCATATTGTTCTTTTCTCTTCATATGTGCAGATGCCACCATAATTCCCCAGGACTTTTACAACTACAGTGTGGATCTGAGGGAAACAACCAAAGCCCATCTCGCTTGCAGCTGCACTGCTCAGTGCGCATAACAACACTTACTCTGTCACTTCGTCTCAAAGTTTTGAATGTAATATTAAATAAAGTGCATCTCAAAATGATCTTGCTGCTGTGGAGTCATTTAACTGGAAATATGGTTTCATAATAGACAACTGTCCTCTGATGCATATTTAACTCTCTTGACAATCAATCAGCTTTATATAGACTAGAGGTCCAGGCATAGACAAGCAAGAGATACAATACAAAACAAGGTCCAAATATACCGAGAAGCAAAGACAATCAAAAGAAAATTTTAATTTGAAATTTAGAGAAAAAAAAGCATCATACAAGAAGCAGCGGCACCAAGGTCTCAAGATATATATATATATATATATTTATATATAGGGACAGACAGAGGGATAGAGATGGGAAGGATATGCAGCAGGTAAGGGTGATTAAGAATAGAGATGGACTGGTGCCAGTAGTGTGCTAGATAGATGGAAAGAATACTTCGAGGAGTTGATGAATAAGGAAAATGAGAGAGAAGGGAGAGTAGAAGAGGCAAGTGTGGTGGACCAGGAAGTGGCAATGATTAGTAAGGGGGAAGTTAGAAAGGCATTAAAGAGGATGAAAAATGGAAAGGCAGTGGGTCCTGATGACATTCCTGTGGAGGTATGGAAGCATCTAGGAGAGGTGGCTGTGCGGTTTTTGACCAGCTTGTTCAATAGAATTCTATTGCGTGAGAAGATGCCTGAGGAATGGAGGAAATGTGTGTTGGTGCCCATTTTTAAGAACAAGGGGGATGTACAGAGCAGTGGGAACTATCGAGGAATAAAGTTGATGAGCCACCCAATGAAGTTATGGGAAAGAGTAGTGGAGGCTAGACTCAGGACAGAAGTGAGTATTTGCGAGCAACAGTATGGTTTCATGCCTAGAAAGAGTACCGCAGATGCATTATTTGCCTTGAGGATGTTGATGGAAAAGTACAGAGAAGGTCAGAAGGAGCTACATTGTATCTTTGTAGATCTAGTGAAAGCCTATGACAAAGTACCCAGAGAGGAACTGTGGTACTGCATGTGGAGGTCTGGAGTGGCAGAGAAGTATGTTAGAATAATACAGGACATGTACGAGGGCAGCAGAACAGTGGTGAGGTGTGTTGTAGGTGTGACAGACGAATTTAAGGTGGACGTGGGACTGCATCAGGGATCAGCCGTGAGCCCCTGTTTGCAGTGGGGATGGATAAGCTGACAGATGACGTTAGACTGGAATCACAGTTCTGAGGACTGGGGTTCAAATCCGGCCTCGCCTGTGTTGAGCTTGCATGTTCTCCACATGCCTGCGTGGGTTTTCGCTAGGGTACTCCTTTTTCCTCCCACATTCCAAAAACATGCGTGGTAGGTTGATTGAAGACTCTAAATTGCCCGTAGGTATAAATGTGGGTGCGGATGGTTGTTTGTTTATATGTGCCCTGCGATTGGCTGGTGACCAGTTCAGGGTGTACCCCGCCTTTCGCCCAATGATAGCTGGGATAGGCTCCAGCATGCTTGTGAGGATAAGCGGTTCAGAAAATGGAGTCCACTACTTACTACAGGTCAAACTTTGCTGATACCTTGCATTTTGATCAAACTGTATCCAATTATTTATCAAACATATTCATCAAAAAACAATCAAAACACTTTTTTCTCATTCTAATTGCTGTAGTAGTTGGCAATGTTTACTACAGGTCAAACTTTGCTAATACCTTGCATTTTGGTTAAACTGTTTGCAATTAATTATCAGAAATATTCATCAAAAATCAATAAAAACATTTTTTCACATTCGGATTGCTGTAGTAGTTGGCAATGGAAGTCCACTACTTACTACAGGTCAAACCTTGCTGATATCTTGTATTAGAGAAAAACTGGATGCAATTAATTGTCAAAAGATATTCACTAAAAATCAAGAAAATCCTTTGTTCTCATTGTGATTACTGTAGTAGGTGGCAACGTGAGGCCACTCTTGCATTTTGGTTTAATTGTGAGCAATTAATTGTACAAAATAGTCACCAAAATTCAATAGTTAAAAATATTCACCCAAAAATAATAATTGTCAAAATATTTGCTAAAAAGCAATAAAAACATGCCAACACAGTATTTGGCAAGCAAGTCGCAAGTCATAAAATTGGCAACTCAGTCGACTCGACTGTACCGCGCAGAGCACATCGAATGGTTCTCGGTTTTACCAGCCATCATACAATAACCGGACAGCTTTTACATTTCATAAGTGTTTCAAAAAATTTATTGCATTAGAATTGAAAAATTCACATTTCTAGTGTGAAAACTAGTCTCAGTCCATCAAAAAAAAATAAGTTTACATTCATATCCACAAGTATAGTGTGTAATCCTTAATTGGACTAAATACAACATGAAACAATTTACTTCTTGCAACATCAGCATTCACTTGATAGTCTTAAACCCTCTTGTTTAAATGACACCTGTAAACGATGAGCCTCATTGATAAACTACATGATGTACTGTACACCTCCTTGGGAGTGAGAGCCTCGATGTGATAGCTAAACACCACAGTACAAGATAAATTAATTTCTCCATAAAGCTACATATAAAATTTTTTGAATGAAAACAAAACAGCCACAGCTCATAAGGTCATAGAAAATTCCCCCAAAAGCTATCAATCTTCTTTACCACTTATCCTCACTTGTGTCGTGGGTCACCCAAAATCCTGAAGTCTAACTAATCTGGCGTACACTAATGCTTAGAGACTGTTAACATCATTCAAATGCATTCACATTGGTCCTGATTGATAAACTGCTCATATTGAGCCATGATCCTCCCGTGTGAGCATCAGGCTGCTGTGGTCGTCACCGCTGATCCACCATTTCTGCTGCGCTGCCAAGAAGCTGGCGTCTCCCGCATCTTCATTCCTCTTTGGTCTGGTTGAGCTGAAAGTCACACCGCCACAAGCCACCCAGTAAGGGAAATTCTACAGGCATCATTAAAATTAGCATCACGAGACATACAGTACACGAACATGTACCTGTTTTCATATAATGTGTTAAGCGGGTCGGATGTGGAGGATGATATGCTTGGTGTGCGTCCAGGGGTGGGGGAGGTGATGGGCTCTTCTGGAAGCGATGCTCGAGTGGGCTCCATTTCAGCTACTGCAGAGGTCAGGAAACAATATTGATCCTCACTAGGAAATTGCCTTATTGATTCCCTTTGAGGAAGTGGGCACAGCTGGGGCGACAATGGTTTAAAAAAAATAAAGGTTCCAAATATTATATACCCCATCTACACTAAAAAAAACATTGATTGATGCACTTTAGTCTGCAGGTAGTGGACAAAATGTCTCTTTTGCTCTAAGACTCTTAAAACAGTTTACTCGGATAGACTGTACAGTGGCGCCTTGAGATATGAGTCATCTGACTTTGAAGTTTTGCAATACGAGCCATCGATTGGACAATTTTTTTTTTTTGCTTTGACGAGCGACGGCAGGTGACTCATCTCACTTTACAACGAGCAGCAGTTTGCCAGATAACATGCGTAAATATTAATCAAACAAGAGGCTTCAAGCTGTTTGTTGCCACACTTACTGTCAAAGTAAAGATAAATCAAACAGAATGATGACACATTATGTATTGAAAACAACCACATAGCCTCTGCAACCTAAATGGTAACATATAATGTGCCGATGGGAGTTTCCCCATCGCCACATGGGCTAACAATGATCATATATGTGGCGCTGTTGTTACCCTTCAAGCAACAGATATCTGAACATAAATGGTGCAGCAACACATGTAGACAGATTATATAACAGTTCTCACAGGGATACAGTATATTCTTTATCCTTTGCGAAGAACGACTAATATTACTGAGAAACCAAGAGGAGCTGAGCCTCCAGTACAGTATAGCCATATGGCTGTCTATATGTCAGCCCCCAGGTGGCCAAGACGTGCACACCAGAATGAGGAGCACAACTTGTATTGAAGGAGAAATTTGGACAAAAACTGTTTAATTCTTTTAATTCTATTTAATCATGTCATTATTGTGTGTTTTAATAAATATTATAGTCTATTCTTCTAATTAAAAAACATTACACATTTTTGTTGTTGGTTTTTATGGGAGGTTGGAACGGATTAATGGCATTTTCATTCTTTTCGAAGGGGAAAGATAATTTGAGATACGACTGAGTTACAAGCATGGTGACGGAATGAACGAAACTCGTATCTCAAGGCACCACTGTACAGTATATCTTCATATGCAGATGCATCTCAGTAAATTAGAATATTTTTGAAAAGTTTGATTTATTTTAGCTCCAAGTTAAATTTATATTATATAAAATCACTACAGCTAGTGAAATAAATATTTTTAGTTTTTACATAATTTTGATGATTATAGTTTATATACGATGATGATTATAGTTTCTGTTTTTATACCCCAAGTGTTAACGTTTCTGTTGCATGCCTGTCAAAATTATGTTCTTTTCCAAATAAAAGGCATCTCTGACTTTGGGTGCATGTTAAATATTTCACTGCTCCTACGGTGGCAACATAACACATATTTGTCTATCACTAACCTATGCTAACGCAATATTACAAGAGTCATACAGTAATTATGTGCAAGAAAAACATTAATAGGCCATGAATATAAAACAATCCAATGAAAAACAGAAAATACAGAGTGAACCGAGCTCACCTTTTTGAATTGCGTGAAAATGTATTCTTACAGCGTCTGTAACTTTGGAATGTTGCGTGTCGCTAAACTGAGGAACGCCTGTAATTTTTACTAGCTGTCTGTGACCCACGCAAAATGGGGCTGCGACCCACTTTTTGGTCCCGACCCACCACTTAGGTCTACACTGCTGGGAAACAAGCTTGAGTTACATGTGAGCGTAAAAACCGGAGCCCGCAAGAAAGGGTGGGGGTGCTTTCGTCCTATATCTTGATTGGTTCATGGACCAATGGGCCGCTCGTCTACATTTCCCGAAGAGGTTGGGCCCATATTAGCCCGATTTTGTATTATATTCTGATTGGTTAAATCCACTGTTTATATTAAATATGGACCAATGCCCCCCACTTACATTGTGGGCTGGGGTCTTGGGAAAAAAGATGAAAAAAACCCCAACAGTTTTGCAATAGGCCCCAAAGAACTGCCAGGCCACCGGGCCCAGTATGCCCCTGTCTGTAGTGCACAACTATTTATCCATTGTATCATAACCATCGGCCATATTTGTTAAATATTAATGCTAAAAAAATTAAAGTGGAGGAATAAGACACTCACATATCTGAAAGGAACACTGAGACTTTGACCTCTGTGGTTGCTTGGAGTCAGCAAAAGGGCTCAAGTTCAAAAACTGGTGTTTGAGCCACATGGCGTGATCTTCCTCAAAGGTCTTCCTCTGTGGGTAGAAGAGAAGCGTGATAGCAAAAGCAGTGTGTTCAGCAGAATCCAACATCAACATGCATCTCTGTGGTCCTTCATGGATTATTTCTTGTTCACCTCTTGGCTCAGTCGAATGGCTGCCTCTGTGAAGTTCTTCCTCTCCCTCTCAAAGCTCTTCCTCTGGCCCTCGAGGTTCTTCCACTCGTCTAGTAGACGATCCTTCTCTTGCAACATGTGGCAGTCGTCCAGCATGTCAGACGTCTCCTCCTCACACTGAGCGCTCAGCTTCTGCTACCAGAGAAAAGTAGAGGATGGGGGGGGGCGGGACGACGACAAAGAACATTTACAGTATTTGCCAATCCTCCAACACACAGATACAATGAAATGTTGATTCTAACCTGCAGGAGATGTTGCTGTTTCTGAATGAAGTCTTTACAGTGCTTTATCTCGAGCCTCAGTTTGCCCATTTCCTTTGAAGTTTCTCGGGGAACTGTATCAGCATCTTCACTGTCATCTGTTGAAGCCAACAACAAGCAAACGTGTTTCATTATGTTTCTACCTTTTTTTTCTAGACCCTTCAGTAAATCCTAGATCCTTGACAGTTTGGGCCGGGGAAGACCATCTTCTGTTCCAACTAAAAACATTGTTCTTCAAGGCCTGCTTGGATGAGTTTGGTGTGGAAAGAGAACTCTGTTAAAAATATGTTAGGGATAAACTCAAACAGAGATTGTGAGCCAACATTATCCTAGATAAAGTGACACACAGGGAACCTAAAGACACAATCTTTTAGGTTCCTTGTACGTACAAACACTGCCCTTATTCACATACAGTACACTAAAGTATTGCCAAAAGTACTCGCTCACCTGCCTTGACTCACTTACATTGTGGGCTGGGGTCTTGGGGAAAAAAGGTGAAAAAAACCCCAACAGTTTTGCAATAGGCCCCAAAGAACTGCCAGGCCACCGGGCCCAGTATGCCCCTGTCTGTAGTGCACAACTATTTATCCATTGTATCATAACCATCGGCCATATTTGTTAAATATTAATGCTAAAAAAATTAAAGTGGAGGAATAAGACACTCACATATCTGAAAGGAACACTGAGACTTTGACCTCTGTGGTTGCTTGGAGTCAGCAAAAGGGCTCAAGTTCAAAAACTCCACATGAAGTAAACTGACAGCTCATTCCTAATCAATAGGGTTCAATATGATGTTGGTCCACCCTTTGCAGCTATAGTATAACACCTTCAACTCTTCTGGGAAGGCTGTCCACAAGGTTTAGGACTGAGTTTATGGTAATTTTTGCCCATTCTTCCAGGAGCATATTTGTGAGGTCACACACTGATGTTGGATGAGAAGGCCTGGCTGTCAGTCTCCGCAATAATTCATCCCAAAGGTGTTCTGTCAGGTTGAGGTCAGGACTCTGTGCAGGCCATTCAAGTTTACCCAAACCAAACTCTCTCATCAATGTCTTTATAGACCTTGCTTTGTGCACTGGTGCACAGCCATGTTAGAAATGGAAGCACTATTTCCACAAAGTTGGGAGCATGGACTTGTCCAAAATATTGGCTCTTTAGTTCTAGTGAAATGAACTCTGAAGGATTCAGCATACCATGTGCTTTTGGATAATTAATTGTTCCCAACTTTGCAGGAAATTTGGGGATGGCCCCTTCCTGTTCCAACATGACTGTGGACCATTGCACAAGGTAAGGTCCATAAAGACATGGATGAGAGAGTTTGGTGTGGATGAATTTGACTGGCCTGCACAGAGTCCTGAAACCAAACCTCGACTGCAGATTTTGATTTCAATTGTTACTCTATTTTTTTGTAATGTTTATGAATCTGTTTATTCTTGTGATTTAGATCAAGGTCAGACTACATTTTATTAAGAAGAAGAAGAAGAATCATCTTTTATTGTCATGAACATGCATGCATGCACACGAAATTTGTTCTCTGCATTTAACCCATCACAGTGAACACATACACATGTTAATGGAACACACTGGAGCAGGGGGCAGCTGAAGCGCCCGGGGAGCATTTCGGGGTATCAGTGTCTTGCTCAAGGACACCACAGCCGTGAATCCGGGGGATGTTGGCGGATGGTCCAGTCGGGGTTTTGAACCTAGGTCCCCCACGGTGGCAGGCGATGATCTTAATCATTGGGCCACGGCTGCACAATTTATGCATGGGTTCACATACTTTCTTCCTACCAATGTGCAGTAGATATGCTAACCACTTGGTCACCATGCCGCCAAATGTATTCAAATAAGGTGTATTCCCCATTAAAGTTAGTAACAGTTGGTACGTATTTTAATGGTTTAGTATGAATGAGTGACTATGTGGTGGACTCATGATTAGCACATTTCCTTCACAGTCTGAGGCTCTGGGTTCAAATCTCAGCTTGAGATTTCCTTGGTGGAGTTTGACTATTCTTTCCATGCTTGCATGGGTTTTAGTTTGGGTACTCTGGCTTATGCCCACATTCCAAAAACATGAATGTTAAGTTAATAAAGACTTTTAGAATTGTCCATATGTGTGAATGTGAGAATCCATGGAATCAACATCCGGGGTCAGCTGGGATAGGCTCCAGCTCACCCGCAACCCTAAAATCTATAGCAAATGGATGGATGGATAGATTTTTCTATGGGAATACAGTATCCTTCCAAGAATTTAGTTTAAAACAGTGACGACGAGTGTGGCTACCTCGGTTGTCCAGTCTCTCAACGTGGTTCTTTAGTCTTCTCCACTGACGTCGAACACTGTTGGTTAGCTTCTCCCGAGTGTGAACACTAAACAGATCTGCGCTCTCCTGACAGGAATAAATCACTTCATCTTCCTCCTCATCAGAGTCCACCTGTAACCCCCCAAAAACCATCCAGTGCTATTAGTACATGTCACAGTGATCATTATCCAGTGAACTCCAGTTTATTGCGGGTATACATTCTAGACCCACCCGCAATAAAGAAAACAATTTAATTTAGTTTACATTTTTTTTACCCCTCCCACATACTTTCAACATATTGAACTGATTAAAACATAGTTTGTGTTCAAATAGCCATCGCTTAAGGGTTTCTCAAACCGCACGTATCGATGCAAACCGTTAGCATGTAAATGGCCTTCTCCATATATGTTACCATTAACCTAAAACGCACTCATAAAGCAGAGTTGTGTAGTTGTTGTGTAGTCAAAACTCGTAAGTCCGGTCACTCGTATCTCAAGGCACCGCTGTATATGAAATTACTGTATGTATTGTAGTTGCTGTGTGTTAGATACAGTATGTGCCTTTGGGAGGCTGGACCTGTTGGGATGGCAGGTGACGTCAGTGAGTCTGCGTGTGAGTGTCTGGGCGTAATTGGTGACTGTGGCTATCCTTTGCCACATGCATTACAGGAAGTACAAATACTCTATACAGTAAAAAAAAAAAAAAAAAAGCAACACAGCCGGGCGCAAACGATGAACAATTGTGCAGATATAGTGGGGGAACACTATAATATTCCTTGTTTGCGTTCCACCTACTTCTATGGCACCATTGTGCTGTTTGTCTCCTTTGACAGTTGACTTCTTGCAACTGAGAATGCCCACTATGTCTTTTTTCATTTGCTTCAGAACCTTTCTCAACTCAGCATTTTCCAACAGTAGCTCCCTCTGCCTGCTCTCGTAGTCCCTTAGCAGACATTTGTACATCTCCCCCTCGTGCCTGCAATGAAACACAATGCACTGAGTAAAAGATAGGTCAATGTTTTTATTGTTTGTTTTGTGTTAAAAAGTCAACTCACTTTGCTTCTGTCTTCTCAGTCTTCCAGAGGCTTCTCTTGCCGTCTGCTCGTCCTAGTTTGTTTGATACGTCAATAGCTGAAAGCAACAAAACGTCATCTTCTGCACACATTGGTTAGTTGTACAAAGACGGTGCAAATCAGGAGATCTAACCAAGTCTCTTCTCCTTTTTGTCGACCAGGAGCTGATTCAGTCTCTCTTTCAGTTTGTTAAACTCTCGCTCTTTCCTCTTCATCTCGTGATTGTACTGGCTGGCCCGGCTAGAGACGATGTTCTGCAGCTTGTGATTCTGGACCAAAAAAGTTGGTAATGTTTAGATGGTCAAGCACATGGTCCTATTGATCATGTACAATGTAGGGTTCAATCTATAGTAGCACTTAACTTGCACGTGTTTTGCTCTGTGACTTTTTTTTATTGAGAATGACCCATGTATCCATTTTGTATACTGCTTATCCTGTTCAGGGTAGCTGAGAGGCTGGATCCTATCTCAGCTGACTTTAAGCGAAAGGCAGACTACACCCTGGACTGGTTGCCAACTCAAGGCTCATTTAGTATTATCACTGAGTGAGAACTTAACCCACACTGCCTGCACAGAAGTCAGGTGAGTTGAACCACTGCATAACCAAGGACTCATCGGGATTAATTAATCAAAATTTGCACAAATCTGAGGACAAATAAAAACACTGTGCTGGCATCACATAACTGAACTAAGATGTAGATAAATAACAGCCTAACGGGATGTTCATCAATGTGCAATTTGACTGTCGCCGTCTTTATTTATTCAAGAGGGTTCAATTGCATGATATGCTGCTAGTAGTCCATAAATTGGAAAATTTGAATCGGAAACAAATTGTTTCACAAATAATTAGATGATAATTAAATGCAGACGATATGCTGGGATATTGTGCCGTGTTTTGTACGTATTGTGTCATATGATCAACGTCTCCATACTGGAGTCATATGATTGACAGATATGATGACCTGTCATGATGGGCTCATTTGCGACAATCACGATTTAATGTATTTTCTCGCTTTTCAATTTGCGGCTGCATTACTATTAGCAAATAAAGAACGGAAGGGATTTATATATGCTGCGTTTTGTTCTGACCACATATGTCGCTCTAAACACATATTGGCCGGTCTTACAGCACCTCTTCCTTTTCGTTTTTCAGGCAGTTCTGCAAGGTCTTCACTTTCAGCTGAAGCTGTCGTTCCCGCTCAAGAAGTCCTATGTTCTCTCTTTTGGAAATTTCTAGCTGCTCCTATAATAACAACATGGCATTAAGGGTACATTCAAAACAATGCTGTGAATTCCAACATGATAACATTCATTCATTCATCTTCCGTTCCGCTTATCCTCACTAGGGTCGTGGACGTGCTGGAGCCTATCCCAGCAATCTTCGGCCGAGAGGCGGGGTACACCCTGAACTAGTCGCCAGTCAATACATGATAACATACAGTAGAATATTTACGATTGAAATAACGTAACATAAAAATCTTCTTACAAAATCAGATCTTTTTTCCACATATTTATAATATATGTGTTATCTGTAATATTATTACAGATACAAATGTGAGAGAAAACAAAAACTGCCAACCTTACTGTATGAAATAAGTGGAAACAGCATGAAGTAACACAAAAAGCAAAAATATTGCTTTCCCACAACAAAATATGAAGGCTGCATTACATTTTACATGTTTTTGAATAATGAGTATATGTGCTTGAGCTAACCAGATTTGAATACCGAGCCAAATGCTTCAATGTGTACTGATTTCACTTTAAAACATGAACCTTTAACACATAAACATGGAGATCATCAAACATTCTTACACAGTAAACCTCATTTTGACATTAAGTATAAAGTTTTTAAGCAACTGAGGTTGAAGCTGGGGGAAAAAGTGGCGGCTTTACAGTATATAGCGGGGGTTATGTTATCTTTAGTGTCGGCTTTACGGTATATAGCAAGGGTGACGTTACCTTAAGTCGCGTGCAGGTGAGCTGCAGAGTGTCGACATTGTTGCTCCACTTCAGCTGCTCCATCTCCATGTTCTCCAAGGTTTGGGTGCCCCGACGGTGCAGCTGAAGCAGCTCGTACATGGAGTTGAGCACTGAGACGACGTTCACGTCCGAGCGGCCATCCGTCTGCGTCCAAACCGGTGGGAGACCCAGTGAGAAAACCTCCTGTGAATGAAGAGGGAAGCCAAAGCGTTCTGTCCATGATTGTTTATGCACCTTTGAAGTGATTGATGTGTCATGTGTTGTTGTTTTATACACTGTTTAGTGTCAGTTATGATAGGACCATTATTCTGTAGCCTATTTGACAGTAGCAAGTATATAAATGCGATACAGCAGAAATAGGCAATCGCCTACACAATGTAAACAGTGACTGCATGTTCGTTACTTGCGCGGCATGCTCTCGTGTGTTCATCGGTTCATGTGATCCCCTCAGAATGCAATGACTGTGAGTATTGCGTAATTTTTGTGTGCTATTGTGATATACGGTATGTGTGACACACAATTACATTTGGCCATGTTTGCGGGTAAAATATGCATACAGTAGTGGTGCGAATTTAGATTGTAATCGCGTGTCATGTGTGCTAATGGCGTCTTTCTTTTCTTCTCCTTCAATCCACTTTTCTGTTAAGAGTTTCACTCCAATTCACTGTTGTCAATGTGTGGAAGTAAATAAAGGAGCAATGATGCTCATCCTTCCTGGCTCATGAAAAGGAGTTCGACTGACCGTGTCATCATTGTTAACGCTTTGAAGCACAACAGAAAAGCGATAGTGAGCACAGTGCTTAACTTCTTTGGTCAACCATGGCATAAGCCTACTCTGTAAACCTGTTCTGTAAAACTGCTGTATGCTGCAGCTCAGTTTCAGGGTGTTCCGAGTCCTCTTATAGCCGTAGCCATCTATATGTAGAGCAACAATTATTTTATTCAGATCCTCAGAGAGGTCTTTACCATGTCTTGTAACACTAACGAGTAACATGACACTGGGGAGAGAAAATGGCTGGGCCCTATTTCGATATTTTCACTTTTACTCACTTTTATTGCCAGCTTTTGAAATATTAATGGCTGTGTGTTGAGTTATTTTGAGGGGACAGTAAACACTGTTATATAAACTTATATTGACTACTACAAAAAGTAGCCAAATGTCATTTCTACAGTGTTGACACATGAAGACCTATGAGAATCAGAATCAGCTTTATTGGCCACGTATATTACAAGACACACAAGGAATTTTTCTCATCATACTAGAGTGGAGACACTCTAGTATGACGACAAACAGCCACTATGACAAAATCGACATTTAGGACATAAATACAAATAAGGAGAATCATTGATCAATGAAAGTATAATACTAGTGTGGTGATGCTGATATAATGGTAATTGTGCAAATGATGCAGAGTCCTCAAGCAATTTAGACCAATTAAAAGTGAGTAATAGTCCAATGACCTGGTGTGCAAATGGTGCAGTTCTCAAACGCATAAGTCTGCCTCATAGTTCTGACCCGGGTTCAAAACTGGCCTCGCCTATGTGGAGTTTGCATGTTCTCCCTGTGCCTGCGTGGGTTTTCTCCAGGTACTCCGGTTTCCTCCCACATTCCAAAAACATGCATGGTAGGTTAATTGAAAACTCAAAATTGCCCGTAGGTGTGAATGTGAGTGCGAATAGTTGTTTGTTTGTATGTGCCTTGCGATTGGCTGGCAAACAGTTAAGGGTGTACCCCGCCTCCTGCCCGATGATGATTCCTCCAGTGTCCCTCACTGAAAAAAAGAGTCCTTTGAAGTTTGAAGTAATTTGAACATGTACATCGGTTGCACATGATTAAAATGTGTTAAAATGACATAATTTACCCCTCTTCTCCTAAAAAAAATATCTAATTTTAACAGATTTTAATCATATGCAACCGATGTAAATGTTCAAATTAAATTCAAAGGATTCTTATTTTCAGTGCTGGCATCACTGGTGTCACATTCGTGGAGGTTTCGTCCACCGTTCCTTTGCGTCTACTCCGGCATCCCCAGGGTCTCCGACGCAATTACACTCCAACAACCGGCTGCTGCTGCCCGCCCGACTGGCCGTGTCCTCACCTGTGCTGAGCTGGAGTCACGATATTGTAAGGGCAATAGGTGGCATAAATGATTGCTTTGATCAATTTATAGGCGTCCTCACAAATATCACTGATTCATTAAATGCACGTTAGCAAGTGAATTCCGAGTACTCGCCTCTTATACACTGTTGAAATCAAATGTTGTCGGGCATGAATTGTTCATCAGTGCAAATTGTTCGTGCATCTCTGATGTGCAGTTTCCCAGCATCACCTCTAAGTGTCGCCAAAGCACCAAAAGCTGTAGAAAAGTTGGCGTGAGGCACCGCACATTTCCACGCTCATTTCACTCTTGATACATCTGAACTTTGGCGCGAAAAAGAACGTATGCCACGTTTTTTGTGGCATACGCACCTTTTGTACACCTGGTCATTACACCCACAAGGAGTGAAAATCTAAGAAGCTGGTCCCATCTGTACCGCTTTAACAGCTTCCCCTCTTTTGTCTTCAAATTGTCTTTTGTCCATACAGTATAGTGGTTTCGTGTGTGTGTGTTGAGGTCACGCACCTGATTGATATGTGTTACACATTCTGGCACGTTGTGCTCAGTGCAGAAGTTAGTGAGCATGTAGGACTTCCTGTGCAGAGGCAGCGGTGACTGGTCCAAGTGGCCTGTTAAGGGCCGTGTTTGACATTTGCCAAAGCTGCTGCAAACGTCCTTGACATCTGAGGAAACAAAGTCTGTTAGACGCATAGCACGCATTTAAAGTAAATGACTGTTATTTCAGGGAATAACATTATTAATGTTGAACAACGACAATGATAATGAAGGCTGCAAGCACCAATGAAGCCCTCACACTGCATTTTTCATGGCGAATCATCCAAATGATCATCAAAGGTTGTGCTCCATCCACATTAGAAGGGGAAGTCCAAAAAGCTTGGCAATTTAGCTTCGTTCAACTGCCTAGGATACCTGCTTCTGATTTAAGCCCATTTGGGTGAATTCGGTCGTGGGTCAATAACCCTGGAATTCTCCCAAAATGGCCGCTTCAAATTGAAATGGCTAACCTTCTGTCCAATTTCATGCAAGTGTCCTACAGACATTTAATGCATCCTCTTATGTTCAGACATGTCCACCAAATGTTTGTTGGTCATTGAAACTAGTGTTGTAGGCTAATTTTTTCTAACTTTCCAGGAGGTACTATTGAGTAAAACATAACTTCCAAGACGACCTTTGCACCGCTTGGTGCTTGCTCAAGGCCCTAAAAAAATGGAAAGTGGGAATCGCACAATCTGGAATGTGGCCCAAATTTTCGTAATCTATTCTTCATGTGGCTTCTTTTTCATTTTTTCTTTTTTTTCCTTTTTTTTTTTGATCTGAGGATAAATAGCAACGCTGCGCTGGGGTCACATGACTGAATTATAGATGGTGAACGTGTAGATAAATCAGACTGGCTGGCTGTTCTCTGATGATGTCTCCGTCAAATACCCTTCTTATGATAATTTGTGATTTGTTTCTTGTTGGTATTTGTCACTGAAATCAGGAAGTAGACAATGGAAAAAGGTTGCAAAAAAACAGAGCTTGAACAGCCACCACGCATGACACGATGCAAGACACTGGCATATAGCATATCAACACTTAATTTCAGCAAAAATAATGATCTTGTGTGTATTTTTCTATTTCATTGGATTTTGCAAAACACGCATTAGGAAAGATGTATCCTCCCCTACTTATTTGTAATTTGCTACTCAAAAATTCACCTCGCAAAGGTTTTAATAAAACGATCCTTAAATACTACAAGAAAAATGTGCTTATGTGCTGTTTTTAGGCTCTTTCTGTAATGTTCTTCGATGCCACAAGATAGCGCCAAAGCCCTGTGTTACATCTTTACTTGTTATGGTTAACTTTTTAAATCGTTGCTTGAGGTGTACCTGCAAAGCAAAGCACCTTTGCATTATTCATTCATGCTAAGGCAGAGTGTTTTATTGTTTTTCGTCTCAATAGGAACCGTGCTGTACTTTTCTTTTAAACCCCTTTTATAACAGGATCACAGTCGAGAGGGCTAAAATGTTACTTAAAATAATACAAGTGTTATAAGGGCAACAGTTTGCTCTTCAAAATGATTATTTCACAAATCAGTGGTTGACCAGCATTACAGAACGGATAGTGTTTACTTCAGAAGTTCCATTGTAAAAGCTATTGAGGTTATTGCTGGCGCACATGCTAAGAATAGACTAACAGAAAATAATTGACTTCTAGCTTGAAAAGGAGCACAAGAAAGAGGTCGACAGTATCTAGGTGACTGATCCATATTAGAGTTTAACCGATTCATCGGCGGGCAGATTAATCTGGCTGATGATAGTGTGTCAATAATACAGTCAATCGACAACGGTCAATATGTAACCGATGTATTATTTTTTGCTGCATGGAGATTCTGTCGCGCTGCCCGAGTGTAGCACACTTTTCCACCACTCACTCAGTTAAGAGAAATGGCATATTTTTTTTTTATTCCATGATAAGCTGTGACTTTGTAAAAGAGTCTTACACTACACTTTAGTTCCCTATTGCACCATGACAATAACGTACTCGGGCATGTCAAATTATTTCTACATTTGTTTTTGTTTTTTCCACGCATGTTTTAGAGATTAAAGCGTTTGAAGATTGTGTTGCGTTGCATCTTTGTGAAAGAAATAAAACTGTTGCAGCTGCAAGGCACAAATGACCTCAGGAGCTTGACGTCAGCTTTATTTTTAAAGCCCAAAAATATACAGTGGGTACGGAAAGTATTCAGATCCTCTTAAATTTTTCCCTCTTTGTTATATTGCAGCCATTTGCTAAAATTATTTAAGTTAATTTTTTCCCCTAATTAATGTACACACAGCACCCGATATTGACAGAAAAAAAAACAGAATTGTTGAAATTCTTTCAGATTTAATAAAAAATAAAAGTTGAAATATTTCATTGTCGTATTTTGCGATTCATAATGCGCCACACATTTTCAATGGGAGACAGAGCTGGACCGCTTGGCAGGCCAGTCGAGTACTTGCACTTTTACTACGAAACCATGCCGTTGTAGCACGTGCAGAATGCGGCTTGACATCGTCTTGCTGAAATAAGCAGGGACATCCCTGTAAAACATGTTGCCTGGCTGCCAGCATATGCTGCTCCAAAACCTGTATGTACCTTTCAGCAGTAATGGTGCCTTCATAGATGTCCAAGTTACCCATGCCATGGGCACTAACACACCCCCATACCATCACAGATGCTGGCTTTTGAACTTTGCGCTGATAACAATCTGGATGCTCCTTTCCTCTGGCCCGCAGGACATAATGTCCACAATTTCCCAAAACAATTTGAAATATGGACTTGTCACACCACATAACACTTTTCCACTTTGTGTCAGTACATCTCAGATAAGCTCCTGCCAAGAGAAGCCGGACGGCACTGCTGGGTGTTGTTGATATATGGCTTACGCTTTGCATGGAGTTTTAACTTGCATTTGTATATGCAGTGACCAACTGTGTTTACTGACAATTGTTTTCTGGTGTTTCTTAATGCAGTGCCGCCAAAGGGATTGAAGGTCATGGGCATTCAATGTTTTATTTTGTCTCGCCGCTTAAGTGCAGATATTATAGACCACAGCAGATGTATTACCTAAACTCTTTCCAGTCTTATGTTGAGAAATGTTGTTCATAAACTGTTGGACTATTTGCTTACGCAGTTTTTCATGAAGTGGTGAGCCTCAACTCATCCTTGTTTGTGAACAACTGAGCCTTTCAGGGATGCTCCTTTTATACCTAATCATGACACTCACATTTCCAGTTAAGCTGGTCACCTGTGGAACATTCCAAATAGGTGATTTTTGAGCATTCCTCAACTTTTTCAGTCATTTGTTGCCACTGTCCCAGCTTTTTTGGAACATGTTGCAGGCATCAAATTCAAAATGGGAGGATATAGGCAAAAAAAAAAAAAACAATAACGTTCATCAGTTTAAACATTAAATATCTTGTCTTTGTAGTGTACTTGATTGAATATAGGTGCAAAAGGATTTGCAAATAATTGAATTCAAATTTTATTTACGTGTTACACAACGTACCAACTTCATTGGAATTGGGCTTTGTATGTAGTTATAGATTTGTGTACTGCATGTTCTGGAAGCTGCTACATTTGACTGAAAATCTACTTTAGTCCCTTGTATTAAGTTTAGTAACATAACACATGTTTTGTTTACTTCTAATTTTATTTGAAACCAACTTTTATTTTCATTTTTTGATGTTTGCTTCAGCGTTTATCTTTCATATGTTTGCAAATACCCAGTGGTGGCAGATGGAACTTTTCAACAGCGAGGAAATATAACTAATTAATATTGATAAACTGTTTTTGTAAATTAATAGTCTTTTGTTTCTTTGTCTTGAATCATATTTTGAGTAGTGTAAGAATTTGCATTCATGTACAGTACCCGATGTATATCTATGTTCTTATTTCATATGTTGTCCGTTATACAGTATTGGCTATCAGCTTGTTTTAGTCCCCAATATCTGTATGGGCCCCAAAAATCCCAACTGGGCTCTAATCCGTATGACGTCGTTACTTAGACTTTTGATTTTCATCTATTATTATTACGATGTTTTAGCCTTTCACTCACCCGAGGAGGACTCCGGCATGGTTGCAGTGGAGCCTACGGCGTTTCGACATCCACTGCATAGATACTTGCAGACGTTTAGTGTTGTTGTATGCGCTACCCCGCCATCTTCTGAAATAGAGGTTCAGATTAGCAGAGCCAACATAGTGTATCTTGGATTAAAAAGCGATGCATAGGGAGACCAAACACAAAGACAGTGTCAAGATGACACAGTCAAATAAGTACTAACAAGTGTTTTTTATTTCTTTTTCTTTTTTTTTTTTTTTTTTTACAGGCATGCAGCTAAAGACTGAGGTGTACTCGCAGCCATGATAACATTGTGTTTTCACTGTTTGTTGTTCATTAGTTTGTCTGCTTGATTGCACCAGACAACCATTTATAATCAAACGGCCCAATTAAATATATATTTTTTTTTTCCCCGCCTTTTTCCAGTGTCTCCATGTGGAAGGTGATGTCTGAAAGACAGGACAAACGTGTGAAGTTTGACAACCGACAACCTCTTCTTTCACCTTTTTGTGCTGAAAGCAGTGTCGTTGTCTGATGTCATCCATCCATCCATCCATTTTCTGAGCCGCTTCTCCTTACTAGGGTCACGGGTGTGCTGGAGCCTATCCCAGCTATCATCGGGCAGGAGGTGGGGTACACCCTGAACTGGTTGCCAGCCAATCGCAGGGCACATACAAACAAACAACCATTCGTACTCAGTCACACCTATGGGCAATTTAGAGTCTCCAATTAATGCATGTTTTTGGGGTGTGGGAGGAAACCGGAGTGCCCGGAGAAAACCCACGCAGGCACGGGGAGAACATGCAAACTCCACACAGGTGAGGCCGGGGATTGAACCCGGGTCCTCAGAACTGTGAGGCTGACGCTCTAACCAGTCGTCCACCGTGCCGCCTGTCTGATGTCATGCATGTCATTATCTGACCGTGGGATGCCTTTTCAAAGCAAACCCCGTTTGATGCACTAGTCTACATCGAGTCCACAAAACACATGTAAACTGGTTGGGCAAACTCCCATGCACCCTCAAGGAGCCTGCTGAAGTTGGATCGGGACATCCCTACCAACAACCTTACGGCCACGGCTCCGGTCGCCTCAACAATGGAAGCATGGAACATGGTCCACAATGTCCCCCGCCTATCCTGGAACGTCGGCGTTCTGTCGGAGGTAGGAATTGAAGCTCCTTCTGTCAAGGGACTCTACCAGACGTTCCCAACAGACCCTCACAATACATTTGGGTCTGGGAAAATATACGGTCCTAAAATATTTGTTATCGTAACAGACCTAGGTGAGTGGCATAGGCCCATCATATTTAGAGTGGAAATAGTTACGGATTGACAACTTTTTAAATTTTGTTTCATTATTTATTTACAGGATACCCACTTGAGATGCATCATCTCAATTTCGAGAGGGTCCTTTCATTATTTTGTGATCATTCCTTTACTTAACATTCTAAGTAAAGGAATGATCCTTCTATAAGTCCTAACCAACACTTTGACACGGAGCACTTTAAGCACCAACCCTTTTCAGTACATTCCCTGCCTTGCGGAATTGTGCTTAAAAAACTTCATGTTAACCAGATTGTTAGTTAATCATTTACCAATAAATATTGTCTAAAAAGACATGCAGCAATTTTTTTTCTTTAAAAAGAGTGAAACTGTAAAACTGCAGGGTTGAATGTGATGCAGTCAAAAATTTGGGTGAACGTAACTTTTGTGCTGGTGCACCCAGGAAAAAACGTTGTGCGCACCAGGGAAACCAGTACAAAAAGTTAGTCTCGAGCCTTGTACAGAGATCAATGTATTGATGAAATTCAGTACAACAAACATCCATCCATTTTCTGTACCGCATATCCTCATATTCAAATAAAACATTATTACATAAGGCTGGCAGCCAGCACACCCACAACTCTCATGAGGATAAGCGATCTAGAAGATGGGTGGATGGAAGTTTAGTTTATTAGAATAATATTGAGTTCTTTTAACCCAGTTAAACAGGGAAATCGCGAAACATTAGATATTGTTGAACACTTAATTTATTTCAGTAGTTCAATTCAAAATGTTATAGTCATTTAAACATTCACTACACACAAGATGAAATATTTCATGATGTTTTGATAATTTTGGTGATTGTAACTCACAGTTCATGAAGACCCCAAATTCCTTTTAAAAATATTACATAAGAAACCCTCAAAATGATTTTTTATTTTGAAATTTGGTGGGAATTGGCCTTCTGAAAATATGTACAGTATATATATGTTTAATAAAACTGTATAATACATAAGTTAGACTTTTTGAATAGAACTACTGAAATAAATACACTTTTCTACGATATTGTAATTTATCGAGATGGACCTGTAATATTTATTTGCGGCGTCATTCCCAATATTCTATTATTGTTGTTTTCTGGGAGCATTGTCCCTGCATGTGGACAATTTAACAGCTCACAGGTTGGGAGCAGCATCTTATCTCAACGCTCTTATGCTTAGCTGATCAGACTAATCCCAGACAGGCAGTCTGCTAATTTATCTGGACAACAACACAATAATTCCCACACGTTAAAGCAACATTTCATCTGCGTATTGTTAAAAATAAAATAATAAACACTTGCGGTGCACCAGCAATCCTATCATAATTTATATTTTCACAGGGCTTTTAACGTCAAATAGTGCCGTTTTAATTCCTCCCCGGCAAAGTGTTAGAAATACATGCCATGTATAACACAACAATCCAAGCAGCAGTACAAAGTCAAGTGTTTGAATTTACCTGGAAGGTCTATTGAGAGGTGCTTATTTGAATTGAGAATAGTGAACAGGTAAAGGTGAAACTACGATGAAGGTAACAAATGCGACGCAACATTCGGAGTAAGTGTGTCATGGTCATGACGTGCTTTATACAATGAGGCAACGAGCGTGAGGTAACAACGCATCCGCGCACAATCATCACGAATTGTGCTTAATTACAACTTTGAAGCGGCGCAAAAAAGGGCAAATTTGAGTGAGGTCGTGGAGGCAAGTTATCGGTGTCGCCTCGGCTTCGAGCCGCCACTTCCGACGTCTTATCACCAGCCCAGTTCGACATTAACGCAAAGAGACGTTTACATTTCATGTTTTAAACGCAACAAGAGAAATAATACATGGGCGAGATACCTACGAAAGGCGATTTTTCTCTCTCTCCCTCTCGCCGGTCCCGACTTCACTGAAGCAGCTCCGCAGTCGCCAGTCGAGTCTCTGCAAATTCGAGCACGCAAAGCAAGAAACACGCGGATTGGCTGCCACGGCGTTTAGCAACCTACAACAACTCTTTGGATTGGTTCATGGACTTTGCGTCCCTTGGGCGATTAATTTTTTAAAATATCCTTTCCATTGTGTTTGAGTGTCTATAAAACATGACGTGTATGCTCAAATAAATAAACAAAGATCTGTATCATTGTGTGTGCGTTAAGAAATACACGTACATGGATCCTCGGTTCCGACGGAGTCCCGCGCATACGGTAGCGGCCTAACCCGAATTTGTACGTAAATCTTGTCACTAACCGATGCTAACTGCCTAACAGAGTAGTAAAACCATACAGTAAAAGTGTATGATAAACATTACGCCATAAGTATAAAACACATTTTAAAAAACGTATGGAGGGAACTGACTCCGCTTGCCTAAATTCTACCACGTGACAACACATTATGTATTACGCGCAGCGCAAAGTCAAACTCATTTTTGTCGTGGGCCCCATTGTAGTTATGGCATCCCTCGGAGGGCCGTTAGGACTGTGAACGCATATAAATTATCGCCTCATAATTACATATACACAACAGATTGATGGATAACTTGTTTTGAAATCAGAAGCAAATAACAAAACTTTTGTATTAAATCTATTTGTAAATGGGCATTGGTAACATACAATGCTTTCACTATCGCAAAGTTATACAGGTGAAGACAATTTGTAATTTGGGCATTTTCACAAGAAACATAAGTCGACACAGATGATTTGGTTTCGTGGGCCACATAAAATGATGTGGAGGCCCGGATCTGGCCCCCGGGCCAGCAGTTTGACACAGGTGTTCTAGACCACTTTTACTGGGGAGGCCGGGGTGGAGCCAGGGTTTTTTTCAGATGGGCACAGTTTAAAACACACACACACACACACACACACACACGTGCACACAATTCATCTAAATGTGTCGAAATTTATTCATTCATGGTATTTATTAATTGTATTACTTTGTTTTAATTTTTTAAATTGCATTCAGTACAAGCTTTCGTTGTATTCTAAAGCCTGACCAGGGAGTAAGACTGCGAATTAGCTGTAGACATCTTCTACGCGTCACATATTCCTATTTTTAATGGCAACAAAGAGCAGTGTCCAGGCACAGTGTCCCCCCCCCGACCCCTCAGAACTGCCATCTCACCCTTCGTAACCGCCGTAAACTGAGGACCCCTGTACACTGACATGGATATTCACAGCACAGAGAATGCGGGACACCATATGTCAACATTGAGGTTTAAATGAGTGAGTATACGGTTACGAAAACAACATAAATGTCAAGAATAAATACAATACTACGCACAATTGTTTCATTTGTAATGAGTAAAACAATGTGTTAAACCCCACAGTTTAAAATTTGCTTTTAAATCACATATACAGAATTATACACAATCTAAGGGCTCTATCAAATATTCCACACTACTGAGATAAGAGGTTAATTTAACAGGATTTATTACTGTGGTTGTAGATTACAGTGGTGTAGAACTGCACTGTTTCAAACTTAGATGTGTTTCAAACATTATAGATACCTTGTTCAGCAATATAGCAGTCAAAATATGATCATTATATTTAGACTCTCATCATTAAATGATGTATGGTGCGGTGCAGAATATTACAACAACAATAATAAACATATTGTTATATTAGTAACACTGACTAAACAGTGGGAGCATTGCTGTCTTTGTAGAACATTTTTGATCCTGCTCTTGTATTATATGTCAGGACAGTTGTATCTAATGTTGAGATCAGTTGCTACATGGCAGGGAAAACACAGACAATAACAAAAAAATTGAAATATTAATGGTTGAACCTGAAATAAAAGACTTTATCAATAAAAGTCTGAGTAGAATGTTTGACATTGCCACTACAGCTAAAGTTTGACAATGACAATTGAGCTCAACCTTTACAACTATGGTGTCGTTTACACTACGTAATCAGTCACTGCACGTGGTTATTTATACTGTATGTTCACATCTTGGACATGCTGGCTAGCTTCAATCACTAACTGGCACGGGACCTCCTGTGGACTCTGACGTGCTGAGCAGCGGATCCGTGCACTCGTTTCGCTTGGCTTCGAGCCACCATGTTTTCATCTCACCTTTGCCCTGTTGAAGGTGAAAACGTGAGAGGTTCGGAGAGGACGGGAGGTCTGGCTTGTCAAACAGTTGTCCTTCTGAATCTTAAATAATCAGGGCTGTCGGCAGCAGCAGCTGAGGCTGTGCCTGAGTTAAAAGACATCAATTTTCAATTGAGAAGCAGACCCCTCCCCACCAAATGTCAGTACTAACCACACCCTAGCTCTTAGGTTACAAGCATAGGAAATGATTCAATGGGAAGGACACACCCAATGTTTATTATCCTTAGAGGGAAAGTTTTAATTACTTTTATTTTCTCTCCCCCACACCCCCAATATCATATACAATGGGTATACAAAGTCTACCCCCACCCCTGTTTATGTGGATAGAATGGCCAGTGAGACCAAGATAAATTACTTCAAAAAGATTTCCACCATTAATGTGACCTAACACTTGTACAACTCAATATTTTTTTTCAAAGCATGTACTTATCCATTTATCTAATTACCTATTTATTCATTTATTTATTCATTCATTCATCTTCCGTTCCGCTACTCCTCACTAGGGTCGCGGCAGTGCCGGAGCCTATCCCAGCTATCATCGGGCAGGAGGCGGGGTACACCCTGACCTGGTTGCCAGCCAATTGCAGGGCACATATAAACAAACAACCATTCACACTCACATTCACACCTATGGGCAATTTAGAGTTGTCAATTAACCTAGCATGCATGTTTTTGGGATGTGGGAGGAAACCGGAGTGCCTGGAGAAAACCTGTGCAGGCATGGGGAGAACATGCAAACTCTACACAGGCGGAGCCTGTGATTGAACCCCGGTCCTCAGAACTGTGAGGCAGACGCTCTAACCAGTTGGCCACCATGTGGCCTTCTTTTTTTTTTTATTGAACCTTTTTTTTTTTAACCAGGTAAGGCCATTGAGAACAGATTCTCATTAACACTGCTGACCTGGCTGCAGACAGCAGAGTAAAAAAAAGGCTAAATAAAAGCAAATACAAATAAAGACATTTACAACAAATTGTACAATGTGATGATGATGTACACTTACTGCACGCAAAACAAACACAAAACACAAACACACACATAATAATAACACTAATACTCATACTACTAATACTACTACTAATAATAATAATCACAATACAATACAAACAATAACAACCATAAAACAATCATAAATAGCCAGACAAAATTTTCCTCTCCAGTCAAAATACACCACATCAAAGTTCAGCTGTTCTAGTAGGCTTTTTTTCTTTTTTTTTCTAGTTCTAGTAAGCTTTTTTTTCACTTGAGCAGAAACCTGAAGGTTTTGTGCAAACACTTACTGCTGTTTGGAACTGTTCTTAATTCCCTCCCCAGTTTCAGCTAAATAAAAACAGCTACAAGGCATGATGCTGCCATCATACTTCCGGCATGGTGTTCTTTTGGTGATGAGCTGTGGTGTGTTCGAGTCAAACAGAGCCTTTGGAATTATGGCCAAAAAGTTCAACCACATTCGAAAAACAGGCATGCTAGGTTCATTGATTCAATTCTTTCATTGTTTTTTTAAAAGCTCTTCCTAGTCTTAGTCCATTTGATTTATCAGATATGCTTTTAAATTATGAGCCATCCAGAACTTTCGGCTCTTCAGATAGAGGTCATTTTTCAGTACCTAAAGTAAGAACAAAACCCATGGGGAAGCATCCTTATATTATTACACTCCACACTATGGAACACCTTTCATGAAACTATGCAATGTTTAAATGCAAACTTAAAACTTATTTATCTAGCCTGGCTTTTGATTAAATCTAATTCAGAATTTTAACATACGACTGTTAATATTATATGTATATATTTTTTTTTTCTTAACATTTTTACTTTGCTTTTAACTATTTTATTAACAGCTCATCAGCTCATTATTATTGTTGTTGTTATTCCATGGATTTATTAACTTTATCCTCTGGTGTTTCCTCACTGCAAATTGCTGACATTAAGAAAGTGTTTCTGTTTCCTTCTTTCAGTACTCTTACTATGTCTTACTATTTCTATGTGTGAAATAAGGGTGGGTAAGGGGAATTTCTGTGTATACAGTACGTGCATCTGTTTTTGTGTGTTGGGTTTGTTTGCTTTCCTTCCTTTTAATGTGTAAATCACTTTGTGCTACATTTTAATGTATGAAAAGTGCTGCAGAAATAAAGCCTGATTGATTGACGACTCTAAATTGACCATAGGTGTAAATGTAAGTGTAAATGGTTGTTTGTCTATACTGTATGTGTCCTGCGATTGGCTGGCGATCAGTCCAGGATATACGCCGCCTCTCACCCAAAGTATGCTGGGATACGCTTTATCTCACCCATATCCCTAAAAGTGACAAGCACTATTAAAAAAAATTGGATGGATTGATGGATGGCTATACAATGGTTAGTCTATTCTTGTATTTGTATGATAGTTCATCATATTTTGTTGGAATGTTTCCTACAAATGCTCTTTGTAAATGAATTCCAATCATCTTCTAGAAGACTTTGGTAGCTTCCTTTTTTTAATATCAATAGGACAAAATAATGGAGGCACCCCCACACTCCAAATAAATGGAAAAACAACAACAATTGGATTTACAATCAAAAATTAGATGAAGGCTGATTCAACTTCTGTGAATTTCCAAATCATTATTGCTTCCTAACTAGACAGGATGATATCTTCATCAAGTGTGACTTGACTTTTTGTTCTTTTAATGGCAAACAATTCAACACTCTAGCACTAGAATTTCAAGCACCTATATTACCTTTACATTGAGTGTCCCTCTGCAGGTTAGAATATATCCTCTCAACATGTGAAGCAGGTCAGCTGTGGCCCCACTCACTTGGATCTTCAATGCTTTGCAAACAGTACAAAAAGAAACATGCTTCTATTTGTGTAAAGCAACGTGGGACAAAGGAGCAGAAAACAGTCAGTGGCGAAGAGAAGATGCTTTATAACTGATAAATATAAGAAAATGTCAGCTGCGGTTGCACAAAATACTTGAAATTGCCACATATGCGTCATGACGAGACCCACGCGAGGGGCCCTATTTATTTCCATCAACACGGTGACTCGTGGTTGTGCGCACGTGCAATGTGACATACTGGTTTGTGCACATGTGTATGACGTCACGGACATGTTCCAACCACAGTAGAAGCCGCATTTGTTCTTGTAATGTGAACGACTACACAAAAAGATTGGCTTTAACAACAAATCTGACTTGGGCATCATGCCCTGCAGTGTGAATGTAGCCTGAGTTTCTCCACGCACGAATTGATCAGCTAGGCTAGGCAAAGATCCAAAGCCACCTTCAAGCAACGGCCGGGACTACATTGTCTGAAACACTATTATGCAGCGGCATTATCATGCAGAAACACAGCTGCACTGATCATAGCAATTGATTGCTCGGTGAAGTTGTTGACACAGTGACGTTTAGTAACGTGTCCAGGCAACACATACACACAGTGTCGTGTATAAAGTGCTGCGTCCATGAGTGAAAAAGCTTTTTTGTCTTTATGGGGGCTAGCTGTTTTTCCTCCCTATGGGTACTTGTTTTGCATGTAGAAGTCACTAGTTTGCCTGTTCAATCCCCTAGCTCAAGGGTGTCAAACTGATTTTTGTCACAGGCCACATCGCAGTTATGACTTCCCTCGGAGGGCCGCTATGACTGTGGACCCATATAAATGAAAGATTACCTCATATACTGTAAATACAGTATACACAACACATTGATGAATAACCAATCATCATTTTGAAATCAGAAGCCTATAAAAACATGTTTTTCAACTATTACATTTCTTTTCAAAGTGGGATTGGTAACAAAAAAATGCTTGCAAATATCTCAATGGTATTACACCAGAACACAATTAGCGATTTCGATTTGCTTTCGCGGGCCACATAAAATGATGTGGCGGGCCGCATCTGTCCCCTGGGCCACCAGTTTGACACCAGTGCCCTAGCTCCACGTCGGGTCATCATGTTTACAAAATCCATCCTCGCCATTGGCCCAGCAGTATTAGGGTGCGGTGTTTGGTTGCTCCCTTGCATGAGACAGGGCCACCCTCTCAAACAGGATGATTTCAGCAAGATAAGAAATAGCGTGAATAAAGTATACAAAAAATCTTGATCATTGGAGTATTTTGACAGAAACATATAGATGTCATCAAAATGCCTGTGAACTGTTTGAAATCGTGAAAAAATGCATAACGTCTCCTTTAAAGTGCTTTCCTTATCCAGCAATATTATGTCATATTATAAATTAAAATCAAAAGTGCATGCATGCCATATATATTTCTCTTTTTCATCCGTCATTACCTTCACTCGTTGATTCCATCCGTGACGCCGTGTTGACCGTGTCTCCAAATAAGCAGTAACGAGGCATTTTGGTCCCAACAACACCAGCAACGACAGGTCCTGAAGGGACAAACCGCCACACCACAAGCCAACAGTTGCCTCATGTTTTGTAAATGCGCCTCCAGGTTTACATTTAGGATGCACAAGTTATAAAGTGGAGGTAGTGGCGTGTAAAAATTACCCGAGTGTATGCCTGCACGAATCTTCAGCTGTGTGTTGGGCTTGTGGGGGATCTTGAACGCATGGCAAACATTGACCAGATCCAAGGCCATGCTGGCGATCTCCCCAGCGTGATTTATGCCATTTTCTTGGGGGACCCCTGAGACCACCATGTCTGTGTCAGCCAGCCATTGTCAAGGACAGGTAAAAGAAGGAAAAAGTAAAAGAAAAAAAAAAGAATAATTTTTTTCAAACACTTACATTTTGTGTACTTATGCATCACATTACAGAAACAGGCGAAGAGCAGTAGAACATTTGAGAGAGTCAAGTGTCAGAGGATATTGATTGTGTGGAATTAATTGCTCAGGCAAAATTGACCATACTACACCATGGCAACAGCTATGCTACTTCTATCATCGCAGTTAATGCATAATTGTTAAAACAGTCATAAAAGGTTTTATGTAGTGTGTATATTCATTGTTAATAATGATATCATTGTGGAATCACACTTTCCTGATCCTGAGGATTTACTGGTCTTGTTGTCTAAAATATACAGACATCTAGTGTAATGTTTCCCAACCTTTAATGAGCCAAGGCACTATTTTGCATAAGAGATATCTCACAGCATACCACTTTAAACAACAATATTCAATTCAATTTAATCACAAATTCGATCAATGAAATTTAGTCAAAAGCATATCCCTCGTCAAAGACATGAATCAATTTCACCCAATGACAAGCCCATTATACTTGAGAGGTACAATTCTACACTATTTAGTTTTCTTCTTTTGTGGTTTAAGTGGTTTAAGTCCATGATTAATCACTTACAAGCGTCTCCAATGGTCTCTACTTTGTAGACGTCATAATTGTCAATGATGTCGTCAAAGGTGGTATAGAGCTGGTTGAGGAAGTCCACAACCTGATGGGGCGTGCTCGCCCCTGACAGCTGAGTGAAACCCACAATGTCACTGTCATGAAGAGGCAAATGTAGATTCAGTAAGCTGTCTTTAGTACACCAGTCAATTGAACAATTATGACAAACCTGAAGTAGACAGTAGCGTTGGAGAAGCTCTGAGCCTCTGTGGTTCTGCCTTGGCGAAGGTCATCGGCAACCGGCTTCGGTAACATGCCTGAAGAGAAAATAAATAATGTAACTTGAAGAGTGTCAGACTGTCAGTGATTCAGGAAGATTGGAAGGAGGAAGTTGCTGGTGGCATACACTAATGGAGAGTAGTAAAATCAAGTGTGTCTGTCTTCACCCATTGGATTTAGTGGACTGACATGGTCAGTATTCTGCACTAAGGCCTAAAGCAAAGCGAAGTGGGGAGTTTGTTTTTATGGCAGATCAACCATAACCACTTGATGGGGCTGTGATTAAAAAGAGTTGCTTACAGAGGAAGGACAATTATTCTGTATGAATAAACTAGTAACAGAATTGAGTGCCACAGTCTTTAACCTACGCCAACAAATTTGTTAAGTCATCATTACGGTAAATCTTCTAGGCCATAAATATAAAACAATCCAATTAAAAACAGTAAGTACAGTGGTAAATAAGCATGCCTTTTTGTGCTGGGTGACCACGTATCCTTACACCGTACACCGTTCGTAACCTCGAGAAGTCGCATGTCGGGACCGTCGTATTCCGAGGACCCCCTTGTTGTTTCCTTAGTCTGTACCTGTTCGATTTTGATTCTGACTCTTTCTGTCACTTCTCTACTGAATGCTATGGCATGCGCTCAAGGGAGCTATTCACACCAGACATCCCAGGAATCTTGTTGAACTGCAACAGTTTTATAAAGAGGAATGGTCCAAAATTCATCCTGATCGTTGTGCATGTCTGATCTGCCACTACAGGAAACATTTTCTCAACATTATTGCTGCCAAAGGACTGTCAACCAGTTATCAATGCCAGGGGTTAACTTACTTTTCCCGCCCTGTCCTGTGAATGTTTATGTTATTTTGAATGAAAATACAAAAACATATTGTTTTGTGGTATTAATTCAAGCAGACTGTTCATTTTTGTGATTTATACGAAGATCAGACTACATTTGATGACCAATTTATGTATAAATTTAAGAAGTTGTGTTCACATACTTTTTCCTTCCACTGTAAGTGCACTCCAATTACCATTTACCAATCGCAGGGCACATATAGACAAACAACTATTCCAACCTATGGAGAATTTAGATTTAGAGTCTTCAATGAACCCCGTGATGCATGTTTTTGGGATTTGGAAGGAAGCCGGAGTGGAGTACGGAGAAAGCCTATGAGAAAAAGCGCAGGGAAAATATGCAAACTTCACGCAGGAAGGATTTAAACCCCAAATCTCAGAACTGTGAGACAGACGTGCTTACAACCAGTCCACCGTGTTGACCCTGAAAGAAGATGTGCATCCATCCATCCATCCATCCATTTTCTACCGCTTATCTGAGGTTGGGTCGGGGGGGGGGGCAGTAGCTTTAGCAGGGACGCCCAGACTTCCCTCTCCCCAGCCACTTCCTCCACCTCTTCCAAGGGGATCCCGAGGCGTTCCCAGGCCAGCCAAGAGACGTAGTCTCTCCAGCGTGTGCTGGTTCGTCCCCGGGGTCTCCTCCCGGTGGGACGTGCCCAGAACAGCACACCGGAGAGGCGTCCGGAAGGCATCCGAATCAGATGCCCCAGCCACCTCATCTGGCTCCTCTCGATGTGGAGGAGCAGCGGCTCTACTCTGAGATCCTCCTGGATGACCGAGCTTCTCACCCTATCTCTAAGGACACTCTGCGGAGGAAACTCATTTCGGCCGCTTGTATCCGGGATCTTGTTCTTTCGGTTGCGACCCACAGCTCGTGACCATAGGTGAGGGTAGGAACGTAGATCGACCGGTAAATTGAGAGCTTCGCCTTTCGGTTGAGCTCCTTCTTCACCACAACGGACCGATACAAAGTCCGCATCACTGCAGACGGTGCACCGATCCACCTGTCGATCTCCTGTTCCATTCTTCCCTCACTTGTGAACAAGACCCCAATATACTTGAACTCCTCCACTTGGGGCAGGATCGTACAGGGACCGAACAGCCCGTATAAGGCGGTTCGGTACCCCATACTCCCAAAGCACCCCCCACAGGACTCCCCGAGGGACACGGTCGAACGCCTTCTCCAAGTCCACAAAACACATGAAGTCCCACGCACCCTCAAGGACCCTGCCGAGGGTGTAGAGCTGGTCCACTGTTCCACACCCGAGACGAAAACCACACTGCTCCTCCTGAATGTAAGATTCGACTTCCCGACGGACCCTCCTCTCCAGCACCCCTGAATAGACCTTACCAGGGAGGCTGTGGTGTGTGATCCCCCTGTAGTTGGAACACACCCTCTGGTCCCCCTTCTTAAAAAGGGGGACCACCACCCCAGTCTGCCAATCCACAGGCACTGTCCCCGATGCCCACACGATATTGCAGAGGCGTGTAAACCAGGACAGCCCCACAACATCCAGAGCCTTTAGGGACTCCGAGTGACTCTCATCCACCCCCGGGGCCTTGCCACCATGGAGCTTTTTAACCACCTCGGTGACCTCAACCCCAGAGATAGGAGAGCCCGCCTCAGAGAACCCAGACTCTGCTTCCTCATGGGAAGGCGTGTCGGTGGAGTTGAGAAGGTCTTCTAAGTATTCTCCCCACCGACTCACAACGTCCCGAGTCGAGGTCAGCAGCGCCCCATCCCCACTACACACAGTGTTGGTGGTGCACTGCTTTCCCCTCCTGTGACGCCGGATGGTGGACCAGAATTTCCTCTAAACCGTCCGAAAGTCTTTTTCCATGGCCTCACTGAACTCCTCCCATGCCCGACTTTTTGCTTCAGCGACCACCAAAGCTGCATTCCGTTTGGCCAGGTAGTACCCATCAGCTGCCTCGGTCCCACGGGCCAAAAAGGCCCGATAGGACTCCTTCTTCAGCTTGACGGCATCCCTCACCGTTGGTGTCCACCAACGGGTTCGGGGATTGCCGCCACGACAGGCACCGACTACCTTATGGCCACAGCTCCGGTCGGCCGCCTCGGCAATAAAGGCGCGGAACATGGTCCACTCGGACTCAATGTCCCCCGCCTTCTCCGAGACGTGGGTGGCAGTTGAAACTCCTTCTGACAGGGGATTCTGCCAGATGTTCCCAGCAGACCCTCACTCTACGTTTGGGCCTGCCAGGTCAGACCGGCATCTTCCCCCACCACCGGAGCCAACTCACCACCAGGTGGTGATCACTTGACAGCTCCGCCCCTCTCTTCATCCGAGTGTCCAAGACATGCAGCCGCAAGTCCGATGACACGACCACAAAGTCGATCATCGAACTGCGACCTAGGGTGTCCTGGTGCCAAGTGCACGTGTGGACAGCCTTTTGCTTGAACATGGTGTTCGTTATGGACAATGCGTGATGAGCACAGAAGTCCAATAACAGAACACCGCTCTGGTTCTGATCAGGGGGGCTGTTCCTCCCAATCACGCCAAGGTCCCTGCCTTCGGCCACCGCCCAGCTCACACTGCACGCGACCCCTATGGTCCCTCCCACAGGTAGTGAGCCCATGGGAAGGGGGACCCACGCTACCCTTTCGGGCTGTGCCCGGCCGGGCCCCATGGGTGCAGGCTCGGCCACAAAGCGCTCACCTTCGAGCCCCACCTCCAGGCCTGGCCCCAGAGGGGGGCTAAGGTGCCCCGTGTCCGGGCAAGGTAAAACATTTTTCTGAATTGTTTTTCATCATAGGGGTTTTTGGAGCTATGCTTTGTCTGGTCCCTCACCTAGGACCTGTTTGCCATGGGTGACCCTGCCAGGGGCATAAAGCCCCAGACAACTTAGCTCCTAGGATCATTGGGACACACAAACCCCTCCACCATGATAAGGTGACAGCTCAAGGAGGGGAAGATGTTTTAAATATATTTGATTACAGTACTCCTTTCCTTCCTCATGAATTTTCCTGATTAAACCCATGCAGCACTTACTGTATAACAAGCGATCAGTCTTCTGTTTCTCTTGTAGAAGGTCCTGTGTTCTCTCAGCAACTATGGCTTCCAGATGTTTGCTATACTTCTCCATCTGACAATTCATGAAAATTGATGTCAGCTGGATCAAACATGAAAATCTTGCCTTTTTTAACAATCTAATATTCAGCAGTCTATCTTTTGTGCAGTGGTACAATGTCTTTATAGCAACATGTAAGTTACCAGGTTCATCATCATGTCCACGGGGCTGACTTTATGTGGGTTCATCTTGTCCAGCATCTTCTTGACCTGCTCAAATGTGGGCCTCGTGGTGAGGTTGTGAGACCAACACTTCTTGATAAGCTGCAAAGTTAAGCATACATAAATAGGTGCCTGTTGATACAGGACGCAGCATTAGGTACACTTGCACAGACTGCATATATTTGGTGATACTTTCACAAAAACAACGGCAAAGAAATGAGGATATTATTTTTGATAAATGACAGTGATAACAGACCTCACAGTAGTCTTCTTGACTGGGGCAGTCCACGTCGCTTTTTTCTGCTTTGAGCTCGGGAAGAGGAGGGCGCCATATGATGTCCATCCTCACTCCCTCCGCCTGGTCCTGTTACCACCAAGAAAACATGAAAGCAAAGCCACAGGTCACAATCCAGAGCGAAGAAGAAGGAACCATACTCACTGAGATGAGGTCAGAGCGAGTGGCTATCTCGACCAGGATCATGGCGTAGCTGAGAGGCACGACAGAAAAGGGAAATACAGATGAACTGCAATGTTTCTCATACAAAATAATGGAAATGGCTCTAATTATGTGTCAAACGTTTCTATCATAAAACCTTCACGGGAAACGCTGAAGTCATAGTTTAACATTCCTAAATGTCATAAAAGTGGAAGAATAGATTAACCACTGTTTATAGTAAGACTGTTTATAATAAGACATATGAAATAAAACAAAATATTCCTTAAAACATTTTCAGACAACACATTTGATTAGATTTACCCCTCCTTGAGCTGTCACCGTATTGTGGTGGAGGGGTTTGTGTCCCAATGATCCTAGGAGCCAAGTTGTCTGGGGCTTTATGCCCCTGGCAGGGTCACCCATGGCAGACAGGTCCTAGGTGAGGGACACCTTCCCACGAGGAAGCAGAGTCTGGGAGGAAGCAGGCGGGCTCTTCTATCTCGGGGGTTGAGGTCACCGAGGTGGTTAAAAGCTCCTTGGTGGCAAGGCCCCGGCGGTGGATGAGATTCGCCCGGAGTCCCTAAAGGCTCTGGATGTTGTGGGGCTGTCCTGGTTGACACACCTCTGCAACATCGCGTGGACATCGGGGACAGTGCCTCTGGATTGGCAGACTGGGGTGGTGGTCCCCCATTTAAGAAAGGGGACCGGAGGGTGTGTTCAAACGACAGGGGGATCACACTCCTCAGCCTCCCTGGTAAGGTCTATTCGGGGGTGCTGGAGAGGAGGGTCCGTCTGGAAGTCGAATCTCAGATTCAGGAGCAGCAGTGTGGTTTTGGAAGAGTGGATCAGCTCTCCACCCTCGGCAGAGTCCTCGAGGGTGCATGGGAATTCGCCCAACCAGTCTACATGTGTTTTGTGGACTTGGAGAAGTCGTTCAAACCCACTGATATGGGCTGTTCGGTACCTGTACGACCGATGTCAGAGTTTGGTCCGCATTGCCGGCAGTAAGTCGGACTCGTTACTGGTGAGGGTTGGACTCCGCCAAGGCTGCCCTTTGTCACCGATTCTGTTCATAACTTTTATGGACAGAATTTCTAGGCACAGCCGAGGTGTAGAGGGGGTCCGGTTTGGTGGCCTCAGAATTGCATCTCTGCTTTTTGCAGATGATGTGGTTCTGTTCGTTTCATCAAGCCGTGATCTCCAATTCTCACTGGAGCGATTCGCAGGCGAGTGTGAAGCGGCTGGGATGAGAATCAGCACCTCCAAATCTGAGACCATGGTCCTCAGTCGGAAAAGGTACGTCTCTCGGCTGGCCTGGGATCGCCTCGGGATCTCACCGGAAGAGCTGGATGAAATGGCTGGGGAGAGGGAAGTCTGGGCGTCCCTGCTAAAGCTACTGCCCCCGCGACCTGACCTCGGCTAGGCGGTAGAAAATGGATGGACATTTGATTTAAGATGTTCCACTGTCAACCAAAATGAATCCCCTACTTGGAGTATGCGGGAAAATGTAATAAACTCAAACTAGGTATGCTTTTAAACTCAAGCAGTAACCTGTAGACGTCTGCTCCTGGTGTCATAGTCGAGCTACTTCCCAGGAGGACCTCTGGAGCACAGTAGACACGGTTTACATCGCCACAAGTGAACCCATTACTGACTGCATCAAAATCCTCCTTTCTGTAGAGTGTAAGCCCGTAATCTAGACATAAATATATATATATATATATATATATATACAATTGATTATCATATTGCACTCAATATTTTGTTTGGTGTTGTTTTTACCTGAGATCTTGCAAACCCAACGATCATCAATAACACAGTTCCTGGAGTGAAGTCTACCATGAAACATCTTGTGTTGGTGCAGGTAGGACATCCCACGGGCAACGTCAGTGGCAAAGGACAGTCTGTGGAGGATCTCAGTACATTTGTAGTGTCAAGAGTTATAGTAAGAATCTACAGATAATTCTCAGTTGATTGACACTGTTACATAGGATTCATTTACCAATGTAGTTTCTGTTGGGGTTGTAGTTTGCAGTTTGTACCAAATTTATATTTCAGTGACACATCGCTAAAATATTAGAACCAGCTCTCGGTATGATGCAGTCAAGTTCTACATCGCTGCAAATAATAACCACATGCTTAAACTTAGTATTGTTTTTACATTATTATCTTTGTAAAGGCAGATTTTCATCACAAAACTCTTTTATTGGATCTCATTCAATTGTGTTGCTGTGCCACATGTCACCCACAACATTTAAAACGGTTAGTTTCAAGTTTTGTTGTAATATACGTAAAATGTGACTTACCTAAACCCCCAGTTGATAGGGATCTCATCATTGAGTAAGACATCAGACAGGCTTCCTTTGGGGCAGTGTTCTGTGATGATGACCACATACAGCACCTCAATGGAACCCCCAATGAACTTGCAAAGATTTGGATGGTCCAGTTCTCTACAAGAGAAATGACCATTGAGCTTGTGAATGAACCGTGGGACTAATTTTTTATGCTGGTCGTAAAAAAAAAAAAAAAGTTTAAATCCCAGTTTGAATGTGTCACGTGTTTGCGCTCACCTGACCTCTTTCACCTCCTTCCTGATACTTTTAGAGAGAGCAAAGTGCTTCTTCTGGATGTGTTTGACTGCAACTGTTCTGCCATCACTAAAAGGAGAATGTTGGAACAAAACTCAGATTACTTGTCAAGTATGAGCACAGGTTTCATAGAATAAGATAGTCTACTTCGATCAATCCATCCATTTTCTATGCCGCTTATCCTCATTAGGGTTGCGCATAAACCATACAAGCACAGAGAGAACATGTGAACTCCATACAGCATAGGTGTCAAACTCAAGGCCCGGGGGCCAGATGCGGTCCGCCACATCATTTTAAGTGGCCCGCAAAAGCAAATCTTCTGTGATTTTTGCTCAAATCTGTACTCAAATTCCAAATTGTCATTATAATAAACAATAATGTTGAGCTATTGCATTTTTTTGTTACCAAACCCTTCTTCTACAGTAACTTAAAAATACAATCTATTACCCTTGTCTTCTGATTTCAAAACTAGTTATTCTTCAGTTTGTTGTGTAATGGTAATAATATGTTTTGGTGATTAAACAATAATATGGTTTCACTGTTCTGACGGCCCTCTGAGGGAAATCATAACTACAATGCGGCCCGAGACAAAAAAGAGTTTGACACCCCTGCTATACAGGAAGGCTAACGCTGATACCTGAACCTACTGTGAGGCAGACGTGTTAACCGCCTGGCCTCCGAATGAAAATGGTGGTGAGCTGTCTTGCATCATGTGAAGTAGCTTGCTAACTAACTGGTCTAGTAAAAAAAAAAATACGGCAAATTTAATTTCTCTTTTTTGTTGTTTGAATCACATTAGATGGGTTAGCCGTGCCCTCGAATTGAAAATCTTATGTGTAACACAAGCTATGAAATGTGTTAGGTTTGTTGTTTGATCTGTTTTATTTTAATGACACTCAATTATAGTGCACTGGGAGTTAATTTACCGTAGTCACTGATGGTGTCATCGTACGATTAACTGACTTCGGTGCTCTAGCTCTCCATGATCCTCAACAGGATAGGCGGTATAGAAAATAGATGAATGGATGAGAGAAACAAAAAAATACAGCTGCACTTGCTACCACCGGTTCAACCTTGGTGGAGGTGTCATCCTCATTGTCTTACTAGATGCCAGGCTGGATGAAGCCCTGCTTGAAGAAGGTGTTGACGCCGGTGCACATGGTTATGTCAGTCAATTGACTGACATTTGAAGTGCTTTTCCCATGCTGGGGGCTGTTTGTACTGCCAAAGTCTGTACCGCACACCCTGCCTGTAGCACCATATGGTCAGATATTAGTTGTATGTAAGTGTACACACTAGGGGTTGAACCGATTAGTTGAGTAGTCTACTTGGACTTTACTTCAGCACCGATATTTAAAGCATGGAGTCAACTAATCACTTATCACGTTTTTGGCATTTTGTCTTCCAATCGGGCAATTTACATTTGCCGGACTGTAACACTCTGTAAAGTGGCCAAATATCAGACCAACAAGGCGACACAGTCTTCAAACATATGCGCGGGTCCCAGAGTATGAAAATAAGTTGGTGGTGGATCAAAATAGCGGTTAGCCGCACTAGCTTGGCTATACTGATTGCTCCTAATCTGAAAACATTTATTTTTTGAATGCCTGTGGGTCGAAATATGTCTTTATGTGGCGCAATAAAGATTGGGGAGCGAACTATCCAGCCCAACTGAACTACTGTGAAGAAAATATCAATTATGTCATCAACTAATCGCTTCGACTCGTCTTTCATCACATTCTAGTCCACAACAAAATATATTTTTAACCCCTAGTATACACACGCGCACACACACACACACACACACAAACACACACATGCACGCACACACACACACACAAAACCTTAATTTCATACACTTCATCTTGAGGCATTTTTACCGAATATTATACTCTTATAGTCAATGATCCAGCTTTCATCCCAAAACATCTTCTGTTTCTGGTACTGAAGCCACTGCAGGGATGGGAACGAAGACAAATATTTAGGCCTTGCAAATCAGTGCGTAACCATTTGTGAGGGTCTTTGAGAGAGTCTCACGCACAAACACACTTACCACCATGGTCAAGATGAATCCGGCGCTGAAAAGTGCGACCGGGAGGCCAATGGACACCTTGATGGCCATGGACATGGGGCAGATGCCGCAGTCTGCAGGACAGTTGAGACAGTTCTCCTCCACCTCACAGACGTCATCGCCACACACTGGAACATTGGTAATTGAATATTTCAGAGATATAGACATAAATGAACAAGCTGCTGTACTATTAAAAAGTTCATTATTAATTGCAAGGAAATTGGTTCATTGCCTTTCTGATAGTTTATCATGTCTATAGTATTGCTGAGCGATGAAAGCACGTCCTTTTGTGTAAATATGCTTCTATCTAATCATGACTGGCATGCAGAAGTATTAGCAAGCACATAGCACCATGCAGACTGACCTTGAGCACTGACAACAAGCACTTTAGATTCCAGTGCTGCGTGCATTTGTCCTATTTTGATATGAGCAATGACTGATGTGACGCCCACATGGATCAGCACCACCTGCATCAATGTCACAATTGTATTTATTTTAGTATACACAATATTGGAGTGTTACACCAAAACTAGAAATGCACGGTCATGGATGTCTACAATGTATCCTACTGTAAGTACGTTATATGTAAAACTCAATAATAACCAAGCTGTCACTCAACTTGGGCTAAAAGTAATTTTACATAACATCACAGTTTTATTTATTTTCTTTTTTTAACTCATTACCATAATATAACATTGAAATGGGTAAGTTCTCTTGATAACCTGTAATTCCAAGTATGCAAAAGGCATGTATTGTATCGCTGTATTTAATAAAATTTTATTTTACAACCTGCTGTCATCCGATACCATGACTGAAGAACGTGAATGTGTACCTTTAGGCCTTTTCTGGGTACAAGTATGTTAAAAACTACATTTAAAATAATTGCTTCTTATTCTTCAATATGGCCATATTTATAGAATGTATCTATTTAAGGGTCCATCCATGTTCTGTGGCGCTTGTTCACACTATGGTCATGGGTGACCTGGAGTTTATCAGAGCTGACTTTGGGGAAGAGGTGGGGTACACCCTGGATTGGTCGCCAGCCAAATCCTATTGACAAACGACCTACAGAAAATTGACAGTGTTCAATTAACCGAGCATGCATTTTTATAGAATGTGGGAGGAAGCCGGAGTACCCATGCAAAACTCCACATAGGAGGGCTGCAGCTGAGACTCAAAGCCAGAATCTCTTGACTGTGAGGCAGACGTGTTAACCACTAGGCTACCGTGCTGCCAGATTATGGGGCCCATCATCTTCTAATTCAAAGATTGTTCAAGCTCTATCCCCCAAAACAGGCGACGTATGATCACCTTTGACGTCCAGTATTTCTGGCTCATCTTGCCTGCTTTGGACACCGTATGAGTCACTATTTTGCCATCATCGGGAATCCATGGGCCACAGATGCCGCCTTGTTTCTGTAAAGCAACAGCTCTCACTTCAATCAAATTTATTGAACGTTTTCAAATGGATTTTATGGTAAATGTTTTGTAACTCTGCTGCCCTTGACGGACTATTTTGACAGCTCTGAAATTCCCAACTGGGTACTGTATGAAACTGCATTTGGGGAGACATCAGTGGTGTTGTGCGAAACAGACCATGAGGCCCAAAGGACACGAGTGGATGTTGGCGTGGTGCACGCAACAATTGATTTCATTGGCATTGTTCCAGTTGGAGGGACAGTCGTGCTCGTGACAGAACCTCTTCGCCTCCACAGCGTCACTAGATGTAAAAAGGAGAATGGTTATGAATAGCATGAATAGCTTACCTTAACCAGTTGATCTTCCTGGTCAGAACAAGAGTGCATTGCCATTTGTTGCTAGGCAGAATTCATAGGACTCAACGACCCCCACGCGTCAATGAGGAAAAACTGACTATGTGTCATGCTATTGCCTGTTTGAATGACACATAAGATTTGTCCAAAAACCACATCATAAAGAATTCATTTATACAATATATTTAGGTATTGCATCACTACTTTGTATTACCTATATATATATATATATATATATATATATATATATATAAATTAATGTATAATCATGGAGACTTATGCCATCTACCCCCTTCACTTTATTGCAGTAAACCGCAGAATATTGAATATAAATGAAAATGGCAAAAGTACATAGACATACATAGACAAGTATAGGAACACTTTTTCTTTCGTTTTGTTGCAACATTTATATGCAGTGCTTCGTTGTTGTTTTACATATTACAGTGGTTAAAAAGTTAATATGAAAAAGTGTGACCTGTGTCAACCACCTTCATATTACACATACAGTCAGTCCATCCATCCATCCATCCATCTTCCGTACCGCTTATCCTCACAAGGGTCGCGGGCATGCTGGAGCCAATCCCAGCTGAGTCTGGCCTGAACTGGTCGACAGCCAATCGCAGGACAAACAACCATTCACACTCACTCACACCTACTGACAGTTTTGAGTCTCCAATTAACTCATTTAATGCCACCCGTTTTTTAAGAAATTGGGAGAGCCAAGCGCCTTCCATTTTTGACAATTTTGATTGATTTTTGAATGCCTACAGAAAATTCTGTTCTATAGCTATAGAAACATGGAACCTACCAAAGAAAGATTTAACCCTCTTCTTTCATCAGGAAAAAAAATACATTTCTACCTTTTACCGTTCTTTAGTAAACAGCAGTTAAACATGGTTAAGTTTCTTGAAAATACCTGTTTCCAAGAAAAAAAAACAGAAAAAGCTTTTTGTGAAACGATGCATTTCAAGCAGAACTTTGCCTTTGATGTTGTTAAAAAAGATTTTTTTATGGTAGCTCAAATATCTGAAGAATGCCTTCCTACAATATAACAACATAAACAACAAAAAAGGGTATTTTGATTGCAAAATAACAGTTTATTTACAAGTATAGCACATGCATTTTCAAATTGCTGAGGCATGAACTTTTAAATATGTACAGCTTTGTGTGTATATTTGTGCGTGTGTGTGTATGCGTGTGTGTATGTGTGTGTGTGTGTGTGTGTGCGTGTGGGACTTTTGTGGGTTCTCAGTCAGCAGACGACCAGGCATGAACAGCCCCACCACTGCTTGATGCACCTCCTGAGAATGATAAAAAAATAAAAGCATAAAAACTCAAAAATATTACTGATGCATTGTGACATTTCTTGCCAACAGGTGCGGGAGTGCATCTGCTGCTGGTTGCACCAACTGCAATTTATAGAAATGACCACAAAATATTTATGTCGTTGCTACAGTGCGATGAGGAAAGGTAAAACAAAATTTGACATTACACACATCACATTGTCTGAAAACTGTAATTTTGTACACTACTGTCTGTAAATTAAAGAATGACAATTAAAAAATCTATCCAATTCATCTCGCTATTGATGCTCCATGTTTTTGTCTACAGGATGCAACATTTGTAAACCTGTGGTATCGTAGGACAAACTGTCGTGCTTTTTTGTGCACGTTGCATGATAAAAATGGTAAACGGGAGTAATCGCTCAGGCTATGGACATTAGATTTGAAGTTAGCAAGTTCTTACCTCTTCCGTGACTTTCTGGGGGCTCAGGGGAGGACGCGCTGCTGCTCCCAGATAAGGATACACCAGGATCAGGCTCATTGTAATCCCAGTCCGAATGTCCCTTGGCAGTAGACGTTTCGGGGGAAGTGGACCATGATATGGTCGCGAACTCACCACGGGCCTTCGAATGCTCGACGCAACCAGCGTTACACGCCATTCGTTGTCGTAGCGTCATCCCTTTCTTTTTTGGGAAAAGGATGAGGATGGTACATTGTCATCCTTTTTGGCGATAGCAAAACTCTGTTTTAGAGTAAGCTGTCTGTATTTATCCATGTTTTTTCGCTCTAACTGTCAATCACCATCACTCTCTCTCAACCACGCGCCTCCAACTCCCCAGCACGCCCACATGGGCCCTCAACAGTTGTCGTCTTCCTCGGATCGTGCTGACAAAGCTCTGATCAAAGCCACTGCTGCCATCTAACTGTCTATTTATCATACTAAAACCCTTTCCGAGCCTTTGATACATATTGTGGAGCTGCACCACACCCTCTATTACAATTTTAAAAAAAACATGGACAACGTATTAATACGTCTTTGGCACTAAATTGGATTTGTGAAAATTTATTACTACGTCTTTGGGAGGAAACTGGAGTAACCGAGGAAAACCCACACAGGCATGGAGAGAACATGCAAACGCCACACAGGCGGCCAGATTGGAACCCAGGTCCTCAGAAATGTGAGGCAGATGTGCTAATCAGTCATTCACCATCCCACACGTACAGTAAGTCATTCGCGCACGTGTGTGCGTATGAACAATCTGGCCACGGCAGACATTCCAAATGTTGATGAAACTCACTCACCTGAACTGGAAAATCCTGTTGCGGACAGCGTAGTCATAGAAGGAATCTGAGGCTGTGACTGTGTACGAAACATTGAATTCCTCCCCATTTGTGACTTTCTCTGGAGGGCGCTGCACCCAAGCCATCTCCAGACCTGAACAGACAGCAACACACATGCATGTGTCAAAGGAACCCTATGTACATTCAATCAGGCTTATTCATTATATTTAAATCCTTTCTTTCGTGTGTGTCTGCCTGACTGTCTTCCTGCAGGGTGTTGTACACTTTTATTGACCCTTCTCGGTAGGCACACTCAGGACCCAAGTTGATTATTGATTATTATTATTGATGCAGTTGTCAAGTCATTATTATAGCAAATATTTGTATGAAAAACAGTTCTTAAAAAATAGTCAAATGAAAAACAACAAGTACTGCGGAAACAGTGTGCCTTCTTGTGTAATGATGTATTTTTACACCACGCGCTGTTTCTAACCTCAAAATGGTTGTCGAGTCATTTGTATATGAATTCTGCTTAGCAACTAGTCGCCTTGAGGCAGATATTGTTAAAAAAAAAAAAATTAGAGTGAAAACAATTACCATAATTTTTAAAGCAAACAAAAGAAAAAGCAAAAATGAAGAAAAATCATTGTTGTTCTTTGTAAAAAATAAAAAATTCTCACCAAATTTGGATGCTTTTAAAGATGTTGATGTGGCAGTTGCTATAGTCTGCTGTGAATTTCAGCTGTTCAATTTAAAAGCAAGCCATTTAATGCCCTTTGAAATTTAAAGAAAAAAAAAAAAACCTGAGAATTTTTTTCTCCAACAAAACTCCATTGCCGACACAAATGTAAAGTCACCTGCGATAACTGGAGTTGCACTCACAATGATTCAACCCCCACTTAACATTATCTTTATTTACAAGGGTTAAAAAATAGCTCAATGCAGTGAATAAGTGGCAAATACTTTCAAAAGAGGCCATCTAATGAAAAAGCCATGGGTAATAACACATACCACCGCAGCTGATCATGTTGAAATCATTTGGATTGTTGCTTGGCCAGCAGTCATACTCTGTGTTGTCCAGATCATGCCAGCAATGAACACCCTGCACAAATAATTGTATCCAAAGGTAACAAGGGTATAATGTGTGTCAACAGGACATTATCATTTATGTTTTTCCCCCTTAATAGGGCACGGAACCATATTGGTAACTTAATTCAAAATGGACTACTACTGTAAGGCAATAGAACCATGAACTATCCATTTTCTACACCACTCCTACAGTTCAGGGCCGCTGGGAGCTGGAGTCCATTCAGCCTGACATCCGCCGGTAGGCAGACCGTGGACTGGTCGCCAGTCAATCACGGACCACATAGAGACGGACAACCATTCACACTGACATTCATACCGAAACTGCCTGCACCGAAGTCGGCTGAGTGAACCACTATGCCGTCAAGGGACCAGAACCATGTGATCTCTAGCGGTCAATAGGCAAGAATAAAAAAGGGTAAAATTGTATATTATGAAACTGTGAGAACGATAACATCAAATTTAACACACCTGCTCCCGTTCACACCTGAGACCGTGTGAAACTAATGAGTCACGTGACAACAGGGATGGAAAATGGCTAATTTGCCACAAATTGTACAGTCTCCCCAAGGAGTGTTCTCCCTTTTGTTGCCTGTGGTTTAGACATTGTCTGTATATTAAGTTATTTTGAGAGGACAGTAAATTTAGACTGTTATACTGTAACAGTAATCAGAGGCACTTTAAAAGGTGGTAGGTGTGTGCTAACTCCCATTTAACATGAATTTGAATGTGATTGGTTAATTCAATGCCGGCATGGTGTAGAACTGCTTAGCAGATCTGCCCCATTCTGAGGACCGGGGTTCAAATCCCGGCCCCGCCTGTGTGGAGTTTGCATGTTCTCCCCGTGCCTGCGTGGGGTTTTTCCAGCAACTCCGGTTTCCTACAACATTCCCAAAACATGCATTGAAGACTCTAAATTGCCCGTAGGTGTGAAAGTGAGTGCGAATAATTCATTGTTTCTATTTGCTCTGCGATTGGCTGGCAACCAGTTCAGGGTGTAACTCGCCTCTCGCCCGAAGATAGCTGGGATAGGCTCCAGCACGCCCGCGACCCTAGTGAGGAGCAGTGGTACAGAAAATGGATGGATGGATGGTTAATTCAATATGCAAATACAGCCACATCCCCAGTTATACTGTAAAACGGTGTGCACACTTGTGCAACTCCATTAGCTCATTTCTTTATTTTTACTTTCCCTCTCTAAAAGATTTCACAAAATAAAACACTTGTCAATCTCTATAATTCTTGCTTCCTTTTTAATTTAAAAATTACACACTCATAGAAGGGACACAATGTCCCAAGAAAGGCTGAATATAAACAATTTTGAAACTTTGCAATACCTTTGTCTTTGTCCCGAACAGGGGCGGGAGATAGACCTATCAATACAAGCTCCTGAAGGTTAAACATGTCATCTGATATAATGTGAAAAAGTTTAAAAACATATTATTTTCCCCCAAAAGTTGTCACACTGAAGTCACCAATTACCAGTGACCCACAAATTACAAACGCACACGAGTATCACGCCTATTTAACAATAATTGCAAGAATAATCTTGCCCTTGTTTCACACAACAGCAAAGATCTCTAATTTGATCATGATCCATGTATATTTTCTCGACTAAACACTATTAAAAGTGCAGATACAATAAATTCTGTGCAGTGTGAGAACTCACCAGAAAGAAAGCCAGGAAGATGGATGTTGCTGTCCACAGAGCCATGACCAAGTCTGCGGTCTCCATGGACCATCTGATAGCTGACTGAGGGAGTGACCTCACATGTGCGTGACCTTCTCCACCTGCACCCACCTCTTCGATGTCCCCAATTGTCCAATCAGAACAAGTGGCTCTCCAATCAAAATTCAAGTCATCAGCTTGAGTTATGAAGCGTTTATGTGTGTGAAAGTTGTCAATAATAGTCAGCTTTAATCAGAATTAACTAGATATTTATCCCTTGGTAAACATGATTATAAGTACATTGCTATTCATTTTTTTTAGCTTATTTGGAAGGTTTATTTTCAATGTCAAGAAGTTAAGCATAAATCTACAGTATATTTAATTAACTTGTATTCGGTAGCAAACAAGAGGTAACACTATAGCTTGCAGAACGGGGAGAGTCTTTTTCCTACCAGTGACAATGTCCTCCGAGCGCCACACTGATTTCATTAAAAACAAATGTTGCAACTACAATTGTTCATTATTAGAACTTGTGTTTTTTGTAGGTTAAATATTTTTGGGCTGGGCAGCATGGCATATATATATATATATATATATACACACACACACACACACACGGTTTATGCAGATCGCAGTTTATGAGCACAAGTGGATGAAGAAAATTGGTCAGTACACACGTGTCATTAATCTGACAGTGATTTTGCATACACGCTCAACTTGTGCAGAGTAAGATTACAAATATTTCCATGCATTTATTCGTGAATGAGGTCCAATGTGAGCGTGTACCCTTAATAAATACAGAATGAGCGAGTAATAACCGCTGGCGATTTAAATACTGATGTCCGCAGACCTCAGTATCTCTGTTTCTTTTGAGTTGCAAAATGTATGTTTTATATATACCAAATATTACTTCTATTAGTTTTATACAGCAGCTGGACAAAGATAATTGTTTTGCTTTCCTTCTCTGTCTCTCTCACTTCGATATAACAAAGGGGTTTTCTGTCTGGGCTTCAGTAAGGGGTGACAACTCGTAAGACTGGTACCTTTTCCTCTCTTTGCAAAGACTTTTCTTTCTTTTTTGTAATAAAAACACACAAAGACAAGATTGCTTCCTTACTTATTCTGTCAGAAAAAGATTTGCCCCGATCAAATTCCCCAAAATCGCGTTAGACCAGCGGTTTATCCTGCGCCTGCAGTTAGATGTGGTCTGAGTGCAGAACTAAGTTTAGACCGACTTTCTGCCACCAAATTGTCACTCCATTGGGCGCATCGCCAAGGACACACCCTTTCTGCACCAGAAGGCCCAGCTTGGTACAGACCGGTCTGCCAAACCCTGCACTTGCATGAAAATCAGAATATGCTGCCATTTGCACCTCGCCACAGATGTGCTGTCTCTGAAAACAGATTCCTGTGCGTGATCTTGAACGTAATAATTATTTTTCCGCAGAAATTATTCTTTTTGATCACTCATCTGACTGACAAAGAGGTTTATTTATAACAATGTGCATTTTTGACCTATTTGTCTATTTTGCATGAGCTTAGAAGCAAATGAAAAAACGATGTTTCAGAAAATGGGTGGAATTTAGTTTTTTCCCTCCAGGGAATGCATAATTACAGGACAGTGGCAATAAAAAGGCCTACCACCGCACACTTTGAAGTAGTGGACATGTTTCTGGCTTTGCAAAAATGCGAGTCGCAGCAGACAGCTGGACGCTGAACAGTCCTCACTTTTCTCATGCAGCATCTTATGAATGGAAACCACTCAACTTTAAGAAGGTCTGAACTGAACTAAAAACTGACTTTTTACAAGTATACTGTACAAAACCCCTTTTCCCCTGCTCCTCAAGGATGTATGTTCAGTTTAGAGGATTAAAACCAAAGTGGTTTTCATTCTTTTATGGCTGACTTAGTGAAGAGGTTTCCAGATTTGGGGCACTTGTTTAAACCGACATCCAATTTGGAGGCAGCTCATTTTGCTCCCACTTCAGAGCTTGAGTTAGCAGAGTGCAAGCGAAAGGTCACACACCAAATTGACTGAGCACTCCAATACATCTTCAAGTGGCAGCTGTTGAGCGTAAGATGGCTCAGTGTCTTGCTTTAGCAAGAGAACATGGAAGGGAATCTGTTTCACTTCTGAACATCAACACATTTCTGTCAAGTGTTTGTTTTGTCTTGTCTCGTGGTTTAGTAGTGCAATAGCAATTTGAAACTGATTTTAATGCTGGGAGTTTTGGTGTGTTAAAGGTTCAAATGTATTACTGTACTGCATATCTTTTTGTGATTCCACCATTAAACGATGGTCCCCTCATGTAGTTCGAGGTTGTGAACGGCACAAGAATGTGTTGTCACGCAGCACAAATCGTGCTCAAATACCGCCGCCGTACCTAACCGGTTTTCATCTGAATGATTTATATTTATGGCATCAATGTTTTTTTGTAAGACAAATATTTACTGTAGTTATGTCATTTTGAGGTTTCGAAAGGCACGCAGTAAACTAGTTTGAGCAGAATATGTCATCATGTGGCACAAGAAGGTACGCTCAGTTACCGCCATCCTTAGTGTTTATCCATTTGACTGATTTATATTTATGGCCTAAATGTTTTTCATACAAATATTGAATATAATTATAACTTCCCTACTGCGTTACGGTAGGTAATTGATAGATTACCGCACCCTCTGATCTCCTGAGGATTTTAAACTACAACTACAAAGTCAAACAACATCAGGTAACTCATAGTTTCACTTTTATATAGGTTGTACACTAGGTGTGTCAGAAAGGTTGCAGGACTTTCATCACAAAAGATATAGTTCATTTCAAATTGAAACTACCAGTTTTTATTTGTATTTGAATAACTTCCCCTGGCGTCTAATGCATTAGCTCCGCCTTTTCTGCCACCCCTTTATGCTCTCCTGGAAGGATTCCTCCAGGATCCTCCACCTCTCAGTCATCATGGCCAACTTAATGTGGTCCATGTCTTCAAAACAGGCCCCCTCGATGACACCCTTGAGCTTGGCAAAACAGGGCAGTGAAATCACACTGAACCAGGTCAGGTGAATAGAAAGGTTGCGTCAGCATTTCACTGTTCTTTTCAGCCAGGAAGTGTCAGACGCTCAGGTCATGGTGAAGTAGCCACAAGATGTCCTGCCACAACTCTCACCTCTTCTCACACACTAATCAAAGTATACGCTGCAGGGACTCCTCGTAGACATGCTGGTTGATCGTCTGACCCACAAAAGGGGAAAACTCATAGTTTGCAGTGAAGTACTGGAACTTGCTGACACATCGTAGGTTTTGAAATGGTTTCTTGTGCTGGATTTTTATTTTTTTTTTTACATAAAAACCTGGTATTGTAAAAACTCGCTGTAGCCTCTATATACAGCTTGTGATGCAAGCCTGCAATTACGACCTTAACATGACTGTTTCTTGCTGTTTTTTCTTCACATGAAATGACACATCCATGAAAAAAAAATACAAGATTTGTCATGGGTGTTCTTACATTTGTCTTTTATAAAACTCAAATTTTCAATAGAACTCTGTGTGCTGCGCTACACATAAACAAGTGGACACTTCCAAGTAAAAACATGAAATAGCTTTGCCGAGGCCATCCTACATGAGGAAGGTTGAACTGTCATAGTCGCTGTCTGCAGGCGTATTTGTCAAACCTATCAGTTATTTATAGCACGAGCGTCTGGGAAGGGCCAATGTGGTCTACGTCAGTCGTATCGTCCTTGCTGCTTCCTGCAGGTAAACTACTGTATTGTGTGAGACAAACCTCCTGCAGGGATCCATTTTGTTACATTTTATGTATTTATTTTTAAACAAGCCTCTTGCCTTTGTTTCAACAAACCAGCAGCAGCCATTAAAAGGAGCTGCAGCGGATGTGGAGAAATTCTACAGGGAGAACAAGTTTGCCTCAATCAGCAGCTGTACGTTTATGAGTGACTATTATCTTTGGCCCGCAGGCAAAGGTAATAAATTAAAAAATGTACAGTATGAGTCTGTAAGTTTGCAGTCACCACAACGATGCAGTACGGCACTGCACATCAACATACATACAGTATAGTAAGTGTACCTAATGTAGTGTCCAGATAGTGTACATACATACTTCTGTTTACAGTATTGCTCATTAGTTGCCGTATGGAATATACACATTTTAGTTTGCAGAACGTCAGTATTGTTAAGAAAACATTCCGTAAATGTATGTACTCCTCATGATATCCCGCTATCTGACACTACCCAACTAAAAACAAACAAAACAGTATCTTCACCCTTGGCATATTATTTACTTTTGGGAATGTAAAAGAAAAACTGGACCATGGTGTCGTTCTTACTGTTTCTTTTCAGCTACAAATAACAGCGACAAGAGGAAGAATGGATTTTCCCTCGAGAGATTGTTTCCAAAATGATGACATTCCGACACAAGTGAAAACAAGTGTTGCATTCATATTGGTACACCAACAGGGCTCTTCTCAGTGTCACAAAAAACAACTGCAGCTTTTGACTGAGGCGGCGGGCCTGTGCTGGTACTTCTCTCCAAACAGCACTTTCTTTGAAGATAAAGAACTGTTGACGCCAATCTATGCATTATCTTCATGAAGCATTTTCACCGTCAAGTGAACAGACATTTTTCAAAGTTCAGATCAAATCCCACTCTCAGGTCTGGAAGATATCCTGATCGCCGTTTTTCGTCTCCTCGGACGGAGGCTGGCTGTTGCCCGTGTCCTGGGCGGAGCTTAGCGGCCGGGCGTTGGCCCGTGTTGAGCGCTGCCGTCGAGTACCGTTGCCTATGCATCGCATGAGGTTCTTAAAGGTGGTCCACATTTCCTCGTCCTTGTAGGAGTAAATGCACGGGTTCATGACAGAGTTCATCACAGCCAGGAGCAGAAGCCAGCGCTTTAGTTTCATGACATTGCAGCTGGTGCAGTTGAGACCGTCCAGCAGCAGAACCACCAGGCCGGGAGTCCAGCAGAACACAAAGGCTCCTACAACGACAAATAAATGAAAGCAAACACTACAGTATTTTGCCTGGGATCAGATAACATTGGCCTCCTTTACGAAGGAAACCGGTGATTTGTATGCCATCTGGTAATTCAGGCTCAGTCATTCGGGCTGCAGCTATCAAATATTTTTTAGAATCGATTATTCCATCAATGAATCATACAATTGATTTTAAATTATTAAAATATTAATAATATTAATTATTATTTTGTCCACTTAGGGTCGCCACCCTCACGTTCCACACTATCATAGCTTTGTCTTTGAGTGTGTGTGGTTTTAAAAGGGGCAGGGGCCTGTCCTGGTGAGTGACATGGGAGTCAGCAAATGACAGCGTAGAGTTGGCTGTTGTGAGCATTTAGCATTTAGGTTAGCATTTGGTTGTTAACTGGCTAACCGTTAACCAGCCTGCTTGTTGACTCGTAAGTGCCTGTGTGTCAGTTGTGGCCGTAGCAGCTCATGTATGAATGTGCTTATCACACAATGACTTTATTGCAGTTTGTTCAATAAAAGAATTGAAAATGCACTGGTGGGTGTGTCTGTCCTTGACCACCTATGGGGGCATTACAATACATTCTAGCGAGCGATGGTAGGCTACATTAAATTAACTGACTTCAAATACATTGTGTTGGCAACCGCATATGTGCTGTTGTGGTACATTAGTTCAGCTTTGCAGTAGATTAAACACGCTTTTTCTTTTTATAAGTAGGAAATGATCATAAAGTTTGGATTCTGTCTTTAATGCACTCTTTCCTCCTGGCTCGCTACCATCGCACCAACTTAATTCTGCACGGTGTGGTGCGTGAGTCTGCAGTAATATCCGTCTGTGGGCTAAATTGATCACTGAATTTCAAGGCAGGGACTGCTTCGACTTTTTTTTTTTTTTTATCGAATTATTGGAGTTATTCGCTTTATCATTTCAGCTCTATATTCAAGCGAAGCATCCTCCAAGTTACTATAACATTACCGTTATTAGAGAACATTTCAGAAGTGCAACAACATCTCTTCAGATTAAATGAACTGCAGGTTAACCAGATGCTCTACTTGTTTTCTCAGTTTCAATACAGGATAAGCGCAATGCTAGCCCCCTGCTATTAAAGGTACCGTAAATGAGTACTGCTTCAACCTGCTACTCGTTGACTAACACAAAAACAAAATATAGTTCACTCATGCTTAAAAAAGAGCATTAAGTCCAACCAACTTCAATAGTTCAACATTAGGAATGAGAGATTTTGAAACATGAAACAGATGCAAATGAGCTTCTAGCTAATTCTAGTCCAATTTCACCAAAAACAACAAACACGCTATGGCTTAACACTGTACTCTACAGCCATAATGCCTCACAAAAGCAATGCTCGTTGAGTAATTGTTTACTTTAAAGACGTGCATCAGTAGCTGTGAGGAGCTTTGCTTAGCCTGGCTGTACTCCATGATGTGATTTCACTCAAGTAGTGAAACCATTTTGTATTTCCACCTTTAGCGCTAGCATACACTCTTGTTTGGGATTCTTAATGTGGGCACGAGAGGGAATGTGTGTTGTTGTGACTTTCGGCTTGTCCCATCAGGGGTCGCCATAAATCCCTCGCATGATCTGTTCCACCATTGTTTTTGTTTTGTTTTCTTTACACCAGTTGCACTTCTTGATGCAATCCTTCTATTTTTTTTGCTGGTCCAAATTCCCAATACAATATATCTATCTATTCCTATTTACATTTCAAATGAAAGATATCTGATATGGCTGTGCTTACACTGATGGAACACATGACCCATTGGCAGATATATGATATACATTATTGGATTTTTATCCACATTTGGAAGAGGCCTGATTCCGACCTGAACATATTTTCAATTCCATGTGTTTTTTTTCCATTCACACTGCCATAACGCATTTCAGAATTGTGCCACTTACAATAAAAAAAAAATGTTTTAATCAATTGGGCCATTTGAACCATGCAGTGTGAATCCAGCCTAACATGCCTGGGCACACAACAAGGCCGCTAAAGGGATTTTTGGCACTAAATGAAACCACAAGCTTCAACTTGTCTCCACCGGCAATGCGTCTTTTACCTTCAACATGTCTACAGACAAAACAAAGTCTTTACTGTACACGATCATGTGTTCCTATCATGGCTTATACAATTTTTACATTTTTAGAAATTCTTTAAAAATATAGACTCTTTCATTCCTGGTAATGGTGGGAAAAAAAATCTCTGCAGAATGTGCTTGTTGATCTGCTACTTCTTAACCATTTTGGAGGGGCTGGGGCGGTAGATACTGACTTCAGAAGATGAATAAAGATAGCACATGAAGTGGCATGATATGTTTAATGTCAACTAGAAATAAAGGCACCAACAGTCACAGATACATTCCCTTTTTCTGCAAGCTATTAAATTATAATAACGACAGACATCCAAACTAGTACCCTAGTTAGTAGAAGCATAAGCACACAACAGAATCCCAACCTCTGTTGTTAGTGACCAAATCGCAGTTTGTTGCTTAGTTACGGTCATTTTATTTTCTCTAACGTGAAGTCATGCAGTATGCCTACTGTATGTCGTACCCATCTAACTACATATCAAAAACTTATGCAATCATTCATTCTAACTGGACCCCAAACACATGCAGACACCGCAGAACAGGTTTGTCCAGTTTCCACTTCCACCCAGCAAACTTGAGCAAGAGTTAACAGTTTAACTGCCTGACATAAACCATCCCCTTGACCCCAACTGTGTACTTTCAAAGACACAATGTCACCTTGTCTGCACTTCCACCAGTAGTAGTGCATTTTAACCCAAATGTCACATGACTATCAAACCAGAAATGTTGATATAACATATTTATAGAAATTTGAATGGTAAACTCATATCTTAGGTTTGCAATGCATATGATAGCCAGTGGTAACATGCACAGTGCATGTTTGTCTTCCTGAAGGTTGTGTGTTTCGTGGACAGCATGTTGCACATGCAGATGAGCAGAGTCCTTGTATGATAAGATAATTATACAGCAGTCTGGAATACATTGTGTACACATCCAGTAACTGAGTAATCTGGATGGGCAAACAGGGCACATGTAGTCAAAGAAAAATGACATTTGACATCTAGCAAGACTATGTTTTTCTGGGTTTGTTTGTTTTAAATCTGCATGGACTGAAGGAATAAAAGCGTGCACAAAAGCAAAAGTGTTCCAGTCCCAGTCTCACCTGAATTCCTCGTTTGACAATATGTTAATTTTAGGAACGTATATTGCAACCACCACTACAATGGATCATCTGAGGATTAACACAATTTGTTCAGGACGCTTGTCGACCTCCATTTTTTTTCCCTTCACTTAAAATCTATTTTCCCCATAAAAAATATGGCATTTGAATCCATTCCGGAGTCAAACTGTTGCCAAGTTTACAGGCAAAATTTTAAGTAACACTTTTATGTTCTTAACTGCTACCTGTATGTACAGTATATAAGTTTACTGTATATTAAAATTATTTAATTTTCATACTGTATGATACACTAAAACTACTTACCCTTTGATGTTGCATGACAGAGGCGAAGGGTTCAGGGAAAGGCAAGAAACAGGACAGAAATGTTCTTTTTTGATTATTGATTCAAACATTGTTTTGTTAGAGGTAAAAAAAAAAAAAGACCAAAGAAAGGCCGTGGCCCAGATTTAGCTTGGTGACCATTCGAACCTCTAATACCCGGTTCTTTTATTCTGGTCGAGGTGATTCTTCAATGATCAGGCCGGATGAAAAGTTTAACAATTTATTCGAAAATACAGTCAAAAAATAAGGTTGGTGAAGGTTCAGTGCTGAGGTCTCGATCAGCTCCAGGCGGAAAAAACCCTGCAAATTTTTCGTCATAGTCTCTTATAGTTGAAAGACTGCTTCCTGTCGTGAAATCATCTAGTCTCAGACGAATCCATCCTAGCTTTGCCTCGGTGTCTGGGTACGTTCGGAAATTTAGTCCGACACACTCACCGTGCGCTGAGATTGCGGTATGCAGAGACACAGCATGCTCCATTTTCTATTAATTTACGAATGAACGTGTTGGCCATTGGCAGGGATACGTCAGTGCGTTCGCCATATTGAATGAGTCAAGTCAGCCTGTACCTTTACATGCGCGAGTTTCGTTCAGGGACATTCTGTAAATGGAAAAGAATGCGTTCTTTGTTAGGAAAATTATTTGTATCAGAATCCGTTAGGTAAAACACTTTACCACCGCAATTTAGGGAACGACCCAATCGTTTAGGGCAGTGATTCTCAACCAGTGTGCCGGGGCACATTAGTGTGCCGTAAGCACTCTTCAGGTGTGCTGTGGGAAATTATAAAACTTTATGTAATTGCTCGCAAAAAAATTTATTTACAAGAAATAATGTATCTTTGTTCAGCTATTTATGTCAGTGAGGCATAGTGACAGATTTAACAAATAAATGTTATTCTATTAGATGGCAGGAAGTACATACAGTAATTAATGTATCCACTTTTTGTTGACATTTTTGTTTGTTGGTGTGCCATGAGATTTTTCAATTGTAAAATATGTGCTTTAGCGCCATAAAGATTGGAAAGCACTGGTTTAGAGAGACCTCAAACAACCCACATTTTTTGGGGGGAGGAGGGGGGGGCTTAAGATATTTTTAAGGGGGCTTCAGCCCCCAAAATAGGCCTTGGGACGCCACTGTGCTGACGTCAACGGTTTGTCCACAAAAAGTTTAGTCCTAATGTAGAGACCTATTTTTCTAACTGTGGTTTAAATGTATGACTTCAACAGTAAGCCTTTGACTTTATTATTCATAGCATTTATTAAGTGTTGAACTTGCATATCAAAGTGAATGTTGAGGCTCTGTGAAGCTACCATGGCAACTTCTTGTCATCTCTACTCATTTTAATACTGAATGAATTAAAAAAAAAAGACATTGTAATGGGTATTCTGACTCCACTGGAAGAGATTGTGTTGCAAATCAACCACTCAACAAAGAGCATGATCAACTTATGGCTCATCTTTGATTTAAAAAGTGCATACGGTAAATACTGAAGAAAAGAAAGTTTCAGGGTTTTCATGCTTTCTAAAAGACATTAGTACCCCAGTTGCTATTATGTTGTGTTGTTGAGTTTTTGTTCCCAACACCAAAAGATATACATAATATCCCCATCTGTCAACTTGAGATTTTTGAAGGTCATCATGCTGCATCATTAACATGCATTTTTTCTCACAAAACGTTTGGTCTGTCCCTCAGAAAATGTATGCAAAGAGTCTTTGTTACCAGGAAGTTATTTTAGCAATGACTGTATTTCCTGCAACTGAGGCTATTCAAGAAAACCTGAAGACAGCATACAGCACGTACACTCTACAGTATGAATCATCACAAAAAGGGTCAAGAGCAGTACTTACCGAGCACCACCATGACAGTTTTGATGAGCTTGATGGGCGTCCTCTTGCGGTTAATGGAGCCGCTGGTGTGTGGCGTGAGCAACGACGTCTTCTTCTTGACGTAGGTGTAGATCCTCATGTAAATACCCACCATTACTAGGAACACGACCAGGTTAGACACGGACCAGAAGATCAGGTAGCCCCTGCTGAAAATGGGGGCGAGTTGGGAACAGTCGCTCAGGTTGCAGATGCAGTTCCAACCTAGGCTGGGCACGGCGCCCATGAGGATGGAGATGCCCCACACCAGCACGATGAGCAGAGTTACCCTCCTCTTCGTAAGGTTGCTGTGGACTTTAAAGTTCATGATGGAGATGTAACGCTCAAGCGCGATGACAAGCAGGTTGGCCAGCGAGGCAGAGAGGCTAATGTCCAGAAGACCTTGGCGAATAAAGTATCCTTTCACTGTCAGTCTCCGCGAGACCTCACCCGTGTTGAACATGAGGTACACGTACGCTATGCCCGCCAGGAAGTCCGAGGCAGCGAGGTTGGAGAGCAGATAGTAGAACGGGTAGTGGAACCTCTTGTTAGTGATGACAGCTGCGATGACCATGGCGTTGGAGAGCAGGATGAAGCAGCAAAACAGCGAGCCCACCACTTGGACCAGAATGAGCTGGGTCTTGTCCCATTTGTCATCCGCGCCGCTGTTGTTGTAGAAAAAGCTCATGGGCTCATCGTAATGGCAGGTGAGGTTTTGCAGGGCCATTTTTCTACAGAAAACAAAATATCTTCATGATTTTGTATTTAATTGTACATTGAAAATCATGCAGAAAAATCAAGTTTTTAGTCCAGTACATGAAGCTTAGGGGGAAAAAAATAAATAAATAAAAAAATGAAAAAAAACGAGTTCAATTTTCAATGAAAGTTAATTTACTGTCTTGGAAAGAATTTTTCTATCACAGTCTTTCCCCGCTACATCTCAGTTCATCGTTTGGTTTAGAAATCAATCTTTATCTGGGTTTTTACAGTACAGCGGTGCCTTGAAATACAAGTTTCATGAGTTCCGTGACCCTGCTCGGAACTCAACTCTTATCTCAAATTACTGTCTTTCCCCATTGAAATGAATGGAAATACCATTAATTCATTCCAGCCTCTCCAAACAACTCATATTTTTGTCATGCATTTTTAACACGAAAAAAAAAAATCTAGAATACATTATACATTGTACATTATAAAAACATATATATATATATATATATATATATATATATATATATATATATATATATATATATATATATCTTCCACGTATGAGAGTCTAAAGTACAATTTTGCCCAAACAAGTTCCACCAAACTTTACAACCTGTTCGGGTCTGCTTGGCAGCGGGGCCAAAAGTCGCTGTGAATCGAGAGGAGTGGAGTGTCGACACCAAAAGAAGGAGAAAAGGCAGCAAGGTGAGCTCACCTCAGGTGAATGGCTGCGTCACGAACCCGAGGAGGCAAGCGACCATTTCACCCCTCCGCTCCCTCCAGCCTACTGCCCACGCAGCTGCGGACGGAGGGAGGCGACAGCGGCAAGCGAGTGGAGACAAGTGGGGATAGACAGAGGTTTGGAGCTTTCGACTCGGTGACGCAGAGGGCGTTTGCGTGTGTCAAGGCACTCCGCCCGCCCGCATCGCCAATGAATTCCTCCGCGCCTCTTTCCTTCTTCTTCCTTCTCCTCTTTGATAGTGTTTCAATTGAAACTCAAAGACCTTACAGCAGAGGTACTCGCACTCTGTACCCAGGGGCGTTGTTTAGGGGGTTCTTTGGGAATGGGTCCCCTCGCTTTTACAGCAATGAAAACAATTCAGTTCCTTTTTGATCATGTTGTAACACATTTTCCGAGCTGCCCATGAACGCATCAAGAAGGCGAGACAGACTGTTATGCTGAGCAAAACTGCTCAAACCAGCCTCCAAGGGGGGAAAAACCTTGTACGGCAACAAGCAATGGAAGATTAAAAATTAAAATGGGGACACGCTGATAATGTGTCAATTTATGACAGACCAGCAGGCATGTGCACAGACATTTTTGGTGGCTGGTGCTCAAGTAAAAAAAAAAAAGGAAGGGCACCCATTGTCAAAATTATTCGTAAAATTGAGAAAAAGCACAGCAGTATACAGTTACAAAAACTGGTGAAATGCCAGGTTTTTATGGGGGGGGGAAAGGAGTTAAAGATAAATCGTTTTAATTACAGTGACCTTTAACCTATACAACTCAAAAATTGGAGACAAAAAAAGTGCCCCTGACCCCAAGTAAAGTTCAGCTGTTCTACGAGGCTTTTCTTGACATTTTGTAGTCGATTCATACAGCACAAGCCATTGTCTGCACAGAGCTTCAACGACAGAGGGATTTCATTACTTAAAGGTGTCAGTCAGGAAAAGGGTACAAAGTACAGTATTTCCAAGACAATGACTATACCATGGAACAGAGTAAAACAGTGAAGACAGTCACCATCAAGTGGAGAAAATAGGGCATAACATTGACATTACCAAGAACTGGATGTCTTTCCAAAATTGATGAAAAGATGAAAAGAAAGGGGGTCAGAGAGGCAACCCAGAGGCTGACAGCAACATTGATGGACCTGCAGGAATTTCTGGCAAGTACTATCGGCTTAGGCCATATGACAACAATCTTCTTCCTCACATGTCTGGGTGGAATGGTAGGGTGGCAAGAGGGAAGCCTTATCTTATAAAGAAAGCCTCAAACACACGTGGGAGATGTTATGGTTCAGTGAAAACAAGGTTGAACATTTTGGCCAACATTCCAAATGGTAGGTTTGTATGGCTTTGGGGGTGTTTTTCTTCAGCTGCAACTGGGGCTTAGACAAGGTGGGGGAATTATGAACAGTTCCAAATACTAATCAGTGTGAACACAAACCCTTCAGACTTCTGCTAGAAAGCAAAGAAATGCAAGGAAAAGCATACTAGAACATCTGAACTTTATTTCTTATTAATCAGAGGCACTTTAAATGGTGGCAAGTGTGTGCTAATTGGGATATCATGATTTTAAATGTGATTATGAACACAGACACATTCCAGTTAAATCAGGGTGTGTGTTCTTGGGTAACCACAGTATCTCAGTTGTATATTTTTACTCCCTCTGGTGAAAAAACGTTTGAAATGAATTACCTTGATCTTGTTTTTTTTATATATCACAAAAAAAAAGCCTGCCATTTGAACAGTGGTGTGGAGACTCTTTATGCACTATATATTAATTTGTAATGTAATTTATCTAGCAAAATTATTCCTTATGTGTAACTTCAAATATTTTAGTATAAATGCTTGCATGGAAATATTTTTATAATTAAAGTTGACTTTTCCTACATCTGTGGTGTCAAAACTGCGGCCTGGGGGCCATTTGCAGCCCACCGTCCATTGTTAGTGCCCCACGGCATATACAAAAAATAACATTTGACACATCCCACAACACTATTAGGTGGGGGCATTGCGACACATACACCCCCCATGGGTGCAATGCCCTTGACAACTACTATGACAACTGCTACTAATAATAAATTGGTTTCATGTAGTTTTTTTAAAGAAAGACTAACACTTCTCTTTATAATGCCATATGAATAAAGTTAATCTAGTTTCAGTAGCAAAATTTCTCCACTTTCTGCTCTGTCCCAAGTTCTGATTTGTGAACATATCACAGTAATGATTAATTATGAGCCTCAAGTAAACACTGCTTTAAAGCGTGTCAGTTTATTACAGATTGCTCTGTTTTGGTTCTGAATACAAGACCTGCTCAGGGTTAGGCCAGATCTATTCTAGTGGGACACAGAGTTGCGGGCCACCCCAAAATTATGAAATATCCAAAACTATTTACCTAATCACCTTTCACAGACAGCTGTGATCAAGGAATTCCTCAAAATAACAATATGATGGCTTGATGAATTGGTTTTAGCATCCATCCATCCATTTTTTGAGCCACTTCTCCTCACTAGGGTCGCGGGCGTGCTGGAGCCTATCCCAGCTATCTTCGGACGAGAGGCGGGGTACACCCTAAACTGGTCGCCAGCCAATCGCAGGGCACATACAAACAAACAACCATTCACCCACACATTCACACCAAAGGGCAATTTAGAGTCTTCAATCCACCTACCATGCATGTTTTTGGGATGTGGGAGGAACCTGGAGTACCCGGAGAAAACCCACACAGGCATGGGAAGAACATGCAAACTCCACATAGGAGAGGCCGGATTTGAACCCGGATCCTCAGAACTGTGAGGCAGATGTACTAAACAGTCATTCACCGTGCTGCCACTTTGGAAGATATTAGAGTAATTTGTATTATTTTTCCAATGGTGGAAATTAACATGTAGTGGGGAAGACTCATATCTCGTCAAGTTACTTGAGTTGGAGGAAATGTCAGTAGAAAGAAGCCAAATTGTATTTTCTCCCAAAAAGACATTAAGCAAGCAAGCTAATTTCATTTTCCTGAGGTGAATGGGACTGATTTTCATCAAAATGACATTTGTCAAAGCCAGAGGTTGCAAGTGACTTCCCAATGTGAAACTTGATCATGCTAATGACAACGCAGCGTGCTCCAAAAGGCCACAAGTTCATTGCAATGGATATTAATTTTACTTTTTTTCCCATTAGACTACACTATTACACAATGACTAAATGTAACTGAGACTTCACTTCCTTCCACACAACTGAATGTAGAAGATAGCAGCCATCGTGACACAAGATTGAGAGTGAGGAGAGGGGACAGGATGATTTTTGAAACATCTGAACACTACATCATAATATTGTCTATACATACTGTACTGGGATATTTGTTAGGTGGAGTAATTTAAATTCTGAAGAATATCTTATCTGTAGTTTGGTCAAGCATGCCAGATATAATTGAATTCAATTGAGGATATCTCAAAACATTTAGAAAACGTTCATCTAAGAGGAAAAGGGGGGTAGGCATTATCACTGTATAGCCTCTAATCAGCCATCACTGGGTGTGTCCACAAAACTAATTTCAATGTTGTCAGAGCAGAGGAGCCCACGCCAAACCTCAGAGGGGAGGGAACCCCACTCTGCTGCTCAGAGATGATAGGAATTAGCTCATCAGATGAGCGGAAAAGGGCAATTTCATACAAATGTATAGTTTCCCCCTGTAGCAGTGACGTGTAAGCACATTAACTAAGAAGCACAATCTATGTTTTAAGACACATTTGCAAACTGATAATCACATGAACAATGCCTAGCAGTAAGTGACTTACCGAACAAGTCTGATTACATTTTCCCAAGTCTTCCTCAATTCAGCTTCAAAGTCATTGTGTAAATGGAGCCATTTACTGTAAAGTAGAAGATAAAGCCTGTTGTTGAGAGTAAAACTCATTACTTCAAAATAAGTGCACTCAAAACAAATATAGTTTCATACATTTTTAAATTATTCAAGCATGTTTCCTGCAACAACAAGAAAAAAACAAATAACAACCACACTTAATGCATGAATTTCAGTGATGAGTAGAAGAAACAAAGAGTGGAAATTGACATTGCAGCATTGATCAAATTACAAAAACTAATTGAAGACCGATCCATCCATAGGGGAATTCATTTGAAAAAAAAAAAAAGTTAACAGTGGTCAATAATGAGCAATTATCATTACCCCCACTAAAAAGAATGTCATCATTATGACAAAAATAATGTCATCAACAAAAAAATCAACTAGTGTGGAGCGAAAGCATAGGCTTCATAAAAAAAAGGGCATTTTTCTGCATTATGTGATAGCATCTAGAAACAACATCCGAGTACAGTACAATTGTATGGATCCAGAGCGCGGAGCCTGAGGACGTGTGGGATGCCAAGTGTGACTACATCCTCTGTTTATTCCTTCAGTAAATACACTGGAAGTAAGCACGCAGCACTTTGTGGGGGAGCCTAGTGTGACAACTACTAGTTTCGTGACCACAGATGATACTTTCACATCCTGTTAAATGGAAGTGATCTGTATTGTGCTTTGGAGCTGTGATTCCCCACTAGGTTGCAGTAGCACCCTATTGTGCTGGGAGAGATCTTCAGGGCTACTGCGGGAAATAATCCAATTTCATCAGTCAGAAATTAATTATTATTAATTACTAATATCTTTGTTCCCTCTCCTTGAGCCGTCACCTTATCGTGGTGGAGGGGTCTGTGTGTCCCAATGATCCTAGGAGCTAAGTTGTCTGGGGCTTCACGCCCCTGGTAGGGTCACCCATGGCAAACAGGTCCTAGGTGATCCCTCACTGGTAACTGGGGCGGGCTCTCCTATCTCTGGGGTTGAGGTCACAGAGGTGGTTAAAAAGCTCCTCGGTGGCAAGGCCCCGGGGGTGGATGAGTTTCGCCCGGAGTTCCTCAAGGCTCTGGATATTGTGGGGCTGTCCTGGTTGACACGCCTCTGCAACATCGTGTGGACATCGAGGACAGTGCCTCTGGATTGGGAGACTGGGGTGGTGGTCCCCCTTTTTAAGAAGGGGGACCGCAGGGTGTGTTCCAACTACAGGGGGATCAAACTCCTCAGCCTCCCTGGTAAGGTCTATTCAGGGGTGCTGGAGAGGAAGGTCCGTCGGGAAGTCGAATCTCAGATTCAGGAGGATTAGTGTGGTTTTCGTCCTGGCCGTGGAACAGTGGACCAGCTCTTCACCCGCGGCAGGGTCCTCGATGGTGCATGGGAGTTCGCCCAACCAGTCTACATGCGTTTTGTGGACTTGGAGAAGGCGTTCGACCGTGTCCCTCGTGGAGTCCTGTGCTAAATTGTCAAATTTAGCAATGTTATAGACTATATCTGTGGTAGACATTTGTCTGAGAGTCCTCTTCCTCATTAGTGTGCAAAAAAAAAAAAAAGAAATATAATCAACTAGTGAGTACAAAAACAGTCATAGTAAGTAATCATCCAATCAGATATATGCCATTGCAGCTCCCACCCATAAGGGAAATGTTCGTGGGCCAAGTAATATCCCCTAAAAGCATTTTCCAGGATTTTTTTCCTCTTTATTAATTGCATTATGAATTTATTTTCAAAAGACTTGTGGTATGGAGCCTGTAAGCTGACATGGGAGAATAACTTTTCCCTCGCCAAATAAAGATCAAAATCTTTGCGAGGGAACTCAAACCTTTTTATCTGTCCGTGTTAATGACCTTCCAGGTCAACTTTAAGGTAAACATGCATGCAGGGGCTTTTCACTCACTCGTTTAGTAAACAAGGTGAGGAATTCACACACTCTTTCAGAGCAAAGAACAGACTCCTTTTAATTTATTTTGCGGTCACATACTCGGAATGACTCTGTCAGCTGTTCCCATGTGATCCTTGCACCTCACTTTCCAGCCATGAACGGCCGACCTATGCTGCATACAATTCTTATGATAATGGTACATCAAGGTACGCATAGCTGAAAACTTGGTATATGAACAAAGACAGATTTATGTTTGAAGCATCGGCTTTAGTCATTGCAACAGAGATTGAAGAAATGCTTCTACTGCTCTTTGCTTGTCTGATTGCATTGTTTTGGGCTTAAGCCATTCATTCACCAGTACGTGACCCAATGATTTCACAGGATGCTTCTTTCCATCATTTGCTGGTTTTTCATTTCGGTTTCAACCTGGAAGCAGAGTTGGGCTTACAAACAGTATTGCCCATTGTTGATCAGAATGTTTTATTTATTTATTTATTTGTATTTATTGATTATGGGATTTAATTGTGGAGCCCTGAAGATATTTTTACTCATCAAGCAAATGCTATGTTAAAGTAGGGCTTTTCATGCATTTTCTGTGCATTAAACAAAAAAGGTGGAATTAGCAAAAGATCCACAAAGACATAACAGGTAGCTTTTTCTTTACTTTGCAACATCTCATGTCTGCACTAAGAATGGCTAATCACATTTTACTGTATAATACTATTAAGCACCTTCATGTGTGGGAACATTCATACATATTTATACAACCCCTCCAACACTCCCACCCCATACTGACACTGTCACCCTACACGCCAACAAACAAAAATAAAATAAAAAACCTTTACATCTTGCTTCAAGACATACTTTAGAAGTTTGTTTCAGTCTCATGTTCACATAATGTCTTTCTGTTGCAGTACACGAAGTGTACCTTCTGGAATGAGAGCGGTACACAAGCAAGGACTCTGAATGAGGAATCTTCGCAAGTTTGCGTCAGACGTGTGAAGTCCTATTTTCATCGCTCCCTTCCCAGATCGCTTCAATCAGGAGGGGCAACATTTGTCAGCCGATGAGTGCGATGTCATCGCTTTCAGAGACTCTGTTAGGATTAGAGTAAAGAAAGAAATGTTTTAAATAGTCTAATGTTGTAATCACTTTGTCCAAATGCATTGCTGGTATTTGTTATGCAGATATATACAGTATTACTGCCTTCAGCCTGATGGGGACCATGTTTGAATCTTTTACCGATACGCATTTATGAATATTCTTTTACCTGAATAACTATTTGCACTCTGTATATAAAACTGTCTGAAAAAAAAAATTTGAGTTAATCTGACAGCACGGTGAACGAGTGGTTAACATGTCTGCCTCACATTTCTGAAGTTTGAATCACTGCTCTGGTCTTCTTTTATGGAGTTAGCATGTTCTCGATGGCTTTTTGTCTTATCTGTATTTCAATTTTAGGTTGTATACAATTAAAATATGCTTTGGTCATACAGTTGATGCTTTGCATGTTTTACATAATGTTTGAATTAGCCTCATGACTAAGACAGATTCTTATGCTTTTACTTGGCTAAAAGAGAGACATGACTCGTGGCCTATTTACTGAACATGTGATGGAGATACTCTTGTTCATTCAAATGTAGCTTTCTATGCATTTTATCCCCATCGAGGGCTGTTGATTATTTCATACTTCTCTTCATCTGACCCATGTTTTTAAAAAATAGGCAAAGCAACAAAACATCCTCAGTTTTGCTGGCACAAGGTTGACGTTTCAACAACTCTGTTGCCTTATAACATTTCACAAGCATGGTAAACTGCAGCTGCTTCAGACATGTTAGGAAATGTGATCTTATTCCAAAAGAATGACAGAGTGGTTGAAGTAATAATTGAGGACAACATGTGTAGAACACTGCAAACATACATCCAAACTCCAATGTCAATTCAAAGCCTCTGCCCGTAGTTAGCTGGGCAGAGGCTTTCCTTTTCCTGGCTCAAATGTTGCAGTTGTAACCGGCTGCTGATTATAGTGTGTTTATCTCAGAGGCACAGAGCCACGGCTATGACTCTGGGGTGGTGGACATTCCCAGTGTACACCCTCTAATCAGCCATTGCTGGGCGTGTGAAGCAACTAATTTCAATGTTGTCAGAGCAGAGGAGCCCACGCCAAACCTCACAGTGGAGGGAACCCCGCTCCACTCTCTGATAATAGGGATTGGCTCATTGAAAAGGAATGAGCAAATTGTCTTGCTGTAGCAACAAAGAATAAGCAATACCATCTACTCGCAGTGCAATGATAAATCAACAACTAATCAATTCGTTTAGAGACAGTTTTTAACTAAAAATTGTCCAAATCCTCAGAATCCCAGCCTCCACTCAACAGTAAATAATTCTATTTCTTATAACAAAGCAGTAAATCATACGGGAATAATATAATAAAGCAGAGTGATTATCCTTGTTTCATCAAAATAACATTTGCAAACTTCTTTTACTTTGGAAAACAATTAACACTTTTGTCTATTTTCTGACATGTTACGGACCAAACCAGTAGCTGAATGAATAGTGATGCACTGAATTTACAATTCTTCTTTTCCTCATCAAAGTTGGCTAATCTCAGCTATAACGCGGTTACAACCAAACCAATGTGACAAGTGTACTGTACCAACCAATCACTTATTTTGGCGTTTTGCGACTTCATGTGATAACTTAGCGATTAGCGTTGTTCCCATCTGTCTTTCTGATCCTCCGCCTGTCCATTATTACGATACTGATACTAATAAAGTGTAATTTATTCGCTGTCATGGAGGCGATGATTAGTGACTTAGCTGTGCTGACAAAGGACGCGAGGCGCGCGTTCGCCTCGTATTTACCCCCGTTAGCTGTAGCTCATACGTAGCTGTCACTGAGTAGAATAGCATGCAACAAGCATTCCCCTTACGTGAACAACGGAAAGCAGCAAGGTTGGGCGACAAAAAATTTGCTCCGTTTGGGCCAGTATGCTAGCATGATAACGGAAAAGCCATGCGGTTTCCATAATTCATCGCAACGTGCAAATTTTAATTATTACAGTAAAAAAGACATCTTTGTTATTAATGTGTTTAAGGTATCAGTAGTTTGTTGAATGTGTTATTTAAAATGTATTCTTATTTCACATTTATGGGTGATTTTTGGCTCTACATATGTCATTATTGAACATACCGAGTGTAGAGTTTGTGTAATAGTTAATTCTACTGGATGTTCAGCAATTTTTGCTTGTTAATAGTGAATGATTCTTTACCTGAGGTCTACACACTCAGAACACACGTCAGTGTTCAACATGTGACAAGTTATTTTGGTATCTTTATTTCAGTGGGGGGGGGGGGATGCAGCCCTATGGGGGCACAAGTCAGTGCAAACTGTAGGCCAGTCCCAAGCCCGGATAAATGCAGAGGGTTCTGTCAGGAAGGGCATCCGGCTTAAAACTTTGCCAAACAAATATGAGCGTTCATCCGAAGAATTCCATACCGGATCGGTCGTGGCCCAGGTTAACAACGTCTGCCACCGGCGCCGTTGGAAATTCAGCTACTGTGGGTCGAAGTCAAAGAAGAAGAGGTGGAAAGCGGGTTCTTCGGCAGAAAGAGAAGAGGAAAGCACAGAGCCTAGAACTGAATGTGGGGACTATGACAGGAAAATCTCGGGAGTTGGTTGACATGATGATTACGAGAAAGGTTGATATATTGTGTGTCCAGGAGACCAGGTGGAAAGGCAGTAAGGCTAGAAGTTTAGGGGCATGGGTTAAATTATTTTACCATGTTGTAGAGGGGAAGAGAAATGGAGTCTTGGAGGTGAAAAGAGTATCAGATCGAGTGATGAGGCTGAAACTTGAAATTGAGGGTGTTATGTGTAATGTGATTAGTCATTGCAACAGAGATTGAAGAAATGCTATGCCCCACAGGTAGGATGTGACCTAGAGGTGAAAGAGAAATTCTGGAAGGAGCTAGACAAAGTAGTTCTGAGCATCCCAGACAGCGAGAGAGTCGTAATTGGTGCAGATTGTAATGGACATGTTGGGGAAGGTAATAGGGGTGATGAAGAAGTGATGAGTAAGTACGGCATCCAGGAAAGGAACTTGGAGGGACAGATGGTGGCAGACTTTGCAACAAGGATGCAAATGGCTGTAGTGAACACTTTTTTCCAGAAGAGGCACGAACATAGGGTGACCTACAAGAGCGGAGGTAGAAGCACGCAGGTGGATTACATCTTGTGCAGACGATGTAATCTGAAGGAGGTTACCAACTGTAAGGTAGTGGTAGGGGATAGTGTGCCTAGACAGCATAGGATGGTGGTGTGTAAAATGACTCTGGTGGTGGGGAGGAAGATTATCAAGAAAAAGGCAGAGAACCATGTGGTGGAAGCTGAGACAGGCTCTCGGTGGACTCCCGAGCCTATCTACAGTAAACTGTAGGATGGGGTACTAAAGTGGGATACAGGTCGTTTTTTTTTGTTTTGTTTTTTAGCTCAAGTGAAATGCTGTGAGGGAGGTCAAGTCTTTCGGGTCAAGGCAAAGCCGCACAAACAAGTTTGAGGAAAATTACGGTCGTATTTTATTTCCCTATTTGTGTTAAATAAACACACAATAGAATACCAGATAAAGGCTCGTTTTCCGTTTTTCAATTTCCAGTTTTCAAACAAGAAACAGGAGACGATTTATTTCCAGTTTTTTTGTTTCCATACATCAAACCAAAAAATTAAAATAGGTTAGTTTCCAGTTTTTTGTTTTCCTACATCAGAAGGAAAAATGAATGGCCGCAAAGTACACTGACCGTTGACCTGATCTATATTCAGATAAACTTTAACAGCTCACTTTGACATTGCTCGCTTTGTCAGTGAGCATACAAACTGTAAAGAAAAAGTAAAGGTAGCCTAACCAGTTGTTCACCGTAGTTTTGCCGTGCACGTGTGTTGATACAAAGAAGCATGTAACATACTTTTCACAGCAGCAGAACACCGAATACCGGGTGTACAGGTCTGTCTGTCTGCTCTCCTCTGAGGATACAAAATCGTTCTGATCTCTGAGGAACTTTTGCAGGTCTGTCAGCGGGAATCCATCCCTCTGGTAATTCTGTGAGTAAAACCAGGCCAAAACGCAACAGTCAAAAAAATAGCATGCTTTTCATAGCTTTTATATTAAAGCCCATTAGGAATACATCAATATAGGGGGAAAACAAAATGAATTCCAAGCAAAGTGACATGCATATACACACAAAGGAAGTGATTTTATTGATTTTCTGTTAATATTTTTCTTTTATGTTCTTTTATGCGGCTCATAAGGAAGTACCTTGATGGTTTCATAGGCGTCGGTGATGAGGGCAATGAAGAGCGACAGCACCATGTAGATGAAGAGTGAAATGAAGGAGTAGAGGTAAGCCCGACTGAAGAGCCAAACTAGCGTGTTTTTGTCCTTCAGCTGGGCAAAGGTGGTGAACATGTCGTCGCCGTTCAACAAGGAAAACAGACACTCCGCCACGAGGCTCAGGCCTTCAAACTGGGAGAAATGGAAGGGGCAAACATTTATCGTAACAAGTAAAAACAATTAAGAAGACTGTCAACTCTGATCTCCCAGTCTAATGTGACACAGTTGCATTTAGCAGTGTCTCCAGATGACTACAGTTCAATTGAGGTGTTGTGTCACTGTCTAAAACAGATAAATAACTGGATGAGCCAAAATTTTCTTCAATTAAACCACAACAAAACTGAGACCATTGTTTTTGGCAATAAAGAGGATTGCTGTTAATAAATACTTGGAGTCACTCTCTTTGAAAACCAAGGACCAAGTCCGAAACCTTGGTGTTCTGATAGGTTCCGACCTGACTTTCAACAGTCATATCAAATCAATTAATAAAACTGATTTCTACCATCTGAAGAACATATCCAGAGTGAAGGTTTGCATGTGTCAAGCAGACCAAGAGATGCTCATCCATGTTTTTCTCTCAAGTAGACTTGACTATTGCAATGGTCTTCTGACTAAACTCCTCAAAATGAGCATTAAACGGCTGCAGCTCATTCTGAATGTTGCAGATCGGGTTCTGACCAGAACAAAGTGGTCAGAGCATATTACTCCAATTCTCAAGTCTTTACACTGGCTTCCAGTCAACTTTAGAATAGATTTTAAAGTTCTGCTACTGGTCTATAAATCACTATATGGTTTAGGTCCTGAATACATGAAAGAAATGCTAATGGGATATAAACATCAGCCCCAAGTGTGAATGTTTTTAAGTCCAGGTTAAAAACTCATGCTTTTTAGAGCATTTCCACTTAAATATTTCTTGCACTGTATGTTGATTTAATTGTACTTTTATTTTTACCCCTCTATTTTAAATGTTTATAAGCCGTTTTTTTACTTTGTTTTTAAATGCTTTTAATCATGTAAAGCACATTGAGTTACCATGTGTATGAAATGTACTTTATAAATATATTTTCTTTGCTAATTTAAACAACCATTGACCTCTTAATGCTTTGTTTAACATAGCACCACAAAGAAAAAGGCACAATAAAGCAGATACACATAAAAAAAGGGGAGGGGGGGGGGGTGTTCCAACCAAGACAGGGTTTAGAAAAGGCCTCTTTAATATTGTCTGTAAAAGACCAGGGTGTGAATTTTGACACTTCTGTTGCAGTTGCGCTGATTTTTTAAATATATATTTGATAATAGCGGGGGTCCACTGTATTCCATTCTTCACACCACACGCTGACATCACACATTTGATTATCTGCTAGGGGGGCGCCACGTCGCTGTGTCGAACCCCACAAAGTTGTGGCAATATCCCACTTCACAGGGTTCTGTGTGAAAGGCAAATGCCAAATTGTTTTCTGATTCAGCTAGTTCTGTTTAATAAAATTAAAAAAGTAAAATAAAAAAGGCGAAAGAAGGCATGCTCCTCCTGAGTGTGATAGCACCTAAAAACAGCATCCTAGTACAACAGGATAGATCTAGCGCACTGAACTTGAGGATGTGTGAGAAACCAAGTCCTGCTACATCATCTTTTTATTCCTTCACTAAATACACCAAGGTTCCTGGAAAGACGCACACAGTATTTTGTGGTCGACTTCACCAGCCTGCACAATGTGGAGCTGAATGGACTGAACAGAAACTCATTTATGAAAAGGACCACTACTGGGTTTGGTTACATTTCAAGGCATTGATGCAGTTCATTTAATCAATTACCGTACATGGACTTTTGTGGTCATGATGTAGAGGCATCTGCAACAGAATCATAATCATTGAGTCTGCTTCTCTTCTCATTTGAGATACAAATATAGTTCTGTCACCCATGTGCTTCAGGCTGGCAGAAAGTGTTTGAGAAACATCCTTAAATGTTAGTTTGACTGCTCAAGTATGTAGTTGGACTACTAAGGAACGGTACACAAGTAAACGCTGATATCTAGTGTCAAAACTGCAACATTCTATAAAATCACAACCAGTATAATTTCTGACAGTTTGTAATGCTGGTTTATGTCCAAAGTACTCCTCGCTCATGATGCTCATTAAAACTAGTTACCTTCTCGTGGTATGGCCCCAGCACGATCCACCCACAGAAGGTGTAGCCAAGGTAGATCATGCCAGCACAGCAGCAGAAACGCAACACCTTTGGAAAGGCTGCCTTCATGGTCAAAATCAGCACCTACACATTGCGATAAAACATATGTATAACTAGGGGGGGGAAAAGGCAAAGCGCCACAGAGCTACAAGGTGTCTCAGTAAAATTCCAGGACTGGGTCAAACAAGATACATTTCAAATCCAAACTACAATTTTTCCCTTTCGACGTAACGCCTCCAGAGGCTAAGGCACTTTCCCAGCCATCTCTGCCACGCCTTTATGCACTTCTGGAAGGATTCTTCTGGGATCCTCCACAACACCATCGTCACAACCATCTTGATGTCATCCAAATCTTCAAAACGAGTCCCCTTAATGATCTCATTGAGCTGGGGATAGAGGAAGCCAAGTTGGGTAAATTAGGCGCGTTTTATCCAACACGGCGCTATTCTTCTCGGCCAGGGCCTGTCGGATGCTCAGGGCATTCTGAGGAGGCGTGTTGCCATGAGGAAGCAGCCACAAGTTGTCGTGCCACAACTCTCACCTCTTCTCACGCACTGAACGAAGCAAACAGAGCAGGATCTCTTTGTGGATGTGCGGGTTCATCTCTGGGCCCATATTAAAGGAGAAAACTCAGTTTCTTTTGGAAATCTATCTTTTGTGACACCAATAGTAGAGCTTTTCTGACACCTCGTGGTATACAATATGTCCCTCCACATCAAAACAATTGCAGACTCAAAAAAAGTACTTTTACTGAGTCCATCTGAACAAAAGGTCAGAGAAAAGACTCACATTGTATTTTTGGAAGTAGCCCAGATAGCGGATCACGCCGACCCACACCAATAATGTTGCAGTACCCAGAAATATACTGCAGACATCATAGCTGGTCAGACTCTATGGGCAAAGAAAGGGGAAGTGGGGTAAGTCTGTTCAATGATTTTGAAGGACATATACACAACACCGGGGACAATAAAATATTCTTATTGCTGGTGTACAACGTATATGTAAGAGTATTTATTGTCAGTGCAGCATCTATTAAACATTGAAACAGGACAACAGAACTCAGACTCTGGTCAACACTGAGTCCTTTGGATTCCAAAGCCATGTGTATCACTCCTTTATTTTTTTAATACCAATGACAAATTTGAAAACGTATGTATCCTCTGAAAGCAAACTAGTTTACCTTTGCTTGAATTTCCATCTTCAATATTGATCCAATAATTGTCAAGAGGTCGCTGACAATGACCAGCACATACCAGCCATTTAGGAACTCTCCCTGGTCACCCTCACACACTTTCCGGTTGTAGTTTTCATGGAGAAACCTGGAGAATCTCTGAAAAGCACACCGGAACACAAACAATATATGCATGCATTGTGAAAGTTTACTTGAATAACGCTACATTGAACTTGTAGGTATGCCAATAAACAGGCTGACCTGCAGTAACCTGACAGCCAGCACTATGGAGCGGGTGCACAGCACGGCCGACGTGAGGCAAACCACAATGACAAAGCCGTCGAACACCAGAAGATAGTGTGTGCTTTTCTGGGCTGAAAGTCAAAGATAGGGCACAAGAGAACAATCTCTCACGTAAGCGCACTACTTTCGTTACTGATAACCATGAAGGAAACCGCCTCCGTGGGCACAACAAGCACCTTTGAGCTCTGCAAGAGTTCATTGGTATTTCTGCAACAAAAGCACTCCAATATTTGTAATGTTCATTTGCTATTGAACTTCGCATCTTTTGTAATTTAATGTATGTACATGTACTGTACATCAAGCAATAACAAAACACCTAGCAGCATCATTTAATTCTACCTGTTCCAGATATCTTCCAGCCTCGACACGCGCTGCTCTGTGCGTCGATGTCCAGAAAGAGTTTTACCTTTCCACTGTGACACTGGTTGTCAAATGTGATCTGGGGACCACAAAAAAAATAAAATAATTAAACGACATATTGTAATATATAACGACATTGTGGTTTCTCCTGTCGAGTGTTCAACCGTACGGGGTTACCTTAAAATGTCAAGCTGATTTGTTCAGATTTGGAATAAACTATTTTCAAAATGCAATAATGGAAATTTAAACAATCTGCTCCAGGGTAACACTCACTCCTAAAACCTTTGTAGGTCATATTTTATGTTACATTTTAACATCAAGAACATCTTAACTGTCATGCAAGTGTAAAAAAAGTTAATCATTGTAAACTACCATCCATCCATTTTATACATCTTATCCTGTTTGGAATCATGGGAAAGATGAAGCCTATTAAAACAAATTCTGTACTACTAGAGGAGAGTTTCTTATCCATACTGAACAGTGCTGCGTCCAGTGGAATGATTTTTAAAATATACGGATACAATGATGATGATAACGCATTAAATTAGGAATTGATTTTTACAATGATTCAGAGGGTTCTTTGCACACTGCTCACTTATTTATGAATGAAATACGTCTGACCCACCACACGTCCATGGAGCTCGCGTATCTGTCTGCCTGCACCTTGATCAAATTCACCAAAATCGCTTTATCTTTACAACTCAGGTTTTTTTTGTGTGTTACCTCCGCGATATATTCTTCATGGTTTCAATGTTACAATGTTCAGCTTCCACTGTATTCACATTTCTCTGCTTTGTGAACTCATGACAGAGATTAAGTCAGACATACCATGACAGAAAATGAGTAACAGTCGGGTAACTCCCGCGATCGCACTGTTTGCAAGTTGATCCCCTTTAAATTGAAGGTTATTTTCATGTCCACCAACCTGGAAATTAAGATAAGATTACTTTCATATAGCTACAGTAGGTACAATACTGTGCAAATGTGTGCATTGTGCCGCATAAAGTGTTGTGGTGTAATACCTGTAAAAGTCCAGGTCATAAAAGGATGCATTATTGGTTTTCCATTGGTGGGCAGTCTTTGGATCAAGTGACAAACAAACTGTGGGGATGGTGGGGGGTTGATTAAAATACAAAAGCAAGATCCACCATTAAATACAGAGAACTAACTAGTAGTTATTTCACGGTGTACAATGATTTCGGCACGATACATTTTGTTGCTCGTGGCTCATCGATCTCATGTTTGGATCATCAAACAAGGTTATGTTGTGTATCCGTTTGTCTTTAAGCAAGTGATCATAATGGATTGCACCTAATAACAACCTGTACTCTCTGGCTACCCAAATCTAGCTCTCTTAGAAAGTTAAAACAAAGTAGGCTGAAAAAATATTCACTTTGGGGATGAATTTAAGGACATTACATTAGATGACAAAACTACATTGAAATTCAACACCTATGACATGTTTTTTAAACTTTTCTGAAGTAACACTAACATTCTTAACTGCCATACATCAAATACCAAAGAGAAGTACAAAAAGAATAAAAACTTAAAGAAACAACAAAGTGAAACTACTCTCCCTCTGAACACACGTGTAATGGTGAGGGAACAGGAGGATGTTTTCAAAGCAATATCACCTAGTGGATTTTTTACATTTTGCTGAAATTGTGTTGTGTAGAGTAAAATGTGTATACTATGTATAAATTGATATAATGTACAGTTTTTAAGTTAGCATCTGTTTGGTAAAATTTGCCTGTAACAGCTGCAACAGAAAGCTTGAAATTCATTCCAGAATCAGTATTTTCATAAAATGGCAACAAGACTACAAACCACTCCCACAAATGTAGGCCACTGATCACAAATGAGATTCGTCAATCTTCTTACGTTACTTCCCTAACAAATTCATATTGTTACTGCAAAAACTAGTAATTAAAAAAACAAAAGTCTGTTTACGTTGACCGCTGCAGGTAACATTTTAATGACATTGCCAATAGTCCTGAGCAACCAAATGCTTGCCTGTGTCGTTGTCAGTTAATCTTATTCTATGGTTATCATATCTTTGCCATCAATGTTTGTCTTCTGTGGTAGTATCATAAAAAGCAAAACATACGTGTAGTTAATACTCTACGCTCACTGAGCTTAAGTTTGGGTCACATCACACATGGTTTGATCTATTTTTGAGGCATATTTGGGGGCATTTGACTTTGGAGAATTAACAATTGTTTACAATATTTTGTGTTTGTTTAAACACCAAATTGTGGCATACCGTACACACTAATGCAGAACAGGACAAGACAGTAACAAACAAGAGCAATGTTCACCCGTCTCCAACTGGGCGTCTATGTCATAGGCCTCATCCGAAGGTGCTACACTGCCTCTTCTATATAGATTTTTGCAGATGACCAGCGGAAGCAAGCCACCATCTTCATCCTCAGCGTAAGTGATGGGACCCACAGCGAGCCGGCCCAGCTGGCTGTACTGTAAACAACAGCAGCGTCACATGAATCCACTGATCCAGGCCAAATCACACACAAACATCAGCGTACGGGCCCTTCATTGGCTGAACTTGAGTATAAAATATCCTACCTTGAAATGTCATTCTTATTAAGAAATCGTTAACATTATTGCTTTACTAATGATGTGTGGTTGAACTTGCCTGTTCCAGCAAATAAAACAGGCTGTCATAGACACCTTGCTGTGAGTAGACCGCAACGCTGTAGTCGTCCTCGTCCACACCGCCATAGTCCTTCAGGAACAAGTTTTTCAGGGCCATGGCATTCTCCTCCTTGTAGGACACAACCAGCTGGTTGTTGAGGCCAAAGAGGACGAGCTGAAAGGAACAAATATGTCTCTAATCATCGCTGACATGTCACACATCCAGTGAGTAAGTCTTTGTGGCCCACTACAACAATTTACAAAAACTAAAACTTCCACTTCATCTTTCTTGCTAAATGGGTTTGCTCTTTTAATTCCAAGATCATAAATAGTTGAGTTTTTTCACACCAAATCAAACTCGTGAGTCCTAACTAAGCTTTACTGCATGAACTGATGAAGCCTGCTCAGATGAGAGTCAAAACGTCTAACACAAAGAGAACAGTCCAGTTGCGATCGATTTAATGCCCTGAGAATGAAATGACCTGCAAGAACGAGAATTTTCACAGGCATCCATCTACTTTGTTCAGTTCCAGATCCTCCTGTAGCAAAACAACCTCACAAGATGAGACTGCCAGCCTGACAGCCCCATATTTCAAAGTTTGGATGGTGTTCTCAGGGTTGCAAGCTTACCCCACCCCCCATGGTTCTTAACCTTGTTATAGGTACTGATCTCCACAAGTTTCATACGTGCCTTCACCGAAACCTTCGTAATTGGAAAATTAAAATATTTTGTTCTATTTCAAAATATAGGTACATATTTTATCAGTGCACAAAATGAACCATGCATTGCTTGCATACAAAATGACTGTGTTCAGAGAACAAAATCAACAAATCATACATTTCACTCAAAAAAACAAAAACAAAACAAAAACTTAACTTAATGGTTGTTTACAACAAATCAACCTAACTTGTGTTGTTGCTTTACAGATATAAGTTCAGGAATGCTCAGCTTCACCTTGGCAAATTCTACTCTCATAATTTTTGCAACAAAATCAGTTCCTTTTCTAATTTTTTTGTCTACCATCCTCATAAAGGAGTGCTCGCAAAGATAGGTTGTAGCAAACAGTAGGAGTATCTCAAGGACTTTGGTAATGCCTAAAGGCTAAGAGTGTTGCTGTTCTGAAGAGTTGTTACAAATCATACGAATGGGGTGACCGGAAAGGGCACACACGCGCACACAGAGTGTTTGTCTGGACCTCTGCTGAACCCCTGAGGCTGACTCACCGAGCCCCTGGGGTTTGATCGCACCAGGTTAAGAACCACTGCTCCAAACGTTAAAATGCTCATTATGGTCAAACATTTCAATTTTAGTTTCGTCAGACCACAAGACATGTCTTGAAAAATTAAGGTCTTTGTCGCTGTGTGCATTTGCAAACTGTAATGTGGCTTCTGTTGGAGTAATGGCTTTTTCATCGCAGAGTGGCCTTTCGGGAGGAGACCCCGGGGACGACCTTGGACACGCTGGAAAGACTACGTCTTTCTGCTGGCCTGGGAACCCCTCGGGATCACCCCGGAAGAGCTGGATGAAGTGGCTAGGGACAGGGAAGTCTGGGCGTCTCTGCTAAAGCTACCGCGCCCGCGACCAGACCTCGGATAAGCAGTAGAAAATGGATGGATGGATGGAGTGGCCTTTCGGCCAATGTCTGTGCAGTACTAGTTTCACTGTGGATAATGACACACTTACCAGCTTCAGCCAGCATCTTCACAAGGTCTTTTGCTTTTGTTCTTGGGCTGATATGTACATTTCAGACTAAAGCACATTCATCTCTGAGAGACAGAACCTGTCTCCTTCCTGAGCGGTATGATGGCTGGACATTGCCTTGGTGTTTATACTTGTGTATAATTGTTTGAACTGATGAACATGGCACCTTCAGGCATCTGGAAATTGCACCCAAGGATGAACCAGACTTGTGCAAGTCCACAATTCTCTTCCCCATATCGTGGCTGATTTCTTTTGACTTTCCCATAATGTTACACAAAGAAGCAGTGTGTTTCACGTGTGCCTTGGTCAAATACATCCACAAATGTCTCTAATTAACTCAAATGTCAATAAATCTATTTAGAAGCTTCCAAAGAAATGTCATCATGTCTTTCCCAAATTGCTTAAAAGGCATAGTAATCTTACTGTATAAACTAAAAAATATATATTCTGGCATGAACCAAATACAAATAGTTTTGATAATCCTAATTGACCTAAAACAGGAAAGGTTTCATCTATTTTCTTGTCAGACAGTGAGGGGGAAAAAACTTGTCTTTTTATACAGTATATAGTTTTTAGTATATAATGTAAACATCTGGTTCCAACTGCATAACAGTCATTGTGGAGCAGTAAGGTTGATGTGTTGACTAGTCGGTTCAAGTACCTAGAATTGCCAGTGCCTGGCAGCAATACTGGCCGACCTCCGAGGTTTCACTATATGAACTTATTTTCCTTCCCAACTAACACATTGAACAAACAACTGCAGTTCTGCAAATGATTTTTGGTTTCGTTTCCACCAAAAGAAACGGGTTCTCTCCATTTCCTCTTAATGTTGCAATAATTTAACCACCGTCAGCAAAGGAGATCAAAGTTTAAACGTGCAAGTAGGTATGGCTCACTTATATCATCACACAGTACTTAAACACATACCACATTGGACCTTAAAACGACGCTTCAACTTGTCATTAATGTTTATTCAACTGCAAATTAACTAAGTGACAGATTCTAAAAAAACAAAAGCAGTGAGGTACATACTTGTGTTGTGATCATGACTATCTTGAGGATCTGCACCCCCAGTTTCCAGGGGATGTGCCTTCGGGCCCTGTACTTCTCACATGGGCTCATAAAATAGAACCTCAGGTCATCCCTCAGGTTCTCCTCCTTGATTAAGTCTTGAGTTGTGGTTGAACTTGGGAACAAAATATATTTTTTTAAATGGTATCAACATTTTATACTAATTTAGTTTAGGATTATGTGTATTTTTCAAGAGGAAGCACACTGAACTGAGAACAAAACACTGGTTGCTTTCATGGCTACACCTACAGTCCAAAGTTGCTTCAGGAAGTTCAATATTTACCGTCAATGTTTATTTTAATTTCACGAAACATTTAGAAGCAATTTCCAACGTGCGCTGTCGTTGTCATTAGGTTGATTAGAACTGTCTTTTAGCGTTGAATGGTCTTTGCTCTTAAACACACTAGGCTATTTAATATTCAAACGTGACTGACAGTGACACTTTTATTTAAACGAAAATATGGTCACTCCAAGAAAGAAAGCACCTCAAGAAAAGAAAAAACTCACCTCACTGAATTGCTCCTGTCGAGATAGCGAGCCAATAGTTCCATGTTGGCCAGTCAGTCGCCACGCGTGGCCATTACCATGTCGGCAGCCACCAGCTGCGGTCTCCACAGGAGCGCGTGGACGGTAACTGACAGCAAGCCAATCAACAAGCCATTTTGGGGCCTGTGCTAAACCGTCGCCCGTGGCGACCACTGGGAGGCGCTGTGAGCACATTTTACTGCCGCACACGACATTTCGAATACAAGTTCATGCACAAAATACAGAAACATACATTGTTGTTGTCCTCTGACTACATGTAACTGTAGCTGTTGTAAAAGTCATTCCTAAACATTATTTAAAATACCAAATAGCACTTCAGCCCCGTTCAAAATACCTTTTTCTTTCTCTTGTCCTTCACGCTCGATGACCAACTTACTTATCAAATATGTTTTTTAATGGCTTTTTTTTAATATCTTGTTTTTTCACATAGATATTTTCAATAATAGTAATAGATATTTTCAATAATAGTAATTGTGCTCTGAAGATGTCTCTCCACATCCAGAAACCTTTTAGTCAAATCTTTTTAGCCTTCGAGAGGAAGAGAAAAAGTGAGCTACAGGACTTAGTAGAAACGATATCATCAAGCTAATTGCTTTTACCATGAGCATTTGGGTAGACCAACAGGCACATCTCAACAAATGACAATTTTGCAGAAAACATTTATTTCAGTGGTTCAATTCAAAAAGTAAAACTCGTATATTATATAGATTCATTAAACACATGGGGAAATACTTTTCAGAAGACCGATTCAGACCTACTTTCTATATGAAAAATAATGTTTTTTTTATGTTATTATTATTTCGTTAGCTGTAAGCTATAATCATCAAATTATAAAAAATAAATTAATATTTGACTCTGTGTCAGGTGACTGCATGAAGCTTTAAACGGTATTCCATTTTATTGAGATGCACCTGTAAGTAACCCATTTGCTCAAGCTGCCAGCAGGTGGCGTAGTCCCCCCCCCCCCCCCCCCTCCCTGTACTTTAACAGCGGTTCGCAACCTTTTTGGGACCCCTTTTAGGGAAGAATTTTTCTATGGACCCCTTGATAATCCTAACGCCAATTAAGCATTGATGAAAGAGGTGTAATTTCTGAACGTCCCAACCTAAATATTGCCAACGTCGATAGGTGGTCGCACATTATAGACAAGCAACCATTGACACTTACATTCATACCTATGAATGATTTAGAGCTTTGAATTAACCTAATGGCTTGTCGGAGGAACCCAATGGGTTCTTCTTTTTAAAAGTTGTGTATACACGTACGTATCATATAGTTTAACGAATGTTTACGTTATAGAATTATTACTGACTGATGTTTGTCCCTCATCGGCCACCGTCGAGCACGAACTTTCCGGAGAGCGGCTTGGCTTCCATCGGAAGCCCTCATTTAAAATGCCACCCTTCTTTCTTGGGTTTTTATCGTCCTTAATCCTGGTTATCCGGGCCGACCCCTGTCCGTGTGAGAGAGAAGAGTTATGCCAACAGATACGCGACGAGCGAGATTTCGAGGTACTTTTGATCGACCCTTGAAACTATTAACGGAATAAATCCACTTGAAATCCTTCCTGTTTTATTTCCTCGGTTATTGGTTTCTTTGTTTGCTTGTTTTTTTAAATTTATCCTGTTGCTTTGCAGAGCAGTGTATGAAACATGTTTTCAAAACGTTAATATTTGTGTACTAGTTTGTCAAGTGTCATTTATTTTGCATGAAAAAAGACCAGGAAGTCCTCGGTGTACGACGATGTTACGTACGGCGTGCAGCGGAATACGTCATCACAACACAGCACGCTCAGTTACCGCAGTAGCTACTGTTTCTCAAAATAATTTCTGTGATTTTACTCGTACGTAAGCGTAGGTTAGTAATACAAAGCACCAAAATTGGCTAAACAACACTAACGATTCAATTAACCTTGAACTTAATGCTATTGCATTGAACCCACAAGATGTCATTGTTTGGCATAAATAATGCTACAAAATCCATCTTAAAAATGAATACAAAGCCTCTCCTAGCTGAATTTGGGCATAGGTGGGGTACACCCTGGCTTGGTCGGCTGTCAATGCTTCATTTAGACAAACGAGCATTCACATGCACTCTTACGGACAATTTAGTCTTCAATGAACCTACCGTGCATGTTTTTGGACTGTGGGAGGAAACTCCCACGAGCACAGGAGAATATGCAAACGCCACACAGCAAGGCCTGAGCCTGGATTTGAATCCACAACTTCAGAACTGTGAGGCAGGTGTGCTGACAAGTTGCCCAACCTTTCTGATTTACCCAAAAGATGATCTCTATGCTGTTGAATGAGAACGTGAGTCCAAACTTAGGACTGGCACTAGTGTTTTTTTTTGTTTGTTTGTTTTTAAATATAAAGTTATTTGTTTATTTGATGTGGACATGAGGTCAATTTTGGAATGGCTCTGCATGTGTCCTTATGTATATAAAAAAAAAAGCAAATACTGGCTACACAGGGAAACTGTGTGTCGAGTTTGCTGAATAGAGATAAATGAGTAAAATCGACATTTGGATTTGATTGAAATATAAGACGTGAGTGGAGTGTGGTGTGTGTGTGTGTGTTCGCTCTCAGGTGTTTGTGTTCGACGTGGGCGGGAAGACATGGAAGTCGTACAACTGGAGCGTGGTGACGACAGTGGCCACATTTGGGAAATACGACCCGGAACTTATGTGTCATGCTCATTCTAAAGGAGCACGGGTAGTACTCAAAGGTATTTTCTTGATCAAATCATGTCTTTCCGTTATTGTCTACTTATCGTTAGCCTAAACCATAATTGCTTAAGTCATTTTTAACTTACTAACAGAATTTTAACAAGAATTACCAATGTTCTTGCTAAAATAATTTTTTTCCCCTTTATGTTAAGCTACTCAGGCATTCACGTCACGGCTCTGCAAAGGTTGACTCGAGGCAACTAGACTTGTTTGTTGAATTTGTTTTCAGAAAATGTTCAATAACACAACTAAACAACAAATTTATTGTCTTATAATAAATAAGTGATAGTAATATAATAAATATAAAACAAATATAATAATAAGTGATTTAGGATCATTTTGATGTGCTGAATCCAAATATCCTATTGGTTTTGCTGGTCAACTTTGTGAAGTATGGCCAAATATTTTTGTTTACATGTACAGGTATTTTGGAATTAGATGTTCAAATAAACGGAGGTTCGTGCCCTGAATTTTGAATGATGATGTAACATTCAATTTACAGGTACCGTAATGTCTCATGTATAATGCAATTTTTTTCCCCCCTAAAAATGTCAAAACACAATGGTGCGTATTATACATAGGTATAGGGGGAAATGGGGGGGGGGGGGGGGGACTGCCATTTTATAAATGTATGCCGCCATCTAGAGGTTATGAAAAAGCGGTACATGTTAATTTCAATATGCCACTGCCACCTAGAGGTTATGAGCGAGGTATACACTTTCATTCTAATATGCCAGTGCTACCTAAAGGCTATGAAAAATGTGTAGCCTATACTTTCATTCCATTATGACAGGGATACATATGACTGCATAATATATACAGTTGTACTCATAAGTTTACATACTGTGGCAGAATTTGTGAAATATTGTTTTTTAAACTACGACTGATGACTGAACAACAAGCATCATTAATTTCTTTATGGTTATGTTTTTTTGACGATAATGCTTTTCTGAAATGTTTGACAGTTTAAATTGAATCCAATAAAAATAAATGTGTTTCGCCTGGCCCTGCATGTTTTCTTTAAAGAATTGTACATATCTTACAAATTCTGCCCGGGTAATCAAACATATGAGCACAACTGTATCTTTTCTCATTTACTAAATAAAAATAGGGCTGTGAATTTCAAAATAACAGCAAGTAAATAAAGTAGTATTACATGTTCAAATAAAGTGCTTAACTTTAGAATAATTATTTGAAAAAACTAACAAAATAAAGACAATACTTCGTTTTGATCATATGAGTAGAAGCAAAATCGTGCATTGTAAAAATGCATTATACATAGGTAGAAGGTTTTTCCAGAATTTTTAGGTCAACTTTGGGGGTGCGTATTATACATGAGTGCTCATTATACACGAGAAATTCCGGTAATTACTTTTATCCATTTCTACTATTTACAGTAAGCAAAGTTTGAAACATTTGCTTAATAAACTGTTAACAAGTTGGCATAAAAACCTGACCTGAACAAAAGAAACGGATGTCATTTTCGGATTCACCCATGCAAAATTGTCCTAAATCAGTTAAAAAAAATACACAACTTACAATTGTTTTGTTGTTGTTGTAAGCCAGTGTTATGATTTAGAGACCATTCTACCGAATCAGTGCCATCTGCTTGTTGTAATTCTCTCAAAATAAATATTTATTTCTTTGTCTTTTTCAACGCAAAATCGGATCGTACTTGTATGAATTATTAAAAATGTGTATTGACCCATCTCAAGTAACTTAATTTATTTGTGTCATTGTTTTAATGTACAGTGAACAGGACTGAAAGTAACAGGAGTGAGTTTGTAGTATAGAATTAGCAAATACAGGAAATACAGGCACATGGCATTTATGTTACTAGCATATTGAAACTGAGCACATCATAATGAATCAACAAAAATGTTTTATTATTATTTTAAAAATAAACATAATATTGGGGGAAAAAATCCAATTGAACTTTTGGCCTTCTCATGTCCTGTAGATGTCACTTTCTGTGGACCAAGTGACTCAAATTTTTCAGAAGGGGTAGTAATGTGTTAGGGTTACAGGAAAGGGAAAATCCAGGGACGTGTAAATTTAATATTTTTGTAAATTATTATTTTTTTTTACAACAAACAAACCTACAATATAGTTGGAATGAGGAGTAACAAATATACGTAAAAATATAACATTTCCCAAAAATTTAAATTCCTATATTTCATGGTAAGCTAATTTTAGGATGCTGGGACAGGCAAAAATACATTTTTCCACCCTTAAATTAATCATTTAAATTATATTAAATATGCATTTAGGACACGTTGCTGAGTAAAAAAAATATTTTACAGTTCATTTTGTCATGAATTTATACATTCTTGTTTCCTGATGCCGCAAATGTCACTGATTCGATAGAATGACCCTTAGGCAATTATGCTATTAGGTTGACAATGTCAAATTATATCCACATTTTCGGGATATGTTGGAAAGCTCATTTGTATGTCTTTCATTCAGGTGACATTCGCCTCGCTTACATTGTGGACCAAAACAACAGGACAGGTTGGATAACGGAGAAGGTCAACTTGGCCAAAAGTCAGTTCATGGATGGGATCAATATTGACATTGAACAAGCAGTAGAAGAAGGCTCGTCCGAGTACTTTGCTCTGGCAGACCTGGTCAAAGAAACCACTGAGGCTTTCCACAAGGAGATCCCTGGTTCTCAGGTGATTATGTTACTCTGAGCACCACAAAACACAGCTAAAACCTCTCTGCTGACCCAATCCTGTTCTTTAGGTGTCATTTGATGTTGCCTGGTCGCCCGAATGTATCGACAAGCGCTGCTACGACTACATCGCCATCGCTGAGTCCTGCGATTTGCTCTTTGTGATGTCCTATGATGAGCAGAGTCAGATACTGGGAGACTGTATCGCCATGGCCAATGCCCCCATCACTCAAACTCTTAACGGTTCGTGATCCACTTGTTTGTCAAGGGTGAAGTAACCAATTAATGATGAGCACTCTCATCTCTCTCTCTCCCCAGCCTATGATCAGTATTTGAATTTGAAGATAGCGCCACAGAAGTTAGTGATGGGTGTGCCGTGGTATGGCTATGACTACCCTTGTCTCAACTTCACACAGGTAGAATATTCATATAAAGAAGTGTTGCTGAACATTTATTGAACAAAGGCACATATTTTATGTTTGAAAAATATCACAAAATGTCGCAAAAAGTGGGTACATAGGTCAATTATGTACCTTCCACCATCTAATTTAAGAGCATTTGATTGGTCTGCCAATCACTACACGTTGCTGTCATAGATAGATGAACAAAGATACATTATTTGTTGTAAAAATATTTTTTCTCGCGTCACACCTGAGGATCTCATAGCACACTAATGTGCAAGTGCGCACTGGTTGAGAATGATTGATCTCAACCATTGATTCTCTATTGGTAGGACACAAAATTGGGTTACGGACAGCAAGTAAATTTTTTTACTAGGTTGACGACGGTGCCGAACAGCTCGCAACTAACTAATTTGCACAGCGGCATATGAATACGCCGTCATGTGGCACGAGAAGGTACACTCCACCGTACTTACTGTTTTTCCATATTGATTGTTTTTAATACAAATATTTACTGTAATTATGACTTTACTGGTGCAGGTTAGTGATAGACCACGCCGTGATCTGACTTGCGTCCAAAATCAGATTACAGGAGGTCGCTGCATGAAGGAATGGAAATTTGTCGTAAATTGAGGTCCCCCCTCTGCGGTGTAATATTTCATTTTCATTCCAAGTCGGACTTGTCTTTTTGTTTGATAACACATTATTTTTGGCCGGCATATATCAGAAATGTTACTACTAGGGGTATAACAGTACATTTGTATTCATATTCAGATTTTATTTCTTTGCTGATTTTTTTCCTCTCTTCTAGCTAGTGAGGTCATGCCTAGGATATTTGGTAGTGCGTCAAACTCAGTCAAACGTGAATATCAGTGAAGCACAAAGACAAATAAACGTAACTGTAAACTGCTAAGCAGTAAAACAGTCTTGTCTTAAATGACAATGTGTATGGCACAACTGGACAAAAGTATCTGGACATGCCTGAAGTCTCACTGCTTTGAATGTGAGTCCGCTCACTTCATGGAACTTGTTGAGGCTGGACCTGAAGTGAATAAGTGTCACACGAAAAAGCAAATAGGACAAGTGTCGAGTTAATTCTGTTCGCTTGAGGTCTCGTCTGATGTGACAGCAGTTCAAATTCTGAAGTTTTGTGAGAGACATATTTTAGTCAAATTACAAATGATAAGACTTAAGAGTCATTCGACTTTAGAAGGTCTGTTGTGTTTACATGCTTTTGCTACAGGCTGTCCTCTTTTCAGGTGCAAATGATTTTATCTTCCCATGTACCAGGATAACATCTGTTCTATCGCCAAAGTGCCGTTCCGTGGCGCTCTGTGTAGCGATGCTGCTGGAAAACAGAAAGCGTACAACTGGATCATGAAACAGGTCAGCAGCTCATTGTCAGGCCGCCTGTGGGACGCCGTACAGCAGGCGCCTTACTTCAATTACAAGGTATGCATTAGCTCTGCTTTAAGGTGTTTTGATTTCATACCATTTTGCAGCTTGAATACATTTCCCCTTAAGCAGGGTATACACACACACTGATTTTTAACATCTTTCTTAACCAATGCAAGAGACCCCACACACGAACCGTACCGTACAGTACAGTACTGAGTAGTAATAGTAGGAGTGGAAGTAAAGGAAATGGAAGACAGTAGGCTGACTGTTAGCCAATCTGGTAACTACATTTTGGTTGCGAACTCTTCTCATTGTCATTTATATTGTTATCAGGGGTGTCAAATGGGGAGGAGGGGGGCTGAGCATAGGGGGCCTCTGGCCATCTGTGAAAGGGGCCCCAATTCCCCCACCCCCTGTTGACAGATCATTTTAGAGTGAAAATACTGAATTTCGGACAAATTATCAGTGTGTGTGTGTGTGTGTGTACCCTTCTTTAGAAACAGCAATAAAACTTTCTTGTTTTAACATCTTCAAGTAAACCAAAACTTTAGGCCCTCAGTACCGCTCATTTTGCAGTCAATCGTCTGTGTGTGTGTTGCCCACAGGACCCGGAAGGACAGATTCACCAGGTCTGGTATGACGACCCAGAGAGTATTTGCCTCAAGACGGACTTTGTAAAAGCTAAAGGTTTGAGAGGAGTGGGCATGTGGAATGGCAACATCTTGGACTACAGCGACGATCCGGTTGCTAGGCAGCAGAGCGCAATGATGTGGAATGCTCTCTTTGGATGCTAGCTGGCCTAAAGTTTACAGCCTCTTGACATTTACGGCTGCATTGTTGTTGCTAAGTCAACGAGTCCCTTTGTGACGATAACATTGTTCCAGTTCACAGAGGCATACATCCGCTTCAGACTTTGTTGCTTTAATGATGCTGCTACCTTTCAATGCAGTTTCGTCTCCGACATTCCACGGGGCTGTAGAAGTCCACTGTTATTCACTTTTTGTATTGTGCTTTGTATTAACGACCGCTATTGAACTCACTGAGATCCGCGTACTAGCCTGCCTTTTACACACAGTATCCAATAAAAGTATGATATGACAGAACCCTTGGAATCATTGCAATAAAGTAATCTGACAGGAATAAAAGGTCTAATTTTGCCAAATTTTCATCTCTGATTGACGCATGCGTTTGAAAATTGTTTGGCCCAACCTTTCATTCGTCGAGAGATTATGATGTTGTCTGTGTAAAAATAACAGCGGCAACCTTTGGTCAACACATTTAAACGTGCTTGTGATTTGTGCCACACTCTACGAGGAGAAAAACAGGAGATGATGAATGGCTTATAACTATGATTTCTTCGAAGACACAAGCATTAAAAAAAAACACACACACATTATAACAGCATGCAAGTTCACATGGGGAAAAAAAGATGACCAGTGAGATGACAAGTTAGTCAACCTCTCAACTCAAAAACACTTATTTTCCTTATTTTACACATATGAAACAATAAAACTGGAAATGGTCAAGGAAGAAAATGTTAACCTTTTAGTAGACAAGACACAGAACAAGCACTTTGAGAATGATGAGATACAATTTAGTAAAAACTTGTTCAAATAAAAAAGGACAGTTAAAATACAACCTGATGGGTGCTATAAAAACTACCGGTATGTGCCTATTTCTCCTTAAGTGAGGTATACACACGCACGAACAGGTATAGTTATTTGCCACATGCAACTGCTCCCCCCCCCCACAAACCACATACAACAGTCTTACTTTGTCTCATAGCAAAGTCATAATACAATATCAGAGAGAGAGGAACATGGTCTGTTTCCTTATTATGAGGTTATAATTACATAGAATACTTTTTTTTATAGGTAAAAAGGCATATTTTTCTAACAGAGAAAATCCAAACCAAACTGTCACCATAATAAAAAAATTCACCATTTTTAACTATCATAGAAGGATAAAACAACAAAACACAATCTTAACTAAGGCAAATAACAGGTGTAATGATTGCATTGCCAATACGCCTCATTTAAAAACATTTTTTTACTTATAAACAAACAATAAAGACTCACGCTTTGTTGCTCTTCAATAACAGTCCGTGTGGGAAAATACTCATCTAAAAATTCCGCGGTACTGCGAATAATCTGTGATATAATTACGATCAAAAAAGAAAGAATCCGCGACGCACTGAAGCCGCAAAAAGTGAACTCTATAATATTGTTTGTTTTAAATGGATGTAAAGAATTAAGCAGTTTGTGGATCGTGATTTAATGCTTCAATTAAATTCATTGTCCTGCTGCTCCTTACGTGTGCACCTTGGCCACCTGGGGTCAGTATAATACAGAAATAACAAAACATACAAGCAAGCAGCTATTCCGTTAGCTGCAGTAATAGTAGTCATTTTTCACAAAGGATAAATAATATATGCCTTTGAGTATTGTTATATTGTCGATCTACGTGTTGATGCACTGTTTGTGTTGAAATAGCTGTTTCTTAAGGTTTATAACACCACGACACAGATGCTGTTTGTTAGCCTATCTATGGCGTTTTTGCATTGCAATAAGCTCAACAGACTGTCGTAAGGTAAAGCTATGTGGTTGTTTTGATGACAAGGTGCAATTCTTTTAGTTGAATTTTTAGTTTGACATTAAACTTCAACTGGGATTGGCAATAAACAACTTGAAGCCTTTTAAGAAGAATGGTTCATTACCTGCCAAACTGCTACTTGTGTAGCGAGTTTTCAATGCCACCTTACAGTGATATACTGTTTTTAAATTTTTTGCATGCAAATCAAAGCAAATAATTGTCAAAACAACAGCTCAGATCTGGAAAAACTCAGTCAGTCAAGTCACTAGTATCTCAAGGCAGGCACCACTGTTTTAAAGGGTAATGTAAGATGAGTTTTAAATGATATATATACATGCACCTATCTACTGTATTGTATTTTGCTGTGAACCAAGTTTAAGTAGCTCAATTTAAAATGATACAGACAAAAAATTAGCACATTGCTCCGTTAATAATTTTACAGTCCACGCCTGGTTGGTGTTCTACAGCCATGTCAATTCTAGTTTTTAGGTGTTACAGGAGTAACTAGCCACGTGTTCCAGTTTTTAAAAAAAAACATCTTGTTCTTGGGATTCAGTTGGAGCTGTTTTGGAATTTTCCTTTGTCTCGCCTGCCGCTCACAAAGCTGAGAGACGCCGCAGGCACCCGCTGACAAGAATGACTCTTCTTCTGGGCCAGTTCTGCCTTCAGTGCCCTCAGTTCAGTGGCAGCCTGTTTCCTCAGCTACAGCAGTGTTTATGGGAAGACATGACGTTCCGTGAAGGACCTTTTTTATTTCGCTCTAGGAGCTGGTACTTTTTAAGATTTACCTTTATCTCCGTCACCAGCTTCATCTTGGCGTCTTCGACCTTCCTCTTCAGGTTGTCCATGTCATGACTTTCTGTCAGGATCTGAATGATCAGCTCATTCTAAACACATTTGTTCCCCACTTATTTAAAGAGAAATATAGGCATAAAAATTAACAAGTACAAAAACTTACACGTTACCTGAGTATTTATTATCCATATGATGTTTTACTTTTACTGCTTACATTTGAAAACAAATATCTGTACTTTGAACTCCTTACTTTGTCCGACTAGGCTCGTTACTTTTTTCAACCTCCGCGGATGACAACGTAAAGGTAAAGTCAACCGCGGTTAAGATCCCAGATTGAGTGACATTTTGGGGTCTTTCTTATATTACGAGTTACTTACGAGTTATAATAGGCCCAACCCTGTTAGCTCGCAAGCTAGCTGATGGCGAGCACCCATCATCGGGGCGTAGAAAGCCCAGCGACTACCCAGTGGAATATATTCCAGCCACCAAAGGGTTTAAGCGGATATATTTTTGCGGCTCAAACATCTACCGATCCATTTTTCAGTCAAGTGAAGTGAGGCTACTTGATTGCTAGCAGTTTTAAAACTGCAAACTTCCCTACAGGAGTTGAATCAATACTTCTACTTCCATCCATCCATTTTCCATAACGCTTATCCTACTTCTACAATTACCAGAGCGTGAGTAATTTTGCCACTTCTATAGATAGTGAGTATAATGGTAGAAGGATGATGAGGATGGAGCTGCCAGGCAAGAGAGCTAGAGGAAGACCAAAGAGAAGGTTGATAGATGACATGCGGGCAGTTGGTGTTAGAGAGGAAGATGCAGGAGATAGGCTTACATGGAAAAGGATGACACGCTGTGGCGACCCCTAACGGGACAAGCCGAACGGTAAAGAAATTGCATTTGTCACAATTGATTTGAACGTACCTTTTCAGAGGACCTTCCTTGTTTTTGCGGCTTGCTTCTGCAATCTCTGGCGTGGAGCTGATGCAGGAGTTTGTTGTAAAATGTCTCCAGCTCTTGCCGCACATTCCTCAGTGCGTCTTCCAAAGGTGCGGTGGCCTTCTTGGTATCAAAATACTTCTTTTTCCAGCTGTCGCGGGCTTGTCATATCAACAGGAAATAACAGAGGTTTTTCAAAAAACACTTCCAGGGATACATTTTAACATACTCTTCTATCTGAAATTAAAACCAAACACCTGACAAAGTGACAAACAGTATCTTAGCCAAAGACCCTTGCAAATCTTATTGCTCTGAAAGGGTCAATATAAGGGGTTCCTCAGAACATGAACAGGGCCATTACGAAGGAAAAATTAAAACACAGGCAACTTTATAACTACTACATTTTTTTCATAGATAACCAAATTGAAATGTTTAATTTATATTACAAAACATTTTATCTAACAAAACAGTATCAAATCCAAGGACTTTTTTTTTCTTTACTCCACTTTGGAAACTTATAACTGTTAACATGTATAATTACATGCACATTATTCCTGACATATAATGTTTGATTAATTAATTTTACTTCATATAAATTACACAATCAAATTACAGCATTTTTAGTTCTTTGTCATTTGTTTAATCACATTTCTTTAAAAAATCCCATACATAAGAGTATTTAATTTATATTGATATTTTTAAATGTTTGGCAAACTAATTTGTATATATATTTAAAATATTTAACAAACATTTTATTTCATGAAAAACTATTGTTTTACACTATTTTGGTTTTACAGTTCGTTTGCCTAATAGAATATTGGCCTAAGTCATTTTAAACTTACTGTCACAATATATATAAAAAAACAAAAATACCAATCTACTCGCTAAAATTTGTGTATTTGTTTTGTTTTTTGGGGGTTTTTTTGTCTGTGGAGATTGTCAGTCATCCAGGTCATGGTAATCGGCATAGGCTAAATCGAGGCAACTGGAGTCTTGTTGTTTGTTTAATTTGTTGTGCTTTTTCATTTTCCAAAAGCCTTAAAGAATTACTCAGGTAATTATCCTAGTCGACTAACGATTTCGAATATTTCAAAAATGCTTCATTAACCAATTTTATTTTATTGTTACAAAAGCAATACGCAATCAAGTTATTGTGTTGTGTTGTCTTTCGCCTTGTCCCATCAGGGGCTGCCACAGAGAGTCACTTCCATCATTTGTTTGGCAGTTTTTAAGCCAGATATCCTTCCAGACTCAACCGACCCATTGTATTGTTATATTTTTTTCCATCCAGGCTTGGGATCTGCAGTGGCTGGGTATTGGGGCACTGACCAGTAATTGAATCCGGGCTTTCTGAACGAAAAGCAGCAGCACGTACACATTACCTATGCAGATTTTACTTTGTCAATGTTTTAATTCAATTGGTATGAAAATATTTGACAAATTAATTTCATTTTTATTTCAATGTTTTTACTTAGCGTTATACATAATAGACAGTATGAATTTGGACTGTAATTGTATCATACAATGTTAATTAAAAAACATCTGACAGCCAGAAACCATTTTTAGAGGAGTGCCCCAAGAACGTGTTTTAAGACCACACTCAATCAGGTAACTGAATACACTTTGAATGTTTGTAACATTTTGGTTATCTTCTTAAGTTTTCCACCACCTTGGTTCCTGCGGTGTCTGTTCTGGGCCAACAAATCTTTCCCTTTCCTGAGCAGTTCTTGTCTTTTCCACTCCAACTGCTTCCTTTCCTCCTTCACCAGCTTTATTTCCTCTATTAGTTCTTCCCCTATAAGAGACAAACATTGTTTCAAATGTGACCTAATAGTCCTTGTGTGTGCTGTTTTCCTGACGCGATGGCTGACTATTATTCGGGATGACAGTTGCAACAACAGGTTTGTGGGTTGTCATGGTCAGGTCTAGACCAGGAGGCGGAGAAGTGCACCGGATGGGTCGGGATAACACAACTGGGCTTTCTGTCACCTTTAAAACGAAAAGAAACAACAATTTTCATACATTCTTATGCATAGAACATCATGTTTTAAAAGGTCCATTTCAACCATTACCCCACTTGTTGTTTTAGACCTGAGAGACAGAAATGTGTGCACATCTCGTGATTTCCCGAGCCTGCGGATAGAAAGACAGAAATGTGCTAGTAAATCTTTAGAACAAGCACACAGTGTACAGTGAACTGGGAGCTAAGCTCACCGCCTGTCTGAATCTCCATCCTCCACCAACTCCACAGGTCCTGAATCTTTGGCGACTCTGCTTCCTTGCTGATGATGTATCTTCTTTCTCCATGTGGTTTCTGCCTCCTTGGGATGCTCCTTCACCTGAGCCAAGCTACCTTTACAAAATGTTATCAAAGATTTATACATTTATTTCTCTCTATTTTTGGGAGCAACAATTTAAAATAAAAAAAAGAAAGAGCAAATTATTCCAGAATTCACTTTGTCGTTGTTACTACAAAGAAATACACACACACACACACACACACACACACACAGAGCGGCTCAAATAAGTATTTAACTCGAAACCATTTTTCTCACTAAATGTATTTCTAAAGATGCTATTGACATGAAAATTTCACCAGATTTTGGGAACAATCCAAGTAATCAATACATACAAAGAAAGTATATAAGTATATCACTATATAAGAATAATGTGGAATGACACAGGGAAAAAGTATTGAACACATGAAGAAACGGAGGTCCAAAAAGGCATGGAAAGCCAAGACAACACCTAAAATCTATCAATAATCCAATAGCAATCGAGCCCCTTGTCAGCGCAAATGCATAATAGCTGGTTCAGTCCTAATTGATGGCCTACAAAAAGGTCTCATTGCCAAGGTGTGAGTCAAGACACATCTCATGATGGGTAAGAGCAGAGCGCTAGTTCAAGACCATCACAAACTATTTGTTGCAAAACATAACGATGGCATTGGTTACAGGCGCATATCTAAGCTTCTGAATGTTCCAGTGAGCACGGTTGGGGTCTAAATATGTAAGTGGAAAGCAAATCATACCACCATAGATTTGCCTCGATCAGGTGCCCCTCGCAAGAGACATTCTGGACAAAAATCTGCTACCATCTACGAGGACGATGAAAATGAAACGAGGGTGGACATTTCATCAGGACGATAATCCAAAACATACTGCCAAGGAAACTCTCAATTGGTTTCAAAGAAGAGAAATAAAGCTCCTAGAATGGCCCAGCCAATCACCTGACTTGAATCCAATTGAAAATCTATGGAAAGAAGTGAAACTCAAGGTCCAGAAAAGAAGCCCAGGGAACCTTTACAATTTGAAGACTCCTTGTGTGGAGGAATGGGCCAAAATCACACCAGAGCAATGCATGCCACTCGTTTCAACATACAGGAGGTGTCTTGAACATGTCATTGCAAATAAAGGCTTTTATACAAAGTTTTAAATAAATGCTAGTTGGCATGTCCAATACTTTTTCCCTGTGTCATTTCACAATATTACGCACAACTTAATTTCTGATCTTATTTGTTCTACTTTCTGTCACGTCGGTCTCCGTTTGCGGTCGAGGGTGGTCACTGCTTTTGTAGTTGAGTTATTGTCACTTGGCACTTCCTGGGTTGTTTAGCACTTCTGGTTTTGAGTGTCACGTTGAGTGAGTCACGTTCAGTTTGTATTAGTTCTAGTTTTGCTTCTTTTGTCACGTGTTACTACAGGTGTTTCGAATTTGGGTTCATTAGTAATGATATTTAAGCCCTGGGAACGTCGCACCTAGTAAGTCTTCGTATCCAGCATTCCTATCCATGTTTTGATCTTGTGTATGACCGTGCTCGTTTTTTGAACCTCGTCCTTGCCTCACGTCTTTTGGATGCTGTTGCCTGGTTGGATTGACTACATGTGTGCCGAACCCTGCCCGTAATAAACCGCCTACGTTTTTCCTCTTACCGACTGTGTCTTGGCCTTTGTGTCCTACCCGGTCTGTCTCAGGAACCGTGTTAGTACGTTCTGGCCAGATATAGACACAGCAGATACAGATGTGGTCCGAATGGCTCTGAGGAATCAGGGACAAAAGATAGCTCAACAAGAGGAGACACTTCCCAGTGTCTGCTCGGGATTCACGGAGCCGGTCTGTGTCAGCAACTGTGTTACTTTCTTTGTATGTATGGGTTACTTGGGTTGTTCCCAACATCTGGTGAAATTTTCATGTCAATAGTACCTTGAATCATTTATTTAGATGTTACTCCAGTTTCTTGTCTGGTCATTTAAAAAAACATTTCATTGAATTATTTGAACTTCATTTTTAAAAACAACAAATAATTTATACAAATATTATTAAATACCAAGTAAGAGTCTATCTAATTTAATTTGGGAACAAATAAGAAGTAATATTTAAGTAATATAATGATGATAATGATAATAATAATGTGTGTCTCGTTCATGCTCCAGCCAGTGCTAGCCTCCATTTTGGTACTATCATAGGTAAGTTTCCAAATAAGAACAAAAAAGTTCGATTGAGTCCTCAATGCAAATGTAATAACACGGTGTAAACATTAAATGTTCACCTTTATTCGGCGCTTGACTCTTGGACTTTCTCTGGCCACGCTCCCCACTCTCGTGCCACTCGATCTTATTGCCAGAGAGACCATCCTCCTCCTCGCCACGTCCTCCCTCTGAGGAGCTGTAACCCTGCTCGTCGTCATCCTCCTCCTCCTCCTCCAAGCTGGAGGTGGGAACAAGCTGGTGGGAAGACTGGGGGATGTGGGGGAACTTCACGGGCTCTTTTGTCTCAGCTGGAGAGCTCCAAGTCTTGTGGGGGTAGTAGGTCGGGTGGTCCGGGGAGCTGCTGCTGGTGTCTGGGCTGAGTGAATGGGAGGAAAGGCTGCTTTCGTTCTCCACTGTGGGTAGTAGGTAAAGTTCTGGCTGGGGAGCCTTGAAAAACAGTCATGAACATCAGTGGATTAAAAGGTACAAGAGGGCTCAGTAAAGTGGAAAAAAATATATTTAAATGTATTTGTCTGTCCGACCATATTGCGGTTTAACAGCCTCAGCTTTTTGTTACACTATAGGTGACAAGACAAAAAAATTACAGTGGGACCTTGATTTATGAGCTTCATTTATTCCGTGCCCATACCCGTAATTCAAATCAACTTTCCCCAATAATCCGTTTTGGGGATTTCTAATAAGAAAAATGGTACTGTGCAATATTATACTGTATAAAAATCCATCCATCCATCCATTCTCTACCGCTTATCCGGGTCGGGTCGCGGGGGCAGTAGCTTCAGCAGGGACGCCCAGACTTCCCTCTCCCCAGCCACTTCATCCAGCTCTTCCGGGGGGATCCCGAGGCATTCCCAGGCCAGCCGAAGGATGTAGTCTCTCCAGCGTGTCCTGGGTCGTCCCCGGGGTCTCCTCCCGGTGGGACATGCCCGGAACACTTCACCAGGGAGGCGTCCGGGAGGCATCCGAATCAGATGCCCCAGCCACCTCATCTGGCTCCTCTCAATGCGGAGGAGCAGCGGCTCTACTCTGAGATCCTCCCGGATAACCGAGCTTCTCACCCTATCTCTAAGGGAGAGCCCGGACACCCTGCGGAGGAAACTCATTTCGGCCGCTTGTATCCGGGATCTTGTTCTTTCGGTCACGACCCACAGCTCATGACCATAGGTGAGGGTAGGAACGAAGATCGACCGGTAAATTGAGAGCTTCGCCTTTCGGCTTAGCTCTTTCTTTACCACAACGGACCGACGCTGCACCGATCCGCCTGTCGATCTCACGTTCCATTCTTCCCTCACTCGTGAACAAGACCCCAAGATACTTGAATTCCTCCACTTGGGGCAGGATCTCATCCCCGACCTGGAGAAGGCATCCCACCCTTTTCCGACTGAGGACCATGGTCTCAGATTTAGAGGTGCTGATTCTCATCCCAGCCGCTTCACACTCTGCTGTGAACTGCTCCAATGAGAGTTGGAGGTCACGGCTTGATGAAGCCAACAGAACCACATCATCTGCAAAAAGCAGAGATGCAATACTGAGGCCACCAAACCGGACCCCCTCTACGCCTCGGCTGCGCCTAGAAATTCTGTCCATAAAAGTTATGAACAGAATCGGCGACAAAGGGCAGCCTTGGCGGAGTCCAACCCTCACCGGGAACGAGTCCGACTTACTGCCGGATATGCGGACCAAACTCTGACTCCGGTCGTACAGGGACCGAACAGCCCGTATCAGGGGGTTCGGTACCCCATACTCCCGAAGCACTCTCCACAGGACTCCCCGAGGGACACGGTCGAACGCCTTCTCCAAGTCCACAAAACACATGTAGACTGGTTGGGCGAACTCCCATGCACCCTCGAGGACCCTGCCGAGGGTGTAGAGCTGGTCCACTGTTCCACGGCCAGGACGAAAACCACACTGCTCCTCCTGAATCTGAGATTCGACTTCCCGACGGACCCTCCTCTCCAGCACCCCTGAATAGACCTTACCAGGGAGGCTGAGCAGTGTGATCCCCCTGTAGTTGGAACACACCCTCCGGTCCCCTTTCTTAAAAAGATTTCAAGCTTTAATTTGGTGGACTTCATCTGGGCACTTACTTTCTTAGGACCCATAGTTACAAAAACATACATTTGGGGAAATTAAAAAAGGAAAATGCGTGGACAAAACACAACAGACTCACTGCACGGTACCAACGTGAACTGATGGTGGCCGGACGTTGTGAGGTTTGCAAAGAAATGTCAGTCACCCACATGCTTGGTGGTAATAATTACAATAATTACAGGGATTGTTCAAAAAGGCAAAAATATGAAGATGAATCATGTTTTACATACATATGGTGGAGCAAATGTTTTCACTTTCACATCCTTCTCCTGCTTGCTTTTGACCTGTCACACAACAGACAAAAGCAAAGGTTAAAAAAGACCTTTTGGCCCAAACAAGCACTGAACTGCTCTTGCATAGTGTGATGTCAGATGGACTCACCAGAGCCAAGCTGCGGCCCACACACTTCAAGAAAGAGAATTTGTCTAGGCTCCTCTCTGCACCCAGGAGCTCCCCTAGTTCACTCCTCAGAGCTTTCAGGGTGACCTCAGGGTAAACCCTAAATAAGCAAAATATAGATGGGACTTACAATGAACACATTCACAGTCTTGTTTTCTTTTATTGGCCAGTACTACATGGAAACTTTGGTTTCAAGTTTTTTTGGACACTGAAGTGATTTTTTTTATTTTAATTTTTTTACTTATGCTTCATCCATCCATTTTCCGTACCACTTATCCTCACTCGGGTCGCGGGCGTGCTGTAGCCAATCCCAGCTGAGTCTGGGCGAGAGGCGGGGTACAATCGCCAGCCAATCTCAGTACTTATGTTTCAGTGAATAGTACATATAACAAGATGGTACCTTGCGGATGGGGGTTGGGAAATATTTGGAACTCATATATCACAGAACAATATATACTGGGAAAGAGAGGGGGGAACGGGACAGAAAAGGAGAATGAGGGAGAGAGGGGGATGGTGGGAGAGAAAATCAAGCGAAAGATCACGAGAGAAGGAGTGAGAGAGACAAAGAGGGCAAGAGAGAGGGTGATAGAAATTGAGGGGTACAGAAAGATGGAGGGATGTCAAAAGTGAGAGAGAGAGAATGAGAGAGAGAGAGAGAAATGCAGGCAAGTGGAGAGAGGGAGTGAGGGATGCAGGAGGAAGAGAGGAATGGAGGGATCAAAAGATAGAGGGATGTCAAGAAAGACAGAGAGAGAGAGAGAGAGGAGAGGGGCAAAGGCGTGTGGGGGGAGATAAAGAGAGAGGGATGTGAGTATGAGCGTAAGTGAGAGATAGAGAGTGGTCCAAAGGAGAGACAGAGGGAAGGAGAGATGAATGGAGGAAGAGAGGAATATAGGCAAGTGGAGAGAAAGAGAGAGAGAGAATTCTGAATTTCACTCTATAAAATAGCGTCTTAAATGTGTTTTATAATCTGCAACACGAGCGAGTCTATGTCGAGTACTTTGGGTGGGCTGAGCCCGTGACCTAATTTTGGAAAGTACTCTTCTGAAATTTGATCAAACAATTTAGACCTTGAAAAAGACAATTTGGTGGATGACCCAAAATATTATTATTGTTATGATTATATCTATTTATCGATTTATTCAATACATTGTAAAAGTCTGGTTTATTGTCAGAAAAGTACAGACCTTTTGTAACAGTATGAATACAATGAGTATTTCATCTCAGAGGAAGGAATATTAAACATTTTTAAGGTCACCTTTTGAGTAATAGACAACACTGTTGGAAATGTACTATATACAGTATATACTGGTACTTTGATTCAGGCTGCAATTGGCTCCACCATTACAAGGTTGATGTAATAAAAACCATTAAAATGACAAATACTGAAGCCATAATTTATTAACAATTATGATTGTCCCACGGTAATGTTCTTGACAAATTTTTTGAAAATATGGAAAAAAGTGAATTTTTATAGATTGGCTGCTCTGATCATGTATGACAGAAGAACTATATTAAGTCCTCCAACTTTTTGGTGTTTCTCAAAAGGAATGAGCGAACTCATCACAGTTTTCATGCTCAACTTCGATAACAAATAATGAGTCAATGGTGTTTACACATTAAAAGAAAAGTCCGCTTGTAACACTTTTATGGACTGTTTTGGTTTTAGTTAAGAAGTAACACTGAGAATAACTCTGTCATGTTTAATAGTTCATTCAATAAATATTGTAAATAATGTGACTTTCTTTCTGCAAAGACCAAGCGTGACCTGATGAAGCCCGCAGATATGAAGCTCTCTGTGGCTTCTGCGGAAACTTTGTTCAGCTTCACATTCCACTGGTCGTCTGGCACATAGAGAACATGCAGCTCCACAAACTGAACACACACACAACAAACATTGAAACCGGAACTCCAGAGTGTCGTAACGGATCATTTGTCTTCCATATACTGTGAACATACCTTGCAACTGATTGGTCTCCTCTCCACCGTATAAGTAGATTCACACGACAAGGCCATCTTCATCAGTGCAGTCATGCACATGCGTGCACCTCAAACAGAGGAACGCTGCGTTTTTATGGTGTCATTTGGCCCGGCGGAGGCGTGGACTGTTGTGAGTTGACTTGAAACTACAGTGGCTCTCCATACTAGAGAATCTTTTATGAGAATGCCAGCATCGGTTGCTCTGGTTGCAGACGAGGTAAAAGAACTCGCACTGTGCAACAGCTGGTGGTTTTTAGGCTGGCACAAGACAACACGTTTGCAACGAATCATTCTTGGAGCCGGTAACATCATACGAGTCTCGGAAATAAAGCGGGGGATAATATAAAGGCTAATAATGGGGAATATCTTGCTTCTCTGAAGCTGTTGCGCCATCATCGTTAATGCTCCCTGGTTCATGTTTCTCCATGTCGCTGCCGCCTTACAAGACTCCAAGATCTTAATCAAGATTTCATTCGCATTTAACTTAACCTCTCTCGTTATTTTTGTTGTTGTTTTACATCAGGTTGTCATCTGCATAGTTAAAAAAGCGTATTTTGACAAAGGTGTACACAATACAGATACAGCTGATATAAGATGTGTACACTACACACCGCTGTTCAAATGTCAGGTTTTTGCTATTAAAAACAAAATAAAAAATCAGACCATGATATATCATTGACGAGTGGTTTGCATCTTGTGGTATGGCCTGTACATTACTTCTCTCGAAGTCTTCTTTGAACAGTGGATTGTGATACCTTCACCCCTACCCGGTGGAGGTTGGCAGTGATGTCACTGACTATTGTCTTTGGGTGTTTCTTCAAAGCTCTTACAAGGTTTCTGTCATCAACTGCCTTGGCCGACCTGTACAATGTCTGTTTCTCAGTACACCAGTAGTTTCTCTCTTTTTCAGGACATTCCAAATTGTTGTATTGACTATGCCCAGTGTTTGTGCAATAGCTCTGATCGATTTTCCCTCTTCTCTCAGCTTCAAAATTGTCTTTCTGGTCTTCATGTTTGCTTAACAGCAAATGCAGTTATCACAGGTGAAACCCAAAGCCAAAAACAAGCACCAATATTTAAGCAATCCATCTAAAAGACAACACCTGAGTAACAAGAAACAGCTATCAGTCACATGTTCCAATACCTTTGCTCAGTTGAGAAGTGGGTGGGTTCAAACAAATGGTGTTCTGTCCTGAGTTGTTTAACACACCTACATGTAAATACCATGAGCTAAAAGCTGGAATTCTGAACTTTTGTTTCATATTCATGTTTTGATCTGAACCCCAAATGTCTTCAGTATACAACAAATAAAAATAGGAATTGACCTTCCCATTCCAATACTTGTGGAGGGGACTGTGCACACTTGTGCAACCACATTGTTTACTTTCCCTTCCCTGTCTAAAAGATTTTTTTTTTTCTTCCAAATTTCGTTGTACAGGTTAGTTTTTTTTTGTGTCACAAAAAACTGGGAGTGTACTCTACGTGTTTTCAAAAGCAGGGAATAAAAGTTAAAAGTCATCCAAAATATAAATATTAGAGATGGGTTAAAATGTTACTTATGAGGCAGCATCAAAGTACTGTTCTGTAGTTGTATTCTATTATTGCCACAAGGGAGAGCTAGTCGTTCCTTTCTCACGTGCGGCGTTCAAATTCCTCTGGTATTTTTGCAGCTCTTCAGATGCAAACTTTTCCCTCCCATCAAAAAAATCTCTTCGTTTAATCACGCACCACAAACGTGGAAATAAAATGAACAAAACATTGCACAGACAGAATCACAAACTTTGTGAATGATGATTTAACTTGCAGTGCTGTTGTTTCGGAGAACGTTGTCGAGTCCAACAGTACTTGAGAACCATGAAGGCACCAGTAGAGGACGCATCGCCCAACAAACCGGAAGTGGATTCGTCGCTCGCTCGTGTGACATCAAGTTGCAAGAACTCAAAACTTTTACTCAATTGTTATCAAAGCTAAAATCTATAATTAAAAAAAACAAATGTCGGGGTCATCCAACATTGTAACGATGAAGAAAATTGTCCAACAACTACGGTTTGAAGCGGGAATAAACCGAGTAAAGGTAAAAAGTATGCCTATAGTAGTTTAGGGTGTTTCTCGAGTGTTGTTGCGCGATTTTAGTGACTGGAGTTCTCCAAATGCTACTCTATGTCCGCTGCCGGTTTTCAACAGGTGTCATCGGCCGCGGCCGACCTGCAGCAGTTCTGTCTTCAGAACGCCCAGCATGACCCGCTGCTCACCGGCATGTCATCCAGCAACAACCCGTTCAGACCGCAGAAAGTTTGCTCCTTCCTATAGCAGCGACGCCCTGTGAGTCCCACTCTGGCTCAAATCTCAACACGGAATACTCCCCTTCAACGCATTCACCCTTGCAATATTTCTTACAGGTCTGCAAGAGTGTGTAACCTCGTGGAATGGACTGGAATCGCCTCAGGAGTGTTAGGGGAAATTGCAACTTTTGCAATATTTCACAATAAAAAATTTCCAGGCACTTACGTACCTTTTCGCCACAAATTTAATGCATGATTAAAAACAACATACAAGGGATCCTCGGTTAAGAGTGGCGACTTAACCAGTTTTTCCCCCCATAAATGTGTGTATGATTTTTTTTTCTAGTTCATACATATAAACATGCAAAAGAGTAATTATGACTGAGCAGATCTTGTGCTGCATGACCACATATTCTTCCTCTGCTGCACAAACTACCAGTTAATCACAAGCCATTCGTATCCTTGAAATCTCAAGAGTAAATATTTGTGTGAAAGACTCCTAGGCCATGAATACAAGCCCATCAAATAAAAAACAGTAAAGTAATTATGTAATTATGCCGTGTGACAATGTATTCTTTCGCCACTTCGCCGTTCATAACCTCGAAACATTATGTCGGGAGCATCATAAACCAAGGACCTTGTGTACAAAAAATAACCATATACCTCCCAACACGTGCCTTGTTAATTGTACAGTTATCATGGTTGACTTAAAGAATAAATATTCACACATTTCACTCTTGCGCTCTAAAAATTGTATTTTCCTGTTATCTGGTTTTAAAACAAAGAAAAACCTCATATAGAACAGTTAGCCCAATATAAGTCAAGTGCCACGAAAATCACAACACAGTCATTATGAGTGACACCACAAACAACTGTGGGATAAACAGTTGTCCTTGCGTAATCACAGAAGAGATGATTTTGCCTTCACAACTGGAATTTCCGCCTGCAGGCATCCATTTCATGGCGCTAGAAACAGAAGGAAAACAGTGATAAGGCTTTGGCACTTTTTTACCAAGACGAATCACTTGTGTAAAACATTTGTCCCTGGTTTGTGGGTTACATCCAATTTGTTATGACTTAGAAACAATGCCACATTGGAAATAATGGAAAATGCTTATTACATTCCTAATGGTCATACAATAAGAATAAAACACCAATAGACTAACGTTTACGAATAATGTTCTCACAGATGTGCCTCATGTATCTGATTCTTAACTGTCACAGGTGTAGAAAGAAGTTAACCAGTATTAACATGCATTGATTTACTTGTAATGTAAATTGGAATAATATAAAATAGCAAGTGATTCTGCTTTTGCAATGAGCCTGACGGAGACTACAGCTACTGGCTTATGTGGTTGCACAATATATCTTTTGGGCATCGTCATTGCTATACATGTATGCGCCATAGTCACACTGCAGGGTCCTGCGCAATGTTGGTCTTTTGATACATTGTCAATTAACTATAACATTCATAAGTGACCAGCAGAGGGACCTGGTTGGACATGCTAATGAGATTAGCACCAATGTTTCGATAAATTATGACCCATGAAAGAACACACACGGAGCAGCCCAGAGTGTTATATACTTTCTTTTTGTATGATAACTATTAATGAGGACATGGGAAACAATTACATGTCTGCATTTATTGTACCTCTCCAGAATGTGATGAATGAATGCATGTCGGAACAGATTATACCTGGGGGGGCATTATTGAAGACACAAACTTCAGGTGTCCACAACGTGTTTTGTTTAAACTAGTGCACTCAAATATAGATAGATATACTAATGCATATGTTAAAACATCCATCCATCCATTCTCTGAACCGCTTAACCTCGGGTTACAGGTGTGCTGGTGCCTATCTCAGCTCAATTTGAGATCGGAATAAAATCAGATTGAATGGTTGTTTGTGGAATAGAAATGTGTGCTGGTTTTCATGTTACATTGATGTTACGTATTTTTTAAACATTGGAATATATATTGCAGGGTTAAAGAAAATCGCAATGTTATTTTTTTCCAATACCGTACACTCCTATTATGTTTGTAGTTGAGTCCACTGTCCGGAATTCAGTTATTGTCAGCCTCTCCATCTTCATTCCAGGTCAGGATGTGCCCCGCCTTTCTCCCAAAGTCAGCTGGGATAGACTCCAGCTCACCCGCATCCCAAATGAAGACAAGCGCTACAGAAAACGGATGGATGGATTGTTTCCGACAACCTCGAAGGACTTTAAATTTGGAGGGACTTGTGCGCTTACAAAAAAATTTTGTTTCGTTGAGTGACGCGGCAGCAGAAAGGTAGACAACATACACAGAAATGTAGGAGGTGGTAGAAACATGGAAGAACTCCCATAGCAGCATTTAATAGATATGAAATGCGTACAATCTCACCTTGAGGACCCACTCATACTCGCCAAACTTCGAATCGAAGGTGCCTTTCTGCAGAGAGCGAAGCTTAAGAGTGAAGCGAGGTCCCAGCTCCTGAATGCCGGCCTTCTTCTCGTTCTTGAAGATGTATCTTAAGGTACACAACAGTCATAGCATGAGCTGCCTTAAAATCATGGCAAAAAAGTGATTGTGTGTAGTTTCCCATCAGACGTTCACCTGTGAAATCGGAAAAAGATGAAGTCTCTCTGGTTGTGGAAGGTGGCAACCTGGCGACCCACAAACTGGGGATTTTGAGGGAAAAGAGCAGCCAACATCCGGCCGATGCTGTGGCCCAAACGTGTAGTGAAGTTGTTCAGGATCACTTCTGGAGTGTGCTCGGTTGGGTCCTTACCTCGTCTCTGTGGGCACAAAACAACAGAATAATGTTGGGAAATACTGCTCTCCAGTTAAATCCAAACAGTAATTGCATTGATAAGTACCGTATTTTCACGACCATAAGGCGCACTTAAAAGTCTTAAATTTTCTCCAAAATGGACGGGGCATGCCGCACCCCTTGTGTGTGCACCAAGTTCCAAAATCTGTAAATGTTGTTGTGTGACTCTGATGAGCGCTCCGCTGGACTGACTGGGAGCATTTCCTGCCGACACGCTGCTTATATAGAGGAAAGGCGGACGTGACTGAGGACAGCACGCGGACATTAAAGGGGGAAGGGTGCGCGTGAAAGAGGACGCTAAAGGCACGCCCCCAGTTGGTATATAGTATGTGCATTGTGCAAAACAACATCCGTTTGGCTAAGGACCCCCGAAAATGGCCCCCACAAAGAGAGCCGCTTATGAAGCAACGTTTAAACTGCAAGCTATCAGTTACGCGGAGGAACATGGGAATTGAGCAGCCGCGAGAGAATTCAAGATCAACGAATCCATGGTTCGCAAGTGGAGGAAGCAGGAAAACGAGCTTCGCCAAGTCAAGAAGACGAAGCTGAGTTTCCGCGGAAACAAGGCGAGGTGGCCCGAGTTGGAAGACCAACGCGAGCAATGGATTAATGAGCAAAGAACAGCCGGGAGAAGCCTCTCTACAGTCACCATTCATTCGACTGAGTGCAATAACTAGGGGCTTGCCATCATTCCGGGAAGCTTGACGAAGGAACTCCAAGCGGTGGACATCGGTCTAAACAGGGCGTTCAAAGTGAAGTTGCGAGCGACATGGGAGCGATGGATGACAGATGGCGAACACAGCTTTGCTAAGACTAGGAGGCAGCGCGGGGCGAGTTACGCCACAATTTGTGAATGGATTGCGGATGCTTGGGCTAACGTGTCTGCTTGCACTGTTGTTCGAGCTTTCGTAAAAGCCGGCATCATTTCTGAGGAGCCGCACGGCAACGAGACTGACTCAGACAATGACGAGAGGGAACCTGGCGTGTTTATGGAGAACTTGCCTAACTGTTCATTTCGGATACAGAAGATGAGGACTTTGATGGATTTGTGGATGAGGATCAAAAAAGTAACGTGAGTATATTGTTAAATACTTCAATAAAGTACAACCGAACTCATGCTGCCTTTTTAAAAACATTGTTTTAGCGTGCGTGCATGCATGCTACCGTATGTTTTACCATGCCTGCGCCCAATAATACAGTGCGTCTTATGTATGTGTTAAATACAGAAATAGACCCCCCGTAACTGAGACTGCGCCTTTTAATACGGTGCGCCTTATGGTCGTGAGAATACGGTAATGTGGCCAGGGACAATGTGACAATTTCATGAATGATTATAAAATAATACTAACCTTTCTAGCAACTCTCTCTGCAATGGACAATAATACGGACTGAAATGCTGAACTATTATTTCCACATGTACTTGCCTTCATCTCCTTCCGTAGTCGAACACTGCTGACCTTGAAGTGTGCAGTTGGCCCTTCAGGGAGGTGACAAAGAACCAAACCATCTGAGATTTGTAGTTAAGAAAGCTGAAAGGATTTGCATTTTACTGCAATTAGGACTGCAGCTATCGAATATTTTAGTAATCAAGTATCCTACTAAGAATGCTATCGAATCATTCAGTAATTGGATACAGTATATATTTGCTTGGTTAAAGAGCAATTATGAATGAATACGCAAGAAAAAAATAAATTATATTTCCGACCAATTGGTTTCTTTTCTAGCTAATCAACTATTTTCTTGGATTCACATTGTGCATACGCATCAAACTATTCTCTTCAAAAATAAAGAGATTTCAGTTTAAACTTGGCTTATCCTGTATCAAAAAATAAGGCAATTTAAAAAAAGGCACAAATACCTTTATGTTGTGCAACTTCACTGCAGCAACTAGCATTTCAGCATGCCACCTAAAATACAGTGGGTTTTCATCACTGTGCATTTATGAACTTAGACTAGCTGACTAGGAATAAGACAAATATTCTTAATACTCCTATAAGTTTTGGAAGTGTCCAAGCTAAAATTAAGACATCTATATTGGAGCACATAAGGCACCAGTGGTGTTAATATTTTGTCTATCAAGCAAGTGTGAAACCATCCATCCATCCATCCATCCATTTTCTGAGCCGCTTATCCTCACATTCACACCTACAGGCAATTTAGTCTTCAGGTAACCTACCATGCACGTTTTTGGGATGTGGGAGGAAACCGGAGTGCCCGGAGAAAACCCACACAGGCACGGGGAGAACATGCAAACTCCACACAGGCGTGGCCGGGGATTGAACCCTGGTCTTCAGAACTGTGAGGCAGATGCTCTAACCAGTCGACTACTGTGCCGCCACCAAGTGTGAACCATACTTCGTTTTTCCACCACACAGTGTTGTCTATTGGGACTGGCCAGCGGCTGACTGCTCACTTAACGTTATCATGTTTTTATTTTCATCTTCTTTACTCCACAGCGGTCCTTAAATTTTGTATGAAGAAATTACCTTACGGTTACAATTCACCATGATAATAAAGTAGCCACAACAGTGGTCTTAAATACTCATGATTATTTGTGTAACAAATCAATCAATCATGTCAAAAAAATTTTTGTTTTCTCTGGTTACTAGTATTTATTTTAATATGCTTACCATTTTTTTATTTACTAAAGTAAAAAACCTACACACTGCAAATACAAAACTACTGGAGAGAAGCCCAATGAATATTAGCATTCATGATTTCACTAAATGCAAATGTATTGATTTCTTTATAAATTATAATTAATTAGGAATAATATTTTTAAATAAATGAACTTGAGGGCGGCACGGCGACCGACTGGTTAGAGCGTCAGCCTCACAGTTCTGAGGACCCAGGTTCAATCCCCAGCCCCGCCTGTGTGGAGTTTGTATGTTCTCCCCGTGCCTGCGTGGGTTTTCTTCGGGCACTCCGGTTTCCTCCCACATCCCTAAAACATGCATTAATTGGAGACTCTAAATTGCCCGGAGGTGTGACTGTGAGTGCAAATGGTTGTTTGTTTGTATGTGCCCTGTGATTGGCAGGCAACCAGTTTAGGGTGTACCCCGCCTCCTGCCCGATGACGGCTGGGATGGGCTCCAGCACGCCCGCGACCCTAGTGAGGAGAAGCGGCTCAGAAAAATGGATGGATGGATGGATCAACTTGAATCAATTACATTTTATAATTAAGCGCAACAGCAAACCAGGATCTTGTGCTGTTTGAAATCACCACTGATTTTTATTTTTTAAAACATACAGCTTTATAGTTTGGCTTTCTATTCAGAGGACACGACTCCTAAGTTATCGCCCCCAAGTAAGAAAATACATACCAACACCTCGAGTCAAATCAACTGGCTCTCTAGCTTTGAGACTATACACCCTGATGGCGTCATATATCCCTCCGCCTTGTGCTATACACATAATATAGTACCATTATACAACACAATGCCGATTGAATTTACTTACTGATCCTTCTCACAGTTAAGAGGCATGGCTCAACGCCTGTCCATAGGAGTAGTTTTGTAGATCTCGGATAATGTTGCAGAATTTATAACTAAATTTACTGCCTTTTTGTATGTCTCTGTGCGGTTGTGCTTTCTCAACACTAGCTTTCTTTAGCCTGCTGCCTACAATACCTTCCATAAACTTCGGTGAGTAACTGCGGCAATATTTAATTTGATTTGCATGTTGGCAAAAAAAGGGAACAATACATCTCATCTAACGCACCCTCTTAGACTACAAAACTAAGCCACGTGTGGCTTTTTGCCCGGTTGTCAACCGTCCGTGGCTTGGCTTGTCACGTTTTGTCATCTGATCTTTGCCAGCCATGAGTTCCAACTGACTTTTACCAATCAGCAATAGCCTTTGTTTACCTCTGCCTGCCCGCAGCTTTCATTTCTGTTAGAGGTAAACGGTTCAATCTTTGTTCTGAGAGATGGTGACCGCTCAGAAACAGATTTTATTTACTGTAAACTTGAAAAACATACATCGTGAATCCGTGTCCTTTTGCCCTTCTTGAGGTGAGATAAGCACGCCACCACATTAAAGGTAGCCCGTGCATGTGTCCTTTGAGCTTTACAAACAAACAAAAAGTTATGAGGGATCCTCAGCGTTTTTTTTTTTTTTTTTTTTTTTTAAATCAAGGTGCTTATTAAGGACTCGTTTCAGCCCTACAGCATACATTGTGGAAATCTTTGCTTGAAAATTAGATAAACGACGATAGAAACGATGCAAGACAAATGCCACGAATAACATTTCTCTATTTGTCCTCACGATTTATCGCAATGTCACCCAGCTCTAGTTTTAAGTGTAATGATTTTTACATATAACATGATTAAATAGCTGAGGCAGCTTTTGGTATCCCACCGACATCCTGCAAGACTGATCAGTGTTTACCGGTCCAAACTGTGCCGATTGGCTTAAATAAAATGCAAAAATGGTACACAAAATTACTGTATTATCCATGTTCGATCTTTACTCAAGTCATCTGAATTCTTTGAATTTTTCCAATAGGAAGCACATGCATGAGGAGCACTCATCCGGATGGCGCGGTGAAAGGATACTCGGCACTTTGCGGTCCTCGTTAATGACGATGAGGTATGTGAAGTCCCTGGCGATGCACTGGGGAATGACCCTCTTCAGGGCCAAGCCTCTTCTGTAGTAGACGTGAGCGTTTGGGATAACAGTGCGCAGCTGCTCACAGAACTTCACCGTCCTCTACGAGAAACACAGGAGTACCGTGAGTGTTTGAAAAGCAGAAGATGCGTTTACACGACGGACGGACATGCTCACCCCCCTGGGTCTGTCTGACGTTGTGATGAGCACTTTGGGGTTCGTTAGGCCATTGAAGTAGGCAGAAAATTCATCTGTTGCCTCATCAAACGCAATCTAAATGAGACCCAAAAAGATGAGGATGAACCAAAATTCATCATGACTTGATGAAGTGCTCCTAAATATGAAGACACCTCTTCATCTTCCGGGTCAACTGTCGTTTCGTCGTAGACTCTCTGGTTTTCTATTGTCTTGGGGACTTGTTTAGGTGGTGCCTTCAGAAGAGAGAGAAAGAATTAAAAAGAGCATCAAACATCAATTAACTTATTACCACGTGTATCCATATATTTACAATTCATTTTTTGTTTTAATATTGTATATTTCCATATTTAAAAACATTTTCTAATACCAAGATCCAATTTTAGCAGCTTGGACCTCTAATATGAATATTATTTATTCACTTTATCACTTGAAAGGAGAACAAATGTGTTTTGTGCAAAGATTCCCCATATAATAAACTACCTACACATTCATGCTATTTGTAAAATAAAGTATCTAAAAGCTCTTTTACTAATACTACTTTAGTTTTATTACTTTTTGAATATCTGTTTAAAGCCCCAGTGTAAACCCTGGAGTAAGTAAATACTAAAATTATTCAAAAACAGCAATAAAAGAAGCAAAAGCTCACCTTGTCGCCCAAAAGTTTTTCTTGTCTTTTCCTCTTTTTCTTAAGCTCCATCTTTTGCTGAAATACAAAGAGACAAATTATGTACGCAGACATCACTCAGAGAGAATCAGGATTGTTATTAAAAGGACCACAGAATGTCAGCATACAGATTTACGGAATGTTATGATTAGTTTGGTGTTATTGGACAATTGTCAAAGTCTCACTCTAGTTCATGCCTCATACCTACTAACTTGTTGTTCTGACCCATCACTTATATGGACAATAATGCAATGTTTTGATGGTTTTACATTGTTACTGCACTCTACGGGGGTCAGGGGACTTTCGTTTCCCTAACCCAAATCAAATGCAAGAGAGAAATCCTGTAAATTCCCACCACACAACGGATCTCCGCTAGGCCACTATGGACCAGTCTTGTGTGACCAGAGGCACCACAGATATATATATATAGGCAGAGTGTATATGTAGATACAACACGCATATTTTGAGCTCCATTCCGATGGCGACGGTTGGCTAGGGAGGTCAAGGCTGTCAGCGCAAACCAAAAGACCAAGGATGGTACATTGTGGTGCTCAGTTGCGTAAACAGTCATATAATTACAACAAGGGAACTGGGAGTCCCTTTCAAGTATATATCTTTTCATGAAATGTTATGTATTGATAGCGTACGCTTTGGCGTGGACAAAACAGTATGTAGCATGACAATCGGTTGACAAATGAGCAAGTTCCAACTTAATTTCAGTTTCCATCCATTGGCTTTTATGGGAACAACAACCTCCCCAACATGGCCGCCACATAAGCACGTCGGTTTGCTGAGTTGCTACAAGGCGCTGGCATATCTAGTGTATATGAGAGGCACCCCCTGTTCTCACAGGATGGTCGCACCCCTCAAGTTACCTAGCAGACCTCCATTGTGTAGTGTGAATATTTCTCTCACAGTTGTTTTAGGATGTGTGTTTTTGTGATTGCAGCATTTTTATCTTGCAGCATTTTTGTTTTAAAGTTGTTTTATGTGATTTTTAATTTTTTTTTGCTTTGCATCAATCATGCATTGGCAGCATATGGCCATTTGCAGAGCATTTTCCCGTCAGCCACCGTAGTGATCAGATTTCAGGTCAATTTAATTCCACAAAAAAATAAAAATACAAGAAAGATACGATTGATTTGTGACACACGTCAATGATGTGACATAAACTTAATTGACGTCTCCATTAGATGACATCAAGGAGCAATCACTTTTCTCCAAACATTTGACCTCCTTGTTACTCTGTTGTCATCATCTCCTTGACAGGATCTCTGTTGGGAGGAGCAAGGATTGGGGGCCGAGGAGGCGGCAAATATAGAAATTAAATTTTTCCAAAGTTTATGTAGCCCAACATAGCAGCAATGGTTTCAAAGTGACTAATTTACGAAAAGCATGGCAGAAACAACGGAGGAAACGACGGCGTGCGACTCGCAGTCAGAAGAAGCACAGCACCTTTGGTCTCACTTTCAATCTGTTTACCTTACACAATACAAACTACAAATCATGTCTGCGCTGAGCTGCCTTGTTCCTGTTTTTCTATGTCATCGTTACCTGGTGAACCTATTGTGCTGTTTCACGAGTGTAAATGAATACATTTGAGACCATTGCTTGTGAAATAGTTTGCCTTAATTTATAAAAAGAATTCATAATTGCTGTTGTTAGAGTGACGTTGGGCAATATGTAGTTTCACATTCTTATTTTATATTTTTGTCTATTTGACCTTCATTCTCTGATTTAAAAAAAAAAAAAAAAAAAAAAGCTGGTCATCTACCGCTTACTCAGCACTTGAGTAGTTTTTACTTTTTCCCCCCTCGAGTAAGTAGTTTAGCATAAACACAGCACAACCCCATTTTACGGTCGGTCCATTATTATTTGTCAAGTCTACTTCATGATAAATCTACTTCATGATAAATCTAGTTACACTACCAGGCCCTGAATTACACTTCCTAAAAACCGACGGGGTCATGTTAAGGACTTTACCTTTCTTTTCTCCTGCTTTAGTTTCATAAACATGAAGTGTCTTCGCTGTTTATTCTTGATTTCAGACACACTGAACGTCGGTGGGAAGGAGACCCCCGCCTCAGTCTTCTCTTCTTTCACCTCGATGCCGCCGGTTTCCATCTTGCCTGGATGTTCCGCACCCTTCGTCTCACCACTTTTATTCTTCTTTTTCTTGCTTTTGACATGCTGCGTCAAGGGCACATCGATGCTGTCCATCTTGCTCGAGCAGTGTTTTGGGAGAGGACTTTTCACGTGCGAGGCAACTGCTGCTTCCGCTTCCTGTCTTCACATCCGGGTCAAATAATTTGGTCATTTGTTGAAGACGTGCAATCCCTATTGGCCAGGAGGATGCAAAGCATCGAAAGAAATAGGTTTAGTAATTGTAATAATTCACTGAATTTGATATTCAAATAATAGAATACAAATCCCTGGTGTGATTTTTAGAAGTATAGTCGTCCTGAATGTGACAGAAGGACCATGTGAGCATACCACCATTTGATGACCCACCCAATGGGTCTTCCAGGAAATGTTTTTTTTTTTTCACGTGTCATGTAAATTCATAATCAACGTTTGAGTGTGTAGAGATACAGACATTAAGGATTCCCAGCTAAAGCATTCATTAAAAAAATATTAGAGGTGGGTATAATTATTGTTTATTTGTTTGTTAAGTTATCTGATGATTGAGGGAATTGATGATTAATCACATGTTGAAAAATGAGACAAAATGGAGTGCACTACTTGACTGCAAACAGCAGAGGTGCTCTTGATGCAGTTTGCTGACCCAAGAACAACATGATGCTGTAGCATTATTCTGCTTAACACCATAAACTCACATCTTGAGAATGTCCCTCATTTAAAAAAAACAAAAGTATAAATTAAGATTAACAGTAGGAAACTGATGGATGGATTAATTGATACTAGGTCAAAATTACCATAGACAATCAATTGAAATTTTGACAAATGTCAATCCCTTTGTAGGAACAATACAACAACGGCCTGTCGTTCAGCATCCAACGTACCAGTCCACCACCTGTCTGAAAGCCCTGTAAATCAAAGGGTTGTAGGAGCACAGTAGCCCCCCACCGCGCCACATTTGGGATACCTCCCTGTTCAGGTCCCCCAAGCAGGTCACCTGGATCTGAGGAAGCCACGACACGCACCACTTTGAGTGGTCGTACTTAGAATGGAATGGGACAGATTCGGGAAGCCGGATCGTCTTGATGTTCATGACATGATTGGGCAGGGAGCAGTTGGAAGGCAGGTCGTGGCCTTGTCTCTGCCAGGTCTCGACCAGCAAGTCTGCATCCAGGACCTGAGCCACCCAGCCAGTGTAAATGTCTGGAGGCCAGTTAGAAAGTAATTCAGTTGTGGTTAGAATAATATACTGTAAATAATGCACTGCATATGGCACTACAGTACACATTAAATTGAGATTGTCATTGCATTTGATGATGATAACATTTTACAACCCAAACAAAACACTGACTTAATAATGACAGGATATTTAGCAAAAGGACAACTGTCTTTTTGATGACCAAGTGTAGTTAGGGCGGGGTGTTGTTTCTGTCTGTACTGTGGTGATAGCGTTTCTGCACTTGATCATGAGTGTTACACAATTTCAAAACGGTAGCTGGAGGACAATGATAGTTCTTACACAAAATTGTTGGACAAATTGGACAAAATTGTTGGGGTCCCTCTGTTAATGAAAGAAACCCCACAATGATCACTAAAATCACATAAAACTCACAAAGTAAATACAAACAATATGAAAAATTAAACAATGAAAATCAGGCAGTGTTTTATTTTTGTGGCGTAACAGAATTATCTTTAAAAAAAAAAAACTAATGCAAAATAGCCTGAACAAAGATAACTCTCCTCCCTGTAACTTAATATTTTATTGCACAAACCTTTGAGGGAATCACTGCATTCAAAATGATTTTTGTAACCCATGTGAGACTTTCAGCATGTTTCCACATTCTCAGGTTTCAAGGGTGCCTTCTTCAGTGTTTATATCAGGACTCTTCAGAATAGTCCGATGTTTTGTTCTTATCCTGTTGGAAAACCCATGACCTACAACTGCGACCTAACTTTCTGAAAGTGGGTAGTAATTTTTTAGTAATAGCAATAATTTTTAGTAAAATTCAATTTATTGCTACTTTGGTCAGTTTCTAATTATTTAGTGATCATTGCAGGTTTTTTAAAATTTTATTATCAGAAGAGTACCAACAATTGTGTACACATCCTAAGTAAAAAAAAAAATAAAAAAAACATACAGCTGCAGTTCCCTGATTTCAGTGTCAAAAAGCAATAAATGGCCAAAATGAACAGATATAATGACCAAGAAAAATACCTTACCATCAACAAAACGTTCAGATTTGGCAAAATTTAAAAACATCTCTCCCTGCAGGGACAAGAGCTGGTCCATTCTTTTGTCTGAAGGCACTTCTGGCCTGTAGCCAGCACATAACTGGGCCAGCTGAGGCAGTTTGGAAGCAAATGCAGAGGGCACGGAGCAGTTGTAGAACCGCGGGAAAAGATACGCCAGATGTTGTGCTGTTATTGGGTAAAAATCGGAGAGAACCAGCATTACAAAATTATATATGAATTGAGATGTTGTAAAAAGATAGCAAATGTTCCGAATGTGTGTGTGTGTGTATATTCCTTGCTTTTAGCATCATCTTACAAATGAAGGTCCACTCACTGATATTGAGGAATTGGTCATAGCGGAGGCTCACACACAAAGCTGTCTGGCCATTGACTTTGCCAGAGGACGGGTAGAGGTAACCAAACTCTGGGAATGAGGGGAAATGGGGAATACTGTGGGACAGCCACAGGCCTTGGGAACGGTCAAATAGTAGTACCCCTGTTGGAAGCAGAGAACCAACTCTTAATCTAGGTACAGATTTCACACACACACACACACACCACAAACACTTTCATCCAAGTGTGTGAATCAAAGTCAACAGAAGTTATCAGAGGAATGGTCTTTGCCCTTTCATGACTTTGACACTAACATCATATTGACCAATTCTTCTTCTCAAATGTCCCTGCATTACAAAGGCTGAATATTGGCCTTGAAATGTGTGATAGTTTGACATATTTTCACTAACATACACATGGGTATTAAAACACTGTAAGAAGACCACATTTGGGCTGAAATATTGCACTTGAAAATCCATCCATCCATCGTTTATTATGCTTGTCCTCACTAGGGTCAAAGGTGAGCTTGAGCCTATCCCAGCTGACTTTGGACAAGAGGCTGGGTACAACCTGGATTGGTCACCAGCCAATCACAGGGTACATATGGACAAATAGCCATTGATACTTACATTCAGACCTATGGTCATATTAGTCTTCAATGAACATACTGTACTGCGGGAAACCCAACACAAGCAAGGGGACAACATGCATTACAAACTCCACACAAAGAGGCCAAAGCCAAGATTCGAAGTGATCGTGATTGATTCAAGCTTCGCTACAGTTATGTTCGCAAGTATGGATGAAGTACATGGTTTATTTTATTTATTTTTATTTTTTTACTTGTTTCAGCACATTTCGGACGGTCATTCACAGTTATCTATATCACGCTGTCTCTCCAGTTGTCATTTAAGCAATCCATCTTGTAGCAAAACTTTCAAATTAAAACAGCAGTGAGTGTGCCGTGGATTTATCCAAATGTGAAAGATTTAATAAAACGAGTCATCATCAAATCAGACATGTTCAGCACTGCACAACAAAACCCCTGAACCTATCAAAAGTGCTACCCTCTAAGCAGGGAGACTATAGTCGAGAGCAGATAAATTACCCCGTAATTGTCACATACGTGGTTAGGGCGAAGTCGAGTAACACAAGGCAAGAACATGGTGGACCCAATTGCAGGGAAGCAGGGAGGCAAGGCAGGAGTGCGGGAGTCTCAAAATAATATTTAATCTTCAAAAAGGGAAAACAAGGATATTGGCTAAAGCAAAACTGAACAAAGTCCCACAACAGATAATCAAACCAAAGTAACAAAGAAACACTTGAATATCTAAAACTGGAAACAAACTATGACCTGTGAGTAAGATGTGGAATAGATAGGGAAAATGACACCTGACAATGACATACCACAATGATAAAGACAACTGGTGACTATGACATGGCAAAGACATGTGACAACGACAATGAACCGACAAGAACTGAAAGAAACCAGGGAACTAAATACAAACAAATTGACGAGACAACGAGGAACACCTGGACAAGACACGAGTGGCTGGAGAGAGCTGATTGGTCGACACAAAGTCGACGAGAACAGGAGGACACAACAACCTAATGAGCACACGACAAACATGGAACACAGGGAAACATGGAACAAAACTAAACACAACCCAAACCAAAACACAGACCATGACAGTAATTACATTTAGATTTTAGACCCTTGTTCCCACAATTGTTATCTCAAAACATAATGATCCTCAAAAGTTTCATATTTACCCCAGAAAATTCCCGTGTTTGAGATGCAGCAAAATTTGTAGGCTCATCTTTGGGATTTTACATTTACACCAACTATTTAACAGCACCCATTCCGATGTTCAACCCTGAAAATTATAGCTTCTTGTACTGTACCTTTTGTGTGTCCATATCCTTTGCTGTATTTGAGGACAGGTGGTGCATCATTGTAAAGGCCATAAACAGAGTTGTTTGACTGAGGAAAATACAGCACATTTTCACAATGTCAAAAATAAAAGTCCCAGTCCTGCTTAGATATTTCTTTACACAAAGTGATAACAAGCACAGTCATACTGACAGCAAACGGCACAAAGAAGTGCTGTTTATAGCACTCTATAGCAGAAGCTACAGTTCCCTGTTGGAAAAAAATTATTCTTCCTCTAAACTGGAAAAGTGGTTCTTCAGTGTATAATGAATGAGGGAATAAAGAAGAACCTCACCTTGTAAATGACTTTACTGTAAAGCTGTTTGAGGGTGTTTCCAATTGCTCCTTGACTAGTGTTAACCATGAATTTACTAAGTTGCCAGGTCCCTAAGGAGGGGTCCAGGTACATGTAGTCCACCCCACTACCCACCTCACCAATCTTGTATGTCGGCAGCTTGTAGATGATGAACCTGCAGCAGATTAGACAGTGATTTCATTCCAGAACACACCAAAATGTAAAGGATGAGTAAAGAAAAGAAAAGTAATGTATCAATTAGACCACACAGTGAGGTTATTGTTGTCTGAGTACATAAATAAGCTCACCAGTCGACAGGCTCGCCAGCTTCATTCTGACAGGAAATAGCAGCATCACACACAGTGAGGGCCAAAAGTACAAAAATACTTAATGCTGTGGCCATTGTGACCCATTGGTGTCTACAACTGAGTAGACCCCCCCAAAAAAATTTTTTTAAACAACCTCTAAACCTATGACTGATGTGTAAACCATTTTGAAAGTGGTCACTGCACTGCTACAACCCAATGCAAATAAGGAAGTGATGTGATATGGTCCCATGACAGTGGTTTGGCTGACTGTAGTAATTTTAACACTTTGGGTGGTGTTTACAATACTTCATACTACATGCGCAGGTTTTTCCAAAATACAGCTAGAGATACATGGCTGTAGATGACCATAATGTATCCTATTGGGCATGTTTATCCAAAGGTACCATAAGTTGCACTGGGGTGGAAATTTTCTGTTAAAACCAAAACCTTTCATGGGAAGTTTAGCTGCGGAATGTTGAAAAATATTTTTTTAAATGTTAGTCCAAATTACAGTAGCTGCAATTGTGCGGCTAATTTCTACAAATTGAATTATATTCAAAAATTGCAATGAACACCTTATTTTGTAGGCATGCATCAAAAAAATAATAGAAAGTATTTTTACATATGAGTTACACCATTCCATTTAGGTTAAAAAAGCAAGTTCAGGTTAATTGGTGGCTGGTTTCACACAAGTTATGGTTACATTATTTCTAGGAAAATTTCAATTATTTCCACAGAAGGAACAATGTGTCATGCATGTTTGACCATTGACCTGGATCACTGATGGGTGGTCAGCCATTTGCTCCATTACTAACAGGCAATGCAATGGCTTCCTCCTGCATAAAAAAAAAAGTGTATGTTAGGTAAATTGAAGAACGTAAATTGTCCATAGGTGTGAATGTGAGTGGGAATGCTTGTTTGTCTATAGGTGCCCTGCAATTGGCTGGCAACCAATGGGATAGATGCTGGCTCACCATGACCCAAGTGCTCCATAATTCCTATTTATTCTCGTGGAAGGTTTAAAAGTACGAAAATTGTCATAACAAACAGCATTTCAGATGTATTGTTGTATAATATAATAATGTTTATAAAAAAGAGCCCAGCTTCCCAGCTTCTGAAATAATGAATTTGTCGAACCCAACTCTTTGGATATTTTGCACAGGCTGCCACATCAGTTTATGCAAAGTGAAGAGTCAAAGTTTCACATTCCTGCGTTTTGCCTCGTTCCTTAATAAGTCAACCCCCCCAGCAAAAAAAAGTAATGTTTGTAATGTTTGAATAACAGCTACCCTGGATTCAGAAATGCTCCAGTGGCCTGGGGCAAAGGGAGAACCTCCCTCTCTTCAAAACCACCTCTACCTGTTAAGCTGCATTTATTGCTGAAAACAAACCACTGGTTGGCTCGATGACCAGCTGAGAAGAAGACAAAATGGCAACTGCTTTTGCTCAGGTAACAATTTTAGACTATCGCGCCAGAATTTACATCTACCAACTTTCAGTCCAGCGTTGTCATTCTAACTAAGATAATCTTCAGTCATATGTTGCTGCATGCTTATGACTTACTTTAGTGCCAATGACCACACAACCAAATGCAACCTAGCATATATTAGGACAGATAACAGCAAATATACTGTAAATAGGACAATATCAATATACAATATTCTTATGCTGTTCCATAATAATAATACAAAAATAATATATACATGTTTATGGCTCGTGCATCAAAACATTATTCAATTATATTATCTGTGCGTGCGTGCCAGAAAGTAAAAAGTTGATCATCATAATTTGCACAATGGAATGACAGCTGGCGGCACGGTGGCCGACTGGTTAGAGCGTCAGCCTCACAGTTCTGAGGTGCGGGGTTCAATCCCCGTCCCCGGCTGTGTGGAGTTTGCATGTTCTCCCCGTGCCTGCGTGGGTTTTCTCCGGGCACTCCGGTTTCCTCCCACATCCCAAAAACATGCATTAATTGGAGACTCTAAATTGCCCGTAGGCATGACTGTGAGTGCGAATGGTTGTTTGTTTCCATGTGCCCTGCGATTGGCTGGCAACCAGTTCAGGGTGTACCCCGCCTCCTGCCCGATGATAGCTGGGATAGGCTCCAGCATGCCCGCGACCCTAGTGAGGAGAAGCGGCTCAGAAAATGGATGGATGGATGGATGGAATGACAGCTTTCGTTCACGTGGCAGAATGTCGAATTTGTGCGGACGGGCTACGGCAAGAACACAGTGAAGGTTCTGTGCATCAGGAGACAGGGGGGACACCATGACATCATCGAGATCAAGGCAGACGTGCAACTCACTCTCAAGTCCCGCAAGGATTATCTCACCGGAGACAACTCGGACATCATCCCTACTGACACTATCAAGAACACTGTCCATGCTTTGGCTAAACTCAAGGGGGTAGGTTGTACCACACGACCACCACAATCCACACACAGTAATTGAGTACAGTATCCAAATCTATACATCAATAGCCTCTACTTGTACTGTAGGTCATAAAATGCCTGAATTATTTTGTAATCTATATTTTTATGTGTGTGCAGTTTCATGAATTTAAATGTGTATTATTGTTTAGCGTGAAGTGTGATGGAAAATTCTTGAATCAAAAAACAAATTCACAATATGCACATACACTGAACAAAAATATAAATGCAACACTTTTGTTTTTGCTCCCATTTTTCTTGAACTGGACTCAAAGATCTAAAACTTTTTATACATACACAAAAGGCCATTTCCCTCAAATATTGTTGACAAATCTGTCTAAATCTGTTAGTGAGCATTTCCCCTTTGTTGAGATAATCCATCCCACCACACAGGTGTGGCATATCAAGATGCTGATTAGACAGCATTATTATTGCACAGGTGTGCCTTAGGCTGACCACAATAAAAGGCCACTCTGAAATGAGCAGTTTTGCTTTATTGTGGAGGTCTGAGGGGTCAGAAATCCAGTCAGTGACCACCATTTGCCTCACGCAGTGCAACACATCTACTTCACATAGAGTTGATCAGGTTGTTGATTGTGGCCTGTGGAATGTTGATCTACTCAACTTCAATGGCTGTGCGAAGTTGCTGGATATTGGCAAAACTGGAACACGCTGTCGTATACGCCGATCCAGATCATCCCAAACATGCTCAATGGGTGACATGTCAAGGGAGTATGCTGGCCATGCAAGAACTGGGATGTTTTCAGCTTCCAGGAATTGTGTACAGATCATTGCAACATGGGGTCGTGCATTATCATGCTGCAACATGAGGTGATGGTCGTGGATGAATGGCACAACAATAGGCCTCAGGATCTCGTCAGGGTATCTCTGTGCATTCAAAATGCCATCAATAAAAGGCACCTGTGTTCGTTGCCCATAACATACGCCTTCCCATACCGTAACCCCACTGCCACCATGAGCCACTCGATCCACAACGTTGACATCAGCAAACCGCTCACCCATACGACGCCACACAGGCTGTCTCCCATCTGCCCTCAACAGTGAAAACCGGGATTCATCCGTGAAGAGAACACCTCTCCAACGTGCCAGATGCCATCGAATGTGAGCATTCGCCCACTCAAGTCGGTTACGATGACGAACTGCAGTCAGGTCGAGAACCCGATGAGGACGACGAGCATGCAGATGAGCTTCCCTGAGACGGTTTCTAACACTTGGTGCAGAAATTCTTTGGTTATGCGAACCGATTGTTGCAGCAACTGTCTGGGTGGCTGGTGTCAGACGATCTTGGAGGTGAACATGCTGGATGTGGAGGTCCTGGGGTGGTGTGATTACACGTGGTCTGCGGTTGTGAGGCTGGTTGGATGTACTGTCTGAAATGCCTTTGGAGACGGCTTATGGTAGAGATATGAACATTAAATTCATGGGCAACAGCTCTGGTGGACATTCCTGCAGTCAGCATGCCAATTGCACGCTCCCTCAAAACTTGTGACATCTGTGGCATTGTGCTGTGTGATAAAACTGCACATTTCAGCGTGGCCTTTTTTTGTGGCCAGCCCATGGCACACCTGTGCAATAATCATGCTGTCTAATCAGCATCTTGATATGCCACACCTGTGAGGTGGGATGGATTATCTCGACAAAGGGTAAATGCTCACTAACACAGATTTAGACAGATTTGTGAACAATATTTGAGAGAAATGGCCTTTTGTGTATGTAGAAAACGTTTTAGATCTTTGAGTCTAGCTCACAAAAAATGGGAGCAAAAACAAAAGTGTTGCGTTTATATTTTTGTTCAGTGTATAATGCTAATTATGTTCTATCAGTTGCTAACAAAAGAAGAATATAAACATGACTGAAGGCTATGTAGGCAAAGGATGCAATCATTTGTTAGTGCAATGGTACAGTACAGTGTAGTAATAGCCATACATCTATTTTCGATAAAGTTTATCCTCAATAGGGTCACGGGTGTGCTGTAGCCTATCCCAGCTGACTTCTGGCGAGAAGCGGGTTACACACTAGACTAGACTGGTCGCCAACCAATCGCAAGGCACATTTAGACAAACACACAAACAACCATTCACACTCACACTCAAATCTAAGAACAATTTAGTCTTCAATTAACCGAACTACATGGTTTTGGAATGTGGGAGGAAATCAAAGTACACTGGGAAAACTCACTCATGCACGGGGGGAGAAAATGCAAACTCCACACAGGACAGCCAAAGCCCAGACACAAACCCAACGACCTCTGAACTGTGAAGCGGATGTACTAACCAATATGATAGTAGAATTAATAATTGTAAACCCAAACCAACCAAAGTTGGGAAGTGCACAAGAGAAACCATTTTAGGCTTTTTTCTTGTGCCATTTTTTTCTAGTTCATGTGGTGCAAATTTCTTGAAGATGGCGGCACGGTGGACGACTGGTTAGAGCATCTGCCTCATAGTTCTGAGGACCTGGATTAAATCCCTGGCCCCGCCTGCGTGGGTTTTCTCCAGGCACTCCGGTTTCCTCCCACATCCCAAAAACATGCATGATAGGTTAATTGACAACTCTAAATTGCCCGTAGGTGTGAATGTGAGTGCGAATGGTTGTTTGTTTGTATGTGCCCTGTGATTGGCTGGCAACCAGTTCAGGGTGTACCCCGCCTCCTGCCCGATGATAGTTGGGATAGGCTCCGGCACGCCCGCGACCCTCGTGAGGAGAACCGGCTCAGAAAATGGATGGATGGATGGATGGTTGGATGTCTTGAAGATCCCCTGGGAATGGCCAAAATGACTCTAAAATGGCCACCTCGACCCAAAATGTGTCAATCCTTTGTGTATTTGGGCATGATTTCTTGAGTTTTTTGTGGGTCTACTTATGATAGACATGCAAACTAAATTTCATGCTGAAAAGTGAAAATGGCCTTCGGGACAGAATTTTGAAATTAATTAAATAAATACATAAATAATATCTGGGGTGCGCTATAGAGGCATTTGTAACTTTTTCCCCAGGATGAAAACACCTGCAAAATTTGGCGGGTTTTGTTCTGGTGCTATAAAAAGTCGTAACGCAGTATTTGATGAATTTAGTAATGGTATTAACTATTATATAATTATACAGTCCTATTATAAGAAATCTGATTATGAAGTATAAGAAGTTGTGAATTTTTTTTCAGAGAGGAATTGTCAGTCACAAAATATGTGTAGATCTCTTACTTTACCTGTGTTTTGTGTTCAGGTAAAGACCATTGAGCAGTTTTCTTTGGATATTTGTCGCCATTTCCTGACCTCTTTCAACCATGTGCTGAGGGCCAAGGTTCACATGGAGGAGGTGCCGTGGAGAAGGCTGGAAAAGGTAAAAGAATTACAGAAGTTAACTTGTTTTTTTCAGTGACTGTATAAACTCGTTTACCCCATAAGGAGCATTTGTGGTGACTACAACATTGTTCAGTTGTAACAACAGTAGTAAGTGCAACGACAACAAAATCTGGGATTCACATCTATATCAAATGTGTTGACATGATCCACTGCCAATCATGAATTAAACAGGTTAAACACAATGGACTGGCACTCACACACACACACACACACACACACACACACACACACACACACACACACACACACGAAAGAACCACTACACTTTGATTATTTGTTATTCTGTTTTGATCATGATCCAGAGCCAGATCGTTTTTAAAACACTGAGTTGGTTTGGTATCATCAAAAACACACATTGATTAACTTAAATGTTGTGTGCAAATAACAATAGAAAAATAATTTTAGTTAAATAATTCAACAAAGTACTCTGGTACAGTTTTATCACATCCAGTGATTTCACTAATGGGGGTTAAAAGTTGTACACTTGCTATCGTAATTAACAGAAATTTGTGAAATAAACAGAAAAAAGCTTGCAAAAGGAAAATTAAAACGTTTGATTACCACAACCAGATATTATGCAAATTCAAACAAATGTTGACCTTGTGCTGTGGAATCTTTGGTCCCATACACACAGCATGGCCAATGAGCCCTCACTGATGTTTATTGTTGTTCCAAGGAAAGAAAAAAACCTTTTTCTCCATCACTTGTCTTCACTAGGGCCTGGTGAATGTGCAACCATGGCTTATTTCTTTGTTTTCCTCTTTCAGAATGGGGTCGAACATGCCCATGCCTTCATATATAGCCCGGAAACCTGTCGCTTCTGTGATGTCGAACAACATCTTAATGGTACTGCAACCAACTTTCTGTCGTATTTCTTACTTACGTAGATTGTAGGCTCCAGCACTCCTGCGACCCTTGTGAGGATAAGCGGCTCAGATAATGGATGGATGGATGGCACCCCGCACACTCACTCTCTTACTGTCCAACACTCAGGCATCCCAGTGGTCCACGGTGGACTCAAGGACATGAAGGTGTTGAAAACCACTCAGTCTGGTTTTTGGGGTTTCCTCAGAGACCGCTTTACCACGTTGCAAGAGGCCATGGACAGGTGTTTCTGTACCACTGTCTATGCCAGGTGGCGCTACAACAAGGTTCAAGATGTCAACTTTGATGCTGCATGGTAATGAGCTCATCCAATTGTCTATATCTGTAGCTTTACATACATGCAAACCCTAGAAAACGCTGTGATATTTAACCTAAAATCAGCCCTGTCCTGATAGGAAATCTGTCAAAGATACGATCACTGAGAAGTTTGCAGGCCCATTTGATCATGGAGAGTTCTCGCCCTCTGTGCAGAAGACTCTTTATGACGCACAAGTCCTAGTTCTCTCTCGGGCTCCTGAGGTAAGGCCCCATTTTAGTTTATAGGGCACCCATCAAAATATTTTAAAACCCAAATACTTTTTCTTCTTTGCTAACTTTTTCTATATTTGTCAGAATTAAAATAATTTTATAATAATATGGCCTCTATTAAGGAATAATCATTTCTGTCACAGACTAATAAAAGAGATATTCTTTATATGCTCAGCTGTTTACATTTCATTGCACAATGGTGGTCCCTATTTTTGATTCTAATCTCTTTTTATGTTTTCCTTGAGGCACAATTTTAAAATTTGTTCCTGTACATGTGATGTACCAACATAAAGCCAAATTCCTCGTTTGTGTTGCATTCACATTTTTGGCAATGAACCAGATTCTGATATTAAATTGTATTTATATATTTTTAATTATTACTTTTTTTTTTTTTATTTACCTAATTTGCTGGTTGGCCATGAGAAATCTCATGGTTAAGCGACCTTATCGTGACACGTGACTGTATAAAACAAGTCAAAGAGAAACAGTCAGTTAATGCCTCCCTGCTCATGTATGCATCGATTTACAGGTGGATGAAATAGAGATCATCATGCCCAACAACCACTACTTCACCATCGACATGACAAAAATGGGCATTGAGAACAAGGGCGAAGTAAGTTTGGTTAGTCTATCGGATGGTGTGCGTGATGTAATTTGTTGACTGAAATGTTTTTCTTACTATCACAGGTTCTTCTTCCCCTCGACAACCCCTCAGGAATCATCACAGGAACTGTGCGCAGGAAGCAAGCCAGACTGTGAAGACAAAAGCCCAAATATAGAATATACTGCCAAGATTGATGATATAAAGTACCTTAGTCTCAGAAACAACAACCAATAAACAGGTGTCATTCTTTGGTGAGAAAAGAGCACCGTTTATTGCAAGTCTTTGATTGAAATAGTCAAACTCCAATGTTGCACAAGGACAAATACACACACACACCTGATTAGTTGTCTTTGCAACCAAGTTGAAGCACCACAGGTAGGAGGGACATCATAATTACACACACATTTCTATTTCCAAAGAACCAAGCAAGACCTTTTGAGTTTGGCTTGCTGTATCTGGGAAAAATATAATACTTCATATTTCCAGCCAAGTGGCGAAGTATGGACTCAGCTGCGCAGTTTAGGGCATACACATATTACTTTTTTAGGGCAAATTCAACAGTCAAAGTGTTCTGGTGTTTTCAATCATATAACATCTTATGTACAAATACAAATTTTAAAACCATCACTGGTTCATGACACGCACACAAATATATAACACATTCCACACACACAAATCCCACTTCTGGAATACCACCCTGAACAACATTTCTTGTCTTAAATAAAACACGAAGAATAAAAAATAAAATACAAAACTGAAGCAGCAGAAATAAGAACAGCTAAAAAGGTAAACAGCTCATTAGACCCTTAATGTGCGACCCAGGATTGGGGTCCACGCTTCCGAAAACATATTCAAACTGATCCTGTTTTAAGGTGCCATGCGGCCAGAGAAGTCTCCACCAATGGACACCTGGTCGAGAGTTGTCGATTGTCACTGAGGCAGGGAGCAGCGAGCGCCTGATGACGTGCTAACAGGCGTTGCTCTTTAGGTGTTGGGTTTGCAGGGGCTTCACGTGATACTCGTAGATCTTCAGCGCCGGGCCCAGCTTTATTGACAGGCCCGTCAACACGTCATTACGTGTCATCAGCAGCAGTGACTTGCCATCGATTTCCTGTCAAGTAATGAAGAGATTTTATTCCCATTGACAACCAAGTTTCCTTTAAGTTAAATGGGAGGCAGGCCCAACCTGATCTTGGAACGCTGCGGCTTGCTCTTCGAACCCTGTTGCTTTAAAGTAATTGACGACGTCAGCAACCGCCCAATTGGCTGGATCTGGAAGCTGGCCATTCTCCGCTGGGCTACAGAGAGAGTAAATCCTTCATTACAAGATTCAACATTTACTATACTCTGAAAAACATGCGGAAAAATGCATGGAGGAATCCTAGTCTGCTTCCTGACTACTGTCGAGGCGCCCTTAAGCAAGCCACTGACACCCTGGCTAGGAGGTGCAGCACTGCATGCGTGCCCCTTTCACTCTGATCTCTCTCCTGTGTATACCTGCATGTGTGTGATCTGAGTCTCTGTGCTGTGCAACACAAAATGTGCAGAAGGGTGTAAATATGAAATTATATTTACTTGAGGGATTACAATAAGTATAATAAGTTAAAAAGATTGGTCTGTCTCACAGTTTTGAGGTTCCCGGTAAGACTCTTGGCTCCAGCCTTCCTCTGTGGAATTTGCATGTTCTCCACATCAAGCATGAGTTTTGTTCGGGTACTCAGGCTTCTTCCCACACTCCATAAATATGCATGCTAGGTTCACTGAAAACTAAATTGTCCAGAGGTGTTCCCTGCGATTTACTGGCGACCAGTCCAAGGTGTACTGCGCCTCTCGCCCGAAGTCAGCTGGGACAGGCTCCAGCTCACCTGTGACCCTTTTGAGGATAAGCAGTAGACTCTTCCACCGATCTCATCGGCTACACCGGATCAGCCCATGTTTTACATTTCATAAAAATTTAGTCATCGGCTTTAATGCCCTAATTTCCTAGGTCCTATGTAACGGTCGATAGAATTTGTGGGAAAAAAAACATGCCGGTGATGATACAACTCAAGCTATTTGGAATCAATGCAATACTGCAGTACCTTGTGGGGGAGCATCTACAAAATGATTTAACACGACACAACCTGTCCAATGCAGGTTGTTTGTTCAACAGAAAAATAAGAGAAAAAAGAACAAATTCGCAACTGAGAGATCACTACACCGATGAGTTTCATGACATCATCTCTCTTGGACTGTTTCACACAATTATCACTTTGCATGCTTACTTTCAAACACAATTGAAGCTATTATAAGAGCAAGTTAACAAGAAATAAGGGCGCAAACATGTTTGAGGACGTACGCGACGAGTGGAGAGTTTGTGATAATGTAAATATGTATGTGCTCATCCATCCATCGAGCCATCCATTTTCTTTACCGCTTATTCTCACTAGGGTCGTCCATCAATCCATTTTCTGAGCCGCTTCTCCTCACTAGGGTCGCGGGCGTGCTGGAGCCTATCCCAGCTGTCATCGGGCAGGAGGCGGGGTACACCCTGAACTGGTTGCCAGTCAATCGCAGGGCACATACAAACCAACAACCATTCGCACTCACAGTCATGCCTACGGGCAATTTAGAGTCTCCAATTAATGCATGTTTTTGGGATGTGGGAGGAAACCGGAGTGCCCGGAGAAAACCCACGCACGCACGGGGAGAACATGCAAACTCCACACAGGCGGGGCCGGGGATTGAACCCGGGTCCTCAGAACTGTGAGGGTTCCCCCCCCCATATACTGTAAGCTGCAGCCCAATGGTTAAGCTCATCGCCTGCCACCGTGGGGGACCTAGGTTCAAGACCCCGACTGGACCATCCGCCAACATCTTCCGGACTCACGGCTGTGGTGTCCTTTAGCAAGACACTGATACCCCGTAATGTTCCCCGGGCGCTTCAGCTGCCCCCTGCTCCAGTGTGTTCCACTAACTTGTGTATGTGTTCACTGTGATGGAGAGAACAAATTTCGTGTGCATGCATGCATGTTCATGACAATAAAAGGTGATTCTATCTTCAATACTTGTGTGTGTGTGTGTTGGGGGGGGGGCTACTTGAATCATATTCTTTGTAAGTAACAGCACTCTTTGAGTACAATTTTTAGCTACTGTCTACACACCCCCCTGACTGTAAATAACAAGCACACTCTTTCTTCTCAGTAATCTGAGACTGTACCTTTTGGTGTCAACAGAACCATTTGCCTTGTCTTCCATGACGGCTGTAACAAAACAATTGGGATCCATTATGACATACCTGTCAACCAATGCATGCTCGGAAACTTTAAATTAATTTAAATACACCTCGAACAATGACTATACTATACGTTGTCACAAAACAGCGAGTATGCAAGCAGAAGGTAAACTCACTCAGCTATTATTAAGCAATTACAATACTCTGGCTAAAAGGTAACTTCTCTACGACATCATGTTGTACAAACGCGAATGTACAGGTTTTTACTTACAGTATACGTTGCAATTAAATTTCATCAGATTGTTTTTCTTGTCGATCTTAAAGAATGGTTGACAGGTTAAACATCCATCTTTTTTGTAGTCTTTCAACGACTAGCCGTTTCTATCGGAAAAAAATTGACAGGAAATAAGTGTTAAGAGGAGAAATGTAAAGTAATGACAAGCAAACAAAAGTGCACGAGGAAATCAGAGGATCAGGAATAGTATAACAAAGCTACTATTATCTCAGTATCTAAGAACGCAACGAGATGCGCTATGTGAAAATGATGTCCCTAAACTCACATTTAACAATGACAGTTGAATAAAAAAATAGCAAAATAGCGTCAACGCAAACCCTCCCGCATTTCCATTGATGTCAACTAACTTTAATAGCAAAATACAACGTGGCCCAAATTGCAAAACAGTCAGAATAAATAGAAAGTGATTATCACATACTGTAGCTGCCTTTTCGCATTTATCAAGCTAACATAGACAGTTAGCTGGCTTTGCTAATACAAAAATCGAACATTTTGAATTTGTCCTTTTTTGACAATGAACTTACGGATGACGACAAAAGTTCCTGACTTCCCGGGGTGTTTTACCGGCAAAAAACCGGAAGATATTCATTTGATAATATCAACATTATTCAAAGGCAACTAGCTCTTTATCGTCATAGCTTCCTTTGCACACGTCACGGGAGAATCATGGGAAGTGAAGTTTATTTCATCCATAGAACATGTGCTGTATTTTATGCATCCGCGATATCGAGCTAAATACGCTGTAATCGGACATTGGATCAGGCTCTTTTTTTTTCTTAAAAAAAAGTATTTATTATTGTGACATATAATTTTGTTACATAAAATCTGCTACAGCAAAGACAACCCCTCTTGCAAACACAAAAGAAAGTGAGAAAAACATGTCATCCATTTAAATGATATGCAAAATGTCCCACAACCTAAAGACAAAGACAAAGTCAGGATGATTGAGCCCACGGCGTGTGTGTGACTAACTCGGGAGAACCCAAATTGACTTGTTTATTCAGGAGTGAAGAGGCTCGGGGGGATAGTGCCATTATATACATCACATATATGACAAACATAATTTTACATAGGTTCTTAATGACTCTTTGTACGTGGATTTCACACAAAAATTGTTTGTGGCAGGGTTGACACACAAGGCTTTTTGGACTGAAACATGCTGAAGATCAAGGTGTTCATTAGCAGACCATCTCCTAATGTAAATATCATGGGCGCACAACAGTAGACTTTTCTGCTTAACCCTTTTGTACCAAACTATTCACGTAAAGTTGACGGACATGTATTCAAAAGCAAACCAACTTAAAAGGGCTACGGATTTTACACTGGTATGAGACAAAAGTGTCTGTACAAATCTTCAGGGAAATTAAATTATTAAATGGATTAAATGTTCTGAAATAATATAATTGGCTGCTTCGCGCAAATAAAAAGCCCAAGCAAAAGCTTACAAAACAAATTTGAGTCGGATAAAATATGGCATTAAGTTAACCTATAAAAATTATACTATCAATGGCTCACAACCTGTTTTTTAAATTTTTTACTGTATAGTTTAACATTAACCGATCTACATTTTGTCTCCTTTCCAGGGCATTGAGTACCAAGTCATTAAACATATTTGCAAACTAATGTAAAAGAGATGTTAACAGTTGTTTAATTTAAACTTAAATTTCTCACACCTGAGCCTTTGCCCTGCAGGAAAATTGGCCTCGGTTGTGGAGCAAGGAAAAGCCAAACCTTTCAAAGGACTTCCATGGTTAACTACAAGGGTTAATAGAAATACGGCACAGCATGAAAGTTAAACAGATTATACTTATACTGTAACTACAATGACAACTTTTGTCACTCTGGAGGGAGGCGTGCAGAGGCAAGAATTTCATTTCAGCAACAATAATGAGGGATACCTTGTACACAGGAATCCTTTACACACACACCCCAAAAAAATCTAGGAGAAATACAACTGTGTGAAAAACAGCTTAACACAAACTGCTGACGATGGAAACATTTTTAAACATTTAAAACATCACATCCAAGAGGCTCCAATTTTGTGTTTCATACTTTGCTGCTTCAGTTTGTGATTCACATTACTTCTGTCGTTGTCATTAGTTGGAAGAATCTTTCTACAATAAAAACAGAAGTTCGAAAGAACATTATAATTATTGACTTTTTGCACACATTTGGTTTATTTTCCAATAAGTCTCTAAATGCCTTTCCTCCAGGAAATGTGGAATTTTTTTAAATTGTTATTTTAATCCTGACGCTGCATTGATGAAACACAAATATGGGAGTCGCTGCCCCTCATCTTTGCCCATGATTGTTGTATTAATATTTTTTCACAGACATGATCTTGAAAAATTTGCAAAAAAGCAAGCAATTATCACAGTGTACATCTTGATGCACAACGATGGAAATACTATATGTTATTCCTTCAGTAAGAAGAATAAAAATGTCATTAGATGTTAATTGTTAATATTTGCCATCATGTGATTGTACAGGAAAATGCCGCACCAATAAAATTGATAATACATTCAGTGCTAAAATATAACGACTAATAAAATATAATAAATGATAGGAACAGCTTGAGGGCACTCTACCCTGACACTGTTGTACAAATGTAACAAATGGATGAAAAATAAAACAGCGTCAGCTATAACAAACCAAAAACAGCCAAAGCAAATATGGCAATGACATTTTTTCTTGTGAATATGCTGCTCAAGCACAATTAGCATTTGAAAATCAAAAGGAAAAACTGCTCCTTCAGTAACATTCAGAAAAATCCTGCATCAAAGCACTCGGAACATTTCTGGATGTGCGGAAAATCACAACTGCCTTCCTCATTTTTGCCCTCTTACCTCAAAAAGGTATTACGTACCTTAAAAATATCCCATTCAATTTCAGTTATTAAATATCACATCAGGTCTGAGATACAGCACATAAACATCTCCAATGACTGGATATGGGTGTAACAATGCTACAAATGATGCACTATAACAACATGGCAAAATTCATCTTCATATTAATACTTCAATGCCCATCCATTTGCTTTAAAATTGAACAGTGCAAAATAAAAAATAAACCCATCTAATAAAAATTTCAGAAAGTTCTTCTTGCCCTGTCAAAACATAATTTGGCCATCATCCTGTACTCTATTCACAAATACACATATGCCTAAAGACGACAAAGTTGGGAGTCTTAAATTATTAATAATAATAAATAAACTGTAACCATGTACCTTGATGTTAGCTGTCAGACTGTCTAAAATCCAGTCCACCTTTCTAAAGAGGAAGTTAAAACTTTTTTTTGGTAAACTTTCTGTGACGAATTTAATACTAACAGCTCCAATATTATTACCTACAACACACATTCCGTTTAAAATGAGTAGTCAGCTCAAAATGAGCTTGTCATGTGCTTCTCTAGAATAGTCAAAGCTGCAACAAACAGCTAAATGTATCGTAGCTCTTCACTGCGTGGATTGTTCTTACAAAAAGTGCTGCCTTGAGCCATTCACTCAGTCAGTCACCATTATGGTACTGGTTCAAGTCAATCCTGTTTAAGGGGAAAAAAAAAGGTTTTCATTGCACTTGACAGCCCCATAGGGTCATTGGTTAATAAACGGATGTCCCATGAAACAGCTGCGGTGTAACCTTCATGTAACATACACAGAACTTTAACTGGGCACACAATGTGAGAAGTCTGTTACGAGCCTGATTTCGATTCCTCATCAGCCGCCGCTAGTCATGCAGTATACAAGGAACATTTGGCAGCTCCTGCCTGGTCAAACAAAGTCAACTGAATTTCCGTTGGCCACAACAGTGATCATCTATAGTTGAAACTGAGTTACAACTAGATTTATTAATAAGCGTTTACCCCGCTCTGCACCTGTGCAAAGTTGATAAACAGCGTGCTAAAATCATTGATAATGTGAGTCTCACAAAAAGTCAAGAGATATTTGGCTTTCGGGTAAAATTTCAGGAAGAACTGGAAATTAATCAACCTTTATAGGTGTACTCAATTTGACTATTAACATTTTGAATGCACATGTCCAACTGTTCCATGTTTCATTTGCACATCTTGCTGTTCTCGAGCAAGGAGTTGAACTGCAAAATTCACAACAGGTGTTTGAGCCATGAATCGACCAATATGTGCCCTATTTCAATTAGAAATTCTATTTAAACGGTACTCTCACTCATACTGTTCACATTCTGGCATCATGAAACCAATACGACACCTAACAACTGATCGTTGAGAGGCTTCAAACAGGATGTTCTCCGATGGAAGGGCTCAGTAAACAAATGTCGCAGAGTGTCATCATCAAGTTGGAACAGAGATATAGAGACTGGAAGAGTCACAGAAAGGCAAAGAAGTAGACGTCATTGGAAGTTTCCATGGATACAACGCTGGCTGAATTTTGACGTTCAGCTCCTTGTTAGAGAACATGGTTGTGCAAAAATTACTGAAACAATGAAAAGTTAGATGTGCATTTAAAAGTCAAATGAATTTCACCTGAAAAACATTTATTTCAACCGAAAGCCGAATATCCTTTAACTTTTTGTGAGTGTGCACCTGTGTCTCTTTTTTGATATTTTGGTACAGATCAAGGCACAGATGACATGGGAAGCACGTTGTATTGTATTGTTTTTTTAGCATGAAAATTCCAAGTCTACAGCAAGTTGAAACCTGCAATTCTTTTCTCGATTATTTTTGACAGTTGGCAACAACACGCATTTCTTATGCCTGCCACAACCTGAACCTACAATGTGAGCACTTAATTAGTTAGCTTAACTCGTGTAGAACGAGTTGGGATAAAAATAAAACAGTAAAAACTTAAAATCATACAGTGTGTGCCCAGGGTATCCAAGCAGGTCCTATTCATTTTTGATACAAGGGGGTTGGTCACCATTTTTCAGGAATCCAAGCCAATTTATATGAAGGTGTGGTTTAGCAGGGTTTGGGGGAAAGAGGAAAGGAGGGTAGCTGTTACAGAGCAAAGTTTTAGACGTTGATAAGTGGTTCTTGAGTGGTGCCAAGTCACTTGGCAAGCACTGCTGTGGTGCCCTTGAGAAAGGCACCTCAAACTGTCTGAAGGTGTGCCTTCACTTCCTGCATGCTAACACTGACAATAAGGGGCAAGCCCAAAGATTTGGGGCCCTGAGAAAAACTAATTAACCCTACCACTTCAATGTTGAAAATGAAACATACTATTTTTAAGAGACACCTTCCGTCATGGTCCCCTTTATGGTGCCCCAGTTCACAATATTATGCCCAGGAATCATTGTGTGTACTTCTGGACTATGTTCATGTAACATGTTGAATATACATTTATATTTATTTTATATTAATTTAGTAGTTTTGAGAATGATAAGCATATCGGTGGCTCCAATAACTTGTAGCTGCACGTGAACAACAATGGTGTTGACTCATCAACTTTCAGTGTCAACTAAGCTCACTTGGACCAAATATATATTTTTTTTTTTAAATTAAACCAATAAGCAAGATATTTCCCACAGCCTTTCCGTACAAGCCACCAAGACGCTGAATGATGAAGTCCAAAAGAATAAGAAATCTGTGCAATATCAGATGCTACCATGTATCACCACTTGTGACACTTATGAATAATTTGGAATTATGTTATTTCCAAAAATAAGAATTCTAACTAAAATTGAGAAGTAAAAAATGTAAAGAAAAAAACGGTACAAAAGCTGAGACAGTGGTCTCATATTCTTGTGTTGAAACACAATGGCGTGTCTGCATAATGTACCTGTGTGTAGGCTTCTGTGCTGAACAGCATGTAAGATCATGGCATAAAGGACCTCATTCAGCCGTGTGTAACAAAAGAACAGAGCATTTGTTTCGGACACATTATCAGCCACAGTTCCACCTTAACCCCGTAGGAGAGTGCAAATATCCCGAAACACGTGAGCCCTGATGGGACTCTCATCCACTGATTAGAATTCAGCAAACTCTTTTGCACACTTTTCTGTTTGTGAGACACGAATGTCCTCCTCTTCATAGTCGTCAAAGTTGCTTGTGTCTCCCGGTCCTCTGCACTTGGGTAAGAAGGGTGCTTCAACCTAAGAGAGAAGTTTAAGTTAACTGACAATGCATAGGTATACTATACAATCCTAATTCTACAGTACATGAAGGCAGATGGGAAACAATAATTTTCTTACCTTTCTCTCATATATGGCAATCCAGTCTGTTGTGGAAAACCACTTGTGATTTTTTATGTCATTAACGCCATTTTTAAGATTTCCGAATCTTTTTGTCAAGTCCACCTGAAGCAGATTTCTCAGCAGATCCTTCAGGTCGGAGCTGAAGTGTGAGGGGAAACGTACCTATAGGAGCAAACACAGTCAAACCAAACAAAGTCAAACAGGTGCAAAACATTTTGTTTTGTTTGACAACATAGTCAAGCTGATGTGAAATTCAATTCTTGCACCTTTCCAGACACAATTTTCTCATAGATCTGAATGGGCTGATCAGCAAAAAATGGAGGGTAACCAGCAGCCATCTCATAAATAAGGACTCCAAGTGCCCACCAGTCCACAGCTTTGTTGTAGCCCTGGAAGAGGAAGGAAATATTCACTCTACAACTAAGATGGTTTGTCTTCTATGGTCTGAATTATGTCATTTTTAGATATCTTGGTTAGGTTGTCTTGAAGTCGTCTCTGTGATAAAACAGACAGCCATACCCATCAAATCAAACAAATCATTATTTCATTTTCTCGCTATCTCGTTGGATTATCTCGGTGCACCTATTGTTGTGATCACTGCTAAACTGTGAGACAGTCAACAATCAATAGAATTTTCTTATTCTTTCTTATTTTCTTATTCTTGGGAATTTGAAGCAACTTCAAGCTAAAGCAACTAATCTATTCAATTCCATTCAATTCAATTCAAATTTTATTTATATAGCACCAAATCACAGAAGTTGCCTCAGGTCACTTTACGCATGAAGGAGGTCTAAGAGCACCCTCTTCACTCATTAAAAGACCAACTGATGAGCAAGCACTAGGCGATGGATGCAAGGAAAACCTTCCTCTTGGGAAGAAACCTTGAGCAGACCTAGAGTCTCTCAACTTTGGAACTTGTTGGTTTTCAAATTTAACAAACTAAATATTCAATACAGTTTACCTTGCTGAGGATGATCTCTGGAGCCAAGTACTCTGGAGTTCCACACAATGTCCAGGTTCTGCCTTTTACTCTTTTGGCAAAGCCAAAGTCTGTGACCTTGGGTGGAACAACAGAACCACAATGGAGTTCAAGCATGTACATATGATGTTCTTGAACCACAATATTTGTATATCCTGACAGATTGTTGGCTGTTTTAGTTTACCTGAATGTACCCATGTTGATCAATGAGCAGGTTTTCAGGCTTTAGGTCTCTATAGATGAGGTCTAAGGAATGAAGGTACTCAAAGGTGAGCACTATCTGAGCTGCATAAAATCGTGCGTGGTGTTCACTGAAAGAAGGAATGGAAGACAGTTGGGTGAGTCTACATTTAACCTAATTGTTTACTTACTGTAAGTGCCATCAATAGAGTTATTTCATTTTTCTACACTGACAGGCCATAATGGCTGATACAGAACTGGTGGTAAAATATCTAATAAAGTTGAACATTCTAACATTATAGTGACGGTATGTATAAGTTTCACTCAAGCATATTTTTGTGATGACAGAAGAATAGTAATGACGGCAAAGAAGAAAAATGTGATGATGACCGCGTCACAGCAAACTAGACTTATTGGGTGGAACACAAAAGTGGAAAAATATGGTTTATAAACTTGACACCATGTCCGATAAAGAAAAGGAGATTAAACTCCAAAGTACAATCTGTAATCTCCCTCTGCACGCTAATGACTGCATCTGTCACTCAAGGTTGTATCTACATTTGACTGTTTTCACTATTTCTTTTTTCATACTTACCAATACGTTTTACTCTTGCACTGTATGACAGTGAAGATTTTAAAAATGAAGTCTTTATACAATTTTTTTTTTTATCTCAAATTAAAATTCTCAAGAATGTTAAAATTGAAAAGTATATTCTATAGCCAAACAAGCTGGAACAGATAGTGGTCGAACATAGACCATAGACGTTCCACAGCACCTAGAATGTTATGTAGCATATACCTGAACCTTCCAATGCGTCTGAGGTGTGAGAACATCTCTCCACCCGGCACATATTCCATTACCATGTAGAGGTTTGAGTTGTCCTGTTGAACAAAGAGAGGAAACAGTGGCACAGACATGCAGGCCAAATAAAAGCTTGCATGCAGAGGTCAGCACCCACCTTGAAAGCGTACTCCAATCTGACGAGAAATGGGAAGGAGACGGCCTGCAGTATCCTCTTTTCATTCAGCGTGTGTTCTATCTGTTTCAATTTCACCACCTGCCGTACCAAGAGGCAGCATGACACAAGTGCATTGTCTTTATCACCCACTTGCTTTACATCTGAAACTACCATCTACAATTGCTTTTGGAATAAATTTTTTTAGTTCATAAACCTTTTCCAAGATGAAATTCAAGTACTTTTTAAAGTACTTTTAAGTATTTGTTTAAGCTTGTGCTACATTTTACCAATAAAATATATTAACACAATATATGAACACTGTCTGCGGGCCAGGACTAGTCGACTCAAAAACAGTTTTATTCATCAGGCTGTCAGGAATCTGAACTCTCTGCCCCCTCCACCTCCACCTGAACTCTGACGCCCCGCAAACATATAGATCCACACACACACACGCACACACAACCACAGTCACACTAGACTCAGGGTCGCACTAGCCACTTTAGCGCATTGGGGTTTTGTCATCTAATTTATAAATGTCTTATTTGCCTTGGTTCTCTGACCTAGGCTATGTTGCACACATCACCTGATCTTTGATATTTGCACATTCAATTCATACTTTTTATACTGTATATACAATAATTTATTTAGCTTTTATATTGATATTATTTGTACTGTCTTTTGTAGTACCGCGGGCCCTTGAGTACTGTAATTTCAATCCTCTGTATGTGTTACGCATATTGAAGAATTGACAATAAAAGTACCTTTTAAAAAAAGTAAAATCTTTTTTTTTTTTTTTTTTTTAAGTACTCAAAATGTTTACAGTAGCCTCTCAGACATCAAACATTTTGGAAAAAACCTGGGAATGGCTGGCAACCAGTTCAGTGTACCCCACCTGTCGCCCAGAGTCAGCTGGGATAGGCTCCCACATGCCCGTGACCCTAGTGAGGATAAGCGGTACAGGAAATGGATGGATGCAAGTAACTATAATAAAACTTAAAATGTTACATCTAAAATGATTTGAAAAGTATTTCTTCTTCCTTGCCCCATTAGGGGTCGCCACTGCATGTCATTCTTTTCCATGTAAGCCAATCTCCTGCATCCTCCTCTCTAACGCCAAATCACTATCACCTCACTATATCTATCAACCACCTCTTGGGTCTTCCTCAAGCTCTCTTGCCTGCCAGATTCATCCTCATCATCCTTGTAACAGTATACTCACTCTCTCTCCAAACATGTCCAAACCATCTAACTTTGTCTTCAAAACATCTAAGCTTGGCCGTCCCTCTGATGAGCTCATTTGTAATCCTATCCTACCTGGTGACTCCTAGAGAGAACCTCAACATCTTCATTTCTGCCACCTCCAGCTCTGCTTCTGATTGTCTCTTCAGTGACACAGTCTCTAATCCGGACATCATGGCTGGCCTCACCATTGTTTTATAAAGTTTGCTCTTCATCCTAGCAGAGACTCTTCTGTCAAATAACACACCTGACACCTTCCTCTACCCTTCCAACCTGCTTGGACCTGTTTTTTTCACTTCCTGACCACACTCACCATTGTAGTAGTAAAAAAAAAAACAAGTAGGCTACTGATGTAGGAGTACGTGGTGATACTTAGGATAATGTGACTCAAGTAAAATTAAAAAGTAGTCTTCCAAATAAGCGCTTGAAAAGTTGAGTATTCAGTGAAAAAAGAAAAAAACTATTGAATTAACTGGTGAGTAGCTTGTATTTCATTATTTTTTAACTCGTGCATGAATATCATATAGATTCAAATATATCATACGACTGTATTACTTCAAATATTGTGCCATTTAATGGCTCGTGCTATACAGTTTATCATACACCCTCATATTCATATACACTCAATGCCTGTCTATGGCATTTTGCTTAGTTTGACAGCAATAGCCTCATCTTCTTTCGTAAGACAAAGGTGCTTGGTTATTTTAAATACTCAACATGTAATACTCTCTTGTTTTTTGTTTAGTGTCGCAGTACACTTCAACCGAAAGTGGTAATGAAATTCCCGAAGCCTATTTTTTTTTGAAGAAGAAGAAGAATTGTTTAGTACCTGCCTAACCACTGGTTGTTGTAATCACTATCATCATCATGTCGTCATATCTAATTTTTTTGCGTATAAGTCATGCCATAAAATAGCCCTAACATCAGTTTGTATCATGAAAAACTTGTAAGTTAGGTCATTCATCTCTCAAGGTATCAATGTATTGATAGTTTAAACCAAAAATATACCGAAAACTATGATGCCTAAATACTTTGATAATATTTCAAATGTTTACGAACATTGTTGTACCCTTACAAAGATGGTAAATGATTTTAAAGCTGAGCATGCACGTACACAACGCACACTAGCTGTATGTAGGTTAAAAACAAACAATGACTGTGCAGAAAATACCGTTGTTTGTAAAGTTGAAGTGGAAATATCTCTGAAAAACTTCAATCGTGGATGTTAATAAGTCAGCAGATGTGTAACGATCGCATTACTGATAATATGACGAATCAGTATTCTTGAAATTATGAACTAAACATTTGTTGTTAAATGCCAGTAATATAACAGATGTGTTGTTAAGACTCAGGAGATGCAGATAACATGGAAGTCGTATTTTTTCAATTTAAAATAATAAAATTGAAAACAATCCTGTCAAAACCCTTAAAACCTTGAATCATAGATGTTAGTAAGTCAGCATATGTGTACTAATTGGATTAATAAATACGATGATTCAACCACTCAATTTGTTGCTTTACAGTCTGGGTTTAAAACTACAGGCAAACTGTTAATTACTGATTGAGTTTTATTTTTCATAGAAAACATTAGGAAAATTCACTTCGGAACATAATACAACTTTTTGATCATACTGTATCGTCATATCCCCGTTTTGAGAACATCTGTTATGCTTAGGTCAAGGCTAACTAGACTATTTATACGTACTGTATACTCATTTTGACATGATATTGCGGTTGATAATAAATAAAAAATAAAAAAATCCAGTTAATGGCAAAAGTAACCTTAGCAGGTTTTTGAAATAACTTGGAAATATATTGGCTGTAACGTATGCATGTGGGGGATGGGATGGAGACCTTGGAATTCCGGAAGTTTAGGTATGAAAGTCTCATGACTTCCCTTTCTTCCTGAGGGTGGGAGGTCACTTCCGGCACCACACGATGACGATGACATCACTTCCGGTACATTTCCGGCAACATGTGATGATGTCACATCTAACTTCCTTCCGACAACAACACAACTTCCGGCACCCGGTGATGACATCACTTCCAGCCATCCATCATTTTGACATAAGATGAATAGTATTATTTTTTTCCCCCCCGTTTCCTACGCCAACATGTCCATTACAATCTGCACCAATCACGACTCTCTCTCTCTCCGTCTGGGATGCTCAGAACTACTTCGTCCAGCTCCTTCCAGAATTTCTCTTTCCCCTCTTTGTCACATCCTACCTGTGGGGCATAGCCACGAACCACATTATACATAACACCCTCAATTTCAAGTTTCAGGTTAATCTCTCGAACTGCTACTCTTTTCACCAAGACATTCTTAGCTAACACTTACTTTAAAATAACCCCTACTCCATTTCTCTTCACATCTACACCATGGTAAAATAATTTGAAACCAACCCCTAAACTTCTAGCATTACTGCCTTTCCAGACACAATATATCAACCTTTCTGCTAATCATCATGCCAACCAATTCCTGAGCTTTCACAGACCCAACATTCAGAGTCCTCACGTTCAGTTCTAGGCTCTGTTCTTTCCACTTCTCTTTCTGAGTAAGAACCCGCTTTCCACCTCTCCTTCGTCTTCGACCCACAGTAGCTGAATTTCCACAGGCATCGGTGGCGGATGTTGTTAACCCGGGACACGACCCATCCGGTAGGGCTGCATTTTTATCTGAAAGGTTTTTATCTGTTTTTAAAAGGGGAAGGTTAGACTCCTTTAATTAATAATTTCTAAATCCATGATTCTCAATTTGGACATGGTTAGAAATTGTGACAAATCAAAAGTTGACCAGCCTTCTGGAACATATTGTGGTTAAGTCACAAAGGTCTGCTGTGTTTTACTTTTATCATGTGATAGTGTTCTAAAACAAAGCTACTGGTAAATTAAAAATTAAATACATTTTAGTTTATTTCATCAGCTAGCAAGTTAATCAGTTTTAAAGCAACTGTCTTAAAATAAATATGTTACTAAATTAAACTAAGTACTTTAAAAGCCTTTGATTAAAATGCCAAGTGTAAAAATCTTGAAAATGCAACATTTAAATGAAAAAGTATTTTCAAAAATTCAAATCACCTGTTGAGAGCCATGATTTGAGGATGTATGCGTACACTTCATTAGGTAAACATACTGGCCAGTAAAATTGTCAAACGCCAGACCCTAACACCTTCTACAACACTATTTTATTATCACAATGTTTAGCACCTCTCAGGATTTCAGTGATGACAAATTATAATAAAGAATGCATTAGGATTCTTTTGAAGTTGTCTTTAAGAATCAATTCACCTACTTTTTGTTTGTCCAAGACCTTCATGGCGTAGAACTGGTTTGTTCCTTTATGCTTGACCAGCAACACTCGGCCAAAAGAGCCAGTTCCCAGAGTTTTGAACCTATCGAAGTCGTCCAGGCATGTTGTGCTCTGAGAAAACATGTAGTCTGTGCATATGAAAATTGCTCCAATTCTAAGTTTGGGTCACCTATGAGTTGATGGTTACATTTTTTTTTAAACATCCAAGTACAATTATGCAATCAGCTTCCTTTTATCTCTGGTGAAATTTGCACAAGAGGAAGTAGTTATGCATTATCTCTCAAGGTATCTTCAAAGACTGTTGAGGCAAGAGAAATATAAATCTGATTAAATAATATCTTACCTGTGGTGGGCACTCCCATTTTCTTAAAAAATCTTCTTTGGCTTTAGCTAAGAACTCTTTCACTAAAAAAAGACAGCACAAAACAAAATGTATATATTACACAGCCACATACTGTCGGTTAATATCAAAGAACATTTAGGGTAAAGTGCATTTTAAGGCCAGGCACATTTTAGTTACTGAGGAGGAATGACTACTTGATAAAACAGTGGGGTGGGGGTGGAACTCTTGAACAAAAAAAACACACAGCTCAACAGGAAATTTAAGTGATGCAAATAGCTTTGGTAGGCTTGACAAGATTGGGCAAATTTAAAGAGAATCTGTTGAGCATGTCTTTAGGAAAGAGCTGAGAGTTAACAGAACTATGGGCAGGCTTGGGGGAGGAGAGAGACAAAATGCAGAGCGTAACAGAGACCACAGTGCAGGCATTTGAAAGAATATTGTGAAAGGTCACATCAGACATGAGAAATCCAGAGTCACAGTCACTGAAGGGCTGCCAATCATGAATATAACATACTAAATCTGATCTACAGGGTTAAATTGAACCAAGCATCCACACTGTGACTGAAGATGTCTCAGAGAAAAATTAACATACCAAAAGTCTCTACAAGATCGCCAAGGGGTTTTCAGGAACATTGAGCCACATGGATGGAAGTGATGAGGAAGAAAAAGAGAAGGAGAAACGCTCATGAAGTGTCTGAAACAGCAGTATTTGTGATTCAGGTGGATTCAATGTAACACAAAACAGAATGGCATACAGTACAGTGCCGTGAAAATGTATTGGCCCTCTTCTGAAATTCTTATATTTTTGTTTTTTAAGTTCACTTGGGTTATATTTGTCTGATATTTATATTTGTTTGATGATCATTAACAAAGTGGGGAAACTATGCAAAAATATAAGAATTTCAGAAGGGGGCCAATACTTTTTCACATCACTGTATATGAGAGAAGACGGCATATACCGTATTTTTCGGACTATAAGAGGCACCGGATTATAATGCGCACTACCAATGAACGGGTCTATTTTCATACATAAGGCGCACCAGATTATAAGGCGCATTAAGCGAAACAAAACAGTCAGATAAATCACTTATACACACACACACCATAATATTCTGTTGAAGCACACTCAGTATTACTCCGCGAGGCTCCTCAGTACAGTAGCCGTAATGCTCCGACAATCTGGCTTCGTAGCTTACCAAAGTCATACTAAAACATTTTGCCAGATTTGTACCACATAAAATAGGTTCGAGGTCAGTAAGCACCACCGGAATTCATACATAAGGTGCACCGGATTATAAGGCACACTGTCGATTTTTGAGAAAATTTAAGGACTTTAAGTGCGCCTTAAAGTCCGAAAAATACGGTACAGTACATCTCCTACCATCTGACACAAGACCCGAAACGACTATTTTCCTCCAAGACCTCTGGAAACACGAATAATAATAAAAAACTGTCAAGTATTTTATGTAATGCGAGAACAATTATTGCTTTATTGTTTTCACATTACAACAGGTGAATATTTCTGCCAAGAGTGTGTTTAATAGTTAGGTAGGATTAGGTCAGGCGCTGATCTGATTACACTGGAAAAACATCACAAAAACAGCAGACACAAAAAACACATTTACAGTTTAAAAAAAAAAAAAAAAAAAAAAAAAACATAAAACAATTATGAACACAAAGAACAAAACAAATGAATTTGAAACAAATGTTAAATGCCACTCAGGCAAATTGGAATGTGACCAATAGTACGCCTCTTTAAAGTTTCACAGTTTCACACAAAGTCAGCATACTTTGTGAGATTAGCCAGTGGTGGCTTCACGCGATCGGTCAGGATAGGAGGGGGTGAACATCTCTTGCTCGACAGGGAGTCTTAAAATCTCTTTAACACATTCCTGACAAAAAAATAAGCAACTGCTACGTTTGACACACAAACACAATCAAACTATGGACAAAAGAATTATGTGTATGTGATGAAACAGTTACCCAACAGTGCTAAAATTTAAGTTGGTTAGTATTACCGTGGCGGCATGGTGCTGACTGGTTAGCACATCTGCTTCACAGTTCTGAGGACCGGGGTTCAAATCCCGGCCCCGCCTGTGTGGAGTTTGCATGTTCTCCCCATGCCTGAGTGGGTTTTCTCCGGGTACTCCGGTTTCCTCCCACATCCCAAAAACATGCACGATAGGTTGATTGAAGGCTCTAAATTGCCCGTTTATATGTGCCCTGCGATTGGCTGGCGACTGCTTCAGGGTGTACCCCGCCTCTCGCCCGAAGATAGCTGGGTTAGGCTCCAGAATGCCCGTGATCCTAGTGAGGATAAGCGGTACAGAAAATGGATGGATGGATAGATAGTGTTACAGTTTCAAATTTTACTACGGGATCTCTGAGAGAAGCACTTGTCTTTTCGCTTCTCCTATCTGGTTGCACACCACAACAGCAAGCAAAGAGAGAAAGAAGAAGATGTGAACGGTAGAAGAGAGGATGCCACTCAGATAGTGAGGAAGAGTAAGAAAGCATCTGACTCATAATTTATGGTGCTATGAAAAATGGCGGAAGGCAGCCAACATACTGATAAACGGCGAGTCTGCAGGGGTCCACTGTATTATAATGCGCTCCCCGGTGAGCACGAAGAAAGGAGCCGAAAAATGAATTAATCATGATGCACAAACTGTTAAATACTTTACTTTACTTTAATCTACTTAATTATGCTAGCACTGTATGTTTTTATAAAGTACAATTGTACACGTTACAATTTTTTGGGAGGGAGGAGGCAAGGATGAATGGCATTCATTTTTTTTAAATTTCTTTTCGCAATATCATGATCAGACTGTTAACTTTGGTACTTTTGGTCACTATAATTGCGAGGGATGTTCCGATTCAACATTTTCACTGAAGATCCGATAGCGATTTTCCAGCCTTGAGTTTTGTCCGATACCAGCAATAATCACCATACATACCTTAATTTCTCGTGTATATTGCACATTTTTTTCTCCCCAAAAATTGTCAAGTCAATAATGCGCATTATCTTTATTATTGATTATCATTATTATTAATTATGTATTATTATTATTATCCTCATCATTATAGGGGAAAATGAAAGACTCACTTTTTAAAAATGTATGCCGCCATCTAGAGGTTATGAAAAAGCTGTACACTTTTATTCCAATATACCACCGCCACCTAGAGGTTATGAGAAAGGTGTAGACTTTCATTCTAGTATGCCACCGCCACCTAGAGGTTATGAAAAAGATAAGTGTACCCTACACTTTCATTCCAATATGACAGGGGTACATATGATTGCATATATGTACAGTTGTGCTCATAAGTTTACATACCCTGGTAGAATTTGTGAAATATTTTTTTATTTTTATTATTATTATTTTTTAAATACAACTGAACAACAACCATCATAACTTTCTTTATGGTTATGTTTTGTTTAATGATAATGCTTTTCTGAAATGCTTGACAGTTTAATTTGAATTGTCACGAGTGGATTAAGACTGGACCCAAGAGCAGGCGGAGAGGTTGTGATGAACAGTTTATTGAAAAAAGAGAATGGAAATTGTCCTTGAGATGTGCTGGCGGGTTGTTGGGGCAGAGAACATGTAGCAGGCAGTGACAAGGACAGGCTGCTGGCTTTGCGGCGTGGTGGCAGAAATTCACTTGGCGAGGAACACTGAGGGAACACTGAGGACGAGGAGAAACAAGAGGTTAGAAAGATGTCGAGGAATTACGTAGCTTAATTGGTAACTGGGGACCCGTTGTACCGCAGGAGAAGCTTCAATACTCTGGCGAGAGTTTCTGGGATCTGGCAGGCTTTTATGGAGGTGATAATGAGGGCTGATTGATGACAGGTGCGCAGCCAAGGTGGTGCTTATTACTGTGAAGAGAGAGAGAGGGCGAGAGGATCGCAAAGCGCCACCCAGGCTCCAACAAAAAGGACTGCAGGGCATAGCTCATGATAGTATCCCCCTCTCAACAGACGCCCCCTGGCATCCTACCAGGTTTCCCCGGGTGAGCCGCATAAAAGTCACTAATAAGGGAGTCGTCCAATATGAGCTTACGGAAATCCAGCAGCGCTCCTCCGGACCATAACCCTACCAGTCCACCAGGTACTGGTAACCCCTCCCCCTGGGCCTCAAATCGAGGATGTGCGAAACTGTGAAGGCCGTATGGTTGTCGATGACACGGGGCGGCGGAGGGGGCACGGCCGGAGGGGTTAAGAGCGCAGGTGGAGACAGGCTTGAGTAGTGACATGGAATGTAGGATACATTTTTAAAGACTGCGGAAGTTTCAGTTGGACAGACGTGGGATTGATACTTTTTGCAATAGGGAAAGGACTAATGAAGCGTGGAGTGAGCTTGCGGGATTCCGCCTGAAGTGGGGGGTCATGGGAAGAAAGCCTGACCCACCTTATACTCGGGCGTAGGAGAGCGGAGAAGGTCCGCGAGCCGTTTGTTTCTTTCTGCGGAACGGGCTAAGGCCGCCCGGACGTCTTTCCACACGACCTGGACCCATTTGAGGTGATCCTTAACCGCGGGAACCACCACCACCTGCTCCTGTTCCAAAAATAATGGAGGTTGGAAACCGTAGCAAGCCATGAATGGGGACATACCGGTAGCAGAGCTGGTGAGGGAGTTGTGGGCGTATTCAATCCACGGGAGGAATGGGCTCCAAGAGGAGGGGTTGCATGCGTTAACACAGCGGAGGGACGATTCCAGGGATTGATTCGCGCGCTCCGTCTGGCCGTTGGTCTGTGGATGGTATCCCGAAGACAAGCTGGCTGCTGCGCCCACCGCTTTACAGAATTCCTTCCAGACAAGGGAGGAGAACTGAGTAGATCAGAGAGAGGGCGTCAGGTTTGCTGTTGCGGGAACCAGGACGGAAGGAGGTACTGAAATTTAATCTGCTCAAAAAGAGGGCCCAACGATCTTGTCGGGGGTTAAGGTGTTTGGTGGAACAGAGATAAGCAAGAATTTTGTGATCAGAGTTGAGTTGCCCGAAATCTTGGAATGCTGCCGGGGTCCACTGAAAGGGGGAGCTGGTGGATGTAAGGCTGGTGAGTGGGGATTACGACCATGCTGTAATTGCGGATGAAGCGGCGGTAGAAATTGGCTAATCTGAGGAAACGTAGTTCTTTCTGGGTGGTGGGAATGAGCCAGTCAATGATTGCTTGGATTTTGGCAGGGTCTGGTTGCAATTGTCCTTTGGCAATGATGTAGCCTAGGAAATGTATGGAGGAGAGGTGAAATTCACATTTTTCGGACGTACAGACGGTACGAGGATGCGCTGGAGGACTTGGCGTACATGAGTGCGGTGTTCTTTGGGGGAGCGGGAGACAATTAGGATGTCGTCCAAATAAACAAAAACAAACCTGTTTAACATATCACAGAGGACGTCATTGATAAAGGCTTGGAAGACTGCGGGGACGTTGGTTAATCCGAATGGCATGACCAGGTATTTGAAGTGTCCGAAGGGGGTATTCCATTCATACCCCTCTTGAATACGGATGAGGTGGTAGGCATTTCGTAGGTCCAAGTTGGTGAATATCTGGGCATTGCAGAGGGGTTCAAATGACGGGTCGATGATGGGTGGTGGCGATTTACTTTTTAACGGTGATGTCATTGAGTCCACGGTAAAATAAGAGCAAGTAAATAAAAAGAAAGTACATGCTCAAATAAAGTGCTTAACTTCAGAATAATTATTTGAAAAAAAACTAACAAAATACAGATAATACTTCATGTTTTGATCACATGGGTAGAAGCAAAATCATCCATTGTAAAAATGCATTATACATAGAAGGGTTTTCCAGAATTTTGAGGGTGCGTATTATACATGGATGTGCATTATACATGAGAAATTATGGTACTTTGCTTATTGTGTAGTATGGAATATTAGAAAAGGCTTGGTCAAGTGATATTACTCAAATAGAGAACAATAATCAGCAACAGTAGATATGAGGAAAAAACGGACCCATTTATTATTAACCAATGGGTTACATAAAGTAACGTTGAAAATAAGAATGTATTACAATTGAATAAAATAAAATTATACTAGAAAATCCTGAAAAATTATTTCAATAAAACCAATAATAAAAAAATCTACATTGTACTTAAATTGCAACATAACCACTGATCAACTTAAAACCTAAGCATTGTCTACATTTGAATCGCTTAACGGTCAGAGGACAAAGATTTTTTAATTTTTCTTGATATCTCTAGAACCCCTTCACAAACCACATTTGCCGTTTCAAAGTGATTATATGGCAGATATACAGCAGTTAAATCGATAAATATGATGCAGAATGCACCTTCTGCTTTTTGCTTCCTGCGCCTTCCTGTCTTCGTCTCTTTCCGGCGCTGTGACGTCACACAAGCCAAACATCCTGTTCATTCGGCATTGTGTGCTATTGTTCCTTGCGGTTGTTACGGTCCTCGTATATTTGTTGTCGTATGGTTTAACAATGTCACGATGGTTTATTGTGTGGCATTTGGTTGTACAAATGGTTCAGGCAGCGGCAAGAGTTTTTTGGGGCTTTCCAAGTGAAGAAGGAATACGTGACCAGTGGACTATTTTTCCTACAGCCATCGGGACCTCCACCACCAGCATGAGAACTAAATCTCGCAGCAGTGAAGCGGCGCAGACAAGAGATGAGCATTTCCTTGTATATACGACTATTATAGTTACTATGCACTGGGGAGTAGGAGAAAAAGGCCCACACAGTACTTTTCAGTACTGTTGTCTGTGCTTTTGCCTATATGACGAGCCAACAGACACACGGCAAAGACTTTGTGTGCGGCGTGTTATAACGCTACTCGAACGAGTGGCACACAATATATTATTACTGCATACTATGTAAAAGCTTGTGCTGTGTCACTGAAACATATATGAATATATAATACATATAGTTGTGCTAAAAAAATATTGGTACCCCTGGGGTAGCATTATTTCAAGCCATGAGTGTATAAAAAGACATGCTTTTGACATACAGTCACATCGAGCCAGTGGCCACTCTCTTTTTCTGTTGTACAGCTGCTACTTGGCTGCTCGTCGCCGTCACTGTCTGATCGGCTCAAACATGTACGCTTTGACGATGCCAAGTTCAGTTGGGTGCTCCTGTACGTCGAAATCCTCCTCCTCCACATATTCCAACATGTTGCTCGCGATTGCGTATAGTGTGTAGCGCGCTGTGTTTGTCAATTGCAACGTCACTTCTGGTGGCCCTTGCGGTGGATACAGTAACCACACCCCGGTGTCTTGAGCTTCGGGTATGTTCGGAGAGGACTCAATATGCGTCATAAAAACCTCATTTTTAGCAAAACTATGGTTGAAAACTTGCTGGAAGTTACGTGCATGTATTACATAACATAAACAATGCAAATATGAATTTGAACTGACCCCATAACATCTTTGTCATTAGACCTTTAAATAAAAAATAAATTATAAAACCATGAAAAATAACCTCAATAAATAAATACAAATTATACTTTTAAAGTGCAAAATAAAGTTCAATTCAGTCATTATTAGTGTCAGTATATTGTGGGAACAGCATTTGCTTTGTGAGGCAATACACTTTTGAACTTGATGCAACTGGGAATAAATTTTATTGACAGTGTCGTGGCAGATAGGAATCATGTAGTGAGATTCGAGGTGCTGAGCTGTCGGTGTGTGTGCGTTGTTGAGACTGCTGTTCCTGCTGTGGATGTCTTGACCTCTGAGGGGCAGTGTGGTGCATGCAATGAAATACACAATAGCAGTAACAAACAAAGTAGAAGGCACAATAGAATATTGTTAATATAACTTTTTTCCCCCCTCAGAGTTTGAAGAATATATGCCAGAGAGTATTGTTATAGTGCCTGTTTGTATGTGTTTATGCAGTGTTTGTGTACCAATATTCATTATTTTGAGAGATACACCGCAATTTCTCGTGTATAATACGCACGCCCAAAGTTGACCTAAAAATTCTGGAAAACCCTTCTACCTATGCATAATGCATTTTCACAATGCATGATTTTGCTTCTACCCATATGATCAAAACATGAAGTATTATCTGTATTTTGTTAGTTTTTTTCAAATAATTATTCTGAAGTTAAGCACTTTATTTGAACACGTACTTTTTTATTTACTTGCTCTTATTTAAAAAATTCACAGCCCTACGTTTTTCTAGGAAATGAGAAAACCCACCGTTGTACTCATACTGTATGTTTGATTATCCAAGCAGAATTTGTAAGATGGGTACAATTCTCTAAAGAAGGCCAGGCGAAACATTTAATTTTATTTTAATGGTATTCAAATTAAAATGTCGTGCATTTCAGAAAAGCATTACCATTAAACAAAAAGAAATTAATGATGGTTGTTGTTCATTTATATTTAAAAGAAACAATTTTTCACAAATTCTGCCAGGGTATATAAACTTATGAGCACAACTGTACATATATGCAGTCATACGTATGGAATGAAAGTGTAGGCTACACCTTTTTCATAATCTCTAGGTGGCAATGGCATATTAGAATGAAAGGGTACACATCTCATAACCTCTAGGTGGCGGTGGCATATTGGAATGAAAGTGTACAGCTTTTTCATAACCTCTTGATGGCGGCATACATTTATAAAATGTGAATTTTTTTTTAATGTTCCCCTATACCTATGTCCATCCATCCATTTTCTGAGCCGCTTCTCCTCACTAGGGTCGCGGGCGTGCTGGAGCCAATCCCAGCTGTCATCGGGCAGGAGGCGGGGTACACCCTGAACTGGTTGCCAGCCAATCGCAGGGCACATAGAAACAAACAACCATTCGCACTCACATGCCTACGGGCAATTTAGAGTCTCCAATTAATGCATGTTTTTGGGATGTGGGAGGAAACCGGAGTGCCCGGAGAAAACCCACGCAGGCACGGGGAGAACATGCAAACTCCACACAGGCGGGGACGGGGATTGAACCCCGCACCTCAGAACTGTGAGGCTGACGCTCTAACCAGTCGGCCACCGTGCCGCCCTATACCTATGTATAATGCAAAATATTAACTTGACAATTTTTTTGGGGGGGAATGCCCATTATACACGAGAAATTACAAGTGCCGCAAGTTCAATGTAAATTTTCGTTAGCTTGTTCTTTTTCATTTATAGCATGTTGGCTTTGAGTTAGTGGTTTTTGTGGACAAAAACAAAGAAGGAAACTAAGTCTGTGATGTATTTGAACATTAATAAGGTGTAATTCTTTTGTGATCTGACTTTAGTTTTACAGTGAACTTCAACTGGAGTGTCATTAAACGACTTTAAGCAAGCAACAGTCTTACTCCTTGCTACTTTGTTAGCACCTTAGCAACCTATTGTTGTGAAGTCCTGGAGCAGATCCGGCATGGAATAGACTGCTGGTATAAGAGTGGTCAAATCTGAGAGTTCAGAGCCATTCTGATCTCATCCGATATTTGTTTTTTTGCTGATATCGAACCGATTTCAAATCTCAAAATAGGGTCGGGACACCCCTAATGAGTCCAACATGAAATGTTCAATAACCCTTCAAGAATGAATACAATAAAGTTCTCCTATTTTATGTTTTGTAAACCAATTTTCCTTCTCACAAAATCCAGGACAGAACTAATCCAGCTCACATCCTAAAATGTTGCAAATAATTCAGTTTACATGTGCGAGATGCAGAACACTTACTGAACTTATTCCACATGATGGTGAACTCGGAGATGTAAGGCACCTCACTTTCTTGTCCTCTCTGCTCTTGGCTACTTTTACGACATCTGTGAAAAAAGCGGCTAGCGAACGAATGATCCTTTCCCTGGGCCATTGAGAGATTTTTTTTTTCTATGCTTAATAAGAGAAGAGACTCAAAGGCAAAACACAGTTTCCAGACAAGGGACCAGATGAGAAATAGAAGCTTCCTGTATGCAGTCAAATACTCTGCAACACTTGGCTAACCACATCAAGCTTCCTGTTCAAGCACTCCACTTTAGTTTCAGTGACCATCCCTCTGCATGTTTTCTTATGCTACACTGTGTCATCCGCACTGAATTTGCAATGCGCATTATGTCCAAGACTTAAAAGAAGACCTTTAACCTACTGAAATACTAAATATATCCTAATATTAATTATATGCCTTTATGATGAATAATTAAAACATTTCATGATTTAGTCCAACCTCAAAACGCGCGTGCGTGTGTATATACAGCGGCTGAAATAAGTATTTAACACATCACAATCACTAAATATTAGACTTTACGCCGATCTGATCGGTGTTATCGGTATCGGCCGATAATTAGCATTTTATGCTGATCGACTTTCATGTCATAATTCACCAAACTGATCAATGACGTAATCGATCGGCTCCGCACAAGACATTTAACTCCGCGTCGCCGTTACATATGAATCCAAAAGCTTGTTTATTTTTAGCCTTGTCACGTGTCTTGTGGCGCAGTACTGTAACTATGTGACGGCCAATCAAAATTTTTTCAATCTTGTCAGTTAAAAACACTTCATCGGTGTGGGACTGTTTTGTGGTGTCTTAGACAAACAACACGTAAGTCATTTGCAGTCTGTACACAACTGAAGTACGTTGTGGGGAACGTCATCAAAATGCTTAACACAAATTTGATCGGGCACCTGAAGAATGTACACAAGGAGGAGCATGCCGTGTTCAAGCAACGCAACGTGAAAAAAAAAAAGGAAAAGCCAAACGGACGCAAACTCTGGACAACACCCGTCCATACAAGTGCGAATGTCAGAGTAAGCATGTCATTAACAGTATTTATTAAAGTAATTTAATTACAACAAAGTAACTTAATTACAGTAAGATAGCCCCCATTATTTCTGTCATGTAATGTTGACCTGACCTAAACTTGAATGCCCCCTAGAGGTCATTGATGTTTTAACTTTTGTCTAAAATGCTAGAGAATAATTTTGAGCTGGCATGGGTTCCAGCACGCCCGCGACCCTAGTGAGGATAAGCGGTACAGAAAATGGATGGATACAGTACTCAGTATACAGTACACAAGACAATAAATGAACAAGTCATAAAGTACACAAGTATATACAATAAATGAACAAGTAATGTAAATGGACACATTGCTCCATCTTGTGCTTGAATCGGTTATCGTTTTTTTAAAACTTGCTGATCAGTGATCAGCCCCAAAATCCTGATCGTGTAAAGCCTAATATACACACATATATACATACACATACATACATACACATGCACCCATATATATATATATATATATATATACACATACACACATGTACGTACATACACACACACAGTACATATACAGTAGATATATACACACACGTGTATATATATATATATATATATACACACACACACAGGTGTATATATATATATATATATATATATATATATACACATATGTATGTATGTATATATGTGTATATATATATATATATATATATATATATACACACACGTATACGTAAATTTTCATAATAGATTCTATTCTTTTTTCCCCCATAAATTGATTATTATTTAGTTACTGGTTTAGTCTGTAATATATCAGAAAATAGGGCAAAGTATTGAGCATGCTTTTCCAAAGTAAAAGCAGATGTTTGCAAATGTCTTATTTTGATTAAACAAAGAGAATCAGTCTGCTTTCATGAAAAACTACAAAACTCAAGAGAATATTTACAGGTGAGTGTGTCCACACTCAGACGATTTGGACAATTTTAAGTTAAATAATGGCTCTAAACAATTAATCGATTAGCAAAATAGTTGTTGATTCATTTGATAATCAATTAGTTGTCAATTAATTGCTGCACCTCTAGATCGGTACCCAAGAAGTAGCTGTTTCAAAAAGGTTGGTGACCTGTATTAGTTATTTTGTATGTACTTTTTGTGACATTGAGTGTCCAGAGATACAAATTATGTGCCTCACTAATGGTTGGGAAACGCATGTAATTGACCCTTTGGTGGATTTTTGTAGTGGGAAACACTCAAGATGATCACGGCAACAGTGTAGCTGTACACAGTGGGGGGTTACTCATTGAATATAAAATAAAATAAATGCTAATAAGTCGGACTTCCCACTGTTTTCATATTAGTAAAGCGTGAATAAACGACTACACTATCTACTAGCTGAACATGCCAATGCCCTTCCCAAAACGATACTTGGTCATATACTGTACTGGACTGATAAGAGCAGCGCAGCATCAGCTAACACTGGACAACAAACTGCTGAAGGCTGCTCATCGCACACATAACATTACTGGACAGGACAGTACAGTACAGTACAGTACGCGCAGTCACGCTGAACAACGCCTCAACAATATCTAACATTGTAGACGGTGCTAAACGGACGATGCTTACCGCTTTCTTGTTCATTGCCTTTCTTGGCAGTAGTTGCGTTCCCCATCGCCGGTGGACGGGGCGATGCACAGCTGGCTAAGAGCGACGATGATGGTGATGGTGGTGGTGTGGCTAGCTGGTGAGCTAGCAGCTCCTCCTCCTCCGTTAGCGAGCTAACAGATTTCAACCAGCTCCTCGCTCGGCGAACCACAACATCAATATCCCCTCGTAGTCAACAGATGTGCTGTGCTCTCAGACAAAATGTCTGTTCGCATTCAAGTGCGCCTTCGCTGGAATGAAAACATGATCCAGACTTTTCACCTCTCCCTGCTGTCGTTCTATGCTGCGTTCAAGTCGTGTGGGAAAAGCCGTGTGAACCTACTTGACGGGTGAAATGGTGCCTTCAGGTTTAGTCGAAATTCTTACGTACTTTTCACATCTTTTATATCGCGCAGCAATAAGTTTGATATGTGGCGACTTGTTAAAAATACATTGACCAAATTAATACCGTTACTAATATCATTTCCACTCATTTATTCATTGTTTTAGCTCGGGCACAATTCTGTCGTTGATAAGTATTACTGCACACTTGAAATTGTTTAATGCAGCACCTACCTGTTTGAAACTGAGAGCTACTTCTTGGATACTGATTAATGCGAAGGGCCTATTCACATTCACGTCCATAGTTACACCTCTATGAACAATTAAGTCATCGTTTAACTATAAATGCATGTTTTTGGAATGTGGGAGCCAGAGTACCTGCAGAAAACACATTCAAACATGGGGAGAACATGCAAACTCCACACAGGTAGGTTGGAGCCAAAATTTGAATGCCAAACCGCAGTACTGTGAGGCAGACAAGAATACAAATCAGAGCAAAATCCAAAGTCTAATTCTATTATGACATTTGGTATTACAGACAACGGGTGTTGAAAAATACATTATGTAACAGATGCTTATTTATAATGGTATAAAATTTGAGAGTGGAATGTTTTAATTTCATCAGAAGACTGCCTAGTTTGCAGTGCACCATATTTTCAAGAAAAAGGTTACTGTATTTTGCATGTACACTTAAATATAGCATTACTTTGCATGTACACATGAATATAGCGTTAGTTTCCCAAAAAAAACACATAGACACAGACATACTGTAGATGATTATAACCTGTATATAGTGGCCTGTTACACCATCCTTTTGGTGTTTTCATATAGAGTAGAGTTGAGCAAACATTTAGGCTCAAGAGCCACATTTAAATTTTAAATGGAAACATAAGACATTTCATTAATGAGGTAAAACATTTTTAAATCTGTGTATGTAAAATACTTTATTTTACTAATAAAATTGTTAATATGTTTTAATTATGTTATGTATATATAAACCTTCCATCCATCCATTTTCTGTACCGATTATCCTCACTAGGGTCGCGGGCATGCTGGAGCCTATCCCAGCTGACTCTGGGCGACAGGCGCGGTACACCCTGATTAACGAATTATCTAATATAATAAATAATAAATAACCTTAAATGTATTTTACCACAATCTTTTATTTTATTATTTACAATAAATAAATTCAGCAACTGTTTGATTAGATATTGAATAAAAATACATAAAAATGTGTAAATACGTTTTAACTAACCAATTAAAGGGGGAAAACAGCTAAATAAATGCATTAGAGACACACCTTGCTTCTCCAAAAATGTAGTGTGGATGCATAACAATAAAATATGCATCTAAAGGTTAGAACAATGAAATATGGACTGAATACTACTACTATTACTACTAACAATAATAATAATAATTATTATTATTATTATTATAGATTTATAGAACACTTTAGGTTGATAACTTAAATACGTTTTGTTTGTTTGTTTGTTTTTTAGCACGTGTTACTGTTTGTGACCCATTGGACCCCAAAGCAGTAAAAGAATGTGGGAGTGATTACTTAGTCTTTATTGCAAAACAAAAAAAACATTGAAACGCTATAATATGGGACTTGACTCTCCTACTAATGCTAGCTGTTCCTCTTATTTTACTGGGTTATATCTATACAGCTCCATTTAGTATCTTAAGGTTACATTTTATTTTTTGATCATAATCGGAAAAGGCTCCTAGTCATGCATGGTACCAACTAATATTACCAAAAACAAAGGGGTGGAGTTGGCTTCAGTCATGCTTTTAGCAAGAAAAGATAATAGCAGCATGATATTTAAAAAATAACTTTTAAAAAAAAGCATCTAAATTTGTCCTTTTTATAGTTAATCATTACGTAAAAAGGCTATCAAATAATTGTGGGAAACAAAGAAGTAAATTTACTCAACACATATAGCTGAACTTCCTTAAGTACAGTATATTCTGTTTCAAGCATAATGTAGCCTACTGTATTATCAACCAAATAAATAAATAAATACCAAAAATGTAGCATCTATTGTTAACTCACTTTTGTTTTCTCTATTTAGTTCAATTGATTCTTTTAGCCCTTTTTTTAAAATCATCTCTATTATGTACAGTATTTTCTGAATATCCCTAATATAGCAGCTATGGCTTCAGGTTAAAAGTTGCTCACTGGTTTCAAAAGCCTGCATTCAGTGGGTGTTCCTCCACCTGTTCGCTGCTGATTTCTTTCTTCACCTGTTAAATCTGTTATTGTCACAGCTATAGGGCTGGAGGCTACAGCAGCACCTCCAATGAACATATCTGTGATTATGGCACATTTTCCCTCATCTTAGCTGAGATTTTTCAATTTATTTGCACTCTTTTTTTTTTTTTTGTTTCTCCATGTTGCTTTCACTATGCCGGGACTCTTCTACATGACTCGGAAACTAACAGCGGGAGCGACACGGGACATTTTTCGTACTATTTCCTGAGTGGTTCAGTTTACTGTCTGTGTTATAGATGGACCAATGGGCCACCTTTTCAAAACTGTCCAAACTGCAGGGAGTATTACTCGAAAAAACTGTGGAACTTCCTGATTTAATTAGCACAGTTTTGGTGTTGAAAGTGACCTGATACTTCCAGCGTTTTTTTTTTTTTTTTAAACTGAAAATAAACACACACACACTGCAAAAACACAAAATCTTTTTAAAAAACAAAACAAAATTAATCTCCTTGTTTTTACAGTTTTCACTTGTTTCAAGTTATTTTTTTACTTGAAATAAGTCGACAAACCAGGACAATAAGTTTTTTTTTTACATTCCACTGGCATTTTGTAATGTAAAGATTTTGAGTTTTTGCAGGGCATGTCAACTTTTTCTGCCCCATACTCTTAAAAAATAAACACGTACAAACACACCCTATCTACCCTAAAGGAGACATTTCATATCTATCAGATACACTGGGCCAAAACTCTTTGCTAATCAATTAGCTAGCGATAGCTCCAAGTGTCTAAGTAGCTTATTACCTAATACCTACACAGCACGCACCATTACAAGCCCCTGCCGAGTCAGTGCTGACACATAACATACAGGAGGAGGCAATGAAGCATCGCCGTGTGGTCAACTGTCATTTTATAGATTGTGTCAGGGTTGTAAATCAATCATTACCTGGTCATTAGCGTTAACATAGCTGGAAATGTGTGTAGCTGTTTTGACCATAGATATGAAGACTATACACCCGCAGACTATAGACTATAGACTATACACTATAGACTATAGACTATAGCAGCCCGGCTAACCGACGTGCCTACGTGGAGGCCATGCTGGGAAGGTCGATGTTCCCTTCAAAGGCAATGCATGGACATTGAAATTAAGTCATAACTTGCTCATTTCTCAACCGATTTTTACAAGGTTTACTTTGTTTGTCAATGCTAAAGCGTGTGCTATCGCAACAGAACATGTTTAAAAAAACAAAACTTTTTGCAAATTAATTTGAGGACGAATTCATAGGGTGGGCTAAAGCAAGATATGGGTGCGCTTGAGCCCACCCAAAATATGTCTGGCCTTGCCACTGACTTACTGGAGCACCAAAAACAACCAACAAGGCAGAATACAATATGGAAGCAAAACAGAATGCACACAGCAACAACTCGGGACAAAGGAATGATCCAGCACCAGCCTGAAGTGCTGGTAGGGTTTAAGACTGGGAGTTGATTGCTTTCCTCCCAGATGTGCACCTCCCTGCTATACTCCTACCTGCGCTGCTTCTGGAAAACTAAACAAAGCACAGGGAAAACTGATAGGGAAAGAAAAAGCAACTACTCAGACAGAACATGACAGCACTTTTCAGTGGGACGACTCACAAAGTTCTGAACAGAATCAAAATTAGAAATCTATTTTATTGCTATACTTATATGAAATACATACAGAATCACATTTTACAGAGAAAAAACAATACCAATTAAAATAATATATCCATCCATCCATCCATTTTCTGAGCTGCTTCTCCTCACTAGGGTCGCGGGCGTGCTGGAGCCTATCCCAGCTGTCATCGGGCAGGAGGCGGGGCACACCCTGAACTGGTTGCCAGCCAATCGCAGGGCACATACAAACAACCATTCGCACTCACAGTCACACCTACGGCAATTCAGAGTCTCCAATTAATGCATGTTTTTGGGATGTGGGAGGAAACCGGAGTGCCCGGAGAAAACCCACGTAGGCACGGGGAGAACATGCAAACTCCACACAGGCGGGGCCGGGGATTGAACCAGAACTTTGAGGCTGACGCTCTAACCAGTCGGCCACCGTGCCGCTAAAGTAATCTAATAAAAGTAAAATAAAATAAAAACAATATTGTCTTACTGTACTGCATGCCTAAAGAAAGGTATTTTAAACAGCTCTGTAAATATAGAAATAGAAGATGCAGTTCCTTGAGCTCAAAAGGAACTGTATCCTAATATTTGGAGGCAATGGACTGCAAGGCTCCATCGCCTTCAGTTTTTAATTTCCACTGACAGACGTTAAGTAAAATGCAGTTAGCAGACCTGTCACCTCAATGACCTAACAGGACGATTAAAAACGACACCAAATCCAACAAGCATGGAGGAGCCTGACCCTTGAGAGCTCCATTGGTGACTGAAAATGATGATAATAATAATAATAATAATAATTGTAAATAACAACAAATGTAAAAGGCTCCTGCAAAGAGGAGTACAACAACATAGCGATCATTGCAGATCCACAATGTGTTAAGATGCGGATGACACGTCAATGACCTCTGATTAGGACGCGCCCATGACCGCGGGTTGATTTTAGCACCACGGTCAGCGACACTGTTGCTAGGTTGCTTCCAGTGTTTGCATTCAACCATCTGAGAGAAAGAGCCACGTTGACACCCCCATAATCAAATAGACTCCACGACCACGAGTAAAACTAAAACTAATGTGCTTGACAAGACTCGTGTGTTTCTCTATTTTACTGTTAAAAGTATCGGACGCGTTTTGTGCTGACGGGCGAGAAATGACAAACTTCTGCAATTCAGGTAGCTTCACCCCCACTCTCACCGTGAATGGTTTCGTCCATGGATTCGCTCCAGTGCACTGCACACTACCGGATTTGAAGAACAAACAGATTTCTTTTTGTTTGTGTGTGTGCATTTCAACCAGTATTTTGTGTTTTTCTGCATAACAAAAACACCGATGCATTCTTGAAAATACTCTCGGTACTGGGTGGTTTCTCTGCGCCTTCGCTGGGACTCAACCAAAGCTAAGGAGCTGAGCGACCAGTGACTGGAATTAATAAGGTAACGAGCTACTTCGCCCCCCAATCCTTCCCTAAGATTATAAAACCGAGCTAATTGTACACCCCCATTGTCGCTTCCGCATCACCAGATAGACGCACAGCATTTGTGTGTGAATGTACCGTGGCTAAATGAAAACACGGTGAAGCTTCATTTGTATTATTATTATAATTTTTTTTTGCGTAGCAGCTATGCTGTTTGATAGCAGCACTGTCTGATTGTTTCTTACGATGAGAACCCCCAACCGGACCTGGACCAGCGAAGAGCTCGATAGCTGTAGCACGCGAACAACTACAGTACTGTACTCTATTCGCTAGTACATCTGCTTAGGATGTGTGACATTGAATTTGCAGAGACACGGATTGCCTGTGTATAGAACGACAATGAGATTAAATTTTTTTTAAACAAAAATAGAATTAAACACTATGAAAGGGCATGGCCCTCGGTGTTTGCTGTGACAAGCAGAATCTCCATCAGTTTGCTTGTTAGCTTAGCCTGTAGCTTGGCTGGCGAGGACCCTTAAAGTGACCTGCAAGATTAGCAGGATTCTAAGGCCTTATATCTTAATTTAAACATATTCACGGGATGCAGTGTGTTTGTATAAGACACATACACTGGTGGATGTCCACATCTTTTCCCCCTTCTGTTGTGCAGTATTCTAATACGTGTATTAGGAGCAACCAGGAGCATTTATTTACACAACCGAATAAACTATCAAATGTTTATTAGTTTAGTTTACAGTATCTGTTATGTTATATTTAAGATAACATGTATCATAACAGTATCTGTTATGATACATGTTATTGTCTTTTTGAAGCTCTCACTGAAACGTTCAGAACCTTAGATATGTGCCTGTAACCAACGCCATCGATTATGTTTGGCAACAATTAGTTTGTGATGGGCTTGAGATAGCTCTTTGCTCTTACCCATCATGAGACGTGTCTCAACTCACACCTTGGCAATGAGACCTTTTTGTAGGCCATCAATTAGGACTGAACCGGCTGATATTCATTTGCACTGACAAGGGGCTGGATTGCTGTTTGATTATTGATAGATTTTAGGTGTTGTCTTGGCTTTTCAATACTTTTTCCGTGTTTCATTTCACATTTTTATACACAACTTAATTTCTGGTCTTATTTTTTCTACTTTCTTTGTACATATGGATTACTTGGGTTGTTCCCAACATCTGGTGAAATGTTCTGGTCAATAGCACCTTTGGAAGTATATTTAGTGAGAAAAATGGTGACGTGTTAAATACTTATTCCAGCCGCTGTATGTTATGGTCTGGACTGCATGCAGTGCATTGTTGACCTCATTACATTTTTCAAATTATGTAATATGCTTTAAGGCTTCAAAATAGTTTGTAGTAAGGTTAATCTTAGTGGCAGGCTTGTTTTTACACATTATGCAGTTTACAGTTTATTTGTTTGGTTTATTGTCCTTATATACACTGAATCAAGACGTGGAGGTGTTGCTGCACTATTAAATATACAGTGCAGTAAAACGAACGTGAGTCACGTCCATTTTTCCAGGGGATTGCATTAGCTTTGCATTCAGGTGTCTGTTGGAGTAGCTCAGTGCCCTGTGGGGTGAGAGCTCCTACACTTGTTTCTCCTTGTGCATGGAAGAAGCAAGTACAGTACATTATGTTGATTCTTTATGCAAAATAACTCATGAACACAGCATTTTATCTGAGATATTGGTGATGAAAAGCTTACTGTCACCAGCTCACGACTGTTTTTTTGACAAACCTTCATACATGTCCATCTCCTGCATATGCTGGAAGTTTGTTTTTAATATACATGCATTATTCATTTCAAAAGTTTGAAAAACTGATATGCCTACAGAAGTGAAAAAAAATCCTGATTGCTAACCTTCAACCGGATCTGTACTCTGTGTTTAGCCCATGTCGTTCATGGGAATTTGTTAAGTAGTTTAAAAATGTTTAATCCCGCTTATTAACAAACAAATAAGCAATATTAACACATTTGGAGATGCAATAAAGAATAAGGTTTATACAATTCATATTATTAAATTATGATGTTTGCATTCAGTCAAGCATATGCAATTAAATTAGTTTTAATAAAGCTGTTAAATCTGTTCGAAGATGATGGTTGTCTTCCAATTTGTCCAGATTAAAAAAAAAAGTTTTTTTAAAAGAAACTAATTGAAATAAAATAATCTGCTCCATAGCCATACTGCGGCCATCATAAAACCTTTAACTATAAAATGTGTAAAAATATGTTAACCCTTGTTCGGTAAATCTTGAAAAATAAAACCCTATATACAGTGTACTTCAAGTGTGACAACGCTTATGATGCTGCTGGACGAAAGTATTGAAACACTGCTGCTCTTAATAGTCCTTGCTCAGGTTGATCCTTCTTTTGGAATGCAGTATGTGTGTAAAGGAACCATAAAAACAAGCAAAGCACATGCCAATAATTAATCCTTGAAGTTTTAGACAACTTAAGAGCTGTATTTTCCATGAAATGTTTGAGCAAATTTCAAATTGTATGGGCTTTAAAGGTTTTACTCTATTCTCTCCCAGTGCATTTTGAATAGCTATTTACTACACAATCAATGAGGTCCAGTGAAATAGGGAATACCAGAGAATGTTAGCATAACACAAAGCTAAGTGGTGTTTCCCCAAGCCTCTTTTTTGTTTCTCTTGTTGGAACTCACTGCTAAGATGTAATTTAATGTAAGTAGGGGAAAACATAAAACAAACATAAATCAACCCCCTCAGGGGACGTTTTGCTCCTTCTTGAAGAGACTTGCATGACACTGCTGAAAGAGTCTACTGCTTCAGCTCAGCTTTTTCTGACAGTTTGTAGAGCTTCTTGTGATGCCTTTCTGGAGCTGCTTTTGATAGTTAGAGAGGTTCGCCACAACCATATGATGATGATGTTTCTGAGTGTACCTTAAACAAGCTCCTGATATGAATTTTAAATGTTTATGTAGCCTTTGTCCTGCAGGACACGTACCATATGTACTGTATTCCCCTCTAGAAAACACTATTGGTGCAACAGTACACAATTGGATTGTAGTCACTTGTTGTGCAAAGCAGACAGCTCAGCAGTACAGCACTCTGTCAGATAAAACATTTATTTGTAATGGATTTGGCCTGTGGAATAGAGAGATGCTTATGGCAGCATGAGTAGATAGCTGTTAACAATAAAGCGTCTTTGTGTTGAGGCCGAGGATGTGCATGAGCTCAGAATCCATTAAGGCTTGGCACCACAGGTATCTATGTGGCCCTCTAGCTCCCTCTCTTGTTTAAATTTAGCTACTGCATAATCTTTGACCTGCAATGTAATTCTGTATTGTAATTAATGTCTTGTAGTAGTAGTGGCTCAAACAGGGTCCATTAGGCAAGATGGGCAGATACTAAGGGCGCCGTATCACAGGGGGGCATAAAAAAATCCTTCAATTTACAGGAATTATATTAAAATGAATTATTGCTATAACCCTTAATTTGAAGTCAAAACATTTTAATTTTAAGGAAAATAAAAATGAGTCGATTCCAATTAATATAAACAACTAATTAAATGGTTATATAAATGCATACGACTTGTATAGCGTTTTTCAATGCACTCAAAAATACTTAATAGTCACACCCTGGTGGTGTTAAGATACTCGTGTAGCCACAGCTGCCGTGGGGCACTCTGACAAAAGTGTGGCTGAAATTCTGCACCTACAGCCCCTCCAACCACCAACAACCATCCAACCACATTCATTTATAGGCAATGTGGGTTAAATGTCGTGCCTAGGGACACAATGACGACATGCTTGGCCAGGGATACAGACCGGCTACTCTCCGGTTAGGGCGTAAACCTACCCTCTGCTCCACACCGCCCCAAATAAACCGAGAGGATCAATATAAACGCATTCCGCCAGCAAATACAGAATGGGGCAAAGAGGCTTTGTAAAGGTACTGTTGTTGCAACGGAACAGATTGTGCAGGACTGAATAGTCCACATGAGCCCGAAGAGGCAGCCGGTAAGTACGCCTGTCATGATAGCAAATATTTTATGATGATATATTTTCCCCAAAACTATCACGATAAATTATAGTATTGTTTTGTTTTTTTATGCCACTGGTATAGTGGTATTAGAGCATAATAATTCAATTACAGCGGAACCTCGGGTTATGAACTTAATCGTTTCCGTGACCCCGTTTGTAACCTGAAACGTTCTTACCCCTTATTTAGTGAACGATAGTTGATATAATAATTATCGTGACAGGCCTACTTGTAAGGCTCTTTTCTTAAGATCAAGAGACTATGTTCACACTGCAGGGCCCACTTCATATTTTTTTGTTAATTCCAATCTTTTTATGTCGTTGTTCACATTACAAAAGAAATGCAAATTCTCATGTGGAGGGAATGGGTTTGTGAAGTGACATGCATGCGCACAAAAAATGATGTCACATTGCGCATGTGCACAAACATGAGGCGTCTTGTGTTTGTGATAATAAATATGGCCCTTGTTTAAGTCCCATCATGATGCACTTGTGATAATTTCAAGGATTTTGCGCAATCGGAACCATCCATCAATCCATCCATCCATCCATTTTCTGAGCCGCTTATCCTCGTAAGGGTCGTGGGATGTCTGGAGCCTATCCCAGCTATCATCGGGCAGGAGGCAGGGTACACCCTGAACTGGTTGCCATCCAATCAGGGCACACATAAACAAACAACCATTCGCACTCACATTCAAACCTACGGGCAATTTAGAGTCTCCAATTTACCTACCATGCATGTTTTTGCAATGTGGGAGGTAACCAGAGTGCCCAGAGAAAACCCACGCAGGCATGGGGAGAACATGTAAACTTCACCCAGGCGAGGCCGGGAATTGAACCCCGGTCCTCAGAACTGTGAGGCAGACGCTCTAACCAGTCGTCCACCGTGCCGTCAACTCGAAAACTACTAACTTAAAATGGAAAAGCTAACCAACTCAAACATAAATCAATTCCCAATTAACATCACTATAAATTATATTACCAAACAAGTTCTGTCTCATCCCATCCCCTCCTCCTCCGGCTGATCGTACCTACTCAATCTTTCTGAGGGGAGGGCTGAAGCTATTGATGTGAACACAGACAACTTTGCAAACACAGGAAAGAAGAAAAAGAAAAAAAGAGGAGCGAAAACAGGAGAAAGAGGTAATGTTGATGCAGTGTTTTTTTTTTTTGTCTCATCCGGGGGTCGCCGCAGCGAGTCACTCGCATGATTGGTTGGGCAGTCAAGAATAGTACAAATAAAGTAAAGAAATGAAGAACACATTTTAAAAAATATTTTAAATTGGGTGACATGTTATAAACTCAAGACAATAGGAAAAAACTTTATTGGATTTCTTTTGTAAGCAAATGTAAATCGCAGATTAGGAAAATGCCATAAAAAACATCTTGACTAGAGTGCCACATTGGGTAGGGCTGGCGCTGGGCTCATACAATACTGATATTATTTCTACGTTGGTAAAAACTGTGATATTGCACAGGCCTACTTTGCAAAGTCACGTCAGAATTTCAATCTTCCTACTCTTATCTTTTTCTGGAGGATATAAACCACATACAATACAGAACAGGCTACCAAAGCTTTTTCACCTGTGAAATAAAATTTTGGGGGAATACAAAATCCAATCATTATAGCTAAAAAGAAGGCACATTTTCATTGAGATGAATGAATGACCGGGGTTCAATCCCTGGCCCCGCCTGTGTGGAGTTTGCATGTTCTCCCCGTGCCTGCGTGTGTTTTCTCCAGGCACTCCGGTTTCCTCCCACATCCCAAAAACATGCATGCTAGGTTAATTGACGACTCTAAATTGCCCGTAGGTGTGAATGTGAGTGTGAATGGTTGTTTGTTTGTATGTGCCCTGCGATTGGCTGGCAACTGGTTCAGGGTGTACCCCGCCTCCTGCCTGATGTTAGCTGGAATAGGCTCCAGCACGCCCGCGACCCTAGTGAGGAGAAGCGGCTCAGAAAATGGATGGATGGATGAATGAATAAAATAAAATATCAAATCTCCTCCTCCACAGGCACACAAAAAGTGTCTATCTCATTTTTATGGGGTACATTTTAAGTGTTCCAATCTGAATTAGATCAGCAATTGAAACTTGATATGAAATTGCAGACGCTGAGCGCACATATCCTTGGAAAAAATTTTCAAATTCAAACTGGATACGTAATTTTTTGTTTTGTTTTGCCCCTTTTGAACTGTAGGTATGGATGTTTTGATTACGTTTTATGACATAATCAATTGGTGGATTCTCAACTAAAAAGGAAGAACCTTGATAGAGTACTTTTTAATATACTGTATAGTTAGCAAGTTACTTACCAATAACAACTAGTAATAATAATAATAATATAATAATAATAATAAAAACAAGACAATGGACCAATCAATGCTGATGAAAGCAGTCTCTGTAGAGGAGGTAAAACAGATTTATATTATGGCTGGGAGTTGCTCAGCCTGGGAGGAAGTAGAAAATATAGTAGTTGGGACTGGTTGTTGGAAAGTGACAAGTTTTCTCTATGAGCACTGCCTAGGTTCCTTGAGCCTGGCATCAAACCCCCACCTGCTTTAGGGTGTGACACCTTTTCGCATCTTACTCACTGTCATCTCTCATGATCCATCCATCAAATTTCTATAGTGCTTGTCGTCATAAGGCTCATAAACGAGCTGGAGCCTATCCCAGCTGTCTTTGGACAAGAGGTGGGTTACACCCCGGATCGGTCGCCAGTCAATCGCAGGGCGCATATACTGTCGATAAACAACCATTGACACATTCACACCTGTGGATAATTTAGAGTCTTCATTTAATCTAATATGCATGTTTATGAATGTGGGAATAAGATGGAGTACCTGGAGAAAACCAATGCAAGCACAGAGAGAACATGCAAACTCCGTGCAGGAAGGCCTACTGTTCCACCGCCCTGTCGGTGGCTCTAATGCACAATACAAAGCGGGTGGTAAATGGCACACAGAGCATGCTTGATTTCACCATAACTTCATCTGCTGGATCTGGTTGGTCACTCACTTTGCCACAATACACTGAACTATAGCAGCAAAGGGTGGAAATCCTCGACCATAACCAACATAGTTGAATGTGTTCTTCCCAGGCTCCTGTGTGACCCCTTTACAAACTTTGTTGAACATTTTGTTTAGTTGTGTAAGGGGGGCACTGATGGATAGAGTCAAAATTCCTTCCCTGCTTACAGTACAGGATAGCACCGAGAAGTGGGCGGGGGTTCTTGTCAACAGCACAGCTTGCCTCACTTCATCACTCGGAATGTTTTTGTTTCACTCTCTGCTAAACTCATTTCAACCTTTGTCTTCCCTGGAACCAATGCTCCACTCAGTCAAAAAGACCAACAGAAAGACATACAATTCTACTGAGTGATGGAAGAATGCACTTTGATTGTTTCCCTATTTTAATTTGTTTAGTGAATGCTCATTGAATCAATTTGGCAGTGTGCAAGTATTTGTGCATATTTTCTGATGTGTGTAACTGGACTATGTGGAGAAGAAAACAGTTGACGCATTCTCACCGCTAGAGGGCACTTTTGGTCTCTGTATGAAAGAACAAGGAACAGCTTTTGTAAATGGAGGCTATCTGTTCTGTTCTTTGGTATATAAAATGTGTTTTCTCTGTGTTTATTACTATTTCATGAAAATGCTTTATACATAAAAAAAAATTCTGAAAAACTGATAGGGCTTGACTATGATTGACTATAATTCAGTCATCAGACAACTCCCATGACATGATTTGATTAATTTTGTATAAAGATAAATATTACAGGCGGCACGGTGGACGACTGGTTAGAGCGTCTGCCTCACAGTTCTGAGGACCGGAGTTCAAATCCCGGCCCCGCCTGTGTGGAGTTTGCATGTTCTGTAGGTGTGAATGTGTGCGCGAATGGTTGTTTGTTTATATGTGCCCTGCGATTGGCTGGCGACCAGTTCAGGGTGTACCCCCCCCTCTCGCCCCCAAGATTGCTGGGATAGGCTCGAGCACGCCCGTGACCCTTGTGAGGATAAGCAGAATGTAAGATGAATGAATGAATATTCTGATGTTCTTTGAAAATGCAGCCAGACAGAAAAAGGTTTTAAGGGACAGACAGCGGGACAGAGTGAACAAGGGGAATAGATGTGCGAACCACAGTAGAACAATAGTTGGACAGTCTAAATATTTGAGCATAAGTAACATTACAACAGTCAAATCGTGTTCTTATTTGTGGATGAGGGTGGGACACCTGGTGAAGACATGCAATAACTAACCAAGAGAACAAGATGAGAGAGGACAGAAAAGGGCAGGACAGGACAGGATGTGGGAAATGAGCAAGGCATTGCTACTGACGAGTGGTGCAGTGGGATTCTTTTTAGTGTCTAAACACCAGTAAGAACCTGTGAGTTTATATGTTATTATAACCTGTGTTGTTATTAGTGGTCCCAGCACAAGTAATTAAAGTCTATAGTGTGTCTATCGAACTTATTAGTGAATAAACACCATATCACATTCATGTTAGTCAACTGGTGTATGGAGTTGCTGAGCCGGCACATTGAGGAAGGGTGGGTCCGGCCCCCTACACCCGCAAGGGGGGGGGGGGGGGGGCCAAGCCAGCAAGTCCGTCCAGCGGGTGACCAAACCAGGGGTACGCCAATTTAACGGACCCTGATTTCACAGACTTGGGATTTAACGGACAGAAAATAGTGTCCAGTTGTAACTCAAAATCACCCTTTTCATGTACCAATGAGGTAAGTTTGGATAAACTTTAAAACTTTTCAAACATTTTAAAGCTTTTATTAATATTTATTTACAATAGTTTTGCACAGTACTGTGTGTTTCTCGCCCACAAAAAAAGTACAAAACAATTTTGCACAGTACTGGTAAAACTATTTTGTACTGTAATGATGTTTTTAGGCCACAAAAAAAAGTGCTTCAATTTAACGGACAATCTGATTTAACGGACGAGGTGTCCCCCCTATTAGTCAGTTAAATTGAGGTTCCACTGTATATGTTAGCATGTGCCAGAGATTACTGTGAGTTTTCAACTAACACTAGGATCTTCTTCACCTCATTGAGCATTCTGCGCTGTTCTGTTTCTGTCATCTGTACAGGAGGGCCACTTGTAGGGCGGGTAGCAACAGGTCACACCGCATTCCTCCTACATTCCAAAAGTATTTTAGATTAATTAGACGTATGAGCTAAGCTGCTACTTGTTGTCTTACAGTGTGGGAAGCTGTTGTTGTGTGTGCTTTGTTAACATTACTGATCTTGCCCAATGTCCTCTGGACTTGGCTTTGCCACAGCTTGAGTCACTGCACTCTCCTTGTTGGTAGCTCAGGAAGAAGTTTCAACTTTCCCTCTCGAATGCTGGCTAGCTGCTCCGCTCCTGGTAAATGACTTCACAGAGGAAAACCGCAAAGCATTTGTGATTGATTTAGCAGGTTGGCAACTTCTGGCTGCGCCTTGATCTTGTGGCTGTATGGTTAACACCTGGCTGTAGGGTTAGGGTGCGTCATTACTCTCCTGTCCGCGGGTGGACGTGTGTGTGTGTGTGGCAAATGGGCCTTTCTGGTCTGCGTTACAAATCAGTACTGCTCGTGCAAAATTGCATGCTTTTCTGTATAAAACTGTCAGGAAAAGTTGATAGTGAATGCTGTCTTTTGATCCCTCTTCCGGGTTCTGGTGTTGTTTTTCCCGCTCGGCGTTGTGATTGGTCACGTCATTGTCATCAGACATATCAGATGGCGAACTACTGCTTGGGATTTCTTATACACATTCTTGAAATAATCTAGCAAAATGGCACCAAACAGGCCCACAATTGTGGAGGTAGGGGTGGAGGACATAAAGCGGTCACTCAATTTCATGTTCTGGAGTTGTCATGTTCTCAAACATTGCCCAAAATCAGTTGGATATGATGGGTCAGATCAAAGACCTGCAAAAACAAAATGCTGAAAAAGATACAAAGAATAAATGTTGTGATGCAAGACGGCAGATAACTTAAGAGAACTGGAGAAGTCTAAAGGAATGAATGGGGAGAAAGGTAATAGGTTTCTTTTGTAGAATCAGAAGACTGGTTTCTAACCAAACCACTTGATATAGCCAATTATTATTTTATTTTTTTTCATATATAAGGTAAGGTTACTTAGGCAGAATATGAACACATTAAAAATACTTTTGAACGTAAAGGAAATAGCATAATGCTTAGTAAGTTGCATTTTCAGTTTAAAAGGGTGCAGGAGAGTGTGGTTAGGAAGTTGTTGAAGGCCTTTCTGGACCATAGCTCAATAGGCACTGACATGCTGGACAGTAAAGTGCTGAGTCTAACAGCTGACCACATTTCTGGACCTATGTGTCACATCTTTTATAAATGTCTAATGCAAGTTATACTGGATATTCCACTATCGGGAAAGAAGGCAAAAATAATTCCCTTAGCTAAAGATGGAAGACTAGCACTTACTGGGCAGAACTATAGGCTATCCTCCCAGTAGCCAGTAAACTAAGAGAAATAGTACATTCACAAATACAAAATTATTTCAACTGCAACCGTCTGGATACAAAATTTCAACATGCTTACAGGCACAACTACTCCATTTTTTTCTTCATTTACACAAATGACCGATGACTGGTTAAATGAGATGGATAGCTTTAAGATGACAGGTGCAGTGTTGCTTGATTTTACTGTAGCATTTGATGTTATTGATCACAATCTTTTAATCTGTAAACCTAATATGGTATGGATTTGAACCAAAATGCCATCTCATTCATGTGGCGTTATCTTTCATGCAGAACTCAAAGAATTTATTACAATGGCTGCTGGTCTAACTCTGAAGACTTAAAACTGAGGACAATCACTATGGACAATGGATGGATAAATAAATATGAATAATATATAAATGTAATGGATGAATTCTAATAATTTATAGAGATAAAACTAATTAATTTCAAAATTAAAATCTGGAATTCTAAGGAACCCCTCCTTGAGCCGTCACCTTGTCGTGGTGGAGGGGTTTGTGTGTCCCAGTGATCCTAGGAGCTAAGTTGTCTGGGGCTTTATGCCCCTGGCAGGGTCACCCATGACAAACAGGTCCTAGGTGAGGGACCAGACAAAGCACGGCTCAAAGACCCCTAATGATGATGACAAACAATGGACTTCGTTTTCCCTTGCCCGGACGCGGGCCACCGGGGCCCCCCACTGGAGCCAGGCCTGGTGGTGGGGCTCGAAGGCGAGCGCCTGGTGGCCGGGCCTGCACCCATGGGGCCCGGCCGGGCACAGCCCGAAAGGGTAACGTGGGTCCCCCTTCCCATGGGCTCACCACCTGTGGGAGGGGCCATAGGGGTCGGGTGCAGTGTGAGCTGGGCGGTGGCCGAAGGCGGGGACCTTGGCGATCCGATCCCCGGCTAAAGAAGCTGGCTCTAGGGACGTGGAATGTCACCTCTCTGGCAGGGAAGGAGCCCGAGCTGGTGTGTGAGGTCGAGAAGTTCCGACTCGATATAGTCGGACTCGCCTCCACACACACCTGGGGCTCTGGTACCAGTCCTCTCGAGAGGGGTTGGACTCTCTTCCACTCTGGAGTTGCCCATGGTGAGAGGCGGCGAGCAGGTGTGGGTATACTTATTGCCCCCCGGCTCGGCGCCTGTACGTTGGGGTTCACCCCGGTGGACGAGAGGGTAGCCTCCCTCCGCCTTCGGGTGGGGGGACGGGTCCTGACTGTTGTTTGTGCCTATGCACCAAACAGCAGTTCAGAGTACCCACCCTTTTTGGAGTCCTTGGAGGGGGTGCTGGAGAGCGCTCCCGCTGGGGACTCCATTGTTCTGTTGGGGGACTTCAATGCTCACGTGGGCAATGACAGTGAGACCTGGAAGGGCGCGATTGGGAGGAACGGCCCCCCCGATCAGAACCCAAGCGGTGTTCTGTTATTGGACTTCTGTGCTCGTCACGGATTGTCCATAACGAACACCATGTTCAAGCATAAGGGTGTCCACACGTGCACTTGGCACCAGGACACCCTAGGTCGCAGTTCGATGATCGACTTTGTGGTCGTGTCATCGGACTTGCGGCCGCATGTCTTGGACACTCGGGTGAAGAGAGGGGCGGAGCTGTCAACTGATCACCACCTGGTGGTGAGTTGGCTCCGATGGTGGGGGAAGATGCCGGTCCGACGTGGCAGGCCCAAACGTATTGTGAGGGTCTGCTGGGAACGTCTGGCAGAATCCCCTGTCAGAAGGAGTTTCAACTCCCACCTCCGACAGAACTTTGCTCATGTTCCGGGGGAGGCGGGGGACATCGAGTCCGAGTGGACCATGTTCCGCGCCTCCATTGCTGAGGCGGCCGACCGGAGCTGTGGCCGTAAGGTGGTCGGTGCCTGTCGTGGCGGCAATCCCCGAACCCGTTGGTGGACACCAACGGTGAGGGATGCCGTCAAGCTGAAGAAGGAGTCCTATCGGGCCTTTTTGGCCTGTGGGACTCCTGAGGCAGCTGATGGGTACCGGCTGGCCAAGCGGAATGCAGCTCTGGTGGTCGCTGAAGCAAAAACCCGGGCATGGGAGGAGTTCGGTGAGGCCATGGAGAAAGACTTCCGGACGGCTTCGAGGAAATTCTGGTCCACCATCCGACGTCTCAGGAGAGGAAAGCAGTGCACCACCAACACTGTGTATAGTGGGGATGGGGCGCTGCTGACCTCGACTCGGGACGTTGTGAGTCGGTGGGGAGAATACTTCGAAGACCTCCTCAATTCCACCGACACGCCTTCCCATGGGGAAGCAGAGTGTGGGTTCTCTGAGGCGGGCTCTCCTATCTCTGGGTTTGAGGTCACCGAGGTAGTTAAAAAGCTCCTCGGTGGCAGGGCCCCGGGGGTGGATGAGATTCACCCGGAGTTCCTAAAGGCTCTGGATGTTGTGGGGCTGTCCTGGTTGACACGCCTCTGCAACATCGCGTGGACATCGGGGACAGTGCCTCTGGATTGGCAGACTGGGGTGGTGGTCCCCCTTTTTTAAGAAGGGGGACCGGAGGGTGTGTTCCAACTACAGGGAAATCACACTGCTCAGCCTCCCTGGTAAGGTCTATTCAGGGGTGCTGGAGAGGAGGGTCCGTCGGGAAGTCGAATCTCAGATTCAGGAGGAGCAGTGTGGTTTTCGTCCTGGCCGTGGAACAGTGGACCAGCTCTACACCCTCGGCAGGGTCCTCGAGGGTGCATGGGAGTTCGCCCAACCAGTCTACATGTGTTTTGTGGACTTGGAGAAGGCGTTCGACCGTGTCCCTCGGGGAGTCCTGTGGAGAGTGCTTCGGGAGTATGGGGTACCGAACCCCCTGATACGGGCTGTTCGGTCCCTGTACGACCGGAGTCAGAGTTTGGTCCGCATATCCGGCAGTAAGTCGGACTCGTTCCCGGTGAGGGTTGGACTCTGCCAAGGCTGCCCTTTGTCGCCAATTCTGTTCATAACTTTTATGGACAGAATTTCTAGGCGCAGCCGAGGCGTAGAGGGGGTCCGGTTTGGTGGCCTCAGTATTGCATCTCTGCTTTTTGCAGATGATGTGGTTCTGTTGGCTTCATCAAGCCGTGACCTCCAACTCTCATTGGAGCAGTTCGCAGCCGAGTGTGAAGCGGCTGGGATGAGAATCAGCACCTCCAAATCTGAGACCATGGTCCTCAGTCGGGAAAGGGTGGCATGCCATCTCCAGGTCGGGGATGAGATCCTGCCCCAAGTGGAGGAATTCAAGTATCTTGGGGTCTTGTTCACGAGTGAGGGAAGAATGGAACGGGAGATCGACAGGCGGATTGGTGCAGCGTCTGCAGTGATGCGGACTTTGTATCGGTCCGTTGTGGTAAAGAAAGAGCTAAGCCGAAAGGCGAAGCTCTCAATTTACCGGTCGATCTTCGTTCCTACCCTCACCTATGGTCATGAGCTGTGGGTCGTGACCGAAAGAACAACATCCCGGATACAAGCGGCCGAAATGAGTTTCCTCCACAGGGTGTCCGGGCTCTCCCTTAGAGATAGGGTGAGAAGCTCGGTCATCCGGGAGGATCTCAGAGTAGAGCCGCTACTCCTCCGCATTGAGAGGAGCCAGAGCCGGACGCCTCCCTGGTGAGGTGTTCCGGGCATGTCCCACCGGGAGGAGACCCCGGGGTCGACCCAGGACACGCTGGAGAGACTACATCCTTCGGCTGGCCTGGGAACGCCTCGGGATCCCCCCGGAAGAGCTGGATGAAGTGGCTGGGGAGAGGGTAGTCTGGGCGTCCCTGCTGAAGCTACTGCCCCCGCGACCCGACCCGGATAAGCGGTAGAGAATGGAAATTCTAAGGAAATAAATATGACCATCTAGTAAAATAAACTGGGAATCTGACAGAGTTAACCTATATTCGCGAAACTCTTAGACTATTGGAAATTAGCTTTCTCCTAAATCTCCTGCATCTCTTCATGTATTTTGATAATGATTAATTTAATTCATTCAAAAACAAAATGCAAATTCATTCTCATGCACCCAGCAAATTATTGACAAGAGGGATGTTAGATCATTTCTACAACATGTTGGATGTATCTATTCTATTCATGTTTTAACTTGATTATTCACAAATAAACCAAATAAAATGTCCTTTGCAAACTTTGCAGAGTTCTGTGACTAATCTTATATGCCTAGATCAGACTACAGGACCGATATTGGCCCGATAAACTATCGCGGGGGTGTTCCCAGATCGGGCCCGACATACAATATTTTGTCGTGAACGACAAAACCTCTTGTTGTATGACAAAATCCACGACCAACGATTTGGCCCTATGATGGCCCTACGATACCAAACTTAAAGGTTTCGCATGTTTTTTTTGATATCTTCGGTGTAGTGCGACAATATCAACGACAACTCTCTGACAAGCGCACCTTGCCGTCGACCAATAGGCTTACGTTTTGTGACCGATGCGTCGCCTCCCGTGCTTGCCGTTGTCAACATACTTGGTCACCATTGTCAACATTTATTCACATTTACAAACCAATGTTTACTGAAGCGTTAGAGCATGATTGGACAGAACATCAGCATGTTTACGTACAAACAGTGCTAGCACTAGCCTGCTTGGCTACATCACGTTTTGTTGGCTGCTTGCGAGCCGTATCGTATTAAAAGTGCGTGAACATACCTCCAGCCCTTCTTGAATGGACAGCAAAAAACATGACACCGCATGTTTCTTTCCTCTTTTGGTCTTTTTCCCCCAACATTCCCGTAAAGATCCATTACTTGACAACAGCTTGTTGTCGCCATGGTAACGGTTGTATCCGGTTGCGGTGAAAAGTGACCCCTTTTCTGGTCACGCCTCCCCGACAGTGTTTGCGTTGACAAGATAAAGCCCAGTGATCGTCAAAGACAGGATACGATGGTATCGGAGTACTTATCGTCTAGTGTTGCCACTGCCTGACGGAGTTACAACAAGATTTGATGGCAGTAGTCTGACATTGTGCACCACAGCTGGAAAATATATATTTGTTCTTCTGTTCTACACACATTCCTATCCATCTCTGTGTACACCCCCATTCACTGCGTTTTCCACTTGGGGCTGTAAATAAGCTGGGCCCGTGTAGATTTTCAAAATGCCCCCATCCTTTCACCATCCCCACAACTCCCTCCATTAGTCTTCCCCATCACTGCTAACTTCCCCAAACTCCCTACCCAAACCAGGGCTGCTCTTTATCCCGCTGGCAGGCACCGGGAAGATGCTCAGATGATCCGTGGACTCGTTCTGAACCATACTTTCTACGCATCCCAAGAACGGGACAACTATCCAGTGTGAGAGTGTCCTTGGAGGGTGCCGTGAGTACCCTGCAGGGCCCAACTGCCTTGTTTGGCCTACCTCCTCACACCTCCTCCCAGCACCGGAGATGCCCTCGCTTCCCAATGATGGAGGTGAGTCTGATACTACGGACTGACAAATTTCTGTACAGAAACATGCACACATACTATACAACTGCTGTTCTCTGATGCATAGAACCATCCATCCATCCATCCATCCATCCATCCATCCATTGTCTGAGCTGCTTCTCCTCACTAGGGTCGCGGGCGTGCTGGAGCCTATCCCTGGTATCATCGGGCAGGAGGCGGGGTACACCCTGAACTGGTTGCCAGCCAATCGCAGGGCACATACAAACAAACAACCATTCACACTCACATTCACACCTACGGGCAATTTAGAGTCTTCAATTAAACTAGCATGCATGTTTTTGGGATGTGGGAGGAAACCGGAGTGCCTGGAGAAAACCCATGCAGGCACGGGGAGAACATGCAAACTCCACACAGGCGGGGCCGGGTATTGAACCCCGGTCCTCAGAACTGTGAGGCTGAAGCTCTAACCAGTCGGCCACTGTACCGCAACCAAAGCAACATAAATATAAAGAAAATATAGGGTACATTTGATTCATTCATTTGAAGTATTCATACTCATCTAACAATTTCCAAACCCTCTGTTCTCAGAATTCCCTTGTTTGCTTCTGACTTCCTCCTCCCCATATTGCAACACACATACTAGATGTTGTTTGACCACACTGTAATTCCCTGCAGAAATGAGGCGCCTTTCTACTTTTGTGTGCACAGTGCACAATATCCTGTATGCTTATAATGATATGTGCTGTCTTTATCTCTAGAGGATCGAGGAGCATCCCCCGTGAACTTGCCATCTGTGGGCTCCTACCAGGGGCATGGCAAGAGGAAGGTGCACACCAAAAAGAAGAAGGGCATCATCAGTGCCAATGTTGCTGGTACCAAATATGAGATTGGTATGAATTTAGACTGGTTTCTAACCGTACAAGCTTCGGAGCAGCAGTGTTTGTGGCAGTAGCTCAGTCTGTGAGAACATGGACTTAGGAGTTGGAGGATGTGGGTTCATGTCCCACTACTAACAAAAATGTAAAAATAGCAGCTAGTCTGCTTGTTGACTACAGTTGAGGTGCCCTTGAGCAAGGCATTGTCCCTCCCATTCCAGCTCAAGTGGTACAGCACCCTTTGCCCACCTCTTTCAGTCTGAATCTCTCCTTGCATGCATGCAAATGTGTGATCTGCAACACGTTTACATCAGAGTGGGAGTTGAATTTCTCCTTGAGGAACATAAATAATAATAATAATAATAACAATAAACTTTACCCCTCATTGACGTGCATGAGCGCAATTCTCAAACATCCTGTCCGTAACACTTTCTGTCTTTGATTTATTGTACTTCCTCTGGTGCACTGGTTTCTTAAAAATCAAATTAGAGGTACACGATGGGACCAGAGAGGGATGATTTTTTTCTCACAGATCGTTTTACTGACACACTACTGTCAGTGTTCTTTTTACAACTGCAAACTTCCCTTCAACTTTTAAGTACAATACAATAACACTAATAATAAATATTGTTCTTAGGAATAAAACTTATTTTTTGGCAAACACTTCGGCCAACTATGCTATTGTATTTTAATGTCGGTTATGATGGTGGTAATTGGGAAGCTAAGTATTTTATTAGGTGGTAATTGGTGTACAATGTTGCAGAACCACTGCATTACACCCTACAAAAGATCAAATCACACATCACAGATGGAGATGTTCCTTTTGGTGTCTTGCTGAAGGATACCTACCTACCTTATGAAGCAGCCTAGCATCTCTTGCAACTCCCCAATCATCTGTCCTGATCTCCATATTGTTTGGCCCACTGTAAATTTCAAATATTGGACATTCTAGGCCCAAAGACTACTGCTGCCCCAGTCTCTTTATTGGAATTCATCCATTTAGCCATCCTTTTTTTTGTACCATTTATCCTGTTGTCATGCTATCCCAACTGACGTAGGTTTTAGTTGGACTGGTCGCCAGTCAAATGTAAAGGGACTGGAAATGTGGAAATTGATCCAAGACCAATTGTATGATACACAATCTAAAACTTTCAAATAAATGTCCTTAGAATAGAGTGCCAAGTAAACTTCCTCTTAAGGTGAAACAAAAGCAAGAACCTGTCTAAAATGTATTGGAATCCTAACAAATGTGCTTGCGAACACCTGTATCTGTACTACCATTTACACATTTAGTATGTTGAATAACTGTTCCGTACAAGGTCAATAATACAACAAATCATAAAGTAGCCCAATATTTTGGACAAAATTGTGCACTGATTCTGGAAAACAAAAGATGAGTTTATAGTTTCAATCATATAATTGGTGTAAATTGAGTTAGTCCTTTTCTAGAACTCTACAAGACTGGCAAAAATCGGAATTGCCACAAGTGAAAACGTTAAACAAGGCAACCCAGGTAACAAGAATGTACATTTGTGAAAGCTGGACTCACTCAAAATAGCCCATTGCTGTTTAGCCTGCTGAAATGGTGACATTTAACATCTTAAATTAAAGCTAAATGGTTTTGAGCCTAGGCAGCACGGTGGACGACTGGTTAGAGCGTCAGCCTCACAGTTCTGAGGACCGGGGTTCAATCCCCGGCCCCGCCTGTGTGGAGTTTGCATGTTCTCCATGTGCGAATGGTTGTTTGTTTGTATGTGCCCTGCGATTGGCTGGCAACCAGTTCAGGGTGTACCCCGCCTCCTGCCCGATGACAGCTGGGATAGGCTCCAGCACTGTACTCCCTAGTGAGGAGAAGCAGCTCAGAAAATGAATGGATGGATGAATGGTTTTCAGCCTGGTGAAACTGCTTGTGTGGAGACAATCCTTGAAAAAAATCATTACTGAGGTAATCTAATATGGCAGTCAGTGTTTTTTAGACAGAGTAAAAGAGCGCAGTAAGCACTCCAAATATGCTGGCTGTATTGTGTGGCGTCAAAGCTCTCAGGAGTAAACTACAACCTTTGGAAAATAAGGAGTCAGCAGCATTGCAGGAGAAATCAGGGGCTGTCGGGATCCAGCATGAAGATGGGAATCAAGCTGTAAATAATTTTGCTCGCTGTGAAGAGACCCTCACACTGGCCCTTGGGTAGAGCAATGCACTATGTCCAGGATAAAGTTACACTAAAAGCTAAATAGATGGGTCATTTTTGCTGTTTCCTTTTCTGAATATGGGAATGGAATTGGTGAAAGATCAAAGATGGTACCCCCAAAGAGGTGGAGGTGTATACTGTGGGCCTCAGGACGTGTTCAGTGAGGTGGCTGAGACAAAATTGATTATAATTTGGCTCTTGTGGAACTTAATGGTAACTGTCATCCCAGCCCTGCTGCGATGTAAATCCTCCCTGTTCAAGTTATCAAAACACAGTTAGCATCCACCAGCGTGAAAAGATAGATGGAGTCACACTTTCCTATTGAAGTGCTGCTATCAAGCAACATTAGGAAAGCTGGCATCAGGTTTGTGTTGATTTTCAAGAAATTAATTAAAATGTCCTGTTGTTTGATCTTATTAATCTTTCATTACTCACTGAATATTGAATAGTTTCTGGATCAATGTCCAAATGGGCTTGCCACCTATTTCTCATATTATGGGGTTTCTAGTGGGATTTGAATGCATTACGTATAATTAATATATATTTGTTGGGAGGCATTACCATCAGCTGGTCTGCATCCATTTCATGAACAGTAAATATTGCTAGGAGGTTTTGATCTTTTGAATTACCATGAATGAATCCTTTCTGTCCAAGCGTTTTAGTAAAACAATTATCTGCAATATAAAAATGTAAGTCATGTCTTCACACTGTGTGCTTATTTCATTAGGTAGTCATGTCTTTGATAAACATCCTTGAAAATGTTCTTGGAATGGAACTCTACTGAAATGCGTTCTTTGCCTATTCCGTTCCATTCTAATATGAGTGTCTTCCAACCAGTTCGCATAGTCATCAATGAGATGGACTTTCTGAAGACACGAGATGATGACGAGACTGCCAATCTCATCTGGAGTGATTCGTCTGTACAGCATGAGAAAATTGCTGAGCTCAGGAATTATCAGGTACTCTGCATGGTTGTCATCTCGGCAGATCTTGGGGTTAGGAACCGCTGGGCTAAAGATATTACAAAAAAATAAATTTTATAGTTATTTAAAGTTGTCCGGCAAACAGAATAATATGAACCATATCATAGTACTTTATACAGTACAAGGAAAATGGTAAAACCGATTTAACTGTCATTATAACGGTGTGCATCTGTAAGCTCAGGGAGGATTTTCCACCATTGGTGCTTTGAGTAAAAGGTGGAAGAGATAGTCATAATTAAAGGTCCAGTATTTTACCAAACCAACTTTTTCTAGTACAACCCCTATTCCAATGAAGTTGGGACGTTGTGTTAAACATAAATAAAAACAGAATACAATGATTTGCGAATCATGTTCAACCTATACTTAATTGAATACACTACAAAGACAAGATATTTAATGTTCAAACTGATAAACTTTATTGTTTTTAGCAAATAATCATTAACTTATAATTTTATGACTGCAACACGTTCCAAAAAAGCTGGGACAGGGTCATGTTTACCACTGTGTTACATCACCTTTTCTTTTAACAACATTCAATAAACGTTTGGGAACTTAGGACACTAATTGTTGAAGCTTTGTTGGTGGAATTGTTTCCCATTCTTGCTTGATGTACAGCTTCAGCTGTTCAACAGTCCGGGGTCTCCGTTGTCATATTTTCCGCTTCATAATGCGCCACACATTTTTAATGGGAGACAGGTCTGGACTGCAGGCAGGCCAGTCTAGTACCCGCACTCTTTTACTACAAAGCCACGCTGTTGTAACACGTGCAGAATGTGGTTTGGCATTATCTTGCTGAAATAAGCAGGGGTGTCCATGAAAAGGACGTAGCTTGGATGGCAGCATATGTTTCGCCAAAACCTGTATGTACCTTTCAGCATTATTGTTGCCTTCACAGATGTGTAAGTTACCCATGCCATTGGCACTAACAGAGCCCCATACCATCACAGATGCTGGCTTTTGAACTTTGCGTCCGTAACAGTCCGGATGGTTCCTTTCCCCTTTGGCCCGCAAGACACGGCGCCCACAATTTCCAAAAGCAATTTGAAATGTGGACTCGTCGGACCACAGAACACTTTTCCACTTTGCATCAGTCCATCTTAGATGAGCTCAGGCCCAGAGAAGCCGGCGACTTTTCTGGGTGTTGTTGATAAATGGCTTTTGCTTTGCATAGTAGAGTTTCGAGTAGCGCCAAACTGTATTTATTGACATTGATTTTTTGAAGTGTTCCTGAGCCTATGTGGTGATATCCTTTACACATTGATGTCGGTTTTTGATACAGTGCCGCCTGAGGGATCGAAGGTCACGGGCAATCAATGTTGGTTTTCGGGCTTGCCGCTTACATGCAGTGATTTCTCCAGATTCTCTGAGCCTTTTGATGATATGGACCGTAGATGATAAAATCCCTAAATTCTTTGCAATTGTACATTGAGGAACATTGTCCCTAAACTGTTCGACTATTTTCTCACGCACTTGTTCACAAAGAGGTGAACCTCGCCCCATCTTTGCTTATGAATGATTGAGCAATTCAGGGAAGCTCCTTTTCTACCCAATCATGGCACCCAGCTGTTCCCAATTAGCCTGTTTACCTGTGGGATGTTCCAAACAGGTGTTTGATGAGCATTCCTCAACTTTCTCAGTCTTTTTTGCCACCTGTCCCAGCATTTTTGGAACGTGTTGCAGCCATAAAATTCTAAGTTAATGATTATTTGCTGAAAACAATAAAGTTCATCAGTTTGAACATTAAACATCTTGTCTTTGTAGCGTATTCAATTAAATATAGGTTGAACATGATTTGCAAATCATTGTATTCTGTTTTTATTTATGTTTAACACAACGTCCCAACTTCATTAGAATTGGGGTTGTATTTAGGATGTTACATTGGCTCTATGGTGCTTAAGTAAACGTGAAATCCATCCATCCATCCATTTTCTTTACCGCTTATCCTCACTAGGGTCGCGGACTGCTGGAGCCTATCTCAGCTATCTTCGGGCGGGAGGCGGGGTACACCCTGAACCGGTCGCCAGCCCATCTAAACGTGAAATATTAATTAAAATCTTTCACACATTCCTGAGTTACGGATGTTTTTCTGACAATAGGCCTGAAATCAGGCCATTCGAATTTCTCAATCTTATCCACGTCACTAGCAAAGATCTCTGCCTACCTCTCTGCCCCCGAGCCAGCACTGTCAATATAACAAACACTGTGATAGTAGTGAGGGTTGGGTCTTCTTCACTGAGGCAAACAATGGTGGTCTTAGCCAAATATGGATAAAGCGGATACAAAACTGGGTCAAATAGAAGCAGCTGTCAGAGGGACCTTTTCTGGACACGTATAACAAAACCAAGGTGTTTTCTTTTAAATGAAATTGACACTTTTATATTAAGTCCATGTTAGAGAGTCACTCTATGGAGGTATAACTAGCCAAAATATGGGAGCTTTAATCATTTAAAAAGAGCTGCAAGAGCTGCACCACAAACCCTGCTTCATTATTTGCTAGAAAAAGTCTTATACAGGCATAATTTTGGGGGAAAAAAAAATGTTGCGTCTTGAGTGATAGACTGTAAAAGTACTCTCCCCAACTCCTTATAAAACTCCTAAGGAAGTTAAGAGAATTGATAAGGTATAGGTTCGATATGCAGAATCGACAACGGCATTGATGTTGATAAAATCTAATTCCCACCCCTAGTCATTAATGACCAATTGACTCTTAGACCAGTCTCTATATGCTGTGGGCAGTAAAGGTTCTGTGTGGTGTAAACTACACTGTATTACTTGGCATCTCATTATGTGGCTGATGCATCCACCAGTACTTATAATACAGTATGTTGTACATTGATATCACTAGCACCTTTTTGTGCTGTGGTGCAGTATGTCAAGTGAAGTCCCTCCACAATTGCTTTTGATTTCCTCTCACAAATTGCATCATCTTGCAGAATTGCCATAATTGCACGATTTCTTCCGAATGCCTAATTACATCTGTCTCGTTGGGATAATAATCACATATCCTTTTTACACTCTGCATTCTTGTTTTATTTTTCCTTTCTCTTTTTTCCCCTTTGAGGAATGTACTATGTGAGTTTGCTTTCAAGTTTAAGTTCATATGAGCCTAATTAACACCCCTCTTCAGGCTCATTTGGTCAAAAAAAACCAAAAAAAAAAAAACCAAAGATTTTCCTTTACCCCCAATTTTGGTGCATTTAAAGCCATTCATTCAGCTGTCACTGCAGGAGCTTACGATGCAGAACCAATTACCTCGGCCCCTCAGAGCTGAGATTGATCTTTTTTTTTTTTTTTCCTTGCCTCTTCCCTCCCCAACCTTTAAAGTCTGAAAAACATTGTAAACTAAATAAGGGTTGTGAAATGTCTCAGCGTCACCTTTTTGTTTTAAGTTCGTAATTGGGCATAAATGTCAGAACATTGTAAGCTCACTTCAGGTTGCACTCTCTAATGTGCTCATTTTCCGGAAGGGGCGGGTGGAATTGAGTAGTGTAATGGCCCTAACAACGTTATTATGTCTCTCTGTCCCTCTGTAGAGAATTAACCATTTTCCGGGTATGGGTGAAATTTGCCGCAAAGACTGCTTAGCAAGAAACATGTCAAAGTAAGTTTGTCCATGGATTCGTGCCTTTCCATTTCAAACCTCAGTGTTTAGCAAGTTCTTCTTACAAATAATTAAAATCAGGATCCTAGTGAATCTTTTAAAATACAAAATGCAATACAGTGGAAACTGTAAGGTTGAACACAAGTTTAAGGGTGGACCTCTGATTCATTCAATTTGTGCACATAGGTAATAATGCAACAAACCCCCCCCCGAAAAAAAAATCAAAAAACAAATGATTAATTGATCTTTTCCTGGTGGCTATGCTAAAATCTGGACAAACAATCTTTTAAGTAACATCTGAACATTACTGGTACATACAAACAAGAGTAAAGAGTGTTTAGCCACTGTTAAAATAAAATCCAATAAACCCCGACCTGCAATCTTTGATTACAATTGTCAAATTCATAATTACTACTTTTAAGGCACGGTCAATCACCTCAGATAAACTTCATACAGTGGTATAACGATTCATACGTTATATCGATGTATCGATTTATATTCCTACTATCCAACAGGATCAATCAGCCTTCTGGATGCAAATCTATTGATTTTAATGATTTTAAAAGGTAATAAATCGATTGTATTGATACTAGGAAATAACGCACTGGATTTACGCACTGCATGCTTTCTAAGGAGGTTGTGTATGTGTTGTAGTTCCAAGAAAAACCCTTGTAATTTCTCTTTTACTTTGCTTGATTTTTCAGTTAGCACACTGCAGTTAGCACTATCAAAGCTACTTCCTTCTTCATCTCTTTTCGTCTTTGTTTCCTTTTCTATGTCTTACATCTAGTCACTCCTTTCCGTAGTACCCTTTGTGCTTGGACGAGACACCACAGTATGTGTGTGTGTTGTTTTTTAAGCATTTTTTTAAAGACATCCGTCTGTCTGATGAATTGCAGATGAGGAGGAGGCTAATGAGAAATGACCATTAAGGATGCGTGTGTGACTAGCGGCAAATTGCAGTGCACTTTGAAAGCCTTTCAAGCTGGTTAGCGTAGCTTAACTTGCTAGCCGCCAACAACGATAGCAAAGTACCCTCAAGCGGAAACTCAGGCGCAATAGAGGAGAACCAGCGACAATGTCAACTGGCCGCTGTTTAAGGCTCACCTTTGTGCTACAAAGAGCAGGTTTATTCATGTATTTCGCTCTCTATTTATTATTAACAAGATTCCTAAAAGATTGCTTTGTTTCTAGCCATTACGTTTTAACTGTTTAGAAAAGGGATTCTCAAACATTGTATCCTGCTCGGAACCCCTATCTATTTTTCTAAGGACTGTCTCATAGTTCTAACACCGATTAAACATCTGTTTTCTAGGAGAAAAAAATGGCACAACAATAAAATCATCTGAAATAATATAAATAACAATAAGTTGCTGTTTTCACCTTTGTTTTATTGTAAAGAAATACAATCAATAAGCGGACTCAGTCCATTGGAAAACACATCTAGTACAGTACACAATAAGACACATAAAAGGAAAGTAGAGCAGGAAAATCTTTATATTCAATGACCATAATTCATTTTTAACCAATTCCCTTAGAAGAAAACGCAATAATCTAATACATTTTACCTGCACTGTCCAGTATGCATGTATTTTTTTCACTGTCACACTGGATGAATTTTTGGTTAAAGAGTTACTGATTTCCAGCCAGTGAATCATTTCGGATCGTATCGTTCCAAATGAACCAAGATGAATCGAATTGTGATACGAATTGAATCATTGCTAAAAACGAATCATTACGCCCCTATAAAACTGCCTTTGATAACTTTGACTGGGAGTGATTTTCTTTTAGTATTATTTTCAACTTATGGGTTATTTAGTTATTTTGTGACTGTATAGTTATGAACGATGTGTAGTATTACTGGTTTCATATGTCATATCAAGTTTTATTTACGGTTTTATGAAGTGTCGCAAGATGCTTAACGTTGCAATATTTGTGCTTTAGGGGCATTAAACTTTAGAGGTTCCGCTGTATGTAATATAATAAAGCTATTTTTTGTCTCTCCAGAATGATCAGGTGCCAGTCTCAAGAGTACAGCTTTGTACCCAAAACCTGGATTTTCCCCGCTGAGTACACGCAATTTCAAAATTACGTCAAGGAGTTGCGGCGGAAACGCAAGCAGAAGACGTTTATTGTCAAACCAGCTAATGGAGCCATGGGTATCGGGTAGGTCAGAGGCAAGAAGAATTCAGAACAACTGAAAAACACACCGATTGGGAGACTGAGGGGCAGCAAAAGGAATGATTTAATGACAAGATAAACAGGAACAGTGTGACAGAGAGAGAAAGTTGAAAGGGGAGCAAATAAAGGACAAGCACAAGAAAACAAGACACAGAGGGGTGTTTAACCCTGGTATAGAAACAGCATTATGCTCAGATTGATTATGTGAGCTGAGAGGGTGTGCAAAATCTCATTGTTGGTCTCTTTGTTTTCCATGGTCACAATTACCGTAAATCAGAGCTTATCATGGCTCGATGACACACGCGATTGCCTTTCTGTTAACCTCTGCTGCCACACAGTTTTCCTTTCTGTTATCAATCCACGCGCTTTTTGTGAAGTTACGGTTCAATCTTTGTTTTGAGAGCGCCTGACTGCTCGGAAAAAGGGTTCATTTGTTTGTAAACTTCATTTTAAGTTGCATTTTACAATGCGATACTGGATATTTCAGACCCTGTGATACTGTTCATTGTTCTTTAACATAACTTAGGAGGGGGGTAAGGGGAGGAGGACTACAGCTCCTCCATTGAAGAAAGAGTCTTCTTCCATATTAACAGGGAAGTTCTGATTCAGGTGTTTTTTTAAATTTTGTTTGTCTCTTTTCTAATTCATTGGTTGATTTCGGAAACAACAAACCTATCCATGGAAACTTGCCTTTTGCCAGATTTTTTAGTTTTTTCAGAAACAGTTTTCACAGTTTTATGAGGGTAATGCTTTTCATATAATACCTGTACATCACTCAGTTTGCTGCACATTTCTTTTAATCATTATTATATTTTTTTCCCCAAAAAATATTCCTGTTTTGTTGCAGTTAAAACTTGATGAGCAAGGTAGCCTTCACTTTCCACAAAAATTGCAAACTCAGCTACAATTCCTTTCTATCGTTTATTTGAACTCGCAGTCTTCCGGTGCCTAATAACACTGAATTACACTTCTCTTGTGAAACTTCTCAAACCAGCATCGACTGGCTTTAAAGTCATATTCGCCACCACAAGCAGGTCTGCTTGCAGCATTTTCGCCTTCTCACAGATGATTGCCTCGCTCATGCTATCACTAGCGAGCGCTTTCTCATTTGCCAGTCTAAGGAAGAGCAAAAAAACCTCAACAACAGAAAAGATATAGTACCTCACTTGCATTATGTGATGCACAGAGCCAATTATGGTTAAACAACGCAATGAGAAGCACAGCACAGATCCTTCTGCTCGTTCATGTCAAGTGCTTCCTAACGTCACAAGCAGTTTTTCTTTTTTAGGAGCCATTCTGACTGTTTAGCCCTTGTTTTGGAAAGGTTTTGTGACCCAACGGAGACACGGGTGCCGACATCTTCCCTACTTTTGCGTTCATTCGTAAATCCAACACGGCTGCTGCTTGATCTGTGATTGGATGAGCGAGTGTGCGGAGGCGGAACCTCCGCCTACTTACACGACAGCCTTCTGCCTTCCACTGCAGAGCGCACAACTAGTTTGATGTGTTTTTTGGTGTTTTCAGCTGACAGTAACTACTCGGACCCATTGTGAGGGCTAATTATGCGCAAAAGAACAAAGATAACGTACTCTTATTACAGTGCATTATGCACAGAGCCAATGATGGTCATGCAATGCGAGAAGAAGCACAATATAGATCCTTCCCCTTGTCCATGCCAAGACTTCTCGCTAATTGAAAATGGTACGTAAATAGAGGTAGTTTTTCTACGAACATTTTGTGTGTGACCCAAATTGTTCGTAAAACGGGTCCTTCGATAAACCTGAGGTTCCACATTACATGTACATAGTTTGACCATCCATCCATCCATCCATCCATCCATCTTCTGTAACGCTTCTCCTCACTAGTATAGCAAAATATAAAACATTAGAAAAGTAAGAAATTCTGTTGGTATTGCCAATAAAGCTAAGACATCTACAAACCCCAATTTGGGACATTGTGGAAAACGCAAATAAAAACAGAGTAGTGTAACTTATATTAAGTTGAATACACTACAGAGACAAGCTATTTGATGTTCAAACTGATGAACTTTGTTTTTTTTTTTGTGTATGAAAAAATATTCACTCATTTTGAATTTGATACTTGCAACACATTCCAAAAAAGCTGAGACGGGGGCATGTATACATCACCTCTCCTTTTAATAACACTCAATAAGCGCTTGGGAACTGAGGACACTACGATAATTGTTGAAGCTTTGTGGGTGGAATTCTTTCCCATTCTTGTACTTCAGTTGCTCAACAGTCCGGGGTCTTCGTTTCAATTTGCGCTTCATAATGTGCCACATATTTTCAATGGGAGACAGATCTGCAGTGTAGCACTCGCACTCATTTTGCTATGAAACCACACCGTTGTATTGTGCAGAATACGGCTTGGCATTTTCTTGTTGAAATAAGCAAAAAATAATAATAATTAAATAAAAGTTGTTGCTTGGATGGCAGCATATGTTGCTTCAAAACCTGTATGTACCTTTCAGCATTAATGGTGCCTTCACAGATGTGCAAGTTACCCATGCCATGCGCAATAACACACCTCCATTTCTTAACAGATGCTGGATTTTGAACTTTGCACTAATAGCAACCCTTTTCCTCTTTGGCCCGAAGGACACGACATCCATGATTTCGGAAAACAGTTTGACATGTGGACTCATTAGACCACAGCACACTTTTCCACTTTGCATCTGTCCATCTCAGATGAGCTCGGGCCCAGAGAAACTGGCAGCATTTCTGGGTGTTGTTGAGATATGGCTGAGATATTGCTTTCCATGGTAGTGTCTTTACTTGCATTTGTAGACATAATGACCAACTTTGTTAACTGACAATGGTTTTCTGCAATGTTCCTGAGCCCACAGGGCAATATCCTTTACACAATGATGCCATTTTATTTTTTTTTTAAAAAGTGCAGCCTGAGAAATCGGAGGTCACGTACAATCAATGTTAGTTTTCGGCAGCAATTTCTCCAGGTTCTCAGAATCTTTTGTTTATATTATGGACCGTAGATGAGGAAATCCCTAAATTCCTTCCAATTATGTTGAGAAACCTTGATCTTGAACGGTCGGGCTATTCGCTCATGCAGTTGTTCACAAAGTGGTGAACCTCACCCCATCCTTGCTTGTGAACATCTGAGCCTCTCGGGGATGCTCCCTTTATACCCAGTCATGAGAGTCACCTGTTTCCAATTAACCTGTTCACTAGTGGAATGTTCCAAGATATATTATATTATATAAGATATTATATATTATATTATGTGTTATATGTTATATTTCTGCATAGTTTCCCCACTTTAATGTTTAAGATCATCAACAAATGTAAATATCAGACAAATATAACCCAAGTGTACTTAAAATGGTGTTTTTAAATGGTAATTTCATTTATTAAGGAAAAAGTTACCTGGTTCTGTGTGAAAAAGTAATTACCCCCCTTGTTAAACCATGAATTAATTGTGCCTAATAACAATTTTTGGTTAATTTTCACTGATCACACCCAAGCCTGATTTCCTCCAGACCTATTAAATCAAGAAGTCACTTCAACAGAATCTGTCCCGACAAAATCAAGTCGGACAAAAGATCTAAAAAGCAAAAATGATACAATCCAAAGTAATTCCAGGAGTTGAGAAATAAAGTAATTGACATCTATCAGTCTGGAAAGGGTTACAAAAGCCATTTCTTAAGCTTTAGGATTCCAGCGAACCATTTGAAGAGCCATTATCCTCACATGGAGAAAACATGGAACACTTATTTCCTCATGAGAACACCAGCGACTCATCCAGGAGGCCACAAAGGAACTCAGGACAACCTCTAAAGAACTGCAGGCCTCCCTTGTCCCAGTTAAGGTCAGTGTTCATGACACAACAATAAGGAAGAGACTGGGCATTCATGGGAGAGTTCCAAGGCGAAAACCACTGTTGACCAAAAAGAACAAGCAACAATTCATTAACAGAAAGTCCTGAAGGAAAATGTTCAGCCATCAGTTTCTGACTCAAGCTGAAGCGCACTTGGGTTCTGCAGCAGGATAACGATCCAAAACACACCAGCAAGTCAACTTCTGAATGGCTTAAAAAACAAAATGAAGCTTTTGCAGTGGCCCAGTCAAAGTCCAGACTTTAATTTGATTGAAATGCAGTGGCATGACCTTAAAAAGACCAATCATGCTCAAAAACCCTTCATTCTGAAAGGAAGAGTGGGCCAAAATATCTCCACAAAGATGTGAAAGACTTATTGCCAGTTATAGAAAATGCTTGATTTCAGTTGTTGCTGCTGAGGATGGCCCAACCAGTTATTAGGTTTAGGGGGCCATTACTTTTTCACACAGGGCAAGGTAACTTTGAATGGTTGTTTTTTCTTAATAAATGAAAATAATCATTTAAAAACAGCATTTTCAGATCACTTGGGTTATATTCTGAGATTTTTTTTTATCTTAAAAATTAAAGTGGGGGAAACTATGCAAAGTACTTTTTCACGGCACTGTAGGTTGAAAAGGATTTGCAAATCACTGTATTCTATTTTAATTTACGTTTTACACAATGTCACAACTTTATTGGAATTGGGGTTTGTATTTAGAGTTGACTTTGGTTTTCATTCCTAAATTGAATTTTAAAAAAGCCTGATTTGGTTTAGTTGTCAAAAAAGTATTTTTTTTAAAACATCGAAGAGTTTCCTGTTTCTACTTTAAAAAAAAAATGTTTTGAGTAGAAGTCACTAAAGGGTTTCTCAAACTTTTTGGGTTGAGGGACCCCTTTATAGGGGAGACATTTTTAAAAAGGTGCTCCTCTTAATTCTCATGCCAATGAAACACAACTACCATGTGTACTCCTAAACGTTGTAGGAATTATTTTTTTTTTTTAAATGTTTCAACCAAAATATTCACAACTTGTTTAATAGAAAGGAACTTAAAGAAATTACGTATTAATTAAGGGTCCCTATATGTAGGTATGGACATTTTCTTCAATGATAAGACATAATTTATTGCAAATTATTTTACGGATTCCCAAGCTATGGTTCGTACACTCCCGGGGTCCGATGAATCCAGTTTAAAAAACACTGGTGTCGACAGTATTTTCGTGTAACTTTGATTCAAGTAAACGATCCAGTTGATATCCAGAGTTTTTATTGCGATCAAAATTAAACTTCCCCCTGAAATAATGAAATATTTAGATCCAAAATAATCAGACTATGTGCTAAAACTTCAGTGATTGCTAAACGGTTTTAGGCAGGTGAATGTGAGATGTATTGTACAGTGCTTGCATTCATCGTTAGGACCAATAGATGGGGATATTGAAGTGTGAATAGCTCAGTGTGCTCACCTCTCCCTCTAATGCTCTTGTAATTTGTTCTTTCTGGTGTAATATGAGCATATAGCTCCACGTTGCACGAAGTGCTTATTTATTAAAGAATTAAATGCAGCTAAGACTGAATTACTGCAATACATTTGGAATATGAAAGATGCTGATCTTAGCTCAACCTCTCAACAGCACAAGTCTCACAAGATTAGAGTTCCCTCTATTTTTCTTATGTTATGTCACAGCAGGAAATTAAGTTATACCTACCCCCGTAATTTATTTTGCGGTTTGCCCACTAAATGAAGTTATTGTTGTTATAAAGGCAACAAAATCACAGCGTGTGCAAAGCTTAAAAATGAGAAATTAAATATGGTCTCAAATTAAATATGCAAGGGGGAGTGGGCTATGATTATGTGACACCCAGGCTTATCAATCACGACATCTTCTCCTCAGCTACTCCTCCTTGACTAACTAACACTGTTAACCCTGTCCTCATCAATCAGTTTGCTGTCTGCCAATAAGGGCCACTCACATTATTGGTCAGGCTCCTATCAACTTGTCCCTGTTTGGTTCTGCTCAGGAGTGCTGATAAGTGGGCAGATGAAGTGCTGCCCTTTAATGCAGCGATCTTGGTTGGAACGCAAGGTAATGTGGTGTGATTGATAAGCGTTAAGTAAAACATCACATTGCTATCTAACCTGAAAGAGAAGAAAATACTACTTGATAATGACTGGAAGCCTAGGTTCTCACTTCACTTGTTGTTGAGTTTCATTCAATGAAACAGTGAATCAACATGACTGCAGTTCCACACTGCACTCCTTGGTAATCATAGACATTGTTCACAGGACACTAGCTGTGATTAAATATCTGGGTTTGCTCTTTTGCCTCAGTGCTACAAAATTCACACAACAGTCTTTACATTTCTGACATATTTGTGTGTGTATGTGTGTCTATAATCCCTCCTTACATAATGGGACCTTCAAGGCTCCGCATGCAACCAATTTAGTCTCTGTCGACTTTAACTATGAGTGATGGGTTGTAGGTCAGTCGAGCTGAGTCTACATATGGTTGTCGGAGGCTGTTTAACAATGATCCCTCAAGCCACCAGCTTGTATGCATATACATGGACAGAAACATACACACTGCCCCACATATTCCGTGCACACTCACTTGTATGAATGCGTGCATACAAACACAAGTCCACATCTGTGTACTATATAAAGCATGAGTGCCCCTCACATGAGACCAGAGCAAATTGAATTAGAAGGAATGTAATGTAGAAATGAAACCCATGGCCTGCTCATATTTACCTCATTGACCAGCAGTGGTCTTTGATGAGTTTTTCTTCAGATAATTACAATGTTCTCCAGATGGTCAAGCAAAACCAGCATTACCTGTGTGTTTTTTGTACATTGACATTAATTTAAAGGGCCAGGTAATCAACAAAGTAGCAGCCATTTTGGAAGGCTGAATGCTCTGCTGTGCCAAATAAGTTATCGCTCTTAAACTTGCCATAAATCATGCCGAGGGCACTTATTTAAACAAGTTTTCATGGAAGGTTCTACAGCAGTGGAAGGTCATATGAATTCCATCAGGGCACCACACTTCCAATCTTTTTACACCTAAAGGCCTGGCAATTGTCATGTAAATACACAAAGTCATGCACACTAAGAAAATATATGAGTACCTCTTTTGCTCCCTTGGACCTGATATTATTAATTGGCATGAATAACATTAGAAGGGTAACACTAATCTAGGGGCTAAACTAAAAATACTGACTGACATAGCTAAATGTTGCATCTGAGGTATATGCCCGTAACCATTACCATGAGCAATTTTCGATGAAATATTGTGCAGAAAGCTGTAAAATGTGTATACAGTTTCGGTCCATTTTTATCCAACACATATAAGACAGTGCCAATGTCATCAGTCGGTGTTCATGGTCGCTTCTATGCCATCATCTATCATTTTTCTAATTATCTTTTTGTCTTTACTGTGCCATATTTTATTATGCTGCTGACAGCACTCCAATTTCCCCCCAGAGGATTAATAAAGGCTTCTGTCTATCCAGGATCTCACTTATCCGTAACTGTGAGAAGCTGCCAGCCCAGGAGCACTTCATTGTTCAGGAGTACTTGGAAAAACCTTTCCTGATGGAGGGCTACAAGTTTGATCTGCGCATCTACATCCTTGTCACGTCCTGTGACCCGCTTCGCATTTTCCTCTACAATGACGGCCTGGTACGCATGGGCACAGAGAAGTACCATGCACCCAGCGAGGCCAACCTGGTGAGTCATTTGCCCACACACAAACATACACATTGAAAAGACACACAGGGGAACCTCGAAAGTCGAATAAAGTTCATTCCGCTGCACTGGTGGACGTCCAATTTGGTTTAATTTCAAAACAAAATTTAAATTATGATACATTCTGATTTAACTTTGTTTTAATGGTAAACTGTTGCCATCATTAAACCTGTATTAACTGTAAATATCCCAAGTAAAAATGTTACATTCTTAACTGTCAATCAAGTGTAAACCTAACCAGTTAATATTCTAATTTTGTTTTAAAAGCAATATTTGCACTGACCATCCAAGACAAAGATGCATGTACCACTTTAGTACTTTTTGTCCTAAGGTCTTCACCATTTTCATCTCTTTCCTCTTCTTTTCTGCGGTGGCATCACAAAAATGCAAAGAAAATGCAAAATACACTTGTGGACGGACAATATTGTGATAAATGTGATGTATGATTAATGTTCTATAGTTGGCTTTCATTCTCCTTAATAAATAATGATGAGTGACTGGTTTTAATGTTATCTCTAGAATATGCTGTGGGCCAAATAAAAACAAGCAGCTGGCCACTAATGGACTTGGCCATCCCTGCTTGACATGCTCACAAAGTATAAATTTCATAAAGCTGAAAGATGCTGAAGTCTCTAGTATTCCAGATATTTTTAGGTGAATTCGAATTTGTACAACCTTTAGTGCATACGACTTTCAAAGAGGTTCCATTGTCAATCATAAAAACTGCATTACCTGTCCAGAGGGCCAGCTTGATGAGCTGTGGATAAAATGTATACTGTACAATACAGGTGAGGCAGAATTTGACTATAATATTCAGTATATGCGGGAGCACATTGACCACAACTAGATTTTCTAAAGCTGAAGGAATGTGTAACTCACTGTAAAATTCACTGCAACAATACACTGGTAGTATGAGGAACAGACTATATTTATGACACACGTACACACACCAACTTACACTCGTAGGATGTGCAGGTCCAGTGTATCCCCAAACATTAATTGTAATATCACCTTATTCCCAACCGCCTTGAGTTTCTGTACCCGCTAAGTCCATTGTGCTGTGCGCATACGCAAACACGCCCACATACCTCTATCAAGCACAATGCATATCAATACAGTGCGTATTGTCTTACCAAGTCTGTGACACATGATAGAATCAGGCATGCCATGGAGATGGATGTTTAATTCCATAGAGAGTGGCTGCCAGACAGCCATGAAGAGGTAGAGTGGCTTGCGGTCACCATGTTATTACCATGTAGCTAAGGACATGGATGCATTATAAAGAGAGGGGTGCCACTAATAGGCAACCACTCAGGGATTCATCCCAGCCATGTTATATAGGAACTATATAACTATTGCTCTTATCACTCTTATTTGATTCAGTTGTGTGTACGGCACAGTCAATGGCATTAATTCACACTTAACTCACTTCTCATACACAGGACGTCTAGAACTAGGGTCTTTGATTTTTTTTCACATTTTGGTCATTGCCAGGGCCTTTTTCCCCCATATTATATGTCACAATGATCGGGCACCGGTAGTGTAGTGATACACATCGCTGTGTTTCGTACAGCTAGTAGGTGGGTAAGTTCCCAGACAGTCACCCCACACCCAGCCACTGGATATCGCCAGTGCTGTATAATTGAGAGAGTTGCATCACGAAGGGCATCCGGTGAAACGGAGCGTGAAAATTAGGTTAGTCAATCAACTTGGAAAGATGATTCACTGTGGCGACTCCTGATGGGAGGATCTGAAAGACAAGATTATATCATATATTATAACAGATATTGTTTTGTATAGGGAGGAGCTTTAGAACAATTTTCCTTGATCAGTTTATAAGGAAAACAATTTATTGACATCCTTACTTCGCCTGATTGTAGAATCATCACCATTTACTGCAGTTTATGTTGTTGGTATATAATATTGTAAACAATAGTTCAAAATTGTTAGACACCATACTTATTTCGTATTAACTTGTAGTTGGACCCAATAAAGAACAGAACTATCTTCTGCATCCCCTTTAGGCCTCAAACTAGTTGGGCCTGTATTGTCTGTGCCCTCTGCTGAGTAGTGAAATGTTACTGCTTTGACATGTAGTGACTACAGAACATAAGCTTGTTAACATAAAATAACATAATCCACACGTTTCTTGATGATAGTCAAATTGATGAATGGATCTATCATGCCCATCCCAAATATGTTTTTTTAATAGGGTATGCTGCCTCCTGGAATAATTAATCATCATTCACAAATAACTAATAAAAGCAGTTTCCCCATTCAGTGCAAATATAGCATCCATACTGTATTTGTGATAATGAGCTTTCCTTCAATGTGTTAAGCATCAAACTGGTTAAAATGGAATTGATGGGGAAAAAATACCATCTGGTGAAGATTTTTACATGTGGCCAGAATAATCTTTTCCCCTCCATTATTGTACATTTGTACTGTACATTTTTACTAAAATATGCCATTCTTATTTCCCACCTTCATCTCCTCAGAGCCAGCTCTACATGCATCTTACCAACTACTCAGTCAACAAACACAATGAGAACTTTGAGCGGGATGAGACGGTGAACAAAGGCAGCAAAAGATCCATCAGCTGGTTCACACAGTTCCTGCACACCAATGGCTACGACGTGGTCAAGTTCTGGGGTGACGTCTCTGTATGTGGTTAGCCGATATACACACAACCTCTCATTTACAGCAGATGCACCGAAATGCAAAACATGCTTATGTACTTACATCTGGAAGCACACAGTCAAAAATACTGTACACATGCTGCCTGCAACACAGAAGGTTGACCAGCAAAGGTTTGACAAGATGTGTTTTGATAGTTTTTCAGACAGTGTCAGAATTTTGTTTAACTGATGGAAGAACCCGGTCAAAACATCCTTCCTGGAGGTGCGCTCGCTCAGTCTAGGACTCCCTCCGCTCATCTAAACACCTATACTGTCACGATACATAATCGTATCTTAATTTGACTGGACCCAAAAGCAGACTGAGGTGGAGGGAGTAGATAAGAGTGGTTTATTAAGAAGTGGCTCAGAGTTCGTGTATACAAGGCGTGATAGTGGTCCGTAGGAACAAAGAAGGTGCAGACGGGAACGTGAGGAGGGATCCCTGGGCCCGGCAGGCTTAAATACAGGTAGTGAAGAGTGCTGATTCGGAGCATGTGCGCAGGATACTGGTGGAGACAGGCTTAAGCAGAGAAACATGAAATGCCGGATGGATCTTGAGCGCTAGGGGAAGTTTTAACTGTACTGAGGTGGCATTGATTATTTTAGTGATAGGAAAGGGACCAACGAAGCGTGGAGTGAGCTTATGAGATTCAGTTTGGAGAGGGAGGTCACGGGAAGAGCACCAAACCATCTGACCCACCTTGTATTCTGCCGTGGGAGAGCGATGAAGAGCCGCCAGCCGCCGCTTATTTTTCTCGGCAGAACGACTTTGAGCAGCCCTGACGTCCTTCCACACAGATTGGACATGTCGAAGGTGCTCCCTCACCGCGAGAACCGCCACCGTATGCTCCTGTTCCTTAAACAAAGGAGGTTGGAAACTGTAACATGCCATGAAGGGAGAGGTACCTGTGGCGGAGCTGGTGAGGGAGTTGTGGGATTGCGTACAGCAACACAGCAAAGAGCGGACTCCAGGTTTTGATTCGCCCACTCCGTCTGGCGGTTGGATTGGGGGTAGTAGCCGGAAGACAAACTGGCTGCTGTGCCCACCGCCTTGTAGAACTCCTTCCAGACCTGGGAGGAAAACTGACGACCCTGGTCCGAGACAATGTCAATAGGGATGCCGTGAAGTCTGAATACATGAAGGATTAGGAGCTTAGTGGTCTCAAAAGCAGAAGGAAACTTGGGAAGGGGTACATAATGGACACACTTGGAGAAACGGTCTATGATGGTAAGGATGATGGTGGTACCTTCAGAGGGGGTTAGGCTGGTAATGAAGTCCAGGGAAATGTGGGACCAAGGGCGGCTCAGTTAAGGTGCGCAGCAGACCAGCTGGGGGTTGGTGCAAAGGCTTACCTCGGGCACAGACGGAGCAGGCTAGGACAAACTCTCGGATGTCTTTAGCCAGACTGGGTCACCAGAAGTGTTGTTGAATGAATTGAATGGTTCGGGTTATGACAGGTTAGTTCGAAGTTATGGGCCCACTGAAGTACTTCTGAGTTGGCAGAATTGGGCACGAAGAGACGGTCTGGTGGTCAAGTCTTAGGATCGGGTTGGGTTCTCTGAGCCTTCTTAACAACTTGTTCGACGTGGCAGCCCCAACAAAGCAGGAGGAGGGAAGGATGGGGTCTGGTTCCACTGAGTTGGAGGGGGGTGAATAAATGCGAGAGAGGGTGTGCGGCTTGGCGTTACGAGAACCAGGGCGGAAGGAGAAGCTAAAGTTGAATCGACTGAGGAATAGGGCCCAACGAGCTTGCCGGGGGTTAAGCCGCTTGGTGGAACGGAGATAGGCGAGGTTCTTGTGGTCAGTCCATAAAATAAATGGAGAAACAGTTCCCTCCAGCCAATGCCTCCATTCTTCCAGAGCCCAGACGATGGCTATTAGCTCAAGATTTCCTACATTTTAATTGCGTTCGGATGGTGACAGGCGACGGGAGAAGAAGGCGCAGGGATGTAGTTTTGGGGTTTCAGGATCCCGCTGGGAGAGGACGGCCCCAGCTCCCGTGTCAGAGGCGTCAACCTCCCCAACGAACTGGAGGGAGGGGTCAGGGTGTCTCAGGATGGGGGCACTGGTGAAAAGCTCCTTCAGGCGTTCGAAAGCTTGAGATCCTACCGGGGTCCATTGAAATGGAAATCTGGTGGAGGTGAGACTGGTGAGGGGAACGGCCACTTTACTGTAATCCCGGATGAATCTGCGGTAGAAGTTGGCAAAGCCCAGGAAATGTTGCAGTTCTTTGCGGGTGGAGGGAATGGGCTAGTTAACAACTGCTTGGATTTTAGCCGGGTCCGGTTGTAGTTGTCCTTTGGCAATGATGTATCCCAGGAAGTGTACAGATGAGAGGTGGAATTCGCATTTTTCAGGTTTCACAAAGAGACGGTTTCCAAGTAGGCGCTGGAGGACTTGGCGGACATGTTGGCGATGTTCTTTGAGGGAGCGGGAGAAGATGAGGAAGGTCGTCTAAATAGACAAAGACGAACCGGTTAAGCATATCACGGAGGACGTCGTTGATGAAGGTTTGAATGACTGCGGGGGCGTTGGTTAATCCAAAAGGCATGACCAGCTATTCAAAGTGTCCGAGAGGGGTGTTGAAGGCAGTTTTCCATTCGTCCCCCTCTCTAATGTGGATGAGATAATAAAGTTTGCGCAGATCCAACTTGGTGAATATTTGTGCATGGCAGAGGGGTTCGAATGAGGGGGAGCGGGGCTTTGTTCTTAACTGTTATGTCGTTGCGACCACGCAAGTCAATGCACGGGCGAAGAGTGGTATCTTTATTTTCGACAAAAAAAGAATCCAGCCCCCAGTGGGGAAGAAGAGGGCCGGATGAGTCCGGAGCCAACGGAGTCGCACATATAATTCTCCATAGCTTTTTTTCAGGACGGGAAAGGTTAAATAATCGGCTAGAGAGGAGAGGGGCACCAGGCAGGAGGTCAATGGTGCAATCATAGGGGTGGTGGGGCGGAAGAGCGATGGCAAGATCCTTACTGAACACTGGGGAGAGGTCGTGATATTCTTCAGGGACACGGGAGAGATCGATAGGAGTGACTGGTGGCTGAGGTTTGCTGGAGGTCGGGACGCCCGAGAGAAGAAAGTGAGAGTGGCAGAATGGACTCCAACCAATGATAGACAGGTGAGTCCAATCGATGACAAGGTTGTGTTCTTGAGCCAGGGGATACCGAGGACTAGTGGAGTCTCCGTGGAGGGAATAACAAACAGCTGGAGTGTTTCACGGTGATTACCGGAAATGAGCAGGGTGAACGATGCAGTTTGGTGGGTGACAAGGGAGATGAGTCACCCGTCCAGGGCAGTAACCTTTTCAGGGAACGGGAGGGGTTTGAGGGGAAGCTGGAGCTGACACGCCAAGCCCTCATGACTAAAATCGTCATTTTGGAGTCAATGAGGGCTGTGACAGGGGTATTGCGATCGGGACTAAGAATACACGAGGGAACGGTCATACAGGAGGGAGAGCTGGGAGAGGTGTTGGTTTGGCTCACCACAGCGTTCTCTGGTCGTGGTGAGCCCGGTCTTTTGGTTTTATGGAGCAAGTGGCTATGAAGTGACCTGGCTGTCCAAAATGAATACATAATCGTTGATTGTAGTGGCACTGACGTTCTAGGGCGTCTTAACGGGTCTTTCCCAGTTGTATTGGCTTTTCCAGTCCAGTGGGGGGTGAAGAGGTGGCAGCAGGGGGTTCAGTGTGCGGCGGAGTGGCTGGAGGTGCTGTGCCAGCGGATGTTGCTACACTGCGCATTCTAATCCCTCGCTCTCTAGCTCTTTCTCTAAGACGATTGTCCAATTTAATGGCTAACGAAATTAATTCCTCAAGTGTCCTCGTCTTTGAGCTGCTCAGATAATCCTTTGAAAAAAATCCCTTTTAAAGAGGCGTCATCCCATCCACATTCACTCACAAGCATCCTAAAATCTATTGAGTATGAAGCCACGGAACTCGAACCCTGAGTGAGGGCTAGGAGGCGACAAGTGTCTTTCCTACCCTTAACGGGGTGATCGAGCTCTTCTGCGCAGAAGATTAATAATACAAGCGATTTGTGCGTGGGATAACTCAGCAGTTGCAGATCGAATACTTGTGAACAGTTTAATAAAAATTGACTACATGAACCTAGGTCCCCAGAGTAAGGTTTGGGATGAGGAACTTGAGGCTCTTTGTATGGGAGGAGGGGTTGGTCAGAGGCTGCGGGCTCGGGAGGAATACTCACGAGAGGGTTGCTGGAGTATATTTGGGAGGACAGGAGAGATACTTGTTGTGTGAGGGTATTTCATGAGTCTATGATCTCGCGGTGGGCTTTGTCCTGTCTGCCTATGAAGCGCCCTGGTGGGCGAGCGCTTCCCTCAACGCTTCCGGTGTGGCTGGGTCCATGTTGGCCAGAGTATTCTGTCATGATACGTAATCGTATCTTAATTGCACTGGACCCAAAATCAGATTGAGGCGGAGGGAGTAGATAAGAATGGCTTATTAAGAAGTGGCTCAGAGTTTGTGTATCCAAGGCGTGATAGTGGTCCCGAAGCGGGAACGTGAGGAGGTGGAAAAGCTTTATGGCGTGGTTGGAGCGGGCAGCGAAGTCGGAGGCACGGGAAGCAGAAGAGAACACAAGTGGGTGAGTACAAGTGCGGATCGTAGGGTAATAACTTACACACGAGAGTTGGCCTGTGTACCACAAACAAGTGTGAATACTCTGGCGCCGGATCCCTCGGTCAGGCAGGCTTAAATACAGGCAGTAAAGCATGCTGATTGGGAACAGGTGCGCAGGCAGTGATGAGTGCTGACTGGGAACAGGTGCGCAGGCGAGAGGGTGCTAATTGCTGGGGAGAGAGCGAGAGAGAGAGAGAGTGAGAGAGAGAGAGAGAGAGGGGAGGGCGTGGCGGAAAGCGCCACCCAAGCTCCAAAAGGGGAACTGCAGGGCACAGATCACGACATATACTTTGCTTTTTTTTTTGCTTTCCATTTTTGTTTTTACTTGTAGCATCACTATCCTTCCTTTATTACTCTTTCAGCTACTTCTTTTGACCATGTTTGTTATACTGTTACATAGTTGGAAATGATTTATACCAAAGCAAGTTAGTTTTTTATGTAATGTAGTGGTAAGCAAAGAGATAATATACAAATTAGTTTTTTGTCATCTGGACCTCTATGCCGTATCTTTCCATCCTTTTAGTGAGACACCAAAGTGTCACCCACTGACTCAGCCAGATGTCCTCTACCTCTCTTGCTCTCTCATCATTTTTTTCCCCATCTATTTTTTCTGAAGCTGCACTTTGCTATTGCTCTCAGCCCACCATCCTTCGCGTTTCATCTTTCTGCTTACACTTTGATGCATACAGACTGGGTCCCAGGATGTTTGGACTCTTTAACCTAGGAATGCACCTAGAAAGCCAGACAGTATTATAGTACTGGTAGTATGTCTTTACGAATACCTTGCACCTCTTTCAAGTCCATCACAAGTCTTTGTATGTCAAGTATTGTAATGATGAATTTGATTCCGCTTCGACAAATTATGCTAGTGAGGAGCATATAAAATAACTCTGCACACTCAAATAAACATGGGCTCAGGATAGGATGCTGTTGTTCAGGGGCTGACACATGCATGCATACATGCGCACACGCGCGCACACACACACACACACACACACACACTCTTCAAGAACAAAGGGCGGTAGCGGGAGCAGGTGTCTGTACCGGGCAGCCTGTGGATTGGGCAGTTGCATGGACCTGTGTGAGGGACAGACGGTGGGCTTGTTGCCTATCAGTCCAAGGCCAGAACATTGCATCCACGCTCTTGCACCCTACAGTCAGTGTAGTCTGGGCAATCTATGGGACACTGCAACACTGCATGTGTTGCATCTATGCAACACTGCATGGGACTTGACCAGACAGAGAAAGCTTTGTTTTAGGAGCAATTTTGTGTGTGTGTGTGTGTGTGTGTGTGTGTGTGTGTGTGTATAAACAGCAAAACCTACTTTCACATTCACACATTTTTGCAGGTTATTTTCTGATGTCTGTGGCTTTAAGCTTAAAAAAGTGGACAATTTGTCTTCATTATTGTACAACTGCTTGTTGTAGAGATGTTTTGTTGTCATATCATTTGTGGTATTTTTTTTCTTCTACCATCTTAATTTGTGACTGTCTGATTCTTCTTTTTGTATGTCCTGCCAGGAGCTGGTTGTGAAGACATTGATAGTGGCGGAGCCCCATGTGCTGCATGCGTACCGCATGTGCAGGCCTGGCCAGCCACCAGGGAGCGACAGTGTCTGCTTTGAGGTCCTGGGCTTTGACATAATCCTGGACCGCAAACTCAAACCTTGGCTCCTGGAGGTGCATTTTCATTGCTGTCTAGAACAGTTTCATTGACAATTTTTGAAGAAATGTCTTTATTTTATTTAAATAACAATTTAACATGACATTTGTTGCCTCGAATTACAGTCACATTTTAAATGATTAAGTGGCTTTAAACCCCCATTATTGATTGGCAACCAATACAGGGTGCACCCCGCCCCTCACGCAAAATTGGGATAGGCTCCAGCTTATCCGTGACCCTAATGAGGACAAGCGCAATAGAAAATGGATGGATGGGTAGTAAAATGGAGTTGCCCTACTGTGATTAAAACTGGTATTTGATGGTGCGTGTGGTTCAAAAAGAGAAGGGCTGCAGTCTGTTGAGTCTGACCTTTCCAGCTGCTACCAAAGTGTTTGCGGCTTCTGAAGTGAAGCACTGTTCCATCAAGTAGGAGAGAGGGTGATGGTGTCTCACTCTGACAGAAGGCATAAACACACACTGATTTTCTTGTACACTCTTATCCCTGGTGCACAAAAACACTGAGACACACCCACACAGCCTGTAATACGTATACACTATATGCACCCTTGAATTTGAAACATTCCCATGTACGCTCAAAGGACTTGTTAAGCAGGCTGAGGCACAATTACATACATGCAAGCGCGCGCACACACACACACACACACACCCGCATACACTGTATATATAGGAATCCAGGCACGGAAAGCAAGACAAGATGTCGACTCTGTATGCATACAGTACAGTAGCACAAACATGCACACATGCATACACGCACGCACAGACGCACACACATGCTATATAGGGCAGGACAGCAAGAAAAATCCTCCCAGTTCACTGTCAGTCTCACAAGTGTCACTCATCACAAGGTGGGCTTCAATGTAGAGTCAATTTCAGGCTTTGTAGCTGACCATTTTCATGTCAACAAGTGAGTTAAAGCCTGACCTAAATCCTTAAACCTAAACTGACTGGGCAATACTCCCACCATCTCCCTACTTCCATTCCTTGCTCCCCCACAATTGACTAAATTGGTGAATGCAAGGGGGAGTTTTGTGTGGTTCTCCACCATCACGCCACCTAAAAAGACAGTGCTAATATGTACATGATGTTACATACATGAAGTAGACTTACCAAGGTCACACTGGAAAAAATATTGGAAGAATAAAGAGATAAAGTTGTAATTACAAGTCGTAATATTGAGAAGAATGAGAATTAAAAATAGGATAATTTATTCCTTTAATTTTATTTAAAATGTAATATTGAAAGAATATTGTTGTAATTCTACATCAGATCTTTATGAGTAACTCTTAAAATATGCACACAATTGTGACACAGAGCAGTCAGTCTTTCTCTTTAGAGAGCTGCCATACAGTAGTCATTAGCTAGTTGTTAAAAAAATGACTGGTTAATGGCCCTACGTATTTATTGATGTAATATTGAATATTTAATTATTAATTATATGAAGTAGGACTGTATTACTTAATTCTTAAAAATTATATTTTACTTCAATGTGGTTATTTTTCTCCTTTGAACTGATAGAGGGATTGATATTTGTAGTCTGTGTTTGGGAGTTTTCATTTCGTTATCTGGCTTTTTGGTTTGTGACTGAGCAGTTGGATAACATGATAAAGGGTGCATGAGTAGTGGTACTCTGTTACATTGTGACTGCGCGCGCGTGTGTGTGCGTGTGCGTGTGCGTGCGTGTGTTCCTGTGTAACACATGGTACAGAGTCTTTGAATGCAGTTGTTCCACTCCAGGAGTAATGAGCCCCCCTGTACGACGAGAAACTCTCAGTAATGTTCATCAATTAACATTCTTCACACATACACCTACTTGTCTTTCATGCAACATTTACAGCAACAGTCATTTATTTCCAAAACTCAAAATAATTAGTCAGGGGATAGTTGTGAGAATCAAGAGCCTTTCTTAAATGCTCTCTGTGCAGGCTGTCAAGTATGAAAATAACTTTATTACATCTGTAGCCTGTTGATGTGCATTTCTATTCAATAGGGACGTTATATGCAGCGAGGACAGGCTTTCTGCAAACCGTGCCCTATGGCAAACCCTCAAGCTTGAATTGAATTCACTGAGAGATTACTTTGCTACAGTTTGAGGTTAATTAAATCTATTTCAAACCATTTCACTATTTTTCAATTTTTATTTCCTTCCAAAACGGTAAGAGTCGTGCCAGGAATGGAAACACAAGATCATCTTCTTCAGGTTTGTTTTGAATTTATAGATGTAACTTCTCAGATTTCACTGTTGGTGTCATTGTGAATTATCCATGCCACGCCTTGCTGTTCCGACACTGTCATCCTCTCTTACGCCTTCAAATGCCAAAGTTGTTGTGTTGGACATGCATACTTGCAGCCAGGAAATGGAACTTCAACCTGTGTAAACTCAAAGCCAGATGGATACCTGAAAGCTAGATGGTATCAAATAGAAGATGCTGTCACATTAAATTTCCGTTGCATTTGTGCTGAAGTCATGTCATTTTCTGAGAGTGTGTAGGAGGCTGGTGATTGAAAAGGAACATGTCTTCCTCTCACATCCCCCCCATTAAAGACAGACGAAAAGCAGCAATTTTGGAGAAAGTCTTTGGAATTAAGATGCAAAAATATGAACAGAATATGTAAATTGAGACTATTGACTAATGCATACTGCTTAATATCTTCACAGAGCAGAAATTACAGTTCAGAGTGATGGCGCTTAAATTAAGGTCAATAATTGGAGAGAGATGGGAGAAACAAAGAGAGACAGGCTTTTTTTGTAAATTGGTAGTAGCTATAGTGGTTAACATAGCGAATGTTTGCGCAGAATGACTCCTGCTCAATCCCCCTTTTGCTATTGACTGGCAAGGTCACTGAGAGAGCGCCTGGCTCACGATATCTTTTTTAATTCATCCCAAAGAAGTGCTTCCACACCAAGCTCATTCAAGCATGCCATTTTGGAGCTTGATTCATCCACTGGGACACAGAAAATGGTTTTAAACTATCCATCCATCCATCCATTTTCTGAGCCGCTTCTCCTCACTAGGGTCGCGGGCGTGCTGGAGCCTATCCCAGCTATCATCGGGCAGGAGGCGGGGTACACCCTGAACTGGTTGCCAGCCAACCACCCTCGCTCACATTCACACCTACGGGCAATATAGAGTTGTCAATTAACCTACCATGCATGTTTTTGGGATGTGGGAGGAAACCGGAGTTCCCGGAGAAAACCCAAGCAGGTACGGGGAGAACATGCAAACTCCACACAGGAGGAGCCGGGTATTGAACCCCGGTGGTTTTAAACTATTCACAGATAAAGTTGGATGCATAGCACTGTTAAGAAATGTCTTGGTAAGACAAAGTATAGCGCTTCATGGGAAATGAAAGGGTTAATGTTACCCCAACTGTACAATGATTATTTTATGAATAGATTTGTGTACATACAGACCCTCACCCTAACAAGACGTTTTCATTAAAGTAGCCTAGACAGCATGCACTGTATTCCTTAGAGAAGACATTTAATTTAACTATTACTGTGTCTGCAACGCATGCGGCGTAGTTGTATCTGATCTCTCGTAAGACAGACAAATTGTACCCCCTGTCATCTTTAACCTAAATATCACAAACTAGGCTTAAACCCTAACCTGCCTTGTTGTAGTACTAACTCAACCAAGTGCCAGCTTTTACCATTTTTAAAAGCTGTTCGAAAAATGAGGAAACAATGTTAATAGTCAGATTGTAATGCATAAGTATAACACACATCCACACACCTTAAAAAGCAAGTGGAGTTGTATACAAATTTTAGAATGACACGCATATCCAAATTCAGAGTGATTTTAATTAAATGTACCGTATTATGTGCAAAGCATTCTCTGTTCAAGTTTAGGACTATGCTTATTTTTGAAGGGGGCTGACGAAACAGTATGGATGCAGTGAATTAACACAGAATAAGCTATAATTTATCATTTTTGCAAGGTTCCAGAAGGTGTCCACGGACCTCCACAAAAGACAAAAAGATTGAGGTCCAGCCTCATTATAGTCACTGGAACCCCAGAGATGCCAGTACATGCTGCAGTGCAGACAGTGTGATTATTGATGGTTGTGATTACATCTCTCCATCCATTCCTTCCCATTTTCTATCCCCCCTGCTGCTCGAGAAGGGTTGTGCAGAGTGATTGGCAACTAATGAGGCGGGCATGGTTTGGTCAACCGTGGCATGGGATGTTTGTGTCTCAGTGTGAGCGTGCGTGTCTGCGGTTGTGTGTGAATTCGCATAATGACAACAGACCGACAGACTGCAGCTGGACTGCTTCCCCAAGGGCAGTGATACTTCAGCTCCTCCCTCCCTTCATCCAACTTTCCTCTCTTTTAGTGCGCTCCACCCGATTGCTTCAAGATGAGTTTGGTTTAACTGTCCATCCCTCAGAGCCAACATAATCCAGACTTCCTTTACTTTTGAGTGCAAATATATGTGTGTTTGTGGGGACTAATCTGCAATGGCAAGTGTAAACAGATGCCACAATACTCACGTACACAAAGAAACCCACACATGGATGTTTTATTCTCCTTTACCTCCCAACACATACAAACACGCACTGCAAATGGAATGCAAGTGCTGCAAATACTTAATTTCTCATACAGAATAAATACAGTCTCTTACTTTGGTAGCCATGTGAATTTTAACTCTCTTTGGTCTGTGCAGTGAATCCTCTGTGAGGTTAAAGTTTTGTGTTCCTACAGTTGTAAATCTGAACAGCAACCGTAACCATAACATTGAATCTTTGGAAGGATAGTTTAGCTCTTTGGCAGGCTTTAATGTATTTTGTAACCCCTCCAATAACCTCCATTATCCTGCATACATGGTGATGATGATTTACTTGATACCTGCAGTATGTACGGTACTGTAAGTTCTCCTCATTCAGTTGATTGAATTCTATGAAAAATGACAGTGAACACATAGTTTTATATTCCTAATTGTCTTGTTCTAATCCCCTTTCCCTGATTTTTTTAATATATATTTTTTTATTTTACGTCTGCCTTTGATTAATCTGCTGCACTCAGTGGGGTTCATTCTTACTTAAATGCTCATTGCTTTTGTCTCAGGCTCTGAGGAGGTTTGTCTTTTTCCCTGTAAGCTGTAGGTGGCAGTAGATACCTACAAGCCATGCTTTGACTCATAAAAGGGTTTATTAAGGAATAATTACATTGAAGTATGGGAGTGTCTGCTTCTATCCACATCCATTTTCCTGTAAAATGACTATTTCATAGAATAAGTATCAAATTAGGGCTGCACTTGCCTCATATATGGAGCACTTGAAAACACACCTCAGCATTTAGTCATTTATCATCATGCGTAGCAATGCCACTGACAGTGTGACTGTGTGCATGCTTGTCATGGAGGCAGAAGATACACAGTATACTGCATGTAAATAAGGGACATAGAGATGTGCGTGAATGCGTATGGGATGCTTGGAAGAAAAATATTTTGTCCCAGATATATTTATATCTATCTATCTATCTATATATATATATATATATATATATATATATAGCGCGGCACGGTGGATGACTGGTTAGCATAGGGGTGTCAAACTCTTTTTTTGTCTCAGGCCGCATTGTAGTTATGATTTCCCTCAGAGGGCCGTTAGAACACTGAAACCATATAAATGTTTAATCATCACCAAAACATATTACCATTACACAACAAATTGAGGGATAACTAGTTTTGAAATCAGAAGAGAAGGATAATAGTTTGTTCAAGTATTGTTTAAGTTACTGTAGAAGAAGGGTTTGGTAACAGAAAAATGCAATATCTCAAGATTATTGTTTATTATTATGACAATTTGGAATTTGGGTACAGATTTGAGCAAAAATCTCGGAAGTTGACGAGCATGATTTGCTTTCGCGGGCCACATCTGGCCCCCAGGCCTTGAGTTTGACACCTATGAGTTAGCACATCTGCCTCACAGTTCTGCGGACCGGGGTTCAAATCCCGGCCCCGCCTGTGTGGAGTTTGCATGTTCTCCCCGTGCCTGCGTGGGTTTTCTCCAGGCACTCCGGTTTCCTCCCACATTCCAGAAACATGCATGGTAGGTTGATTGAGAACTCTAAATTGCTCATAGGGGTGAATGTGAGTGCGACTGGTTGTTTGTTGTGTGCCCTGCGATTGGCTGGCGATCAGTTCAGGGTGTACCCTGCCTCTCGCCGAAGATAGCTGGGATAGGTTTCAGCACGCCCGCGTCGATAGTGAAGATAAGTGGTAGAGAAAATGGATGGATGGATGGATGATCTTCAATTAACCTATATCACACATGTTTTTGGGAGGAAACCGGAGTACCCGGAGAAAACCCACGCAGAAAACATGCAAACTCCACACAGGCGAGGCCGGGATTTGAACCTCGGTCCTCAGAACTCGATATTCTGAAAATCGATAGGAAAAGACAACTAGAACATCCAAACTTAGTTAATCAGAGGCACATTTTTGTTGACTCATTTAAAATGAGTTTGAATGTGATTCTTTAACTCTGAACACAGCCACATTTGCAGTTAGGAGGGTGTGCACACTTGTGCAACCACATTATCTTAGTTGTTTATTTTTATTTCCCCTCTTGAAAATATATATATTTTTTCAATTGAGCCTTACATAGGTTACATTAATGGTGGCAATTGTGTTTACAGTTTTGAAATGATTTATTTGCACAGGGGTGTGTTGTCTTAAATCCACTGTAACTGTGTGTCTCTGTCTGTCTGTCCGTTGTGTAGTCGCTCTTCTGCGCTCTCCCTCCCTTGCTCTTTCCACAATTGCTCTTTAACAAACACTTAGTTCTTGCAACAGTTGGACTATGCCAATACCTGCCAGTGTGCGGGGCAGATTGGGAGCCTTGTCAAAGCAGCGGTTGTTTATGCACTGCTTAGAATAATAAGGAGGAGGAATTTTACTGAACTGATTAATCAAGAGGAGACCTTGCACTTGTTTGACTACTTCTCCAGAGAGAATGGATGCTGTTTTGTTTTGGAAAAGAAGGCTGATTGTTGTTGGGCCATCACCATTACCATGTTGTTATAAGCCACAGACACTAAATCAATTTCCACAATAATTTATGTCATATTATTAGTGATAATGGTTGCTAATTGCTTGATTGAAGACTCAAAATTGCCAATAGGTGACAATGTGAGCGCGAATGGCTGTTTGTATGTGCCCGTCGATTGGCTGGCAACCAGTTCAGGGTGTTCCCCGCCTCCTGTCCGAAAATAGCTTGGATAGGCTCCAGCACTCCCGCGACCCAAGTGAGGATAAGCGGCTCAGAAAATGGATGGATGGATGGGTTGCTAAGCTGCATTATGATTATCCCAAAGTTAGTAACAGTAATAACAGGGCACATTTAGATGGGACTGAGAATCTAAACAGACATAATTTCAATGACACTCAGAAGTGCACATACCCAATTTACCAAATACCAAAGCTTTATAGACACGTAGCCTATGCATCTTCCTATTTTTTGTCAAAATGATTTATGCATTATACAGTGAGAAAAAATGAAAATGGAAAGGGTTTTGTGGAAAGCACGTACAGATATGTACAACCCCAATTCCAATGAAGTTGGGACACTGTGTTAAGCATAAATAAAAACAGAATACAAGGATTTTCAAATCATGTTCAACCTATATTTAATTGAATACACTACAAAGACAAGATATTTGATGTTCAAACTGATAAACTTGATTGTTTTTAGCAAATAATCATGAACTTAGAATTTTATGGCTGCAACACGTTCCAAAAAAGCTGGGACAGGGTCATCTTTACCACTGTGTTACATCACCTTTCCTTTTAACAACATTCAATAAATGTTTGGGAACTGAGGACACTAATTTTTGAAGCTTTGTAGGTGGAATTATTTCCCATTCTTGCTTGATGTACAGCTTCAGCTGTTCAAGAGTCCGGGGTCTCCGTTGTCGTATTTTACGCTTCATATTTCGCCACACATTTTCAATGGGAGACAGGTCTGGACTGCAGGCAGGCCAGTCTAGAATCCGCACTCTTACTACGAAGCCACGCTGTTGTAACACGTGCAGAATGTGGTTTGGTTTTGTCTTGCTGAAATAAGCAGGGGCGTCCATGAAAAAGACGTTGCTTGGATGGCAGCATATGTTTCTCCAAAACCTGTATGTACCTTTCAGCATTAATGGTGCCTTCACAGATGTGTAAGTTACCCATGCCAGTGGCAATAACAAAGCCCCATACCATTACAGATGCTGACTTTCGAACTTTGCGTCCATAACAGTCCGAATGGTTCTTTTCCTCTTTGGCCCGGAGGACAGGACGTCCACAATTTCCAAAAACAATTTGAAATGTGGACTCGTCGGACCAAAGAACACTTTTCCACTTTGCATCAGTCCATCTTAGATGAGCTCGGGCCCAAAGAAGCCGGCGGCGTTTCTGGGTGTTGTTGATAAATGGCTTTTGCTTTGCATAGTAGAGTTTCAAGTTGCACTTACGCATGTAGCGCCAAACTGTATTTACAGACATTGGTTTTCTGAAGTGTTTCTGAGCCCATGTGGTGATACCCTTTACACATTGATGTCGGTTTTTGATGCAGTGCCGCCTGAGGGATTCAATGTTGGTTTTTGGCCTTGCCGCTTACATGTAGTGATTTCTCCAGATTCTCTGAACCTTTTGATGATATTATGGGCCGTAGATGATGAAATCCCTAAATTCCTTGCAATTGTACGTTGAGGAACATTGTCCTTAAACTGTTCGACTATTTTCTCACACACTTGTTCACAAGAGGTGGACCTCGCCCCATCTTTGCTTGTGAATGACTGAACAATTCAGGGAAGCTCCTTTTATACCCAAACATGGCACCCACCTGTTCCCAATTAGCCTGTTCACCTGTGGGATGTACAAAACAGGTGTTTGATGAGCATTTCTCAACTTTTTTGCCACCTGTCCCAGTTTTTTGGGAACGTGTTGCAGCCATAAAATTCCAAGTTAATGATTATTTGCTAAAAACAATCAACTTTATCAGTTTGAACATTAAATATCTTGTCTTTGTAGTGTATTTAATTAAATATAGGTTGAACATGATTTGCAAATCATATAGCTGAAATCCTTTCGAGATATGTATTTTTTATGTATTTGTGTTACTCTTCATCCCAACTATACTTTAATTTTTTATTTTTTTTAAAACACACAAAAAGGCGGCATGGTGGGGACTGGTTAGAGCGTCTGCGTCACAGTTCTGTGGACCGGGGTTCAATCCCCGGCCCTGCCTGTGTGGAGTTTGCATGTTCTCCCCGTGCCTGCGTGGGTTTTCTCCGGGCACTCCGGTTTCCTCCCACATCCCAAAAACCTGCATGGTAGGTTAATTGAAGTCTCTAAATTGCCCCTAGGTGTGAATGTGAGTGCGAATGGTTGTTTGTTTATGTGTGCCCTGCGATTGGCTGGCAACCAGTTCAGGGTGAACCCCCCTCCTGCCCGATGATAGCTGGGATAGGCTCCAGCACTCCCGCGAATTCTGTTTTGTATTCTGTACAATTCTGTACAGAATTTTGTATTCTGTATTCTGCTTTTATTTATGTTTAACACAATGTCCCAACTTGGAATTGGGTTTGTAATATGGTAGGTACATAAACTTTAGAGTGGAGGTAAAGATGACAAAGCATTCTACAGTATACAGAATATGAACGATTTGCAGCTCAGCCTCTGATCTTGGTATGCATAATTGGGTGATCATAAGAGGATCCTGATGTCCTGTGAAAAGGTACTGACATACTTTCTTTCCTGCATGCTTACGCTGCTGTTTGACTAAGTGATATTTGGGTTATATTGATGCCATACCGATGCTAAAAAGAATCAAAGCTGGAGTAAAAGGAGTGTCTAATCTTTTCATCTGACATTTTTATTGAATGCGTCTTGGAGCAACCAAGGGCTCCTCTAAGATCCTGCCAGAGTCACTTAAGGAAATCAGAGTGGGGGCTTTGGGACCTAGCAGGGGTTCATTAGGACCAGACTGGCCAGACTTCCTTTGCCACTGAAGGGAAACGGTGAAATACAGAAGGAGAGATGAATAAGGTAGCAACTAGACCAGGGGTGGGCAAACTTTTTGGCCCACGGGCCACATTGACTTTTAAAATTTGACAGGCGGCCAAGCCAGGACCAGATGCTTACATATCCATCCATCCATCCATTTTCTGAGTCGCTTCTCCTCACTAGGGTCGCGGGCGTGCTGGAGCCTATCCCAGCTATCATCGCGGGGTACACCCTGAACTGGTTGCCAGCCAATCGCAGGGCACATACAATCAAACAACCATTCACACTCACATTCACACCAACGGGAAATTTAGAGTTGTCAATTAACCTACCCTGCATGTTTTTGGGATGTGGGAGGAAACTGGAGTGCCCGGAGAAAACCCACACAGGCACGGGGAGAACATGCAAATGCCACACAGGCGGGGCCGGGATTTGAACCCCGGTCCTCAGAACTGTGAGGCAGAAGCTCTAACCAGTCGTCCACCGCCTGCTTACATATCAAAAATACCAAAAAAATAAAATAAAAAAAGCATTTTAGTGTTAATACTTAGATTTATTTTAATGGGAACAGTGTTGTTTTGTTGTTGTTTTTTTGCCAGTGCATCAAAGTCTGGTGTTAGTTTTGTGGCAAGTCTCAGAACACATCTGAGGTGTTCATCCCTCAGCTGGGATCTGTAGGATGTTTTGTTGGTGTTCATCACACTAAAAGTCTGTTTACACACATATGTAGAGCCAAACACCACCAGCATCCTGTGTGCCATCTTCTGGATTTTTGGAAAATTGTCTGTGCTTAATGAAGCATAAAACTCATCCAGTTAGAGAGTTGAACTTCTCGTTTAAGACAGTACCACATTGGAGATCAATCAGTTCCATCTGCAGCTCCCCTGTTTCAGGGTCTTGTGTGACTGAATCTTGGATTGCAGTTTGTCAGATAAAGGTGTTTTGCTGAGCCTGCAAGCTTGATTTTAACCGCTGAGCCGTAGCCATCAGTTCCTGCGTTGATTGGCTGTTAGCATAATCAGCATGCTTGGTAGAAAAGTGACAGCTGATGTTATATTCCTCTAAAACCGCAATGGTTTCTTAACAAATTAGACATACAGCCTTTGACCGGACTTCAGTAAAAAGGTATTAAGTAGTCCATTAATAAACACTCGGCACTTAGTGGTTGGTATTTGTGGACATGTGAAGAGATGAGCAGCGATGGCCTCACAAGTTAAGATAATGTTGTGCAAATGCTTCAGGCTTGCATATGGTAAGTATAATTTCCACCAGTAGTTCAGTTTGGTTTGTACAGTTTGAAATGGTAAATTTGATGTGGGTTGGTTTTCCACCATGGGATAGGCAGATGGGATAGTCATAGCTGCATCAGCTAATTTGGCTGTGGACCAAAGCAGAAAATATTACACTGGTTCTGGTTCATTCAGCATTCATTCAACATAACACTAAACCAAGTTGCCCTGTGAATAAAATAAGATATTGTCTTTGTAACTGTACCAGGAGAAATCACACCAGTTTCTCCAAAGCTTTAAAGTATGAAAACCTCATTGATACATATCAATGCGACACAATGTAACCACCCATCCATTTATTCTCTGTATTGCTTATTCTGACTTGGGTCGTGGGGTGTACTGAAGCCTATCCCAGCTACCTTCGGGCGAGAGGCAGGGCACACCCTGAAGTGGTTGCCAGCCAATCAAAGTAACCTTCCAGTGAATTCAACAAAGAACAGAAACATGACATTTTCTCTAAACAAGAAACAAATGTCAAATTTGTCTTCACTTTACATTTCTGTTGTCATACCAAAGTAACATTTCTCAGTGGTCCGTAGTGTGTCTAACGCCACCCTGCCACGATCGCACCATACTGACCTCAAATGAAAGTTTTTTTTGGAGCGTTAACAACTCTTGACAACTCAAACGAACAAAAAGTAGTGGGACAGTCGATTGCAATAGATGAGATGATGATGATGATGTTAAAAATGCTTGATGAAAGACAATTTTGTGTTGATGGAGAGGGCAGTTTGACAGTATGACATCACTTAGTTTTGCGCTGGCTCTTCCCTTTTTTAAGCATACTGCCCCATTGTTGGCAACCACGGTCAGGAACATGGCTCGGTCAGTTCCTGGGAGGTTGGTTATGGTTGTGAAATATCGTTTTACAGCTTTGTTCCTCAATCTGTCACAGCACAGCAATCACCTTTGTGTGAGGATTAGCAATGACTCTTTCGGAGTAGGGATTGAGTTCCTGAGTCCCAGGGACTTTGCACATCTCTGTAAAGGGATGGTTTCTCAAAAATCTTTCTGGTTCTAAAAGGTCTGATGTCGTTTTTACACTCCATTTTTCTTAAACTCCTGAGTGGATGGATCATTGTTGATCTTTGACCAATATCGTATGTTGAACAGCTTTACAAAAAGAGGGTATGGATGACTGAACCATTTTTAAGACGGATATATGGACATTTCTTTCAACTTGAATCTGCTAAACTGTGTTTTGGTTTTTGTTTGTTTTTTTCATAGAAATCTGAAACATACAGTATCCATCCATTTTCTACTGCTTATATTTTGAAACTCACAAACCTTCAAAATCTAAAATCATAAATTTGGAAGCAAGTTAACGATATGCTTTTATCTGCCTTACACTCAAGTTGTTTATGTTTTCCTTTCATCACTAGTCAGGTTTACGTTCAATTTTTTTTCTTTTTTATTTAAAGGAGGTGAGATAGATATTGTAACTAACAAATCATTTTCTGACAAATTAAGTGAAATTGGATCACCTCCCGCTGTGCCACGGCACACTTGTTGGTAATCACTGGGCTTGTGTGTCTTCCTATTCTGTTGGGTTTCTCTACTGACTCTGAGAGAACTCTTTTAATTGAATATGATGGAATATGTTCTTGTTTGTTGATGTTCCCATGCAGGATTATTATTAATATTGATTATTGACAGTTGTAGTGCATGGCTGTAGTTTGTATTTATAGGTTTTACTTGGGTTTGGCATTGCTTACTCTGTTTTAAATGGTAAGGGTCACGCTCTCATGCAAACAAAAATTACCTTCCATCTTCCTCCCGTTTTATTTTCATCAAAAAAGTTTCTTCTCTTTTCAGAGATTCCCTTTTTAGTGGGCTAGAATGTCTCCCTATTTAATTTGAGAAAAAACAATAGGTGATGATTACAATGATCTGGATGACAAAAGTAGGTGAAGTAGAAAAAATATATATTCACCCTTGCTCTCTCTAACAGATCAATCGAGCTCCAAGCTTTGGGACAGATCAGAAGATTGATTTTGACGTAAAGAGAGGAGTTTTGCTCAACGCTCTGAAACTACTCAACATTAGGTAATGTTCCATTCAACATATTTCAATTTAGGGTCCGTTATGTTTCAAATCCAAAGCCAACTTCAGACTTTAGTTTTGGGAAGTTTAGATGGCCGGAGTTCTTTATTTAGCAAAACAGTTTGATCTGATGTCCCTGTACAATCCTGTTGATCTAACTTGCTCTCTGACTCATCACACAGGGATAATAACATCCTAAAAAAATTCTGTGGTTTTAGCTCTAGAAAAAAACAAAAAACAACTATTACATATGTTTTACTTTTCATAATTGATTGTTGATTAAATGCATCTTCATGCATTTGAGGACACTTAAGTTAACTTCTTGGTTTCAGTCTCAACTAGTTTACAACAACATTGACATCAGCTGTGGAAAGTTGAGCAATATCCGAAAAGTCCTTTGACATGGCACAACTCCTTTGAGCAGCATTATTCTGAATAATACAACAATAGAGTTCAGAACATTCAGAGAGTTTCTCCTAGAGCATCCATCCATTTCATAACGCTTATTGAGTTCAGGCTCATGGGTTACCTGGAGTCTATCTCAGCTGACTTTGGCTGGGTGGCTAGTCAGTCAAGGGCACACAGACGGACAACTGTTCAACTCACACAGACACCAGTGGACAATTCCGTTTTAAATTAATTTTGGGAATGTGTGAGCAAACCCATGCAAGCTTGGGTAGAACATACAAACTCAACACAAAAAGGTCCAAGCTTTGTTTCAAACCCAGAATGTGCTAACCACACTCACTAACATGATGCCCTTTCCCAAACTCCATTTAAAATAATGTTAATAATAATCATTAAATCGTTTGTCAATTTTTCACAAGATCAATCGAGGAAGTTCACTTCTATTTCTACTTCTGGTCATGAACTTGCCTGCTGATTGATCATTGTACACTTGGATTTCTTCGGCTCCAAAGTCTCTCTCTCTCTCACAAACACACACACACAAATTAATTGCATGCGGAATAGATCCAGTAGGGTCAGCTCTATTGAGAATTGCAAAAATCCCACAGGAGAAAAAAAAAAATCACTTCCTCCATTGGCTCAGCAGGTCCAAACAAATCTCTAATCAAAATGGTCTCAAAAGAAAAATAATCTCATGACTGAGTTTTGCGCTGTTCCTACATTATTTCATGACAATCATTAAAAGCTGCTGGTGGTGGTGGGAGGTGCTATCCACTTGACATGTTAATGTCCATGCTGAAGTGACCGTGGTCTTTGTTCTATTCTACCTCGCTCGATACTCCCTTTTAAAGTAAAGGTTTCACTTCACCCAAAGGTGGTCCCCGAGTCTGCTCACAAAACCAACTGTATCATCGTGGGATCAATTCAGACCCAACCGGGCATGGACATTGATAAACCTCTGTCCCCATCCCAACGGCACTCGATATCCAATTTAAAGGGCCAACGATTGACTAAAATAAATTGCCCTTTCTCCAGACAAGCAACTGCCGACACTTGAATTAGATGTCTGGTCATATTTTGTCAGGCACTTTTTCTGTCTTGCTCATATTTGATTGTGGTGTTGTATTGTAGTTTGGCAGTGCAAATGTTATGGGCAATCCTTCGGAGACAACTTTCAGACCACATCATTCAGCTGATTTGGACTATTATAACATAGATACCATATCTAATGAAATAGAAAGGATTAAAAGCAACATGAAAATTTGCTATATAAATTATGTTTGGCTTATTCCTTGGGTTTTTGATATTGCTGTCATGCGTGACATCATGCTAAATTTCATTGAACCGACTCCCCAGCGTACCCACAAGAGCTCAGTTCAGCACAGATCAAATAACTTCGTACGCACTTTGCTTTTTGTCTAGCTTTTTGGTGACACAACAAGCTTTAAGACAAATTGAGCAGAGAAGAATAATATACATGAATCATTTGAATTAAATAGAATTTGATTGAACGCTAAGAGTCCAGTGGTGTCCCAATACATTTGTCCAGGGTCCCCAAAAGCATTCTGACCTATTGTCAATGTTAAGGTGCAAGGTTAGCACATAAGAGGCATCTGTGATGTGAATCACTTATGCATTACACTGTTGTCATTTTGAATGTTTTAATATAACTTAATTTCTCACTTGTATGACACTTAAGAATGTTAAAATGTTACTTAAAACATCGTCTGACCCAGGTCGGATTAATTCAACTACTGTACTACTATTATTTCCTATGGAAAAAATTTAATATAAATATGAAAAACGTCTGAGGTTAGCGTGTGTCCTTGAACAGAGTTCCATTGTATTTTTCTTCAAATACTTTGTCAAGTAATTGTATACACTGGTGGTATCTGTATCAGTGCCTTTTGTTTTTAGGTCAACATTGCATTGCGTTTGTATTTTGTTTGTGTTGGTGTAGAGCCAGTGATAAGAAACGCAACCTAGCACAGCAAAAAGCTGAGGCCCAGAGGCGGCTCTACGGCCACGGATCCGTAAAGAAACTCTCAGCTGCCTCCTCAGACTGGGAGAGACAGCGTCACACCCTGGAGCGAAGGCGAGAAGAGCTTGTAAGTTGTAAACAAAGAAAACATTTATATTACATTTAGTTTTAAGCTTTTTATTTACCAAGCAGTGAATTATGAGGTGTGTCTGAAAAGTTGCAGGTCTGGTGTCACAAAAAATATACAGTACTTCAAATCCAAACTATGAAAGTTTTCCCTTTCGCAGTTCCCTTCTATTCCTACTTCTGGTCAATGTATGAGACTCCCTGGAGTCTCATACATTTCCCGGCCTTCTCTAGCAGGCCTTCATCAAGGGGTCTTGCGAGATCTTTCATAGCTCCATCATCACTGCCATCTTAGTATCGTCAAACTCTTCTAATCGATTCCCCTGGCGCCAGGTTGGGTGAGTAGGGATGTTGCTCCAGCATGGGGATATTCTTCTCGGCCAGGAACTGTCTGATTTTCAGTGTGCTGTGAGCAGGTTTCTTGTCATGGTGAAGCAGTTTTCGCCTCTTTTTGCCCACTGAATGAAGCAAACGCAGCAGGATCTCTTTGTAGATATGCTGGTTGATGGTATGGTTCACATGAAAGGGGAAAACTCTTAGTTTGTCATTTGAGTTTGAAATACGGAACTTTTCTGACACACCTTGTAATCTTCTCCCCAATTTGTTGCATTTTCCGTAGACTACCACCATTTCAAGTGTATAATATGCTCTTGAGTATAATGTGCCCCGCCAAAATCTATCCATCCATCCATTTTCTGAACTGTTCATTCTCACTCGGGTCACGGGTGTGCTGGTGCCTATTTCAGCTGAGTTCGGGCGAGAGCTGGGTTACACCCTGAACTGGTCGCCAGCCAATCGCAGGGCACATATAGACGAACAACCATTCACACTCACATTCACACCTAGGGACAATTCAGAGTTTTCAATTACCCTACATGGATGTTTTTGGAATGTGGGCGGAAAAAACCCACGCAGGCACGGGAAGAACATGCAAACTCCACACATGCAAACTCCACACAGGCAAGGCTGAATGTGAACCCGGGTCCTCAGAACTGTGAGGCAGATGTGCTAACCAGTCGTCCACTGTTTTTTATATTATGGATGTTAAAGCTCCCACATTTTGGCTATTTAAACCTCCATAGAGTGACTCTCTAACATGGACATAGTATAAAACTGTCAATTTCATTTAAAAAAACACCTTGGGTTTGTTATATTAGTGTCCAGAAAAGGCCCCTCTGACAGCTGCTTCTGTTTGACTCAGTTTTTTAATCGCTTACTCCATATTTACTGGAGCTCAGACCGCCCCGTTTCCTCTGATTGGTTGCCTCTGTGTAGAAAACCCAACCCTCACTACTTGTGAGAGCACATGTTTTTGTTATGTTGACAATGCTGGCGCCAGAGCAGAGAGGTAGGTGGAGATTTTTGCAAGTGACCTAGATAAGCTTGAGAAATTCAAATGACCTGATTTCAGACCTCTTGGCAGAAAAACGGGTGTAACTCAGTAATGCGTGGATGATTTTAATTCATATTTCACATGTTTACTGAGGCACCACAGAGCCAATATAACATCCCAAATACTGGAAAAAGTTGATTTGGTAAAATATGGTTCCTTTAAAAGTCTTCTTCATATGCGCTCACTACTGAAACAGCTAAACATAACCGTGACCATTCATTCATTCATTCATCTTCCGTTCCGCTTATCCTCACTCGGGTTGCGGGCGTGTTGGAGCCTATCCCAGAAATCTTCGGGCGAGAGGTGGGGTACACCCTGAACTGGTCGCCAGCCAATCGCAGGGCACAAATAAACAAACAACCATTCTTGCACACATTCACACCTAAGGGCAATTTAGAGTCTTCAATCAACCTGCCATGCATGTTTTTGGGATGTGGGAGGAAACCCACAGTGCCCGGAGAAAACCCACACAGGCACCGGGAGAACATGCAACTCCACACCGGCAGGGACGCGATTTGAACCCTGGTCCTCAGAACTGTGAGGTATATGTGCTAACCAGTCCGTGACCATTCCTCACCAAAATGTATTGGGACATCTCTACGATGCCCACTTCAACCTCTGAAAATATCACAACAAAATGCCAAATAGTTTGGATGTTATGAATCTTTATATACACTGGGAGGAGGTCTTCATTCTTGGCCCATGTAAAAAAGAGCTCCCTGATGCTTAGCGTCAAAACTGTAACCAGTCATCACCAAAATGTGCGTGGACATCTCTAATTATGCCCACTTCAACCTCGAAAAATATCAGAACGAAATACCAAATATTTTGTATGTTACAGAATTTATATCAATAACGGGCCTCGGAAGAGGCCTTGATTCTTGAGTGCACGGTGAAAATGTACCGTAATATATATAAATGTTTCAGATTAGATATTACATATCGTATTGGGATGAAAGTACACCTTTTGCACAACCCCTAGGTACCGGTAAACATGTACAGTATACAATGTGAATATGATGCGCTCCATTGACTTTTGATTTTTTGGGGGATAAAATGTGCATTGTACATGAGAAATTACGGTAATGTGAAACATTTGCTAAGCGACTTTGGTTAAGCGAGTTTAAAAACCTATTCAAAAGTGTAAACAATGCACAAATACAGTATAACGGCTGATTTTTGTTCATTCAAAGGAACCTGTCAGTATGTATTCCAAAGTCTCATCAGTGAAGTTAATGAAACTCATTGTAATGCACAATCAGTCATTACGCCCATAACATTTCCAGCATAAAAAAAAAAAAAGAAAAACTCGGAAAGCCCATTTTTTTCCAAGTGTACACCATTTAATTATATTTCAGTGTGGGAAGTTTTCTCATCTAAATCTATTCTTACGTCACGCCTTATTATTATTAAAAAGTATCAATGAAAAGTTTGCATATGACTTTTGCTATGAGGCACAATTTCACCTAAATGACTGTATCGTGGCGGGAAGGTGGCCGACTGGTTAGAGCGTCAGCCTCACAGTTCTGAGGACCGGGGTTCAATCCCCGGCCCCGCCTGTGTGGAGTTTGCATGTTCTCCCGTGCCTGCGTGGGTTTTCTCCGGGCACTCCGGTTTCGTCCCACATCCCAAAAACATGCATGGTAGGTTAATTGACAACTCTAAATTGCCCGTAGGTGTGAATGTGAGTGCGGATGGTGGTTTGTTTGTATGTGCCCTGCGATTGGCTGGCAACCAGTTCAGGGTGCACCCCGCCTCCTGCCCGATGATAGCTGGGATAGGCTCCAGCATGCCCGCAACCCTAGGGAGGAGAAGCGGCTCAGAAAATGGATGGATGGATGGACTGTATCATTTTGGTTTTCTCCTCTCCTAGAAAGAACGACTGGCACAGGTCCGCAAGCAGATCTGCAGAGAGGCGCATGAAAAACAACATCTAGGCAACTACAGGTAAGGAAGACTTTCAAGGACTTTACCTCCAGGAGCTTCACCCCTAATACTAATGTCTGCTCAACTTACAATTATGGAGCCGTCTGATTTCTTTGATTTCTCCAAGGAGAAAACATGCAGTGCCAAAGCGACCAAACTACATTTTTACACATTTTTACAAATAAACATTATGTAAACTGGAAAAAGATTACATTGACGGCAAGGTGCTTTCTTTTGCAACACGAAATAGAACTCACTATGTGTGCTTTATCTTCTTGCTGCAAGTCATGCTTTCTCCCTCGCACTTGTATTATATTCTCTGCTAACTAGCAGAGACCTTGAAAGAGTTACCTCACAGGTGGATCAGATCCACCTCACAATGTGACTCAACAAGTTCTGATGTACAGCTTGAGCCTTGTAAAGCCTTTCTGCCTCTGTCTTTTGCTCACACGGGCTGTTTAGCTTGCAACATTTTCACTTGATCTAACTGAAAGCTTGGAGTTTGTTTCATGATATCAATGTTTGATGCCCTGAAAACTTCAACATCCAGGGTGTTATCATTTGAAACGATATTATCTTTGTAATTTGTGGCTCCTTTGAATATGTTTGGTCTAATTCTCAACCTGTGTTGGTTTCATATATTGGGCAATTTTTGCCCAATGTTTTGATGCTTGAATTCGAATTTAGACTCTTGTTCCGGCATGTATCCTACATTATCATCACCTGCTAGCAGAGGTGGGACCAAGTCATCAGAATCTGAATCATCTTTATCTTTATCTTTATTTTGCCAAGTATGTTAAAAAAACATACTTGGCAAAATAAAGATAACCGACTGGTTAGAGCGTCAGCCTCACAGTTCTGAGGACCCGGGTTCAATCCCTGCTCCCGCCTGTGTGGAGTTTGCATGTTCTCCCCGTGCCTGCGTGGGTTTTCTCCGGGCACTCCGGTTTCCTCCCACATCCCAAAAACATGCATTAATTGGAGACTCTAAATTGCCCTTAGGCATGACTGTGAGTGTGAATGGTTGGTTGTTTGTTTCTATGTGCCCTGTGATTGGCTGGCAACCAGTTCAGGGTGTACCCCGCCTCCTGCCCGATGACAGCTGGGATAGGCTCCAGCACGCCCGCGACCCGAGTGAGGAGAAGCGGCTCAGAAAATGGATGGATGTTAAAAAAACACACAAGAAATGTGTATCCGGTAGTTGGAGCCACTCTAGTACGACAAAAGATAGACAATTGACAGAGAATACTTGTGCGACATAAAGACAATGAGAAAAACAGTCACTGAGCAATAAAAGGTTGCTAGTAATCTGGTAATGCCGGTAGAAATTATTGTTATTTTATTAAAAAATGTTTTGACAATTGTCCAAAAAGATGCAATTAGAGCAGTTTGAATGACTAATATAGCAATAGTCCGGTCCAATGACCATTGTGCAAAAGGCGCCAAGACTTCAAGGAATGTATGCAGTTTAAAGTGACTAGTAGTCTGGGACAATGTTGATTGTGCAAATCTTGCAGGTACTCCTTAGTCGGTGTGCAAGTGGTGCACATGCTACTCTGGCATGAGTGGCCAGTAGTGGTCAACAACAGATATGCAAATAGTGGAGCGTCGCGAGACTACTACAGTGAGTGCACGGGTAATGTATAATTGGCCCGACAGAAATGTGACAACAAACCCAAGACAAAAAATTGGCAGCATGTTGCAATGGAATTGTAAGTTAGCTGTTTAAGAAGTTGATGGCAAGAGGGAAGAAGCTGTTGGAATGTCCAGTGTTTTAGTTTGCATTGTTCGGTAGCGGGCGGCACGGTGGGCGACTGGTTAGAGCGTCAGCCTCACAGTTCTGAGGACCCCGGGTTCAATCCCCGGCCCCGCCTGTGTGGAGTTTGCATGTTCTCCCCGTGCCTGCGTGGGTTTTCTCCGGGCACTCCGGTTTCCTCCCACATCCCAAAAACATGCATTAATTGGAGACTCTAAATTACCCGTAGGTGTGAATGTGAGTGCGGATGGTTGTTTGTTTGTATGTGCCCTGCGATTGGCTGGCAACCAGTGCAACCGCCTCCTGCCCGATGACTGCTGGGATAGGCTCCAGCACGCCCGCGACCCTAGTGAGGAGAAGCTGCTCAGAAAATGGATGGATGGATGTTCGGTAGCGAGCGGCGTAGTGGACGACTGGTTAGCACATCTGCCTCACAGTTCTGAGGACCGGGGTTCAAATCCCGGCCCCGCCTGTGTGGAGTTTGCATCTTCTCCCATTGCCTGCGTGGGTTTTCTCCGGGCACTCCGGTTTCCTCCCACATCCCAAAACATGCATTGAAGACTCTAAATTGCCCTTAGGTGTGAATGTGTGCATGAATGGTTGTTTGTTTCTATTTGCCCTGCGATTGGCTGGCGACCAGTTCAGGGTGTACCCCGCCTCTCACCCGAAGATAGCTGCGATAGGCTCCAGCACTCCCGCGACCCTTGTGAGGATAAGCGGCTCGGATAATGGATGGATGGATGTTCGGTAGCGCCTACCTGAGGGAAGGAGCTGGAAGAGCTGGGGACCAGGATGTGGAGGGTCCAAGAGGATTTTGCATGCTCTTGTCATAGTTCTGTGCAAGTCCTCAAGGGTAGGTAGGGGAGTACCGACAATCTTTTAAACAGTTTTGATTGTCCGTTGCAGTCAGAGTTTGTTCTTTTTTGTAGCAGCACCAAACCAGACTGTGATGGAAGAACACAGGACTGATTCGATGACCGCTGTGTAGAACTGCCTCAGCAGCTCCTGTGGCAGGCCGTGCTTCCTCAGTAGCCGCAGGAAGTACATTCTCTGCTGGGCCTTTTTGAGGATGGAGTTGATGTTGATCGCCCACTTCAGGTCCTGAGAGACTGTAATTCCCAGGAACTTGAAGGCTTTGCATTGCTTTGCAAGTCACAAGTAATTGTCAAGTCTTTACCCTCAGGTCCCGCGTCAATTCCCAAGTCAAGACAAGCAAGTCCCAAGTCAGTTTTTGCCCCTCCAAACATAAGGCATTAATTTTTAAAAAAGAGGATCACAAGTTTGTCATCTTGTTATAAAGGCACAATTTTATCCAACTGTGGTATCTCAGTCATAAAAATAGGGGCCACTGCGTAAAAATATTTTGTCAAAGAGAGGTGAAGAAGAAAAAAGGACACGAAGAAGAGTGTGGCTTCATGTTGAATAGATGCTTGCTGTGTGCTGATCGGTAAATAAAGTGAATAAAATAAAATAAATACAAGACTGATTCTTGAGAACCCTATACTGACCAAACCAGACTGTAATGAACAGGAAGCGCAGACAGTGCACGGCTGCCCGCCGTGTAACTATTTGTGTGATCGTTCACAAACCTAGATGCTAATGTTAACGAAAACAAGCATACGTGACGTCAAAGCCGCGTGATTCCCACATTGCAATTTTTATTTGGCAATAATGAATGTCCTTATTGTTATGTTAATTGTCGTTGTTGTTTCTGAGTATGTTACCAGTACGTTGAATGTGTACCTTATGTATTTATTTTTATGTTGTACAGTATATATTTATTTTATTTTATTTAAAAAAATAAATAAAACCATGACTTTAGGTAGGGTCTGGAAGAGTGACTTCATGGTAAATTCCTGTACTTGAGCATGCCCAACAGGGCATTAACTGTTTAAAAAATAATTTTAAAAATAAAGAAAAAGCTTGAATTATCTTATGGTGGGACACTTACACCTGAGTGAGAGAATCAACTTAATGGTTACATCATTCTGAAATTCCTGTAATAAAATAAACTGGTATGCCTTGCTATTGAGAGAGAGCTACAGTTTGTTTCTCAATACTTTAGTAAGTGGCAAGTCTTTTCAAGTCAGTTGGCTCGAGTCCAAGTGAAGTCACGAGTCATTGCTGTTCAAGTGCAAGTTGAGTTGCAAGTCTTGTGACATTTTGTCAAGTCGAGTCTAAAGTCATCAAATTCATGACTCGAGTATGGCTCGAGTCCACACCTCTGAATAAATAAGATTTTTGCTCACCTTAAGGACAATGCTATGCTTCTAACTCTGTCTCATGTTCTGGGTGAATGGACAAAAATTCCCATGGACACAACATCTTATAGAATGTCTTCCCAAAAGAGTAGCTATTGCAAAGAGGGAACGAACTTGTTGTTTTCCCACATTGTCCCTTAGTGTATGCCTAATGATCAGGTATCCCAATATACATTTTTGGTGTTATTTGCTATATTTTGCCTGGAATCCAATATATTTATCAGCAGATAGTTAAAGATAAAGTCTGCTTTGAGAGATTCCTTTGCATTCAAATGGTGTCCTGGCACAAAATTGGAGTCTGATGACTGCATTCCTTCACATTTGGCTGTTATAAGTGCAACTTCATCAATAGATACAGACAACTTTTAACATTTTGTAAGGAAGGTACCTGAAAGGCACTATTTACTGAAATGAAAATGTGATATAAATGGGATCAGAAACATCAAGTCCAACTGGAAGCTTGTAGGAAAAAGATAATTTCAGCTTTTATATTAAAAGTATTGAAGGGTCATTGTGATAATGAAAAGTCCATATGGTCAGAGAAAAGGGTGCACTTCCACTATTGAAGTGGTGAACTTTTGCTGTTCACTCATGATTTACAGAGCTCTTTGAGAAGCAGCAACTACTGGCTTCTGTCAGATATCATTTCTGTTCACTGTTAGAAAGAGACAGTTTTAAGTGTATTTACAAAAAACAGAAACAAATGTATCCTTGATGCAGCCAAAAAGGTGGTTTAATAGTGTGAGAGTTAAAAGAACAATATACAGTACATTGTTGTGTGCAGAGAATAGACAATTGTATAGACTGCGCCCAACCATGTGGTCGCCTTAGTTACGTGCTCCCTAGTACTGTTTTAGTGTTTTTCGTTCGTCTTTGGAGACATTACGCGACTCATTTACAACCCCAATTCCAATGAAGTTGGGACGTTGTGTTAAACATAAATAAAAACAGAATACAATGATTTGCAAATCATGTTGAACCTATATTTAATTGAATACATTACAAAGACAAGATATTTAATATTCAAACTGATAAACTTGATTGTTTTTAGCAAATAATCATTAACTTATAATTTTATGGCTGCAACACGTTCCAAAAAAGATGGGACAGGGTCATGCTTACCACTGTGTTACATCACCTTTTCTTTTATCAACATTCAATAAACGTTTGGGAACTGAGGACACTAATTGTTGAAGCTTTGTAGGTGGAATTGTTTCCCATTCTTGCTTGATGTACAGCTTCAGCTGTTCAACAGTCCAGGGTCTCCGTTGTCGTATTTTACGCTTCATATTTCGCCACACATTTTCAATGGGAGACAGGTCTGGACTGCAGGCAGGCCAGTCTAGTACCCGCACTCTTTTACTACGAAGCCACGCTGTTGTAACACGTGCAGAATGTGGTTTGGCATTCTCTTGCTGAAATAAGCAGGGGCGTCAATGAAAAAGACGTTGCTTGGATGGCAGCGTATGTTTCTCCAAAACCTGTATGTACCTTTCAGCATTAATGGTGCCTTCACAGATGTGTAAGTTACCCATGCCATTGGCACTAACACAGCCCCATACTATCACAGATGCTGGCTTTTGAACTTTGCGTCCATAACAGTCCGGATGGCTTGGAGGACACGACGTCCAAAATTTCCAAAAACATTTAAATGTGGACTCGTCGGACCACAGAAAACTTTTCCTCTTTGCATCGGTCCACCTTAGATGAGCTCGGTACCCAGAGAAGCCGGTGGCGTTTCTGGGTGTTGTTGATAAATGGCTTTTGCTTTGCATAATAGAGTTTCAAGTTGTACTTACGGATGTAGCGCCGAACTGTATTTACTGACATTGGTTTTTTGAAGTGTTCCTGAGCCCATGTGGTGATATCCTTTACACATTGATGTCTGTTTTTGATGCTGAGGGATCGAAGGTCATGGGCATTCAATGTTGGTTTTCGGCCTTGCCGCTTCCATGCATTGATTTCTCCAGATTCTCTGAACCTTTTGATGATATTATGGACCGTGGATGATGAAATCCCGAAATTCCTTGCAATTGTACGTTGAGGAACATTGGCCTTAAATTGTTCGACTATTTTCTCACGCACTTATTCACAGAAAGGTGAACCTCGCCCCATCTTTGCTTGTGAATGACTGAGAAATTCAGGGAATCTCCTTTTATACCCAATTATGGCACCCAGCTGTTCCCAATTAGCCTGTTGACCTGTGGGATGTTCCAAACAGGTGTTTGATGAGCATTCCTCAACTTTCTCTGTCTTTTTTGTCACCTGTCCCAGCTTTTTTGGAACGTGTTGCAGCCATAAAATTCTAATTTAATGATTATTTGCTAAAATCAATGTTTATCAGTTTGAACATTAAATATCTTGTCTTTGTAGTGTATTCAATTAAATATAGGTTGAACATGATTTGCAAATCATTGTATTCTGTTTTTATTTATGTTTAACACAACGTCTCAATTTCATTGGAATTGGGGTTGTACACAAGGGAAGACTTGCTAAACATTAGCGAGTCTACCCCAGACTTTCTTTCACCAACTTTCACAAGTCCACTCAGTTTATTCTCTGAGTTACTCACCGGCGGGGCGGCCGCAATCTACGGCGCATGAAGGCGAAGGCGACGCAAAAAAAAAATGGACAACCTTCATATTCTCACAAAGACCAGTAAAGACTTCGGACGTTCTGCTGGCCTCTGCTTCACTGAGACATGGCTTTGTGAATGCATCCCCGATCGTGCCGTAATGCTTCCGGGCTTCCAACTACAACCCCAATTCCGATGAAGTTGGGACATTGTGCTTCCTGACGGGCAGGAAACAGCAGGTGAGGTTGGAGGACATCACCCTATCCACACGCACCACCAGCACTGGGGCGGCCCAAGGATGTGTCCTCTCTCCGCTGCTCTTTTCTCTCTACACGAACGACTGCACCTCGACGCACCCGGCTGTCAAACTTTTGCAGATGACACCACAGTCATCGGCCTCATCAAAGACAAATAGAAACACAACCATCGGTTCGAGCTGTGGTGCGGCCGACACAACCTGGACCTGAACACGCTCAAGACTGTAGAGATGATCGTGGACTTCAGGAGGACACAGCTGCCCTTCACGCTGCCCCTCACGCTGTCCAACTGCCCCGTGTCAACCGTTGAGACCTTCAAGTTCCTGGGAATTACAGTCTCTCAGGACCTGAAGTGGGAGACCAACATCAACTCCATCCTCAAAAAGGCCCAGCAGAGGATGTTCTTCCTGCGGCTTCTGGGGAAGCACGGCCTGCCACAGGAGCTGTTGAGGCAGTTCTACGCAGAAGTCATCGAATCAGTCCTGTGTTCATCCACTACAGTCTGTTTTGGTGCTGCCACAAGAAAGGACAAACTTAGACTGCAACGGACAATTAAAACTGCTGAAAAGAATTGTCAGTATCCTTCCACGCTGCCAGAACCAAGACATGAGCATGTAAAATCCTCTTGGACCCTCCACATTCTGGTCACAACCTCTTCCAGCTCCTTCCCTCAGGTAGGCGCAATCGAACAATGCAAACTAAAACTCGCAGACAACAGCTTCTTCCCTCTTGCCATTAACTTCTTAAACAGTTAACTTACAATTCCATTGTAACATGCTGCCAGTCTTCTCTTGAGATTGTTGTCACATCTCTGTTGGGCCAATTATACATTATTCGTGCACTCACTGTAGTAGTCTGGTCACTCTGCACTACTTGCATATCTGTTGTTGACCAATACTGGCCACTCATGTGGTTGAGAAGTATCTGCACCATTTGCACAATTGACACTCTTCCAGATTATCGCACTGCTAGTCACTCTAAACTGCTTAAATTAAAAGTCTCTGCACCATTTGAACAATAGTCACTGCACCAGATTATCACTCACTTAGTCATTTAAAACTGCTCTAATCTGCTAGAGGACTGCATCATTTGCACAATTGTAAAAAAAAATAAAAATAAAAAAGTACCGGTATTACCACATTAACAGTAACTTTTCATTGCTCAGTGACTCTCCGTACTGTGTTTTTACGTGTTTATGTCTCAAAAGTGGCGCCACATTGGCCGACTGGTTAGAGCGTCAGCCTCACAGTTCTGAGGACCCGGGTTCAATCCCCGGTCCCGCCTGTGTGGAGTTTGCATGTTCTCCCCGTGCCTGCGTGGGTTTTCTCCGGGCACTCCGGTTTCCTCCCACATCCCAAAAACATGCATTAATTGGAGACTCTAAATTGCCCGTAGGTGTGAATGTGAGTGCGGATGGTTGTTTGTTTCTATGTGCCCTGCGATTGGCTGGCAACCAGTTCAGGGTGTACCCCACCTCCTGCCCGATGACAGCTGGGATAGGCTCCAGCACGCCCGCGACCCTAGTGAGGACAAGCGGCTCAGAAAATGAATGGATGGATGGGATGTTTCAAAAGTATTTTCTGTCAAACGGCTGTCTGCTGTCGTACTAGAACGGCTCCAACTACCGGAGACAAATTCCTTGTGTGTTTTTGACATGCTTGGCAAATAAAGATTATTCTTATTCTGATTGAACTTTTGTTGAAATAAAGTCACCTTTAAACATAGATTTTTTTTCTTCTTGATAAAAAGATGTTACTGTGCAGTTTAAATGTTAAACACCTTAGGTTGACTGCAGAGTATCACAAGATAAAATAGTCTTGTGAGATTTGCTAGTTCGATGACAGGGTTTTGTACTTCTACTTATTTGGCGTATGTTTCCAGATATTTTTGTTGTTGAATTTGTAGGACTTTTTAGGAACATTCCAATTTAGAGGTTTACTTTTTAGAAACTGTGAATAGCATGGCACCTCCTGCACCTGTAATGTAAATAGAAATTGACCAAAACAATAATACATTCATTTTTAATCTATATTCAGATTACATTTGGCCAAGGAAAGACAGGAGAGTGGTCACAACTGCTGCTGTGTTACATATTACATAGCTTCTAATCTTTGTGCTTTCAGGGTGTCTGTGTTGCTGTTTTTGTGACCAAGTTCAGTTTGACACTACACATGTGGACACCGAGCAGGCTTATTCAGTCATTAGTTATGGTTTTTATTTGATGGCTAAACTGATGACTTTGGACACGTTGGGAGATGTAGTCTCAGGATAAGCAGGTTCTGGTTTATACATTTTCACTAATCCCCTCAGGTCTAAAACAAGCACTGACCAGTCTTAGTTTAGTCTTGAGGGTTTGGGGGGCATTTCAGTGAAGGTATGTGTTATATATTAAGAATAACTGACGTTTATAGTTTCTCATCGCAAGGTTTCCACTTGTTTGATTTTTGTGCCACTCACGTTTTCACCCTCTTCATTATTTCACACTGTATTATGGAAATGAAATTATTTGTTTTCAACCACTTGTGGCTCTTTTTTATTTTGTTACATCATTCATCTATCGCAACTGGTGATCCAGAACCTCAACCTCTCATGGCCGAACTCCATCTTTTTTTATTAGCCCTCTCAAGCCTCTCCTGTCACCACTCGTCCACCCTTCTTGCACGCCCTTTGTTGTTCTCCTTTATCCACTTCTCTCCTTTGTGAATTACTCTTTCCCTACTCTTTCCCTTCTCTTTTTGTTTTCACCTTTCTTTCTTTCTTGCATTAATGACCCTTCTTTCTCCCTTTTGCTGTAATCCTCCCTCACTATCTGTGCTCTTCTCTCTCTTTGTGTGTCTCTGTGGCCAACAGACGTATTTACCCCCCAGACGACAAGCTGCTGTTGGAGAAGTATGAAAGCCTGCTCTATTCCGCCTTTCAGACCTTCCTCGCTGGGCGAGCTACCTCGCTTCAGAAGGAAATGAATAATCCTTTGAAACAAATGAAGGCACGTATCTTGGTGGCTCACTGACTGTCAAATGTGCGAATACACACACACATATAGTGCACACACACACACACACACACACGGACACACGTACACAACAACTTGCACAGATTCCCCACACAAACATGGACAAAAAGAAAACTGGATTTTTATTAGGGTGCTGAAAACAGGTAATGTGCAAAGCATGCAGATATTGTGACACAGTGCTTTGTCTTTACCTTTTCTTATGTGACACTTTTTCAAACTGTCATTCACTCCATCTCCGTGGAGTGTGCCTGTACAGATGCTTTTAAAATCAAGGAGACGCAATTCACTTTCCATATATCATGTTTCCTTATCTTCCGGTCTTATTTTATCCTTTTTGTCGCTGTTAGTTAGTGAAAAGGCTTCAACGTTGATAACTAATAGTTAATGGTGAGAGTGAATGGTGAATAGGGTTTTTTGACAGTTGAACTGACACCACACAAAGTAATCTGAAAATACTTGACAGAGATGACATGTGCAACTATTGCAGCTTTTGTTGAAACATCCACCTCTTGCCCGTCACATTTCGTATTTTAGAATGTTATTGTGTTCTCTGCAGATACTTTTTTTGTATAGATGCCAATCAACAGCAAGCAGAGGAAACACATATTTTGTCAACACACAGAGATGTGATCTTGTTCAAAGTGTGAGAGGATGGCGATGAGTCAAGAACAAATGAGGGTCTTAAGATAATAGTGTCACAATGTGACAACAGTGCTGTCCTTTAAGATGGGACAGCTTGTGACAGATATTAATTTTAGCAGGGTAGAGTCAAGAGAGTTTATGCCTGATCCTCACACAAACGTTCAGCAGATAATTTTTAATGATCTTTAGGCAGATCACTATTTTGTCTCTTTCCCAACCTCTCTTTGTTTGTGCTGCTCAGCCTTTTCATTAGGATGCTCCGAGTGACATTATCTACCTATCTAATATTATGAACACATCAAGGCCATCATCGGTATCATCAGTTTAATGTGATTGTCCCAATATTGATTTGTGTCTTTCCTGATAAATACTGTATCTACACAGACTGATCACGTCCTTGTTCTCATATAGTACAACATTTTTTCTGGAAAGAAATCCCTATCAATGTGGCCCCATATTCCTTTGTAATACTGTATATTACAACAAAAAACAAACATCTAAATATAAATCAGAATCATCTCCCATTGGTTAAAGTATTTGTAGTATATATTGTACATTCAAGGATGGACTGATTCAAATTTTGGAGTGAAAGCATCAAAGTCACTGTGACTAACTTTTACAGTGATTTTTAAATTAATTTTTTAAACAACAGTGTCTTTCCAGAAGGAAACAATTTTGTGGCCGTTGTCCAACACCATAGCCAGAAAGAGAGAGGTTATATTACATTTTTGAAAAATTCCCTTTAAGTCTTGACATGACATATGTTATGTACTGTGCAAACCACAACTTGACTGGCTGGCATACAACCACAAGCAGTAATCCAAGTTTTATTATAGTGGAAATAAATGGAAATGTTAATGTCCTGTGTCAATGGGGAGGCCAGATTTGTGGATGTAGAGAATGTCATGGTAGAAGCTGCCAAGAACAGATATAAAATACTGCTCTTTCAACAATTCTCAAAAAGCAAAAGGTTTGCCCTCAACAGAATTGGATTGCAAACTTACTCTTCTGGTATTAGAAATGTACGCTGGACAATAAAGTCTGTGAACTTTTTACCTTTGCAATAGCAAAACACTGTAACAGGCCACAAACACACAGAGATGGCATCTATTTTTATCTGAAGATTAACCATGTGAAAAATATGATCCATCCATCCATCCATCCATTTTCTACCGCTTATCCAAGGTCAGGTTGCGGGGGCAGTAGCTTTAGCAGGGACGCACAGACTTCCCTCTCTCCAGCCACTTCATCCATCTCTTCCGGGGGGATCCCGAGGCGTTCCCAGGCCAGGAGAAGGATGTAGTCTCTCCAGCGTGTCCTGGATTGTCCACGGGGTCTCCTCCCGGTGGGACATGCCTGGAACACTCACCAAGGAGGCGTCCGGTAGGCATCCGAATCAGATGCCCCAGCCACCTCATCTGGCTCCTCTCGATGTGAAGGAGCAGCGGCTCTACTCTGAGATCCTCCCGGATGACCGAGCTTCTCACCCTATCTCTAAGGGAGAGCCCGGACACCCTGCGGAGGAAACTCATTTCGGGCGCTTGTATTCGGGATCTTGTTCTTTCGGTCATGACCCACAGCTCGTGACCATAGGTGAGGGTAGGAACGTAGATCGACCGGTAAATCGAGAGCTTCGCTTTTCGGCTTAACTCCTTTTATACCACAACGGATCGATACAAAGTCCGCAACACTGCAGACGCTGCACCGATCCGCCTGTCGATCTCCCCAAGATACTTGAACTCCTCCACTTGGGGCAGGATCTCAACCCCGACCTGGAGAGGGGACGCCACCCTTTTCCGACTGAGGACCATGGTCTCAGATTTGGAGGTGCTGATTCTCATCCCAGCGGCTGCGAACTGCTCCAGTGAGAGTTGGAGGTCACGGCTTGATGAAGCCAACAGAACCACACCATCTGCAAAAAGCAGAGATGCAATACTGAGGCCACCCTCTACGCCTCGGCTGAGCCTTGAAATTCTGTCCATAAAAGTTATGAACAGAATCGGTGACAAAGGGCAGCCTTGGCGGAGTCCAACACTCACCGGAAACGAGTCCGACTTACTGCCGGATATGCGGACCAAACTCTGACTCTGGTCGTACAGGGACCGAACAGCCCGTATCAGGGGGTTCGGTACCCCATACTCCCGAAGCACCCCCCACAGGACCCCGCGAGGGACATGGTCGAACGCCTTCTCCAAGTCCACAAAACACATGTAGACTGGTTGGGCGAACTCCCATGCACCCTCAAGGACCCTGCTAAGGGTGTAGAGCTGGTCCACTGTTCAGGACGGTCAGGACGAAAACCACACTGCTCCTCCTGAATCTGACATTCAACTTCCCGATGGACCCTCCTCTCCAGCACCTTAGCCAGAGAGGCTGAGGAGTGTGATCCCCCTGTAGTTGGAACGCACCCTCCGGTCCCCCTTCTTAAAAAGGGGGACCACCACCCCAGTCTGCCAATCCAGAGACACTGTCCCCGATGTCCACGCGTTGTTGCAGAGGCGTGTCAACCAGGACAGCCCTACAACATCCAGGGCCTTGAGGAACTCCGGGCGAATCTCATCCACCCCCAGGGCCTTGCCACCGAGGAGCTTTTTAACCACCTCGGTGACCTCAACCCCAGAGATAGGAGAGCCCGCCTCAGAGAACCCAGACTCTACTTCCTCATGGGAAGGCGTGTCGATGGAATTGAGGAGGTTTTCGAAGTATTCTCCCCACCGACTCACAACGTCCCGAGTCGAGGTCAGCAGCGCCCCATCCCCACTATACGCAGTGTTGATGGTGCACTGCTTCCCCCTCCTGAGACGCCGGATGGTGGACCAGAATTTCCTCGAAGCCATCCAGAAGTCTTTCTCCATGACCTCACCGAACTTCTCCCATACCCGAGTTTTTGGACCGTAGATGATGAAATCCCTAAATTCCAAGCAATTGTACGTTGAGGAACATTGTCCTTAAACTGTTCGACTATTTTCTCACGCACTTGTTCACAAAGAGGTGAACCTCGGCCCATCTTTGCTTGTGAATGACTGAGCAATTCAGGGAAGCTCCTTTTATACCCAATCATGGCACCCACCTGTTCCCAATTAGCATGTTCACCTGTGGGATGTTCCAAACAGGTGTTTGATGAGCATTCCTCAACTTTCTCAGTCTTTTTTGCCTCCTGTCCCAGCTTTTTTGGAACGTGTTGCTATATATATATATATATAAATATATATATAGATATAGATATAGATATATATATTTATATATCTATATATATATATTTATATATGCATGGTAGGTTGATTGAAGAATCTAAATTACCCGTAGGCGTGAATGTGAGTGTGATTGTTTGTTTGTTTATATGTGCTCTGCGATTGGCTGGCAACCAGTTCAGGTTGTACCCCGCCTCCTGCCCGATGATAGCTGGGATAGGCTCCAGCACGCCCGCGACCCTAGTGAGAAGAAGCGGCTCAGAAAATGGATGGATGGATATATATCAGAATCAGAATCAGAATCATCTTTATTTGCCAAGTATGTCCAAAACACACAAGGAATTTGTCTCCGGTAGTTGGAGCCGCTCTAGTACAACAGACAGTCAATTTACAGAACACTTTGGAGACATAAAGACATTGACAAAAAACAATTGTGCAAAAAGATGCAGAGTCCTCAGTTCGAATGGCTAATATCGCAATAGTCCGGTGCAATGACCATTGTGCAAAGGGCACTGAGACTTCAAGGAGTGTATGCGGTTTAAAGTGACGAGTACTGCGATAATCTGGGACAATGGTTGTGCAAATGTTACAGATACTCCTCAATCAGTGTGCAAATGGAGCAGATGCTACTCTGGCATGAGTGGCCACTATATGCAAATAGTGCAGCACGGCGAGACAACTACAGTGAGTGCACGAGTAATACATAATACAGAAATGTGACAACGAACTCAAGTCAAAAAATTGCCAGCTTGTTGTAATGGAATTGTAAGTTAGCTGTTCAAGAAGTTGATTGCAAGAGGGAAGAAGCTGTTGGAATGTCTACTAGTTCTAGTTTGCATTGATCGGTAGCGCCTACCTGAGGGAAGGAGCTGGAAGAGCTGGTGACCAGGGTGGGGAGGGTCCGAGAGGATTTTGCACGCCCTTGTCTTAGTTCTGGCAGCGTGCAAGTCCTCAAGGGTGGGTAGGGGTGTGTGTGTGTGTGTGTGTGTGTGTATATATATATATATATATATATATATATATATATATATATATATACACACACACACACACACACACACACATATATATTTTATATACAGGGTGTAGTGCAGTATCTCACTCCGTCAAACGCATCTCCAAGGGTCCAACCTTGCTGCGCTGACAATGCCCAGCTTGGCGCAGACTGGTCTGCCAAATAGACAAACACGCGCAGTGAGCCTTGCGCTGGCACACATATCAAGATGTGCACCATTTGCGCTCCAGTGCACGTTGCGCAGTCAACAAATATAGAGCCCATGTGTTGATTAGGTATGACTTTGGATTTTCCACTGTATTTTAAGTTTCCTCGATACTTGTTTGTTTCTTCTTGAGTATACAGAATTAAGATTATTCCTTTGGTTATCACCAATCTGATGTCTTTTGTATGTGTTGGCGTGTAGGAGGAGGACATCTTGGATCTGCTAGAGCAATGTGAACTGGATGACGAGAAGCTGATGGGCAAATCCTCGAGACAACGTGGCCCTAAGGTGCTTTACCAAGAGCGGGAAACACCAACTGGGAAAGACGAAGGAGAATAGAGGCCACTTGCTCCTAGTAAAAGTACAGAATAGGGAGTTTGGGAGGGTGGCAGGTAGGCAGGTGCATAGATCTAATGCCCACACAGAGCATACAGGATGTGATTCCGAGTAGTGTGTTAGGCTCAAGAGGAAAGAATCAGAGAGGCCCAAAGAAAGGACTTGAGTGCCTCAAGGGGACAGCTGTCAGACCGCCTCCTTTTCTCACCAAACTATCATTCTATCGCCCTCTTTCTCTGTCACATGCACCTACACGCCCCCAAGATTTCCCCTGACAGCACATTACTCCCTTCATCACGTTGCTTCGCTCGCCTCCCTTCAACATACACCCCCACCCATTCCCGTTTCTCTTCCCGCACATCTACATCCATTCCTCATTTGAGGGCTAAATTGGCTAGAACAGGGCAGTTCAGGGATGCATTAGCTAGAATAAGGACTTGTTTAGACACAATCACTGTTGTCCAAGTTCATTTGGATGGCGTCACATTCGCTCGTGCTGAATTTGCGGAGAGAGACATTCGGTGCCGGGGAAAGAAAGAGCTGTGATGGGTAAATTTACCCCGTGGGGTGTCTTGCTCAAACGCCATCTGGCGAAAACTGAACCAAAAGCTAGACTAGAGAGTGGGAAAGTGATTAGAGAAATGATTTTGTTGGGAAGGAAGAGGCACAAGACAGAAAGGCTATGAAATTTCATTGGAGGTTATATGTTCTGTCTGTCACATCCATTGAAAGACAATCAGGTTAAGAAGCATGTGCCAGTCTCTTGTTTAAGACAGACTGTAAAGGAGCAAAAACATAATTTGCTATTGTTCGCACTTTTTTTTTTTTTTTTTTTGGTCCTGTTTGGCTGTTAGGTCAAGTAAAATGGAGGATCTGTATCCCTTTTATGCCGGAACAGTTTTATTGTGTCACAGTGGATTTTTTAAAGCTGCCGCTGTGGTTCCTTAGTATTATAATGGATATTTATTGAGAATCAGAGTTGATCAGTCAAGCTGAACAAAGTTTCTAAAGGGGAGTGAGAAAAAAAACACAAAAGACAAAGCACTAACTGTAAACAAGATGAGAAAAATAAATCCTTGTATATCTAGAACAATAACACATTAGATATGAATGTTGTAAGGGACAGTAGTGCTACACCCTGTGAGGGAAGGACAGGACAAGATAGGACAGGACAAGGACAGGAGAAGAAGCATGCAGGACAAGGGTTGTGAACCCGGCTGTACAACTGAAGTGTGTTCTTTTAGTGATGAAATGTCCAATTCTGATACAACTGTTGTTGTCATGCTAGCATCCTAGCCCCTACACTGTTCTCTTTGTGGGCTGCCATTGTTTACAAGCTGGCAGCTTCTCGCTTTTGACACATTCAAACTAAAATATTAAACTAGTAGCCTCTCTAATTTCTGCAAAAGAAATGGATTGCTCCAGGCACTTTTGACAAATCACAGGAGGGCTGCACGATATATTGTTTGAGCATCATCATGTATGTGTGCGCAATAGTCAAATCGGATGGTTCACTGCAATGTTGGTGTACCTAATATGCAGTGGATCAAGTGTAATATTAAAAAAAGACCAGCAGAGAGAACTGTTTGGACATGCAAATAAGATTAGCGCCAACATTACAGTAAATTATAACCCTTCAAAGAACATGCGGAGCAGCCCTGACTGTTATATACTTATCTCCTTGTATGATAATTATAAATGTGGACACAGGGAAAAAATTTACACCAGCTGTGTTTCTGGTATCGCTCTTCAGAATTAAACTAATGTGCATTACAACAGATTACATTTGGGGGGACAGGGAGAGGTGGAGAGCTACGGCTACTGTAAAGAGATAAACTTCTGGTGACTTCAAACTGAAGCACACATGGGTTCTGCAGCAAGATAACGATCCAAAACACACCAGCAAGTCAACTTCTGAATGGCTTAAAAAAACAAAATGAAGGTTTTGGAGTGGCCGGTCTTGAATCCAATTGAAATGCAGTGGCATAGCCTTAAAAAGGCCCTTTAATGCTGGAAAACCCTCCATTTTTGCTAAATTTAAACAATTCTGCAAAGAAGAGTGGGCCAAAATATGTGAAACACTCCTTGCCAGTTATAGAAAACAGCTAATTTCAGTTGCTGCTGCTGATGATGGCCCAACCAGTTATTAGGTTTAGGGGCGCATCACTATTTGGAGTATATATGTATAATATATATGTATAAATATATGTATAAATATATACATATAATATATATATATATTATATGTATATATTTTCCATGCCGCTTATCGTCACTAGGGTCACGGGCGTGCTGGAGCTTATCCCAGCTATATATATATATATATATATATATATATATATATTTATTTTTCTCATTTATGAGTGATGCACTATGATCTTTAAACAGAATATGTTGGTACTGAGTTTGTGGTATAAGTTTGGTGTACAGAATTTGAGAGAGTAAAATGCTAAACAGCAATCGCGATTAGCATTAGCACGCTGTCGATTTTAGGTATAAAAAAAACGGTAACTACCATTCAGCTCACTCTTAAATCGTATAATATGTACATTACACATCTAACAGTGTCTTAAAAATTACTAACAGATGCTCCTCTGTCATTTTTTACAAAGTTTATCAGTGGCCCAACACTGCATCTGCCTGCAATAAATGTCCATGTGAAACATTGGTTCCAGCGGCGCAAACATGGTTCCGGGCAGAATTTAAATGTTTTTGGGTCCTTGCGGAGCTTCTAGGCAGAAATCTTGTCACGAGTATGTTATCATGTATTTTTTTCACATTTCAATATATATTGCAGGTTTAAAAAAAATTGCAATCATTTTTTTCCAATATCGTGCAGCCCTAAATCACAGTCAAATCAGGTGAAGCTTTTCAAAGTGCAAGCTTTCTGCCAAGGTAATACCTGTTTGTATGCATTACTTACAATACAATACAATTAGCTTCTTCTTTAATGCGGATGATAATATTCTTAATAGCTTCAGGTATCTAAAATGCCATCCAGTTTCACTTCAACTCTCGGTGGGCCTTCCTCCCAATTGCTCTCTCTATTAACCTAATGCTCTTGTCTTCCTCTTTATTGTCTCCTCATGAGGTTAATCTCCTATCGTCTCTGTCCTCCTCTCTCAATCACTCGCACAACTAGCCTGCGGTGACTGTGTGTTAAGGCCTACTGATAATTTCCTGCCCATTAGTTCTGTTGGCATGGCAGCGCTGACATGCTAATCGTAGCATAACAAATGTATACTGTATATGCTTTATTAATCAATTTGTCGCCTTACAGGATGGTAGACAGACACTCCATTTAATGAATGTCCCATTTTTTGTGCAAAATTAGTTTGTGAGATCAGGTGTGGGAATCACTAATTCTGATCTCACATTTCCCGAGTTGCAACAGTCAAACATTACAGGCAAGATATTGATATAGATATCAAAATATTGATATTGATAATTTAACTGGTATGTATACAACTGGGTCTGAAACCATGTGCTCTTTTATTTACAGTGACTGGCTTTAAAAAGGTGGATGTATAATTTTGTATAACTACATATTGAATCACCACAAGGTCCAAGTTACTGATGGTAATGGGACTTTGAAGGCTTCTGACATGTTTAAGTGTGTGTGCGGTGGTATACTGTATTCTCCTACAAATCTGGGCATTGGTGAGTGAATGTATGTTTTATTTTTCCCAAGTTTGAGTGGTTTAGATTCAACTACAGTGGAACCTCTTTATCCATCCATCCATTTTCTGAATCACTCATCTTCACTAGGGTCATGGGTGTGGTGGCACCTCTCCCAGCTGACTTCGGACGAGAGGCGCAGTACATCCTGAGCTGGTAGCCAGCCAATTGCAGGGAACCTCTTTAGTTAAACACCATTCATTACAGACCCCCAGTCCACCTAAGATTTTAAAACACCTTTTCCTCAAAAGAAATCACTGCTTGTTGTTCACATTCAGTTCAGTTCAGTTTATTTTTTGAAAGGGGAGAATGCAATTTCATAAAACACATGAAGTACACATGGTTAAAAAAGCCAGAATTAGCCAGAAGGCTAGTTTTCATCTGTAGTCCCCTGGCCATGATGTAAAAAAGCATTAACACTAAACACAGCTGACCTTCTGTTGTATAGTCTATATTTCTGTTATGATTAATGTGCACTTATCCATATTTAACTGAGCAGCCAGGACAGAGTCGTCATTATTGCTTTACCACTTTCCAATAAGTTAAATTTCTGCTTCTGTGGTCTTCCTTTTTCATCTTGGAAATCGTTTACCGCTACTCGTGTGCTAGCATCATAAAAACGTAAAAAGTCAAAGAAAAAAACACAGACTAATGCTTTAGATGTTCACTGAGCAGAAGTCTTTCAAAATATGCTGAAGTCTTAAAGTGAGAGTTGTTGAGGTTGCTTGCCATCATCCTGGACTCTAGATTTTTCTGTGACTTCAATGTATTTGTCTTGAATGGTCAAATTCCATATTGTGGAACCTTCAGGGCACTGTATTTTAAACTGCATTACATATACATATTTATAGACTATATCTTTTTTAGTTCAACTCATGTCTCTAAACGTGTTCATCCCTGCCAGCCCTTGAGCACTATGGCTGAGTGCAGCCAGACATTACCACGTCAACGACCAGACTACTTGGCTGACTTCACCAGCAGCAGCAGCGCTGAAAACTCCTGCTCATCCTCAGATGAAGAAGAGGAAGAGAGGAGAAAAGCGGAAGGGGATACTAGAGGTGGAGAAAAAAGGGAGAAGAAAGTCTCTTACGACCTTGGAAGCAAGGAGAAGAACTTGGCTGAACGCTCAGGTATAGCAATAGGTTGTTTTTTATGGCATACATACAATCCCTGTGAATATTCTCATTCATCCAGGTCATTGCATTCTGAGGGCATTTAATTGATCGTAAATGGACTGTTCTGTTTGTCTTAAAAGACGTTTCCCCTCTTATCTGAGCACACTTCATCAGTTCACGCAAAAAGACTTAGTTAGGACACACTAGCCAGTGTTTGTGTGGCATCAACTATTTATACTCCAAAGATTGGTTTTAGGAGTTTCTTTTCGTGATTATGTGCACTCGAAAATATTATGTACCGTATTTTCACGACCATAGAAGGCGTATTCACCGTATTAGAAGGCGCAGGCATGGTAAAACATGCTAGCTTAAAACATACGGTAGCATGCATGCACGCTACTTTATTGAAGTATTTAACAATGTAGTCATCCATCCATCCATCAGTCATGTTATTTTTTTTATCAATCCTCATCCACAAATCCATCAAAGTCCTCATCTTCTGTAACCGAAATGAACAGCTGGGCAAGTTCCATCAGACACGCCAGGTTCCCTCTCGTCATTGTCTGAGTCAGTCTCGTTGCCGTGCGGCTCCTCAGAAATGATGCCGGCTTTTACGAAAGCTCGAACAACAGTGCAAGCAGACACGTTAGCCTAAGCATCCGCAATCCATTCACAAATTGTGGCGTAACTCGCCCGGCGCTGCCTCCTAGTCTTAGTAAAACTAGGTTCACCATCTGTCATCCATCGCTTTCACACCATTCGTGACTTCACTTTGAACGCCCTGTTTACACGGATGTCCAGCGGTTGGAGTTCCTTAGTCAAGCCTCCCGGAATGATGGCAAGCTTCCTCACTTGCTGCACATGCCAGAGTTATTGCACTCAGTCGAATGGTGACTTGAGACGCTTCTCCCGGCTGTTCTTTGCTCATTAATCCATTGCTCGAGTTGGTCTTCACACTCGGGCCACCTCGCCTTGTTTCCGCATTTTGTTTTTCTTTTTTTCCCCGCGGAAACTCAACTTCGTCTTCTTGACTTGGCGAAGCTCATTTTCCTGCTTCCACAACTTGCGAACCATGGATTTGTTGATCTTGAATTCTCTCGCGGCTGCTCGATTCCCATGTTCCTCTGCATAACTAATAGCTCGCAGTTTAAACTGTGCTTCGTAAGCGTGTCTCTTCGTAGGTGCCATTTTTGGGGGTCCTTAGTCCAACTCGGGCCACCTTGACTTGTTTCCGTGTTTTGTTGTTCTTTTTTTCCCCGGAAACTCAGCTTCGTCTTCTTGACTTGGCGAAGCTCGTTTTCTTGCTTCCTCCACTTGCGAACAATGGATTCGTTGATCTTGAATTCTCTCGCGGCTGCTCAATTCCCATGTTCCTCCGCGTAACTGATACCTTGCAGTTTAAACTGTGCTTCGTAAGCGTGTCTCTTCGTAGGTGCCATTTTCAGGGGTCCTTAGCCAAACCGATGTTGTTTTGCACAATGCACACCCCGGCGCTATATACCTACTGGGGGCGTAGCTTTAGCGTCCTCCTTCACGCACCCTTCCCCCTTTACGTCCGCATGCTGTCCTCAGCCACGTCCGCTTTTCCTCTGTATAAGCAGCGTGTCGGCAGGAAATGCGCCAAGTCAGTCAAGCAGTCAAAAAAAAGTAAAAAAAAAAAAAAAAGTCAAGCGGAGCGCTCATCACACAACAACATTTATAGATGTTGGAACTCGGTGCACACATAAGGCACGGCGCATTTTAAGGCGCCCCGTCCATTTTGGAGAAAATGTAAGACTTTTAAGTGCGCCTTATGGTTGTGAAAATACGGTACTCCTCATTACACTTGTCTAATGAAATCCAATACAAAAGTACGGGATATGTTTATTATTGTGGTGGTAACATTTATATTATTAGTAGTATTATAGTATCTTCCATGCTGTTTCAAATAATCTGCTCACATTATTTAGCTACACAATTGAGGCAAAAATACCACTGCGCTCAATACAGCTGCAATATTGTTAGCTATTGTTAAATTATAACCTCTGACAGTGCCAATAAAAACTGAGCATTAATATTTTTGTACAAGCAGACATTTTTGGATGTCATTGGATTGGAGGTAAAATAGAAAGAAATATCACAAAGTTGCAGTAAGACCTTGTCAGGTGATCTGGCCACAGAATTTAGCTGTCTAAAAAAATGCTCATGCACATAATAAAATACAGTACAATACATTTAGTGTGCTTAGCGGGTCTCCCTCATGGTCAAAATTTCTGAGCTCGAATGTTGGCTCAGACCTAACTGTGGAGTTTGCATATTCTCCAAGTACTTGTGCCGGTTTTCTCCAGGTACTCTGGTTTCCTCCCACGTTCCAAAAACTTGCTGTATGTTAGGTTAACTGAATACTGCAGATTGCCCATTGGTGTGTGTGTGAATGGTTGTTTGTCCACAGTATACAGTGGGTACGGAAAGTATTCAGAACCCCTTAAATTTTTCACTATTGCAGCCATTTGGTAAAATAATTTAAGTTAATTGTTTTCCATCATTAATGTACACACAGCACCCCATATTGACAGACAAAAATGTAATTGTTGAAATTTTTGCAGATTTATTAAAAAAGAAAAACTGAAATATCACACAGCCATAAGTATTCAGACCCTTTGCCGTGACACTTATATATTTAACTCAGGTGCTGTCCATTTCTTCTGATCATCCTTGAGATGGTTCTACACCTTCATTGGAGTCCACCTGTGTTTGATTATACTGATTGAACTTTATTAGGAAAGCCACCCACCTGTCTATATAAGACCTTACAGCTCACAGTGCATGTCAGAGCAAATGAGAATCATGAGGTCAAAGGAACTGCCTGAAGAGCTCAGAGACAGAAATGTGGCAAGGCACAGATATGGCCAAGGTTACAAAAACAATTCTGCTGCACTTGAGGTTCCTAAGAGCACCCTTCCCCCTTTACTAAGGTGCTTCGGGAGTATGTGGTGCCAAAACCCTGATACGGGCTATTCGTTCCCTGTACAACCAGTGTCAGAGTTTGGTCCGTATTGCCGGCAGTAAGTCGGACTCGTTTCTGGTGAGGTTTGGACCAAGGCTGTCCTTTGTCACCGATTCTGTTCGGAATGGACAGCCGAGGCGTAGAGGGGTAGAGGGGTTCCGGTTTGGTGGCCTCAGTATTGCATCTTTGCTTTTTGTAGATGATGTGGTCCTGTTGGTTTCATCAAGCCGTGATCTCCAACTCTCTCTGGAGCGGTTCGGAACCGAGTGTGAAGCGGCTGGGATGAGAATGAACACCTCCAAATCTGGAGGTGTTCAGAGAGAGAGATAGAGAGAGAGAGATTTTCTCTCAGCACCTCCAAATTTGAGACCATGGTCCTCAGTCGGAAAAGGGTGGAGTTCCCTCTCCAGGTCAGAGATGAGATCCTGCCCCAAGTGGAGAAGTTTAAATATCTAGGGGTCTTGTTCACGAGTGAGGGAAGAATGAAACGGGAGATCGACAGGCTGATCGGTGCAGCGTCTGCAGTGATGCGGACTTTGCATTGGTCCGTTGTGGTGAAGAAGGAGCTCAGCCGAAAGGCGAAGCTCTCTATTTACCCTTTGATCCGACCCTCACCTATGGTAGCGAGCTGTGACCGTGACCGAAAGAACAAGAGCCCGAAATGAGTTTCCTCCGCAGGTGTGTCCAGGCTCTCCCTTAGAGATAGGGTGAGAAGATTGGTCATCCGTGAGGGGCTCAGAGTAGAGCTGCTGCTCCTCCGCATCGAGGTGAGCCAGGTGAGGTGGGTGGGGCATTTGATTCGAATGCCTCCTGGACGCCTCCCTGGTGAGATGTTCCTGGCACGTCCCACCGGGAGGAGAACCCGGGGACGACCCAGGACACGCTGGAGAGACTACGTATCTCGCCTTGCCTGGGAATGCCTCGGGTTCCCCTCGGAAGAGCTGGAGGAAGTGGCTGGGGAGAGGGAAGTCTGGGCTTCCCTGTTAAAGCTACTGCTCCCGCAACCCGACCTCGGACAAGCAGAAGGAAATGGATGGATGGATGTATTTACAAGGAAACATTAGACCACAAAACACGTCTTAAGTGTTGGGAAAAGGGCTATACGAATTAGATTTATTGTTGTTATAATGATACAGTTGCAACAATCTCACAACACAAACACCATTGTCATGTTTTGCTATTACAATATTTCCATATGCGCGTCCGTACCAAGACTGTTCGTGAACCGAAAATAGTGGATGAACTGAAGTAATTTCTCTTTTCGTGCACAATGCAAATCGCTCGTAAACCGAGGCTCCACAGTATAGGCCAAATGTGAGTGAAGAACATGAAGGAATACAAGAACACAACTCTTGAGTGTCGCAGGTGAAGAAAGTGGCACATATTTTGACAAAAATGAATTGATGAAGTTGAGGGACAAAAACTCCCCTTTTACCTTAAAACAACTTTACATTTATGATGAAATGCTCCCTGTTTTAGTATGAGACTGATAAGCCACAAACATCCACTAAACTTTACACCAATCTGATCGGGTTGATCGGTATCTGCCGATATTTAGCGTTTTATGCTGATCGGCTGATTGGCTTTAATGTCATAATTTGCTGCTCCGCAAAAGACATTTACTCCGCATCGCCATCGTGCACAGTATATTTTAATCCAAAAGCTACTTTATTTTTAGCCTTGTCGTGTGTCTTTTACGTAGTAATGTAAATATCTGACGGCCACTAAAGTTAGTAAAAAAAAAAAAAACACGGCGGTGTGGAACAGACAACACGTCTGAGACAGGCAACACGTAATGCCCGGATCAGACGACAAGACAAATTTGCTCTTTCACGATTGCCCTATGTCAGACTACTGCAATAAAATTTTGTATTCCGTTACCACCGCATTCCTTTTTTTGCGATCATTGGGCTTTATCTTGTCAATGCGACCGGATACACCCGTTACCGTGGCGACAACAACAAGACTGGATCGCGCCGACTGTATTATAAGAACAAAATGGGGAAAAACGTGTGTTGGTGGTCACCAGTGCTCAGGAGAGGACGTTCATTTAAGGCTTGCTTGAAATATGTTCACATACTTTTAATACGATACGGCTCGCAAGCAGGCAACAAAACGTTATGTAGCCTAGCACGCTAGTGCTAGCACTAACGGTTCTGCGCAAACATGCTGCCGTTCTGTCGATTCATGTTCTAAAGTTTCGGTGTGGGTGAAGTAATTTAATTACAATAACTTAATTACAGTAAGTTAGCATTGTTTCTGTCATGTTGTAATATTGGTTTGACCTGACTGATTAGAATACATGACCTGAATAGAGTGATTTCCAACCTTTATCGAGTCAAGGAACATATTTTACAATTGAAAAATCTCACGGCACACCAACAAACAAAAATGTCACAAAAGGTGGATACATTAATTACTGTATATACTTCCTGACATCTAATAGAAGACCATTCATTTGTTCTGTCTATCACTATGCCTCACTGGCATAAATAGATGAACAAAGATACATTATTTATTGTAAATATAACTTTTTGAGCAATTAAGTACACAAGTATATACAGTAAATGAACAGGTCATTGAAATAGACACACTGCTCCATCTTGTGATCGGATCGGTGATCGGTTATCGTTTTTTTAAACTCGCTGATCAGTGATCGGCCCCAAAAATCCTGATCGTGTAAACCCTAACATCCACATATTATGGCGAAATGTCATGTTAACTTTCATTCATTTCAAGTAGCACCTTTTTTCACAGTCCATGTGCCGACCTTGTTGAAGAGAAGAAAAAATCACTCCAGTTACAGAGTCGGGTGAAAAAAGGATACTTGAGTGAGCTCACTGTGTTTATAACAAAATAGCAGACACAGCCGTGAAACATTTGGACTGTGAATGAGTGTGTGAGTGGATGTGTGTACAGATAAAGACAGAAACCCTGCCAATACCCACTCCACACCAAGCCATCAAAAGTCTGGATGACTAAGACACATAATGCTCTCATTTGGGATCCAGTGCACGGATGCTTCAGCAGCAACCCATTCATGAACACATAATGCAGATACACATAGTAAATTTATAGCAAAGACAATTACGCTGGCTACAATACCAGTTGGAGGCGTCTCAAGGATGATGGAGAGGTTCAGCGTATGCTTTCACGTATGTCTCATTGTGTGTGTGAGATGCTAATTAACATGGACATATTTACACTCCTAAGTTTCATCTTACCAACCCTAAAAAGGTCACTGCATGTCATAGTTTTGTCTAAACTGGCCATTAGTAATAGACTGACTACTACTACAAATCCTAAAAAACACTGCAATTGCTAGTAATGTCTTGCCGCAGTCGCTGTGCTCTGTTGGCAGTGTCAGGCACCTAACTGTCTGTGAGGCTGTGAATGTGTATAGGCTGAGTTCTGACTGATTGGGTGAGAAAGCCAAGTAGACTGGTGTGAGTTAAGAAAGAGGAGATTGTGTGTTGGGGGGAGAGCAGACTGTTACAGTTGACAATGACCCATCCTATGTGCATTAAAGAGAGTCTTGATCGATCACCTCCTTGTCATCCTTTTAATGTTTGGTCATATGCTACAATAAATAAAAGACATTTTGGTTGCGTGGGGTAGTTTTAGGAGCCGCTGTGACTAAACGACATTTGGTTGATCCAGCTGCGCCAGTTTTGCTTACAGTTCTGTGAAAAGCAATCCTTGCGATGTGCAATTAAACGTTAGTCAACAGCTTGTCTGCAGTAGAGTTTGCAGGGGAAGGTGGAAGTTGGTGGAATCCCATTGTTCATACAATGTCATGGATTATGTACTTTAATTACTGTATGTACAGTTTGTTTCATCTATAACGTTTATACAAATATACAGAGCAGGTGACCACTTATACTGAAAGTATGTTTGAAATAGTCACTTTAATTTGTAAAGTTCAAGAGTCAATAGAGGCTATGAGTATTATTATGGTCATGTAGAAAATGGAGTGAAAATCATTTGTAGATCTTCATAAATTGATTTAATTTTAAGGCGCGATACTATATTTTTCTGCACAAATCACGTATGGCGCGTGGCGTAACTCTGCAAGGAGGTGTGTTACACTGGGTTGTCGTAATCTCGCAGATATGCGCAGCAGGCGTATTTAAAAAAAAAAAAAGGGGCTGTCTGGGCTGGTAGGCGTAAACAGAGACGACTTTATTCTCTGCCAGTCAAAGCGGCTTAATTCATTCATTCTCTTTATGTGAGGCACACTGATGGTCTCGCATGCATGGAGCATTGCTTCTTGGCTGGTGTGGCAAAAGGCAAAGTGATTAAATAAAGTATGAGCTGGTGATAACCACAGGCAACTTAAATATGTCTGCGGAGCTCATGAATCTATCCCCAACCATGTCTGATCGTTTGTGCATATGCACACCCCCAAACCCCATAGCTGCATGCTGGCCAGTGGGGTGATTTAAATAAAGAAAATGGGCTAATAATGATGATTCAAAGAACCGCTTTCGACAATGATTTAGAGGATTCAAAGTCAGATGTTCACATGTTTATGAATGAAATACGTATGATCCACCCCACGTCTGCGGATCTCGTGTATCTGTCTGCCCACTCTGTGAGGAGGCGGGCTAGACCCAGTTTTGGTACTTTAGTGGACTGTTGCAACTCCAGCGCATTTAAAATAGGATTTTTCAGCTGGTGTGGGCGTCACCACAGCTGGCTTTAATCCTCTCCAGTTGAAGCAGGTTATTGCGTACCCTATTAAAAGCGGTGCAAATAGTCTTGCATGGTGACGTCATATATGCGGAAGAGGACTCACTTCGTGTGTGACAGGAACATTGAACGTTGGTGGTATACCCCAATTAAATACAGAATGAACTGATGAAAAATTGCTGGCCACTTAAATGTGTCGGCGGAGCTCATTGATCTATATCCCCTCCAGCGATTGTTTTTCTCTTCCTGAAGTCACCTATTGACAGAGAGTCTGCTCTGGCCTAAGACATAATACAACCCCAATTCCAATGAAGTTGGGACGTTGTGTTAAACAGAAATAAAAACAGAATACAATGATTTGCAAATCATGTTCAACCTATATTTAATTGATTACGCTACAAAGACATTTAATGTTCAAACTGATAAACTTCATTGTTTTTAGCAAAGAATCATTAACTTAGAATTTTATGGCTGCAACACGTTCCAAACAAGTTGGGACAGGGTCATGTTTACCACTGTGTTACATCACCTTTTCTTATAACAACATTCAATAAACGTTTGGGAACTGAGGACACTAATTGTTGAAGCTTTGTAGGTGGAATTCTTTCCCATTCTTGCTTGATGTACAGCTTCAGCTGTTCAACAGTCCGGGGTCTCCGTTGTCGTAGTTTACGCTTCATAAAGCGCCACACATTTTCAATGGGAGACAGGTCTGGACTGCAGGCAGGCCAGTCGAGTACCCGCACGCTTTTACTACTAAGCCACGCTGTTGTAACACGTGCAGAATGTGCCATTGGCACTAACACAGCCCCATACCATCACAGATGCTGGCTTTTGAACTTTGCGTCCATAACAGTCCGGTTGGTTCTTTTCCTCTTTGGCCTGGTGGACACGATGGCCACAATTTCCAAAAACAATTTGAAATGTGGACTCGTCGGACCACAGAACACTTTTCCACTTTGCATCAGTCCATCTTAGATGAGCTCGGGCCGAGAGAAGCCGGCAGCGTTTCTGGGTGTTGTTGATAAATGGCTTTTGCTTTGCATAGTAGAGTTTCAAGTTGCACTTACAGATGTAGCGCCAAACTGTATTTACTGACATTGGTTTTCTGAAGTGTTCCTGAGCCCATGTGCCGCCTGAGGGATTGAAGGTCACAGGCATTCAATATTGGTTTTCGGCTTTGCTGCTTACATGCCATGATTTTTCCAGATTCCCAGAACCTTTTGATGATATTATGGACCGTAGATTATGAAATCCCTAAATTCCTTGCAATTGTACATTGATGAACATTGTCCTTATTTTCTCACGCACTTGAACCTCGCCCCATCTTTGCTTGTGAATGACTGAGCAATTCTCCTTTTATACCCAATCATGGCACCCACCTGTTCCCAATTAGCTTGTTCACCTGTGGGATGTTCCAAACAGGTGTCTGATGAGCATTCCTCAACTTTCTCAGTCTTTTTTGCCACCTGTCGCAGCTTGTTTGGAACGTGTTGCAGCCATAAAATTCTAAGTTAATGATTATTTGCTAAAAACAATAAAGTTTATCAGTTTGAACATTAAATATCTTGTCTTTGTAGTGTATTCAATTAAATATAGGTGGAACATGATTTGCAAATCAGTATATTCTGTTTTTATTGATGTTTAACACAATGTCCCAACTTCATTGGAATTGGGGTTGTAATAAAAAAACATATTTAGCACTTTTCTAGACACTTTACCAATTACACAATTCACTCCATAGTCTCACCTGGTGGTGGTAAGCAACTTGTGTGACCACAGCTGCCCTGGGGCAATCTGATGAACGTGTGGCTGCCATTCTGCACCTATGGCCCATCTAAACACCAACAAACATCCAACCACATTCATTCATAGGCAATGTAGATTAAGCATTTTACCCAGGGACACAATGACGACAGTACGCTCATACGAACCGGTGACCCTCCGGTTTCAGGGCATACTCTTATCCTCTGCGCTACTTCTGACATGTCCAATGCGAAAATATTGCTTTATAAAAATATATCATTTTCTTAGCCAGGCCATTGCCTTGTCTAATAAAAAAGTGCCACCATGTTGTGATATAGACCAGTGAGGCACAAAGTGTGGTACTTGTACCACTAGTGGTATGTGAAAGAATCACTGAATAAAATACAATATTGTAAATACAATAAAATTTACATTTACAATATGAAATACAACAAAACATTAAAATGAAGCTTTTAGGAATGCATACAGGCTGGACGTTTTTTTTAACTTTTCAAGTACAGTACATTTTTTTAAGTGCAGTTCAGTTTTCTTTAACCTTTCGGTACAATACATTTGCATTTAATATTTGTTTTTTTACGATATAAATACATTTTTTAACTTTAACTTTTGGTGTTAATGTTCAAACTGTGCATAATGTTACAATGGCTTACAATGCAATTAGATATAGTACTTTTTAGGAATAAAACCTTGTTTTTTATGAACACTTCGGCCTAATATGTCAAGATAGTGGTACTTGGTATTTTTTTAGGTGGTACTTGGTGTCAAAGGTTTGAGAATCGCTGCAATAGACAATTAGAAACTTTTATGGATGGGTGTGTTACGCACAGATTTTCACAATTTTTGCAAGACTTGGTACCTATTCCCTGCGAATAGAACAATTTTATGTGCTTGACATTAAGATTCAGAAGATATTCCGTTTTGGATCATAGATTTGTTCTTACTTTTTAATTTTAGTGTCCACTAACTGTGTGCTGTAAAAGTGACACTTCATCACCTTCAAAACCATTCTTAAATACATGTTAAGAAATTCCTTGAATCTCCTTTTTTCCCCGCTCTGTTTCTGCACAGGTCGGATGCATTGGAAACCAGCAGTCAAGCCAATCAAAACCAGTTCGGGCTCTTCTGCTTCTCCGACTCTCTCCGGCCGAATCAGACGCTCCATCTCCTGCCCTCGCTCCATCGCTTCTCTCTCGTCACCCAACGAAGTGCGAGCTCCGTTCACTAGGCCCTCTCCTAACGTTCTGGTTGTGACTACCCCCGTTCGGCCGAGCTCTGCGATACTACGCTCTCATTCGTTAAGCCGCAGTGGCTCTGCCCATCGTGTGCCTCACAGCAACAGCCTGGGCACAATTCACTCCAACATTGTAAGATCACAAACACACACAGACATACTGTACATGCAAACACATGATTTTCTCTTCTTTACAACTTTTTTTGTCATACCGGTTCTTACAACTGTCCTCAATGACAATGTCTATTATGTTGCCACCTGTCGTTTAACGCCTGCCTCATCCATTCTCCTACCTGCTAAACAAGTGCCCTGGTAACTTTAAAAAGCCACCGCCTTGCATACATGCATCTTGAGATACAACATGTAATTTGTAGTCTTTTGAAAGCTATACAACACTGTTCTGAAAAAATAAGACTCATAGTTCAAATTTTCTCATTAATTTCTCAGCTGTGGAACTAATCCAAATAATCAAATCGCAAAGACTACACTCTAGCCAGTGTAAAGTGCCTTCAACATGCATTATTTACAATAAATCAACAGTGGGTGACTTGACTGAGTACAAGAAAAAAAATTAATACAACTGAAATCACACCAAAGACAGCCACTGTATGCGTATATTATCATGTACAATTCCATTATATACTGTTAGCAGTTATATAGGAACACTTAAAGTTGGTTATCCTATTTTTTTTTTCTTATTGGACATTTGTTCAGGGTGATCCACTAATTAACCTGAGGAGTAAAGAGCAGGAAGCAGAGCTTATACGTCAGACGTTGACTGCGCTCACAGTCATGAGGATCCGATTTCCCGGAAAAACGGAGGAGGAGGCTGAGGCAGTGTTGGATGAGGTGGGTAGGCTACATCTACGTGTATATCTTTACTAGTACAACTGTAAAGGCCTTTTCACACCATACTTGGCAATGTGCAGCATGCCGTCGACTTTCCCATTCATTGTGTATGTGCTGATGAGGCGGGACTACAGAATGCCATGGCCCGGCAAATGCAGAGAGCGGCTGACGTGACGTGATGCGCCCTCGAACATAATGTTCAATTAAAAATAGGCGTTGCGGTGGGGGGTGAGGGACATTAAAAACAATAAAACACTAAAACAGTGCAGCGTCTCATGCGGAGTTGAAAGCCAAATAATAAAAATGGGTATTAACACAAGTTTTAAAGATGGACAGTAAGGGAGCTTGCCCTAATATTTAGGGGGAGGTTATTCTACAGCGATGGACCGGCAAAGGAAAAGCTCTATCCCCTCTGAGCCTCTGTTTCGTCCTTGGCACCTCCAGGAGCGTCTGGTGGGCTGATCTACGTACAGGAGTATAGGGGTGGAGCACCTCATAGACGTAAGGTGAGGGGAGACAATTTAAAGATTTAAAAACAAGTAAAATAATCTTAAAATAGACTCTAAAATGCACAGGAAGCCAGTGAAGGGAGGCCAGAATTGGTGTTATGTGCTCCCTTATGTGCGCTCCAGTTAGGAGACAAGCAGCAGCATTCTGAGCCAACTGGAGATGTCTGAGGGAGGACTGGATGACTCCAAAATAAAGTGCATTACAGTAATCCAGGCGAGATGTAACAAAGGCATGGATTACTGTTTCAAAGTGCTGTTGTGAAAGAAGAGGCTTTACTTGCGCTAGCTGCCTAAGATAAAAAAAAAAGCTGGCCTAGACAACCGCACCAATTTGCAGATCCAGTTTAAAATCACTGTCCAGTTTAAAACCCAAGTTCGAGACTGTTGGCTTTTAGTAGTGTGTCAATGGGGGGATTTTCAAGGACCGAACACCATAACTTCTGTTTTCTTATCGTTAAAATGCAAAACTAAACTTATATTAAAGTGTTTTGGGATCAATGTTTGATGTATTGTATATTTATAGTTTAAATCATATTATATTTGCAGCAGGGCTCATTCCCTATTTCTACTTTACTGTATTACGGAGACAAGATGGAAAGACAGGGAAGTATGTACAGTACGAGTGAAGAAGAGGTAAAAATGTGAGATCCACTTTTTCTCCCAAAGACCCCTCTGTGGTCAGATGCGCTAACTAATGTAGCCTAACTAGGTTTAACCCGTCTCTTACCCACACAAAAGCATGTCCTCTCTAGGCCAAGCTCCCATTGTTTTTCACAGGACCCCAGTGACAACATGTTTGCAGCCCCTTGCTATTCTCTGCTGTTCCTTTCTATTAATTAATCAGTCTCTTAGATTTTTTTTGTGACATCTCAGGGTTTATCCAATGTAACTTCTGAAAAATGCTGCTATGACAGTGAACTTTCTTACAATTTTTACTTATTCCTACACTTTTCTTGCACTCATATTTTTATTCTGATATTGGAGATCGTAAGAAATCAAGCATAGAAGCAGTGACAGAGTCTTGACACAATCATGTGCTCTTTTTGTCACACATTCAAGGCAGTGTTTCACCTTGAATTTCCAAGAGAAGCAACAACACCTCAGTCCAATGAATATGCCTGGGAGTCCGATGAAAGCACCCATGTGTCTAATTTTCTAACTCAGATCCTTTTAAAAGCCGTGGCTGTCCTTAGAACCAGCTGTCCGCTCAGCACCAAAGTCCCTAATTGTGCTCAAAAGACAGACGGATGCCGGACTCTCTTCAACCCTGACTAATAAAGTAGCAGCAAAACAATGCGGTCAACTGGTCAAATTGTTAAAAAAAATAAAAAAATAATAATAAAAAAACTATAAAATTAACCTTAATAACCTTGATAACCCTAATCTTAATTCTAGTTGTGTTGCTCTTGAGGGCCATAAAATTCTAAGTTAATGATTATTTGCTAAAAACAATCAAGTTTATCAGTTTGAACATTATAGTCTTTGTAGTGTATTCAATTAAATATAGGTTGAAAATGATTTGCAGATCGGCGGCACGGTGGAGGACTGGTTAGAGCGTCTGCCTCACAGTTCTGAGGACCGAGGCTCAATCCCCGGCCCCGCCTGTGTGGAGTTTGCTTGTTCTCCCCGTGCCTGCGTGGGTTTTCTCCGGGCACTCCAGGTTTCCTCCCACATCCCAAAAACATGCATGCTAGGTTAATTGACAACTCTAAATTGCCCGTAGGTGTGAATGTGAGTGCGGATGGTTGTTTGTTTATATGTGCCCTGCGATTGGCTGGCAACCAGTTCAGGGTGTACCCCGGCCTCCTGCCCGATGATAGCTGGGATAGGCTCCAGCACGCCCGCGACCCTAGTGAGGAGAAGCGGCTCAGAAAATGGATGGATGGATGATTTGCAAATCATTGTATTCTGTTTTTATTTATGTTGAACACAACGTCCCAACTTCATTGGAATAGGGGTTGTACATTACGTTACTTTATGATTGTTCTTCTGATAAACAGTAGAACACTAAACGTTTGAAGATGATTACGCTCTAAAAAGTTACTTTCTTATATTATTTAAATACAATTTAAAAGCTCTAAAAAATAATGAATAATGAAAAATGAAGAATAATGAACAATTTATCATTGTAAATCTGACCCTCGGAGGACCATTTAATTTCCTTCAGTTGTCAACAACTTTGTTATATGTATTATTACCATCTACAGGACTGGAAAGATACATTATTGACCACTGTACATCAGAGGTATGGACTTGAGTCACATGACTTGGACTCGATTCATGAATTTGATGACTTTAGACGACGTTATGTCACAAGACGTGCAACTCGACTTGGACTACTTGAACACCAACGACTCGTGACTTCACTCGGACTCAAGCCCACTGACTTACCACTTTTATCAAGTACTGAGAAACAATCGCGCAGCTCTCTCTCAGTAGCTCAACATGCCAAAGATCATTTTATTACAGGAAATTCAGAATGATGTAACCATTAAGTTGAATCGCTCAACAGATATCACTCAGGTGGAAGTGTCCCACCATACTAAGCTTAATTAGAGCTTGATTTTTTTTAACGGTTAACGACCTGTTTGGCGCGCTCAAGTACAGTAATTGACCAGAAGGTCACTCTTTATGACACGAGCTAAAGTAATCCATCCATCCATTCTCTCCACCACTTATCCTCACCAGGGTCGCAGGCCGCTGGAGCCTATCCCAGCTATCTTCGGGCGGGAAGCGGGGTACACCCTGAACCGGTCGCCAGCCAATCGCAGGGCACATAGAAACAAACAACCATTCGTACTCACATTCACACCTACGGGCAATTTAAAGACTTCATTCAACCTACCACGGATGTTTTTGGGATATGGGAGGAAACCGGAGTGCCCGGAGAAACCCCACGCAGGCACGGGGAGAACATGCAAACTCCACACAGGCGGGGCTGGGATTTGAACCTGCGGTCCCCAGAACTGTGAAGCAGATGTGCTAACCAGTCGTCCACCGTGCCGGCTAGCTAAAGTAAAGTATTTAAAAAAAAAAAAAAAACAGTACGACATCATCAACAATGAATGTGGCCATTACATAAGGTACACATTCTTCGAAGTACTGGTAACATACACAGAAACAATGACAATTAACATAACAATAAGGATGAATTATTTCCCCAAAAAATCCAAATTGCATTGTGGGAATTGCGCGGCTTTGACGTTACGTATGCTTGTTTTCTTTAACATTAGCATCTAGCTTTGTGAACGATCACACAAATAGTTATACGGCGCGCCGGCTGTTTGCTGTCTGGGCTTCCTGTACATTACAGTCTGGTTAGTATAGTGTTCTCAAGAATTAGTCTTGTATTTCTTTTTTTCTTCACTTTATTTACAGATCAGCACACAGCTAGCGTCTATTCAACATGAAGCTACACTCTTCTTCGTGTCCTTTTCTTCTTCTTTGCCTCTTCTTGATGTAATATTTTTACACAGTGCCCTCTAGTGTTCTTGCTTAGATACCAGAGTTGGATAAAATTGTGCCTTTATAACAAGATGACAAACTTGTGTTCCTCTTTTTTTTAATTAATGCCATCTTTATTATACTCACAAGAAATGCCAAGTTTAAACTGAAATCTATTTATATTTGTGTTTTATTTATTTGTATGTGTTTGAAATTGCCTCACTAGCAGAGGGGTGAGCAGAAGGCTGTGACGGGATGAGCATGCTGTGACTACCATGAGATTACGTGATTTCCTAAAACGAAAAACATGGCGGCGCCCTTTGCATAGACTTGGAAAAGCAGCTATTACAAGACAAAATTTCTCTTTTCACAAGTCTTTTTTCCTTTTTCAGCGGGGGATGGTTGCTTCGTTCTTTTCTCTTTTCCTACATCAGCTTCGCTAGCAGTGGTAACTTGCAGAGAGCCTCTTGAGATTCGCGCAGCTACGTCAACGCCAACTCGTCTGTCATGAAGGATCCCAGCCCCTGCGTCAAGCTGCCGCTGGAGAAAAAAAAGGCAGATTCTTCCACTTCAACTGAGGATTTACTTGATTCGACAGAAACACACACTAGTGTCCTCCTCTCAATCGATAAATTGTCAATTACACTTGACTTGCTTCGCCAAGAGATCACCGAACTCAGAAAGTTCATGCAACAACGGGTCCAAGAGCTAAGATGAGACAATACTGCGCTTCAGTCAAACATGATGTCAGTGTCAGCAGAACTACAAACTCTTAGACTGGAATATAAAATCATGAAAGAAACTACGCTGGACATTCAATCACGAAGCATGCGCAACAATCTCATTTTCTCTGGCATTCCAGAAAATGCTCCGGAATATCCTAGGTCGCAGATTAAAAAATTCATGATTTCCACGCTCAAGATACAGTCAACAAGATTACCTTTTACCATGTTCATTGATTGGGAGGCCCTCGTACAGGAAACCGACTATGTCCCATCATTGCAAAGTTTGAACACTTTCAGCAAAAGGTATTTGTGAAATCCAAAGGTCGTGAGCATCCGATGGGCTCACCACCTGTGGGAGGGGCCATAGGGGTCAGGTGCAGTGCGAGCTGGGCGGTGGCCAGAGGCAGGGACCTTGGCGATCCGATCCCCGTCTACAGAAGCTGGCTCTAGGGATGTGGAATGTCACCTCTGGCAGGAGCCCGAGCTGGTGTGTGAGGTCGAGAAGTTCCGACTAGATATAGTCGGACTCGCCTCCACACATAGCTTGGGCTCTGGCACCAGTCCTCTCGAGAGGGGTTGGACTCTCTTCCACTCTGGAGTTGCCCACGGTAAGAGGCGCCGAGCCGGTGTGGGTGTACTTATTGCCCCCCGGCTAGGCGCCTGTACGTTGGGGTTGACCCCAGTGGACGAGAAGGTAGCCTCCTTCCGCCTTCGGGTGGGGGGACAGGTCCTGACTGTTACCTACGTTAAATTCTTTAAATACACCAAGGAAGGGTATTCAAAATTTTATTTCAGATGCAACCAGAGAAAACAGGTATTGCAAACTTGGAGTAGTATTCATATTATTACATATTGTGAATGGGGATTATTTTGACAATAATTAATAATATTTTACATTTTACGTGGTCGTCGACTTATAAACGTTTCCTAGGCAAAAAGGGAAGAATTGAACACAACCGACCATTTTCTGCACTCTCCTTAATATTTCTAATATTAATGTGCACGCTGTAGGCCTAAACCACACAATAGGATAAGCCCATACACCCCCCCCCCCCCCCCCCCGCACAATGAAACAAAATTTGTGTGTGTGTCTGTCTGTGTGTGTGTTTGTGATACGTGGATTGTCAGACAATTAACACTACACTTGTAATGCTAACAAACACTAATGAGAACTGGAGAAAGGCAAGATGAGTACCCTCACGTGTAAGGCTTGGTGTTCCCCCTCAGGACAGAACACACCTTCAGTTAGAATTTCAACAATCTTTGGCATTTGATATCTGCTGTGGTCAAGTGAAGAGCATATTGCGCTAATGTTGTGTGCACATTGGACTAATTACCTCTTTTATTATATTAAAAATTGGCTTTTTGTTGCAGTTGCAACCTCTGAAAGGTGGACTGCATCAAGTGCATTTTGTATGCTTTAATTAAGGGTAATTTGTGTATATATTATAATAACTGTGACAAATGTGCAGGCACAAACAGTTTTCACTGAGAGGAAACAGATCAAGCAAAAATACTGTGTTTAACTTCATATCATATACAGACCCTTTCCAAAAAATTTGAAAATCATGAAAAAGTTTATTTATTTCCATCATTCCATTCAAAAAGTTTAACTTTCATTGATTATAGATTCATGGCCCACAATTTTAACAATTTCAATAATGTATTTGTTTATTTTTACATAATTTGGGCTTCCATCGCATAAAACCCACGAAATTAGGAATTCCCCAAAAAATAGAATACTGTGAAGAAATCAGCCCAAATTTTGCAAGCCATGAATGTTATAAACTAAGTGTCACACACTAATCAGCTACTGAACTCAAAAAGCACCTGCACAGATTTCCCCAGGTGTCAATAAATTGCTTCAGTTTGGTTCGATTGTCTCTGTTGGGTAAAATATGGGGAAGACCGCTGACTTGACATCTGGCCAGAAGACCATCATTGATACCCTCCATAGGATGGGTAAGCCACAAACATTCATAGCTTAGGAAGCCAAAGGGTCTGTACTACTTTATTAGTACTGCTACAACTACTAAGCCTATGTATGTAAACATGAAATGTGTATGTCAGTTTTCCCTCACTGGATACACATTTTTGCACAATAGTAATGAGCATCAGGGAATTAACAAGCAATTCTATGGAAAACTGCAGAGTTGAATTTGTGATATTTTTTTCCCCCCTCTACTGTGACATTGCATCTTTTTAAAGTTAAAATATTTTCTTTTTCAGCGATCATTAAGATTATCTTGAAATTAAGAGATTAAAATTTAATTAAGCACAAAAGGTGTGTAATTATTTTACTGATCTTTAAATACTACTGATAGTGTGAGAAAATAATTGTATTAATAATTATGGTCCATGGTTAAAGTTATGGTCAAAATTGTTTTAAAATTTTGTCCACAGATCCTTGACAACTGGAAATACCATAAACCAAAGGTAGCCTCCTATTGGCTTGTAAAGTTGGACTCTACTAAACAACGGAAGGTAAGCAGATACAATATTTTTTTTTGTACACAGTATCATCATTTTAATTTCCCTTTGCAGAGAAAAGGATGATCGTATTGACTCCAGGTCTTTTGTAAGACATTGCATAAAACATTCTTATTTCCAGTTATCAAGATCTAATATTGTTGTGTTCTTGTAAGCAATGGGCACATGATTAAGATAACAAAATAAGGTCATGCTAATCACAAAATACACAGTTCCAGCCTGCCAGGCTGAAGTGAAAGATAGCTGAGATGGTGTTGAAAAATGTGCTAATGCAAGCCTACTTACTTCCAGCAGTCCACCTACCCAATTTCTATTTTCTTGCTTGTCCCAGATGAGTTGTAGAGCCTAGTCCAGCTGCCTTTGAGCGAGAGGCAGGATATACTTTGGACTGGTCACCAGCCAATCGTAGGGCACATGTCGAGAAACAACCATTTATTTACACTCACATTCACACCAATCAGAATCAAAATCATATTTATTTGCCAAGTATGTCAAAAACAGTAGTTGGAGCTCCTCTAGTATGACAACAGACAGCCATTTTGACAAAAAATACTTTTGAGACATGAAAAAAAATCGAAACACGCAATAGAGAGTCACTGAGCAATGAAAGTTTATCAGTAATGTGGTAATGCTGATACAAATGTTTTTTTTTTTGTTTTTGTGGTGACAATTTTGCAAATGATGCAGAGTCCTCTAGCAATTTAGAGCAGTTTGAAATTGCTAGAGCAATAATCTGGTAGTGACAATTGTGCAAATGGTGCCGATAGTTCTGAAGCACATGAGTGGTCAGTATTGGTTAACAACAGATATGCAAGTAGTGCAGAGTGAAGAGACTACTACAGTGAGTGTACGAATAATGTAGAAATGTGTGACAACAATCTCAAGACAAAATTGGCAGCATGTTACAATGGAATTGTAGGTTAACTGTTTAGGAAGTTAATGGCAAGAGGGAAGAAGCTGTTGGTATGTCTGCTCGTTTTAGTTTGCACTGTTCGATAGCGCCTACCTGAGGGAAGGAGCTGGAAGAAGTGGTGACCAGGATGTGGATGGTCCAAAATGATTTTGCATGCTCTTGTCTTAGTTCTGGCAGCGTGAAAGTCTTAAAGGGTGGCAATCCCGATTGTCCCTTGCAGTTGGAGTTTGTCCTTTTTTTTGGCAGCACCAAACCAGACTGCGATGGATGAGTACAAGACTGATTCGTTGACTGCTGTATAGAACTGCTCTCCTGTGGCAGGCCGTTCTTCCTCAGAAACCGCACGAAGTACATCCTCTGCTGGGCCTTTTTTAGGATTGAGTTGATGTTGGTCTCCTGCTTCAAGTCCGGAGAGACTGTAATTCCCAGTAACGGTTGACACAGCAGTTGGACAGCGTGAGCGGTAGCTGTAGCGAAGGATGCTTCCTGAAGTACACGATCATCTATTCAGTCTTGAGCGTATTCCGCTACAGGTTGTGTTGGCCGTTACACAGCTCCAGCCGCTCAACTTTTGACAGTCCGGTGCGTTGAGGTGCAGTCGTTCGTGTAGAGAGAGAAGAGCAGCGGAGAGAAGACACATTCTTGGGGTTCCCCGGTGCTGGTGGTGCGTGTGGATGAGGTGGTGTCCCCCAGCCTCACCTACTGTGTCCTGCCCGTCAGGAAGCTGTAAATCCACTGGCAGATGGCAGGCGAGACACTGAGCTGGAGAAGCTTGGAGGAGAGGAGTTTGAGGATGATGGTGTTGGACGCAGAGCTGAAGTCCACGAACAGGATCCTCGCATAGTGCAGTCCCATGTTGACTGTGTCATCTGCAGACTTGTTTGCTCGGTAAGCAAACTGCAGGGGGTCCAGCAGGGGTCCTGAGACGCTCTTGAGGTGGTCCAGCACGAGGCGTTCAAAAAACTTCATGATCATAGATGTCAGGGCAGCAGGCCTGTAGTCATTCATATGCAAGATTGTGGGTTTCTTGGGGACTGGGATGATGGTGGAGCATTTGAAACAGGATGGTACTGCACACAGTTCCAGAGCACTATTGAAGATCTGTGTGAAGACTGGCGCGAGCTGGTCAGCGCAGACTTTGAGGCAGGATGCGGACACAAAGTCTGGGCCTGCCGCTTTGTTGATCTTTTGTTGTTTGAAGATATGTCTCACATCCTGTTCATGGATGGTCAAGGCAAATGGGGGGGTAGGGTGCAATGGTAGTCGGTGGTGTGGCTGGGTGGGTGTGGGGTGTGAACGTGTCCATTTCAAATCTGCATTAGAAGTTGTACAAGTCATCAGCCAGTCCTTTATTTTTCCGGTTGGGGGGATGGTTGCTTGTAGTTGTTTAGCGATTGTAATCCTCACCAGACTTAGAGTGGTTAGCGGTAAACGTTTTTTTCCATCTTATCTGCATAATTTCTCTTTGCGATGTCAATTTCTTTTGTCAAGTGGTTTGTAACGCGATTGTACGTGGCTCTGTCCTCTTTAGCATGGTTGTTGCTGAAGTTTGGCAGTGAACCACAGCTTGTTATTGAACTTGTGAAATGTCTTTATTTGTACACAAACAGGAGTCACTGATGGTGTCGTGGTACACTCGCCTGGCTTTGGTGCGGGCAGCGTGGGTTCAATTCCCATTCAGTGACGGAGTGAATGTGAGTGCAAATGGTTGTATGTGTCTATATGTGCCCTGCGACTGACTGGCGACCAGTTCAGGGTGTAGTCTGCCTTTCGCCCGAAGTCAGCTGGGATAGGCTCCAGCACTACGTGACCCTAACCAGGGTCAGAAAGGGCAACTCCTACGATATCATGCTGCTGTCTATATCGTTATCAACTAGAGATGAAACGATATCTATATCTCAAGGTTCAGTTTTATCATGGTATTAATCTCACTGTACGATAATTATTTCAATATCGTGAGAAAGTTCACTGTATTGCAGTAAGACTCAGATATTATATGATTTATTTTTCTGAACAGCATGTGTAATTTTATCATTTGAAATGTGGACATTTCATTTTAAAAGAGGGAGCTTTGTAAGATTTATTTTTGCATTGATGTTGGTTGTCGTATTTGTATGGACTGGACCTATTGTAAAATTTTTGGTACTAATAGGATGGATTGTCAGACTGATATGTTGTAATGGGAGTCGGAATCGTTATTCTCTCACCGTGTGATGTTCATTCACCCACAACTTTTGACTTGAGACAAACACTCACTAGCACACCACTAAAGAGTGCTACTGTTACAATATGCTTCGTCGGATCGTCTCTTCGACAAGGCGGTGGCAGCACCAGGAGAGTCGACCCAAGAGGCTACCCAGTGGCGGCCGCCGCGAGCCAGGACGCGGGCTGTGCGAAGCGGAGTTCCACTGGAAGCTGATCCCGGCCCGTCGGTCTGCGTTTGCTGGGACAGAGGCTGGCGCAAACAGCAGGACGCCTCTGGCCACGAATGCGAAGAGACACTCTGACAGGCGTAGTAGTACGCCGTAGCAAGTTGCAATGCCATTCCTCCCAACGCAGCCTTTCGGTCACATGGGACAGTCACCCAATCAGTGTATTTCTTGTGACGTACACAAATGGTCACATGGGTTACGCTACCATTCGGGTGTATCAAATGAGGAAGTGAAGCAAACTAGCAGCCTGGCTAAGCCGCATGGCTTCGTGTAGCTGGACCAAAACTACATTTCAAACACAAGGCTCATTTTATACCGTGACAAGACGACAACGATATCAAGGCACTTTTAATTTTGCGATATCACGATATTGTGACTATCATTACATCCCTAATATTAACGCTAAAAAAGAGAGCTAATGCCTAATGGGTCAACAAAATATGTTTAAATTTGCAGAAGTAGGGCATTTATCTAGGCGTGTCTTTATATCATAAGGGTACAATCTAGAATTTAATGAAATAATGTCAAGCCAAGGAATCATTATTGGACTTTGTATAACCAAAATGTCCAGAAAGTGAGAGGTATGATTCTACACTGTAAAAGTCAAGTGTTGAGGTTGAATGATGTACTTTGAATAGTATTTATTTCCATCCATAGTATTTATTTCCATCCATCCATTTTCTATACCTTTACTAGGGTCGCTGGCATGCTGGAGCCTGAACTGGTCGCCAGCCAATCACAGGGCACATAAAAACAAACAACCATTCACACTCAAATTCACACCTACGGGCAATTTAGAGGTTTCAATTAACCTAGCATGCATGTTTTTGGGATGTGGGAGGAAAGTGGAGTACCTGGAGAAAACCCACACAGGCACGGGGAGAACATGCAAACTCCACACAGGCGAGGCCGGATTTGAACCCGGGTCCTCAGAACTGTGACCCAGATGTGCTAACCACCATTTCACCAGTATTTATTTTATTTTATATTGATGTCATAGAACTTGCATTTACAATCATTTGAGGGGATGAAAGCTCAGGCAAATTCAGGCTCATTACCTCGCCATTAAGAGATTCAAAACTGAAAGACGATGTAAACAAACTAGAAGCGGGGGCAACTTTGAAATGACACCCAGTAAGCGTGCCCCTAATGATGCCATCTCTCAGACGCCACGTTCTCTCCCACTGTGCTTGGCTTTGCGGTGACGCTGATGTTTGAGTGGAGTGGAGCAGCCTAATAAGAAGCAGTCAGAGGTCAGGAATGAAGCGCCCACCGCTCTGCCATCTGATTACCATACCAAAACGTGTGTGTGTGTGTATGTGTGTGTGTGTGTGTACTCATCTATCAGTTTGTCTGACAGCGTGTATGCATGTCTGGCTCGCCTCGTGTTGCTGAAGGCAAATCTTGTCTCATCGTGTCACAAACACACATGCACGCACGTACAATCTGACAGGCGCGTCAGTAATGAGGAGCAAGGAATCAAAAGTCCAAAAAGCCACAGCACAGCTCTATGATAGGATTGGAAAAAAAGGGAAGAAAGAGTGAACGACAAGAAAAGGTGTAGTTAGATGGGATGATGGAAGGCTGGCCCAAGTGCCCTCACATTTTGACACATTCTGTCAAAGATTGACGCCGTTACAGCAATTAGTTCTAGCCAATGTTCACCAGTGGCTGCCCCATGCAGTACTTTTTCTCCATTCACCGCCACAGATTACACACATAGAGTTTATACACGCACGCACGCATGCACACACACACACAAACACACACACACACACTCGCACACACAGCGGACATGTGCGACCAAGCGCTAACATGCATGCAAAGATGTCTCATTAAATATGCAACTCAAATGTGTGTGTGTGTGCGTGGAATATCTGTACATTTTGAAGAGATTACCTTTACCTCTAGTCATTTGTAAGTTTATATGGGGAAAAAAACATTCTCAAAGTCTTCCTTTCTTTCCTCTTACCCTTTTCCCCCTCACAGGTTTTGGACATTGTGAGGACCAATGTGCGCTCAGCGCTACAGCGGATCTGGAAAGAGCCAGATTTGGAAAGCCTCCACCTGTACCGCCTCTTTAACCGTGTCTTCAACCGACTACTCTGGAGTCACGGCCAGGGCCTCTGGAACTGCTTCTCTAACTCTGGGTAAATGTGTGACTTCACTACAGTCAAATCTTGACTATATATACATGTAGATATATATATATATATATATATATATACACCCACACATATATATACATATATATATGTATAATATACATGTGTATATATATATATATATATATATATATATATATATATATATAACACACACACACTCACATGATTTGATTTTAATTTTTCAACTTGTTTATGGAAGCAACCCAAGCTTGTAGAAAGTGACTGAGAAACCTGATCAAACCCTACTGCAGTGCATTCTTCTAAAACTTTCTGGCAATGAAACAAACATGGAACTCTGCGGAGACAGAGTACAGAACAAGGTCGCCAATCTGCACTGTTGCTCAGCACACTTTCACAGGTGAGAGCGAGGGAAAAAAAGCCAGTGTTCGACGCAGAAAGTGATTGCTGGCCTTTTACTGCTTTTGCTTGAACTTGTTATTGGAGACTTTGATGGCCAACTGAAAGGTTTTTCCTAAAATATAATTTAATCATACTTTTTTGATGTGACAAAGCGATGTGTGAGTCACTGCAAGGACAACTCACAGGTTTGTGTCCTTTGTGTGTGCAGTGGGGAAATAAGATACACTCACTAATACAGTAGACACAGTAGCAGTTTGCCATCACATTAGCTCTTCTAAACACATGATATGCTGGTGTCAAAACAACTCATTGTGACATGACAAGGATAGTTCACGGGATCCATTTACTTTGACACTGGGTTCTCAAAGAGTGTAACTTGAGGTATGTTTACGTATCACCAATTTTGTAAAAACTGTTTTTCTTTGGAGTTTTTCAAGAGGTTACAGGTAAGCATACAAATTATGTCACAACAATTCAAACTAAAATGCACCTCCAAAATCGACTTAAAAAATGCTGCAATATATATCGCCACGGCAATAGTTTATGAGGGGGCGTCAGGGACACACAGTAATGTAGGATTCCATGCACTACTGAAATTGCTCTCATACACACAATTGAAATGCTCTCAAGCACACGGGTTGTCACCACCTCCCCACCCCCCGCTCTCACACGCACTACAGAAACCGTCATACACACTTCATGAACATTCAGCATTTTTTTTTCCTTATCCCAGGAAAGATGCTTCCGACGTCTCAGGTTCATGACTGTCTTGACACCAGGCAAATTCCTTGATACATCTATGCACAGTTGCCCTTGATGTACCGACTCTAGCCTCAATCCACTCCTTGTGAAGTTTCCTCAAATTTTTGAATGGGTTCCTCTTAAGACTGTGATTATCCTGAGTACAGCCAGTCTCTTGAGTAATAACCTTTTGTGGCTTGCCTTCCTTGTTGGAGAGTTTTAATGACTGTCTTCTGGACAACAGTCAAGTCCGCAGTCTTCCCGATGATTTTGAAGGCGAATGGACCAGAATTGAGACCATTTTAAGGCTCAGGAAGCCTTTGCTTGTGTTTCAAGTAGTTAGTTGATTGGAGTGCGACACCAGTAGTTTAGTGTTGAACTTTTACACATATTCTCATTTTATGAGATACTGAATTTGGGGTGTTTATTAGCTGTTGGCTATAATCACAAAAACTAAAAGATAAAAAGACTTGAAATATTTGCCTGTGTGTTTAATGATTCTATAGAATAGTAAGCCGGCACGGTGGGCGACTGGTTAGCACATCTGCCTCACAGTTCTGGGGAATGGGGTTCAATACAGTAAAGTAAACTGTAATGTAGAAGTGTTAGAAACAATACGGTGGTCCATCATGGTTGTTTGAATTGTGCCTGCTGATTTATGCCTGCATTAAACACCACCCGTGCACTTGGTCCTTTTCTACAGATGACGCTTTACACGGAAACAATACTGCAATGGTGTTGTTTCCACATTGAAAACTATTATCAAATGTTTGAATTGTCAGACTGCTGGGGGTGTGTAAATGGACAACCAAAACAGTATTGGTTTTCAGTTAAAAAAAAAAAAAAAACTATTTTTTTTTTTTAAAAGGTTTCATGTAAATGGCCCTTTAGTCGTTAGTGTAATATCGTATGGAGCATGAAGTAGTTGTTTTTTTTTAGTTAGTTTAGTTTTCAATTAAAATGTATTACCCACTGTTTCTCCTTGTGCACCTTGCCAGGCATAATTTGGGAAGAGAAAGAAAGGTAGCAAGCAAATTCAAAAAGCTAATGCTGTCATTAGGATTGAGACGTCATAAAAAAAATGGTTGAAGACAGATTTTTCAGATCAGCGGCCCACTAGGATTAGCTTAGCTTCAGCTACCACCAGCAGCTGCACCTCATGGAGCTTTTGTGTGAGCACAGCATGCTCTGGTTGATCCAGCTAGCTTGCTTGCATATTGTCAATGCAGCATCTCCTAACAGCGGGTCAGGCCCCAACATGGATGAACCCACCAGGGGGCCCTGGTGTCACACAGCTACGATAAAGAAGAGCAACGCAAAAGCCTGTTCCAAATCCAAATGCAATCCATCCACCCCACTCCTCTCTGGCTGTTGTTTGATACTTTATCTAAGGGACTTAACAACTATCAAACAGCCCAGCTGCACTGTGGGCGATGAATTCAACAGGCTTTGAAAATGTTTAAGAGGTGGGGAATGGAACAGTTTTGAAGGCTTTGAGAGGATGCAGCTCCCACCCCCCTAAGGAGTGAAAGAGGGTTGACATCAAACGCACCACCCAGGGTTGTGTAGCTCCATTGTTGAAGCTCTCTCTCAGTCAGGGGTATGTCCAGGGTTTAAAGGGGGTTAACTGTACTCGGATTTGTTTCAGCCTTCCTCTTTGTGCGTCTGTCTGTCTTCCTGCACATCTGTGTGACAGAAGGAATGTGTATATTCACATTGATACAACACACGCCAGTGGCCTGTGACTGACTGTCGGACAGTTCCGGGTGTAATCTGCCTTTTGCTGGAAGTCAGCTGGGATAGGCTCCAGCACCTCATGACCCTGAACCATTGGGCAGCTGTGGCCCAATGGTTAAGATCATCGCCTACCACTGTGGGGGACCTAGGTTCAAGACCCCGACTGGACCATCGGCCAACATCCCCCGGACTCACGGCTGTGGTGTCCTTGAGCAAGACACTGATACCCCGAAATGCTCCCCGGGCGCTTCAGCTGCCCCCTGCTCCAGTGTGTTCCACTAACATGTGTATGTGTTCACTGTGATGGGTTAAATGCAGAGAACACATTTCGTGTGCATGCATGCATGTTCATGACAATAAAATATGATTATTCTTCTATTATTGTAAGCGGTATAGAAAATGGATGACTGGATGGATGGACAACACACATGAAACTAAATATTCGAAAAACTCAATTTGGACAAAAGTATTGGGATAGCTGCCCATTACACCAACAGGAAGTGAAATAGGATTTGGGTAGTTTGGCCTCCCTTTCCAACTATACAAATTCACTCTTCTGGGAAGACAGGGCGAGATGGATAAATGTGTCTCTGGGAATCACAATCTCCATTCCAGTTCATCTCAGTGTGTTTCATTCTGTTCTTCCGCACCAAACCCATCCAAGCAACCTAGCCTTTTGCACTGGGACTCAGTGATGCTGTCACAGAAAGAAACTCCTCATGTAGTCCGTGGGGGCTACCTGTTCCCAATGGGCACTATGTTGGTGACCCATTTTGTAGACAAACAATCAAATTCCTTTCAGTTAAGCTAACATGCATGCTTTTGCAAATGTAGGGGGAAGCTGGAGTGTCCTGAGAAAATCCATGCAAGCATAAGGCAAACATGCAAACTCCATACCAAATGGTATGAGGTGAGATTCAACCCAGAAGGTTTTGACTGACATGCTAGTCACATGCTCAACTGTGACCAATACTATAATAGTACTCAATACCGTACTATGGGGAAAAAAAAAGAGTCAAAATCCTGGTAAGTGTGACATAACTGTTAACTGAACTGTGTTTGTTTATTTGTCTTTTGCCTTCTAGTTCATCATGGGAGAGCATCTTCACTAAGAGCAGTGAGGTGGTTTCGCCTCAGGAGCTGCAATGCTGCCGCAGGCTGGTGCAGCTGTGTCGAGACTGTTTATTAGTCGTTTACAAGTTTGTCTCCGAGTCCCGGGGCTCTTTGACCGGGCTCAGCCCAGAATGGGACGACACCAGGTGAGAGGGAAAAAAAAAAGCCTTCCTGTGAAGTCTCCCCATCCTTGTGAAGTTTCTTTATATTTGTATAATATTTCCTGTGTACTTGAGAGTAAGTTATCCATCTGGGTGGCCAAACAATAGTAAAGGATACATTCGATAGGACAGGATTTAAGAAGCGTTACCTACTAGTTGTTCTCAGGTCGCAAAAATCCTGGCACAAGATGTTGAGCTTTACTTATGGAAAGTCCATTACTCTAAACGCTTGAAAAACATTGTCCACTTTGATTACAGCTTAGAGAGTAACTACAGACTGAGCACGCAATCTTGTAGGAAGACCCATAAGAGGATCAATAGTATGGTCTATCCAATATAACAATACAGTATATTGTTGCTGTCTGATGAAGTGTCCACATTTTTAAGATTTTGACTTTTTAATATAATGAGAATGTCTGATTTTCGTCCATGTCCTGCATATCTAAATGAACAATTGGCTTGTATCACAACATTATTATATTTATTAGTGTTCTTATCTTCTGTAGAAACTTTATATCTTGCCACCTATCTCCACAAACATAAACAGTAGGCTGCGGCTAATAGCTACCCTGTCTTCATTGGAAGCCATTATTACACAAATACATATTGTAAGGCGATTAAATAATACACAGAGAGAAAATGTTTACATTTCTAGTACTGATTTGGGGGGGGGGGGGGGGGGGGGGAAAGGAACATAGTAGGTTAACATACTAGGTTTTCATCAGATATCAACAACATGAAATTGCATTGCACTAACCCTATATATAAATTTATATTTTTAATTTGTTAAATGTTAGTTTTACATTAATAATGGAAAGATGTTTAGAGCATTAAGAACACTAATTATTATTCTTTATTAAATTAAACTAGGTAAAACCTCATTTTCCAAGGTGCTGAATACCACATTAAATGCAGGGAACACATTAATAAATATCTTAATAAGGTAAGAAAAAATGTTGACCAATTTAATTTCCCAGGAACTGCTTCTCCTTCAAAGAGCCTCAGAGCCATCATCTCCATCACTAAAAAACCCAATGAGGATTTAATAAAGGCCACCGAAAATCATCTTCTTTCAGGTTGATCCCTGCAGGAAAGCAGCCACTCAGGTTTAGTGAGTGAATTTTTAAAGTGCATATGCTTTGGGCCAGCACACAGGAGAGAGCAGGGAGTGGGGAGGGTGAGTGTGTTGTTAATAGGAAAAAAATGGTCCACAGATTAGTGCTCAGTTTAGCCCAGGCCCCCCCGAGGGCTGCTTAATTAAATTAGAGCCCAGATGAGCCTGTGTAGCAAATGACCCTATGAGAGAGAGAGCTCTTCTATTCCCGGGGCCTCGTTTTACATGATTCATAACTCTAGCACATATTTTAACAGGCTATAACTTGGCACCTAGAGTGTAAAAACTCAAGAACTGTGTGAGCCTTGTGTTCATACCACAGGTTGTTGGACCACTTGTGCTTGGAATACCCAAATATCGTTGCCCCTGTTTTCTCTCATGTCAGTTTAATATAAGAAAAAATGTAAGAAGGTAAGTTATCAATAGATAATAATAGAATAATGGGATTGAATAACCCATGCAAGCACGAAAACAATGTGCTGCTCTATCCATGTTTTTGCAGCAGGTGTAACCTTGAGAGTCTGTTCAAGCATGCATGTGCCTGTCTCTCCTGATTACTTCTGTGTCTATATATGTCTATGTGGGAAAAAAAAGCGTACCATTTCCTCCTGGACCAGCCTCTACCCATGGCTCCACCCCTGCTGCTGTCGCTGCCGCTTCTTCTTCCTCCTCTTCCTCCGTCTCTTCACCCCCTGATGCAGGTCTCTGCTTGGTTTAGTTGTGCTAAACCCCAACCCTCATCTTCCGGCACCGTCCCTCAATCACTGCCTTCTGCTTGTCACAGCTAGATTGTACACTTGGGCCCACCTGCCCTTCAGCACCAACAGTCTAGCATGGTTTCCTCTCCTTCCTCTCTTTCTCGCATTGGAATGATGGTTTATTCGGAATTTGAGATTTGTTTTAAAATCAATTCCAAATTGTGTATACACAATATCAGAAGGGAAGGAGAAGGCATATTGAGACTGTATGGAGTTTGCCGATGCTGCAACCTTTAGGCCTGGCTTGCTGTACGTCACCCTGCTGCTATATGCTAAAACTGAGCTTTTCGCTCAATGCTTCTTTGCCTGAGTGCATTTTATATAAAGGTGGCCTCACATTGCACCACATCAATACTATTAATAAAGAGTGTTTGTGTCACTGGGCTCCTTATGGATGCTGTGTCCCTGTATATTTATATTTGCTATATGTTGTTAGACTTGCCTTGATTGCCTGTCACATATTAGTATGAGACTGTTTCAAAAAGGCTTATGAAAAAAAAATAATAATAATAATCTAAATCCACTATAAAAGAAATCAAATGCTAACAATTGATTAAATTCCCAAAAAGCAGCGGGACTATTTTCCGGGCATTCTGTTCAGATGGGGAAAAAATATTTCTTCTCATTTGCAGCTTTGATAGCGTTCTTTCTTTCTATAATAATTGGTGTTGGTTTTTTGTTTTGTTTGTGAGGTTAGAAGTTATTGATGTTGGACCTAAGTACGGGCCTGGATACAGTCTCTGCTCTGGTTAAGCTGTTTCACCAAATTCACCAAGAATGCCTTTATGGACCTTGCTTCCTGCATTGGGGCACAATCATGCTGAAACCGAAAAGTGCCTTTCAACCAAGTTGAAAGTATAGCCGTCCAAATTGTTGCTAAAATAAAACATTACTATTCAGGAGGAACTTAAGATGGATTTTTACCACATGGGTCAATTTGTTGGCCCAATTCATTGGCCCAGTTCATATATGGGTCATGGCAGGGCAAAGAGGAAAAGAAATACATCAAATTGGACAAGATCATATTGGAATCAGGCCTCCCAAATGTGGATTAAGAAATCTGATTGGATATCTGCCAATGCGACCTTGTAAATGAACAGATGGCATATATTCTGTCAATGTGAGCCTGATGTCATTAGAATATGACTAACAATGATGTATTCACATACGTCTAACACACACAAAAAAAAAAGCGGAATCAATGAGAATTATTTGCAACAAGTCGTAATGTCGGGGTCAAGAGTCAATCGAGGCCAATGCATTCAGTCACATTTGATATGGATCACTTTGAAAATATGTGTAAATAGTAAAAAGAATCTAAATCTGAATTTGCAAGACACCTGGAGTGTAAATCCAGCCTCAGGGATCTCTCCTGATTGGTTAATGAATTGACTTGCGCACCAACACTTGAAGGGAAAAAGAAGAACACTTTTTGCTGACCCCATTCTCAGACTATCTTCACATTTCTTAGCATCTACAGAATTATCTGTGGTGTATACGCACGCACGCACCAAGACACATTCAACCCAAACGTTGGCACCCAGCCAAGTGATTCTATCGCTGGGGTCTTTAGGTTGTCTGTTGTTGAGCACACCTGCCTCCTCATTCAAGCACTTTTCCCTGCAGAGTACCCTGACCAGGTGTGTCAACAAGCTTCAGAAAAAGTCCTTCAGCCTGTGTAGGCAGATGAGAGGAACTGGCCAAATGGATCCACTAATGACTTCCTTGTTAAGCCCAAAATTAAATGCCTCTACCCCAAAGATGTTTTTACCATGATGACAAAAGTTTCAGAACTTCATGAACCTTCATCTGTCTGAGGAGTAATTAGGGTTAATTGAGGTGTAGAGTTGAATATGGTCCGCAGATAACCTTCAAGCCGCTTTGTACCACTTGGTCTATGATTGCATCAGCTATCATAGCAGCCCCTCCTTTCTGCTTAATGTCGGTGGGCCTCTTGATTCAGTATGGCAGTTGCGTGGAGTGGCATGGAAGGCCTGTCAGTTCTTACTGTGTAAATGTGAATGCAAGACATGGAGCTGGAGAGTATATTTCTGTCTCAGCTGATAGATGAAACTAGAAGTGTATGAGCAAGCCTCCCCCCGGCTTTCAAGACAGCAGAGCGTTGTTACCAAGATCTTCTTCGTGATCAAAGCGAGGCCGAACCTGGAAGATGACGAATGAGGCTCCAATTAAATGTACCCAGCAGTGACAGAGGGCTGCATGGATGTCAGATATTCACGACTACCACTACTGTGATTTGTTTTATGGGCAGAATAGGCTCAAAGTGAATAGGAGAGCAGCGGTGGAAGTACTGAACACACACTTTTACCCCCAGTGGGTATTCAATATTTGATTGATTGATTTATTTTTTTTAAACTTACTTGACTGTGATTTTTATGCCTTGCTTAGATTTCAGCAGAATTTCTGGCTCAGTAATTCCAGCAACGGTGATCAGCTGGAAAAAATCACAGAAATACATCAACTTTTTTTGTTTTTGTTTCAATTGAAGAGCTGGACTGAGGTGTTCATAGAGTCCAATCATAGTGGAGGATGAGCTGAAGGGATACCTACGGCCCACTTAAAGCCGTTTCAAGGACACTCATTGAACTCAGTGAAGTTAATTTGAATCCCTCCTAACTCTCTTGTGTCTGAGGCTGCGGTGAACGCCCTCAGCGACACACTTTCTTTCTTTTTTTTTCTGGTCGACATTAGAAGACGCTGCCCAGCTAATTTGTCTGAAAGCTATTTGCCAAGGAAAGAGAGCTGCCAGAGAAAATTGTGTTATCTTTGCACCAGCTTAAAAGAAGATATTTCTTCACCTTACAATCCTTAATGGCTCCCCTTTGATTAGACTGACACATCGAAATGTCTCTATGGGACTATTTCTATTCACAGTCGTGTTTGTTTAACTAAATGAGTTTTTAGGTTCTTTGGTTGTAGATGATGCAGATATGTCACAGATATCAAATGCGATATCAAACGTGAGGCATTCTTCCAAATGATCCGTCTGGAAGAATTCCACCTCGCCACTGTCTCATGTTGTCTGACAACCCTGACATTTTGAATAACCTTCAGCGAACCATAGCCAGGATTTAATCATCTCATCTGACATTGCTTTGACAACCATATCTGACTCATTTCCAGTAACTGAGGAGGATGGTGGGAAGGTTCAGGCTCTCCTGACTCTTATCTCAACCTGATGCTGGTCTCATTCTCAGGTACTGGAACGCTGTTAGCAGGAGCTGCCTCACTGCTTTGTCTCGGTGGAAGGTGTCATAGAAAAGTCTAAGAAAGGTACTGACGTCTGTGCCGCAGAATGATAGGTGAGGATTTTCTGTTACAAAATTAAGCATGGAAGTTAAAATTCCCTTCTCATTATAATTTCAAATGCACGTAAGCACACCAGTGTAGAAGTAGAAGATTAAAACTTTTGATGGCCATAAAAACAGTACAGTTGATGAAAAACATGGCGAGGTTGGATGTCAATGCTGAGCATTCTGACCTCTAAAGCGTGACTCCCCGTATCTCTAATCCTCTCATTATGTCCATACTTTCCCCTTCTCCCTCCGTCTGTCCAGGTACAGTATCTCCTGCCAGTGACCTCCCAGATCATCATGAAGTGGCCTTCGTCCAGTTTTGGCCGCATCTCCTTGGCCGCGCCACGCTCACGCAGCCTTTTTGCTGCCAGAATGGGACACTTCTGAGGTCACCGTGGCTTCGGAGGCTTTCGCCTTTTGACCTCAGTCTGCTTCCTGTGACTTTCTCCCAGTCAAACTCCCAGTATGGCTCTTCGCTTTTAAGAGCACTGGACACCTGATGGAGACTCTATTGTGGCCTATTGCCCTGAGACAGGGGATTTGGGACGGCCAACGCTTCCATTTACAGTTCATTGGCACTGCCATCCGAACCCCCTTAATGTTGCCTTCACCCCAATAACAGAAGACAGACCCTCCGCTCATATTGTAATTGCTCTATTTTAACAACTCGCTGTACATCTACAACTTGTGGTACTGTAAAAGGAAAGCATACCAGTTATTTAACAATGCAAGGATTTTTATTTATGTACTGTAGTTACTTATTTTGTCATATGTTCCATGCATGCAGTGAATGCTGACGCAGAATGCAGCCATGGAATCATACCCACAAAGCTTATTTTTCTTTCCATACTCAAAAGGAATTTAACTTATTTTGTAACTTCTATCAAAATATTTGTTCATAGTGTTTTATGATCTAGTTTACATAACCCCTCCAGTCAAAAAAAAAAAAAAGCTTTCGCACCTCACTTGCGGGATATTAAGTGCAGACTTTTTAAACAATGTTTAGAATGTAAGTGTATTGCCACATAGAGAACACGATGAGCCAACAACATCTTGCAGAGCACTTAGTTCCAAATATAGTATATACATTGCAGAAGTGCTTGCATGCCTTGGTTTTTTGCCTGTGAGACAGTGAAGCTGCATTGGAACTATACTCAAAGTTGTGTTTGGTTGTCCGGACACTTCCCTTTAAAATGTAATTAGTGGGAACAGATGAAGATGATCAAGGGTGTGCTTTTTCCATCAGATTATTTGTGTGCAGCACACTGAATAATTAGGACCCTCAGCCCGAACACTGAGAGCATGGATGTAACAGTAAAAAACTCATCTACGTACTTCATTTATGTTAAGGTTAATATTTCACTGAGCACCCTAGGACTTGTTAAGGACAGTGAAGTCGAGTAAAACATTTTTTAAAAAGTATGTTTTTTGGGAGAGAAGTGGTGTTATATGTTTAGTAGTTTCGTGGCTCTGTGCACAAACAAATGTCAAGAGTAATTTGGTGTGCCAAAAACTATAGAGCAGCAATGCTGTTTAAAATTGCTAAAAAAAATAACTTCCCCTCATATACTGAACATCAATTTACAATGCCAAATTATTATTTATTAAATTTTTGTTGAATTCCACATGTGTGTTACTTTGAAGACATTTTTTTTTTCAATAGAGGAATGGGATTTTTAATGTTATGGAGCAATAAAAGGTTTAAACAAGACAAGTGCCTCAATGATGTATTTTGATCTCCTTGAGTGGAGAAACATCGTTCTGCTGAGTTTTATCGAGAATGGGAAATTTTTTGTATTTTTGCTAAGGTGTCCAAAATATAGAAAACATCTCTTTGCATGATTAGGTGCAGTTCTACATCACTAGAGCAAACTAGCCACAATAATAAACCTAACAATACTTAAGGAAAAAAAAGAACTACAGTACAAGGAATGGATTTGCCCCATTTGTTGAGTAGCTAAATAGCACTCACTATGATGCAATGCAGTTCTACACTATTGCAAAGCACTCATCCATCCATTTCTTTCATACAGTAAACCCTTGGGATAGGGACCGAGACCTGCCACGGATAGTGAAAAACCATTTGTTGTTGACACCTCCTGGCAAAATGTTTAGAATTGTGTATATTAACAGTTTAAATTATAATTAGTCCATAATGAAATAATGTTCCTTAAGGACTTAAATATAATTTAAAACTCATGTTACATTATCCAAGAAATAAATGACTTACAGATTATTTGATTTCGAAAAAAGGCAGCAAAGGTCCAAGGACACTGGTGTGTATATCACTGCTTTGCAGGCTGTAAAAACAGCAATTGTCAAGCAGTAACGAGACCGCCGTTGTTTGTTTTTACTAGTTTCCTATTCCACATATTGACAAACAACCATTCACCCTCACATTCATACCTAAGGGCAATTTGTAGTCTTCAATTAGTTTAACATGCATGTTTTTGAAATGTGTGAGGAAACACGAGCACCTGGAGAAATCCTATGGAATCACGAGGAGAACATGCAAATTTCACACAGGAGGGGTCCGGCTGAGATGTGGGCAGCAGTCGTTCCTTTGGTCAGGTGACACTCCTGATCTGTCACTCACCTAAAAAAAAAAAAGAAAAAAAGATGCACACTTGTGTATGGATTTGTATGAGCACAGGCCTGCATTGTAGCAAAACATCCAGTTCCTTCTGACCTACTCAACCTTCCACTCCCCCCTCTGATTTCCTGTCAGCAGAAGAGGTGCAGGCCGTGACCTTGAGGTTCTCCAGCCTCCACCTTGGTCCCGACCCGTGCTGAGCAGAGACTGACAGTCTAGCTCTATGAGCCTGGCATGCTGTCCAAAAGTATGTCCCCCAGCAACGGGACTGCGCTGTTCTGTCCTGACCTTTGCATTCCTCACTCTCGTGAGCCACAAACCACCACCGCTTTATCCACTTTTTTTTTAATCCCAACAAGCTCTCCACTGAGGTTTTTTTTTTTTTTTCTCTCCCTAACCTAAACCCACATGACCCAGTTTAAGGGGCCTAAGGCGACCTCTCTGGCATGGGAACTGTGTAAGAGGTGAATGGTTGAGATAAGCTAAAGAAGCAGGCACACAGACTCCTGCTCCCACCAAGTCACAGATGGCCAGAGTCCCAAAATAGTCTCTCTATTTTGGGAGGGGTTGGGGGTCCAGGATTCACCCCTTTCAATTGAAATTAAGGGGAAAGGGAACTGTGATGTTCTGTAATTATGACAGACAAAGTGAAAGGTCTCCAAGCATGGCTGCCTTCTTTCTTTACTTTGGCAGAAGCTTAAAAATAAGAGCTTGTGATAATTTGGGGTTTTCAAAGCTAACCTCTTGTCAGAAAAATACTGTATTTATTGTATCCAGTCCAGTGTGTGTGGACTGTGTAAATCTACAACCTGCTGTGTGTGTGTGCATATAATGACATATATTTCAATGTGCATACAGCATGTTCACATAATATGAAATGCAGGGTGAAATGTACTGCGTCGATCACTGTTTGTTTGTTAGTTAGCAAGTTTACACAAAAACAGCAAAATTCTATGACTTTGTGGTGAGATGGCATCTGTTGAGCAGTGTTTCCTAACCTTTATTGAGCCAATTTTGCATAATATAAATCTTACTGCACACCACCAAACAAAAGTGTCACAAAAAGTACGACGACAGAAATAATTATATAGTCTCGATTTACTCAAAAAATGTACTTATTCTGTGTGGAATCTGGGCCTGTTGAATTGAAAACAAAGCTCATATACTTGTAGGAATTCATGATTTATTCTGGTAGATGACTAGCAACGGGAGAATACACAGGTTTATTGTACCTTTTGCCATCCAATGGAAGAGCATTTCATTGTTCTGCCCTCCACTATGTGTTGCTTGCATAGATATACGAACAAGGATCTCTTAGTAATTACTAAATTCTTTTCAGACAAATTAAATGAAATTGGATAACTTCCCTCGGCACCTCTGATGATCTCTTACAGCACACTGGTGTGCAGTGTCACAGTGGCTGGTATCACTGGTGTAGATTAGCAGTGTCAAACATACAACCCGAGGGCCACAACCGGCCTGTCAAGGGATTCAATCCAGCCCGTGTAAAATGGTTACTGTTAAGAGTGATTCCACTTGTTCAGATTGGGGGGTGGGGGGGTCCATTTGATGACTCAAAAAATTCAAAAAAAATAAAAATAAATACTGCTTAGGTTTGTTTTAAGAGCAATAGATTTAATTAATCTCTTGAAAATACCATTGTATTCTCACAAATTTAGGGCAAAGCAAAACCTTTACAAAACAAATTCATCCAATAATGTCAGAATCATACATATGTGAAAAGTAGAAATTCTGGAGGTGTTTATGTTAATGCTTTGTCAGATGAAATGTCCATCTACAGATAACCAGCTTGCAGGTGTCAGCTGGACCTGGATGGATACATGTAAAATATAGCTTAGTTGATTTTAAAAAAAAATAATGTGCTTCACCCTCTTCAGTTCAGTATTCTTTCTTGTGCCCACATTCCACTTTCATGGCTTTCTCTGTCTGGCTGCATTATCCACCTGAATTATAGACAATGTTTTTTTTTTAAGTAGAAGTATCATACATCAGAGGTGGGTTACATTTTGGCTTCAGTAACACTTTTGATAAAATGGTACATTTAAGAGTAATTACAATGCAAACTAATTACTTTTTAATTGAGTAATATTGTGATAACAGTATTCTTAGTTGAATAATTTTTTTGGGTTGTCTACCCACCTCTGTACATCATTAAATGCAATGAAAATGATCACTAAAACTAGCAGAGAGAAAAAAATAAATAATTTACAAATAAGACTGTCCCACCTCGTTTAGGGGAAGGTTTTGGTTTTGGGAGGCAAGGAAGTGGAGGACCCAAGTGCAGGAAAGCCAGGCAGGTGTGCAGGAATTACAAAAAAAAAAAATTATAAAAAACAAAACAAAACAAAAAACAGGCAAATAAGGCACGTGGAAAAACCTAACCAAACAAAGTCCCAAAACTAATGGTCAAAGTAACACTTGCGTAAAACAAAAACAAGACATACCCGAGTGAAACAACTGATGACTTCGACATATGACAATGAACCGACAAGGACTGAAAGAAACTAGGGAACTAAATGCACACAAATTGACGAGACAACAAGGAACAACTGGACAAGACACGAGTGGCTGGAGGGAAGCGATTGGTCGACAAAGTAGAAAGAACAGGTGGACACAATAACTAAATAAGCACACAAAACATGAAAAACACGAAACAAAACCAAACACAATCCAAACCAAAACATAGACCATGACAATACCCCCCACTGCCCCTGAAGAAACGGATCCCAGACGTTCCCCAAAAGGAACAACAAAGAAAAAGTCAAAACAGGGTGGGCGGAAGGGGGCCTGGAGGCGGGGTCAGAGTCCGCCCCTCAGGGTCAGTCTGGTGGACGTCCAGGCCTGGCAGTTCAGGAGATCGGCCAGGTTGCCAAGCACAGGGGTTATCACAGGGTCGTTCAGGGCGGCGGCCATGATGCTGGACCCAATGGCAACGCAGGGGCCAGGCAATAGGTTTGAGTGGCCGCCGCTGGACGAGTGCCGCCGGAGCAAGGACGGGGGGCGGCCTCTGGGCGAGTGCCGCCGGAGCAAAGACGGGTGGCGGCTGCTGGGCAAGCGCCGCCGGAGCCTGCCGCAGCTGCCGTGGAGCAGGGACGGGTCTGCAGTCGCTTCCTCAGCTGCTGCCATTGAGGTTTGGGAGCACACGAAACGAGAGGGGCAGAGTGCACAGGAACTCTGGAAGGTGAACTAGGAAAAACGGGTGGTACGAGATGAGGTGACGAAAAATGCTCGGAACGAGGGCAGGTTTGGATGGACGTGACTTTGTTGGAGATGTGGAACGAGGTATGGAAACTGGTGAAAACAGGCAGAAAAACAGGAGGACAAAATTTGACTTTTACTTGGCAGGGAACTAAATCCAGACAAATTAGCAGGGAATTAAATACACACAAATTGACAAGACAACAAGGAACACCTGGACGAGACACGAGTGGGTGGAGGGAGCTGATTGGTCGACACAAGGCAGAAGGTTGACGAGAACAGGTGAACATAATATCTAAATGAGCAGACAAGACATAAAAAACATGGGACACAGGGAAAACATGAAACAAAACCAAACACAATCCAAAGCAAAACTTAGTTTGACAGTTTAACAAAACGTGACAATACTTATAGCTGTGTGATATTTCAATTTTTCTTTTTTAATAAATCAGCAAAAATTTCAACAATTATGTTGTTTTTATGTCAATATGGGGTGCTGTGTGTACATTAATGAGGAAAAAAAATAACTTAAATGATTTTAACAAATGGCTGCAATATAACAGAGAGAAAGATTTAAGGGGGTCTGAAAACCTTCTGTACCCACTGTATGTTTTTCTTTTTTGTGGTTAATGCTGTCAACATACTTCCTGTGTTTGTGCACTGTATTAGGAAAAATGATAACACTACTGATCTAACAGTGACTTTACACAGTATTGTATTGTTTTAAAATAATTCCAAAAACATTCAAAAGCAATTTCTCAGGCTTTGTTAGCTGTTTGTGAAATTTTGTGGTTGCGCGCTACATTTGCTTGCTGGAATACGCCCCCCATACTAATGTAATGTCCACGGGTGTTTTTTGATCTGGCTGAACTTGGTAGCCGTGACATTCTCTGGGGGGGATTTTATATATATATATATACTAACTATTGTTGTTAGTATTTTTTAAGGCTTCAACATAACCTGTTGCTTGGCTGCGCTGATATTCGTGTACCTTCCGTTCACGAAGAGACACGTTCAGTGACACCTGCTGCAGTGCAATTATATGTGTTGCCTGTTTTACAGCATCTTTGCTCTCAGCGGGTGTTCTGCTTGGTACTGACACATAAACCAACACATAAACACGCTGAGGAGTCACAAGAGTCTCCCAGTCAGGAGCTCAGGTTATTTACCAAGCATGCTTAGTTACGATATACATTCAGGCAACAACTGTATGCAAGGATTTATGTAAAATATTCAAGTGATTGGCTGTTTTTGTTTGGGTGTTGATATTCAATTTAAATATTTATAAGATCCAACCATAATTACAGAATGGTTGTTTAATACACCCATATGTGGACAAATGCAAGAAAAACAAAGGATGGGATCTGATGGCAGATAATGTACACTATTCATCATTTACTTCTGTATAATCATGTGAGTTTAGGTGATAATGGGGAAATATTTATGTACAATATTTAAACATTTACATACAATCCAATGGACTTTGTTTAGTTGGTACAAAGGAGTATTAGGGCCACAGTGCCTAAAATATTAGCATTAGAATAAAGTCATACTACTTTATTCATTTTTCACCTTCATAGCGGGACTTTATCTGTTTGGTGTTTCCCCATACCATACAACTTTTCTCCCAGCTTGAACGAGTTTGTATAACAGTATATACATTGAAGTGGACTCTGAAATATGATTTAAAACCTTATTCACTATAGTGTAGATTAAATTACTCTTAAATGTTTATGTCTAGTTCAGCAAATTGTTAAAAAAATGTGCCATGAATGACAATAGTAATTGTGGTTAATTTGTTCATTCTCTGTAGATTTTGTAGTCCATAGATGTAAAAAGTGCTAGTGTTCAGTACTTAAGTACTGATACTTGTGTAAAAAACAACTGATAAAAGTAAAAGTACTGAAGCCACTTGCTTACTTAAGTAAAAGTACACATTTATAAATGTACTTAATTAAAAAATAAAATTATATATCCATCCATTTTCTACCACTTATCCGAGGTCGGGTCGCGGGGGCAGTAGGTTTAGCAGGGACGCCCAGACTTCCCTCTCCCCAGCCACTTTATTCAGTTCTTCCGGGGGGATCTCGAGTCGTTCCCAGGCCAGCCGAAAGACATAGTCTCTCCAGCGTGTCCTGGGTCGTACCCGGGGTCTCCTCCCGGTGGGACATGCCTGGAACACCTCACCAGGGAGGCGTCCAGGAGGCATCCGAATCAGATGCCCCAGCCACCTCATCTGGGTCCTCTCGATGTGAAGGAGCAGCGAGTCCGACCTACTGCCGGATATGCGGACCAAACTCTGAATCCGGTCGTACAGGGACCGAACAGCCCGTATAAGGGGGTTCGATACTCCATACTCCTGAAGCACCCCCCAGAGGACTCCCCGAGGGACACGTTCGAACGCCTTCTCCAAGTCCACAAAACACATGTAGACTGGTTGGGCAAACTCCCATGCACCCTCGAGGACCCTACTGAGGGTGTAGAGCTGGTCCACTGTTCCACGGCCAGGACGAAAACCACACTGCTCCTCCTGAATCTGAGATTCGACTTCCCGACGGACCCTCCACCCCAGCACCCCTGAATAGACCTTACCAGGGAAGCTGAGGAGTGTTATCCCCCTGTAGTTGGAACACACCCTTCTTAAAAATGGGGACCCCAGTCTGCCAATCCAGAGGCACTGTCCCCGATGTCCACGCAATGTTGCAGAGGCGTGTCAACCAGGACAGCCCTACAACATCTAGAGCCTTGAGGAACTCCGGGCGAATCTCATCCACCCCAGGGGCCTTGCCACCGAGGAGCTTTTTAACCACCTCAGAGACCTCAACCCCAGAGATAGAGAGCCCGCCTCAGAGAACCCAGACTCTGCTTCCTCATGGGAAGGCGTGTCGATGGAATTGAGGAGGTCCTCGAAGTATTCTCCCCACCGACTCACAACGTCCCGAGTCGAGGTCAGCAGCGCCCCATCCCCACTATACACAGTGTTGATGGTGCACTGCTTCCCCCTCCTGAGACGCCGGAAGCTGGACCAGAATTTCCTCGAAGCCATCCGGAAGTCTTTCTCCATGGCCTCACAGAACTCCTCCCATACCCGAGTTTTTGTTTCAGCGACCACCAAAGCTGCATTCCGCTTGGCCAGCCGATACCCATCAGCTGCCTCAGGAGTCCCACAGGCCAAAAAAGCCCGATAGGCCTCCTTCTTCAGCTTGATGACATCCCTCACCGTTGGTGTCCACCAACGGGTTCGAGGATTGCCGCCACGACAGGCACCGACCACCTTACGGCCACAGCTCTGGTCGGCTGCCCCAGCAATGGAGGCGCGGAAACATGGTCCACATGTTCCGCTTCCCCTGGAACATGAGCAAAGTTCTGTCAGAGGTGGGACAGGGGATTCTGTCAGACGTTCCCAGCAGACCCTTACAATACGTTTGGGTCTGCCACGTCGGACCGGCATCTTCCCCCACCATCGGAGCCAACTCACCACCAGGTGGTGATCAGTTGACAGCTCCGCCCCTCTCTTCACCCCAGTGTCCAAAATGGGGCAGATAAAGCACATTCATACAACAATGGGTGACTCCTGCCATGCGAAGCGCTGCCGGGCCCACTGGCAGCAAATTAGGGTTCATTGTTTTGCCCAAGGACACTTTCACATGCGGACTGTCGTAGCCGGGATTTGAACCAGTGACCCTTCTGTCACTGGACGACCCGCTCTACCTACTGAGCCACAGCCACTCAGAGTAAAAATTAAAAGTAAAAAGTAAAAGGTCACCAGTACAACATTACTTCCCACCTTGGAGTCATACACACACTGAAATGTAAACCACTGACTCTTCCAGTCATAAACTCACTTGACTAACTTTTATGGTGTTTTTGACCCCGGCCTTCAAGGATCAGACTGCATCACTTTCCAACAATGACTGACCTTTGTCTTGACACTCAAAGACTTTACTTCAACCACGGAGTGAGTTATAAAAGAGCACAGCTCTGCATATGGTCGTCATTCACAGCACAAGTGAGGCCTGAGTATGTGTGTTTGTGTGTGTGTGTGTATGTGTGTATCAATGAGAGGGTGACTCCGTCTGTGTGCCTGTGTGTGTGTGTGTGTGTGTGTATGTGCGTGTGTGTGTGTGTGTGTGTGTAAGACAAATGAAGGCGTGCAATAAAGGTATTAATGTGAGGGACAGTACGCCAGGAAGTCACTTTCCGTTCCATCTCCCCTTGTAACAAGTTGGGGTGTGAGAGGGTGGGCTCTGCCTGCACTAGCAGAATTACATGGAATGGGAGACTGGGGGCACTTGCAATGAGAATAAATGAGGTGTGTGGAACGTGTTGAGTGTGTGTACCTGATTCCTTTCTTCTTCTGCTATGTGGGGCTATGGAGCCTAAAGAATGTCCGGGGACTCTTCATCCATTTGGTGCTGAGAGTCCCAGGGGATGCATTGAGCCTTGCAGGCTGGGATATTATCAATACAACCCCTCCACCAGTTTAGGAGACAGGAGAAATCAGTGACTCTACTGCCTGTCTTTGTACCGCCAAGTATCAGTAAGGATAGGAAAACAAATTCAGGGAACAAACCACTCAGCTACATTACAGGACAACTCTGAAATAAAATTGTATATCAAGAAGATGGGCTCTCCACCTGTGGGAGAGGCCAAAGGGGTCAGGTGCGTAGTGAGGTGGGTGGCGACCTAAGGCGGTCTGATCCCCGGCTACAGAAAATGTCTCTAGGGACCTGAAATGTCACCTCTCTGGCAGGGAAGGTGTATAGTCAGGCTCACCTCCACACACAGCTTGGGCTCGAGTACCAGTCATCCTGAGAGGGGTTAGACGCTTTTCCTTTCTGGAGTTGCCCACGGAGAAAGGTGCCGAGCAGTTGTGGGCATACTTTTACCGCCCGGCTCGGTACCTGTACATTGGGTTTTACCCCAGTGGACGAGAAGGTTGCCTCCCTTCGCCTTTGGTAGGGGGACGACTCTGTTGTTTGTGCCTATGCACCAAACAACAGTTCAGAGTAGCCACGCTTCTTGGAGTCCTTAGAAGGGGTGGTGGAGAGCGCTCCACTGGGGACTCCCTCGTTCTCCTGGGGGACTTCAATGCTCACGTGGGCAATGACAATGAGACCTGGAAGCACGTGATCAGGAGGAACGCTCACCCCCTGACCAGAAGCCGAACAGTCTTCTGATATTGGACTTCTGTTTTCGTCACAGATTGTCCATAATGCACTGGTCCACCATCCGGCATCTCAGGAGGGGGAAGCAGTGTACCATCAACACTGTGTATGGTAGGGATGGGGCGCTGCTGACCTCAAATCTGTACGTTGTGAGTTGGTGGGCCAAATACTTGGGCTGTCCTGGTTGACATGCCTCTGCAACATCACGTGGACATCGGGGACAGTGCCTCTGGATGGGCAGACCAGCATGGTGGTCCCTCTTTCTAAGAAGAGGGACCAGAGGGTGTGTTCAAACAATAGGGGAAGCACACTCCTCAGCCTCCCTGGTAAGGTCTATTCAGGGGTTCTGGAGAGGAAGGTTTGGTGACATCAGTATTATGAGTCTGCTTTTTTCAGTTGATGTGGTTCTGATGGCTTCGTCAAGTCGTGATCTTAAACTCTTGCTGGAATGGTTCGCAGCCAAGTGTAAAGCGGCTGGGATGAAAATCAGCACCTCCAAATCTGAGACCATGGTCCTCTGTCGGAAAACGGTTTGTTTGCGCTCTCCGGGTCAGGGAAAAGATCCTGCCCAACGTGGAGGAGTTTAAGTATCTCGGGGTCTTGTTCACGAGTGAGGAAAGACTGAGTGGGAGATTGACAGGCGGATCAGTGCAGCGTCTGCAGTAATGCAGACTTTGTATTGGTCTACCGTGGAGAAAAAGGAGCTAAGCAGAAAGCTGAAACTCTCAATTTACCGATCGATCTACGCTCCTACCCTCACCTATGGTCACGAGCTCTGGGTCATGGCCCAAAGAACAAGATCGTGGATAAAAGCGGCTGATATGAGTTTCCTCTCCCTTAGAGATAGAGTGAGAAGCTCGGTCATCCGGGAGGGGCTCAGAATAAAGCCGCTGCTCTTCCGCATCGAGAAGAGCCAGATAAAGTTGCTCGGGCATTTGGTTAGGATGCTCACTCGATTCTTCCCTGGTGAGGTGTTCCGGGCACATTCCACTCGGATGAGGTCCCGGGGGCGACCCAGGACACACTGGAGAGACTATGTCTTTCGGCTGGCCTGGGAATGCCTCGGGATCCCACTGGAAGAGCTGGACGAAGTGGATGGGGAGAGCGAAGTCTAGGCTTCCCTGCTCAAGCTGCTGCCCCCCCGACCCGACCTCAGATGAGCGGAAGAAAATGGATGGATGGATTAAGAAGCTAGACCAACAGAATGCTTGGGGTCTTTTCTCTGTTCAGGTCACAAGCCCTTGTTGCCAGACAAGAGTCCTAATGACTCAATAATAACTGTCTTACAGACACAGTAAAATAAATTTCATACTGTGTCTGTATTTGAGTCACATCCACTGGGCTGGAGTTAAAAATCTAATGTATTCATATCAATACAAATAGAATTGCTGTGGAATCACTGATCTGTGTTTAATATAAGAGTCTTTTCACACATCTAGCAGGCTGAGTTATTACTTTTCGCCGACTCATATTGGATTAGAAATATTGGACTTTTTCTACAATGCAATGGTAGATGAGATCATGAAGTACAACATGCATCCACATTGCACATTATTCTCAAACTGACTGGAAGCCAGTGTAAAGACTTTAGAATTGGAGTAATATGCTCTGACCTCTTTGTTCTGGTCAGAACCCGAGCTGAAGCATTTGAATGAGCTGCAGCTGTATAATGCTCTTTTGGGGGAGTCCAGTTTGAAGACCATTACAATAGTCAAGTCTACTTGAGATAAAAGCATGTATGAGCTTCTTCTTCTGGTCTGCTCTGGATATGTTCTTCGGATGGTAGAAGGCAGTTTTAGTAATTGATTTGATATGACTTTTGAAAGTCAGGTCGGAATCTATCAGAACACCAAGGTTTCAGACTTGGGCTTTGGTTTTTACAGAGAGTGATTCCAGGTATTTACTAACAGCAATCCTCTTTTCTTTATTGCCAAAAACAATTATCTCAGTTTTGTTGTGGTTTAATTGAAGAAAATATTTTGCTCATCCAGTTATTTATCTGTTTTAGACAGTGACACAACACCTCAATTGAACTGTAGTCATCTGGAGACACTGCTAGATATAACTGTGTGTCATCTACATAGCTATGATAGTCAAAATTAAATTTCTGAAGAATTTGACCCAAGGGTACCATATACAGGCTGAACAGGAGGGGTCCAAGAACTGTCCCTTCAGGGACCCCGTTGGTCATTGCCATTCGATGAGATTGAACACTTCCAATGGTTACAAAATAACTAATTTCCTCCAGGTAGGACCTGAACCATTTAAGGACTGTTCCATTTAGACCTACCCATGTTTCCAACCTGTTCAGCAGTATATTATGATCTACCATATCAAAAGCCGCACTGAGGTCTAACAAGACCAGAATTAACACCTTTCCCGAGTCACTATTCAACCTTATATCATTTAGCACTTTGATAAGAGCAGATTCTGTACTGTGATGAGTTCGGAAACCTGATTGAAATTTGTCAAAAAGTCCATTTAAGTTCAAGAAATTGCTGAGTTGATTAAAAATAACTTTCTCAACAATCTTGGCTGTGAAATGGAGATTTGAGATGGGTCTATAGCTTGTTAACATGGAAGCATCCAGCGTTCTATTTTTTTAAAAGCAGCTTAATGATTTGTGCTGATATTTAAATGCAGTCCTATGGGGGGCACAAGCCAGTGCAAACTGTAGGTCGGTCCCAAGCCCGGATAAATGTAGAGGGTTGTGTCAGTAAGGGCATCCGGCTTAAAACTTTGCCAAACAAATATGAGCGTTCATCCAAAGAATTCCATAAAGGATCACTCGTGGCCCGGGTTAACAACGTCCGCCACCGGCACCGGTAACCTATGGGTCCCCGGTGCAGAGTCAGCTACTGTGGGTCGAAGACGAAGGAGAGGTGGAAAGTGGATTCTTTGGCAGAAAGAGAAGAGGAGAGCCTAGAACTGAATGTGGGGACTTAGAATGTTGGGACTATGACAGGAAAAGGCCCCACAGGTAGGATGTGACCTAGAGGTGAAAGAGAAATTCTGGAAGGAGCTAGACGAAGTAGTTCTGAGCATCCCAGACAGAGCGAGAGTCCTGATTGGTGCAGATTTTAATGGGCATGTTGGTGAAGGAAACAGGGTTGATGGGTAAGTTCGGCATCCAGGTAAGGAACCTCTAAGGACAGAGGGTAGTAGATTTTGCAAAAAGGATGGAAATGGGGCGGCACGGTGGCCGACTGGTTAGAGCGTCAGCCTCACAGTTCTGAGGTGCGGGGTTCAATCCCCGTCCCCGCCTGTGTGGAGTTTGCATGTTCTCCCCGTGCCTGCGTGGGTTTTCTCCGGGCACTCCGGTTTCCTCCCACATCCCAAAAACATGCATTAATTGGAGACTCTAAATTGCCCGTAGGCATGACTGTGAGTGCGAATGGTTGTTAGTTTCTATGTGCCCTGCGATTGGCTGGCAACCAGTTCAGGGTGTACCCCGCCTCCTGCCCGATGACAGCTGGGATAGGCTCCAGCACGCCCGCGACCCTAGTGAGGAGAAGCGGCTCAGAAAATGGATGGATGGATGGATGGATGGAAATGGTTGTAGTGAACGCTTTCTTCCAGAAGAGGCAGAAACATAGGGTGACCTACAAGAGCGGAGGTGGAAGCATGCAGGTAGATTACACGTTGTGCAGACGATGTAATCTGAAGGAGGTTACTGACTGTAGTGGTAGGGGAGAGTGTGGCTAGACAGCATAGGATGGTGGTGTGTAAGATGCCTCTGATGGTGGGGAGGAAGATTAAAAAGACAAAAGCAGAGCAGCGAACCATGTGGTGAAAGCTGAGAAAGGAAGAGTGTTGCGTGTCCTTTCCGGAAGAGGTGAGACAGTCACTTGGTGGACAGGAGGAACTTCCAGAAGACTGGACAACCACAGCCAAGGTGATCAGAGAAACAGGCAGGAGAGTACTTTGTGTATCTTCTGGTAGGAAAATGGAGGAGACTTGGAGGTGGAACTTCAAAGTACAGGAAATCATACATGGAAAGAGGTTAGCTACGACGAAGTGGGTCACTGAAAGGACTGAGGAGAGGAGAACGAAATACATGGAGACGCGACGTAGGGCAAAGGTAGCGGTGGCAAAGGCCAAACAAGAGGCATATGATGACATGTATGCCAGGTTGCACACCAAAGAAGGAGAAAAGGATCTATACAGGTTGGTCAGACAGAGGGATAGAGATGGGAAGGATGTGCAGCAGATTAGGGTGATTAAGGATAGAGATGGAAATGTGTTGACTGGTGCCAGCAGTGTGCTGGATAGATGGAAAAAATACTTTGAGGAGTTGCTGAATGAGGAAAATTAGAGAGAAAGTAAAGTAGAAGTTGTAGTGCAATGATTAGTAAGGGGGAGGTTAGAAAGGCACTAAAGGGGGTGTTGTGAGCTTGTCAACCACAGCAAACAGAATGCGAGTATTTTTGAATTTCTTCCTGATGAATTCAGAAAATTGTTGCTGTCTAACCCTGACTAACTCTTGGTTAAAATTACAAAAACGTTTTCTGTAGTGATCATAGTCAATTTGGAGTTGAGTTTTTCTCCACTTACGTTCTGCTTTCCTACACTTTGATTTAGAGGTCTTTACCATCATTGTGTGGTAGGTGTTCTAGGTAGTTTCAAGATTGTCTTAATTTTAATAGGAGCGACAGCATTCATGACAATTGAGATTTTCCAGGTGAAATTATCCAACAGTTCATCTACTGTCTCAGCATTTACAGTTCGTAGCACATGGTCTATGGTCTCCATAAACATAATGGGGGTACTCTCATTTATGTACCTTTTCTTAATAGAAATAGAAGTTGTCTTAACTTTTGGAAGAATCTGTAATTCAAAGAATACACAAAAATGGTCAGAAAGAGACATATCCTTAATCTAAGATGTGACCTTGAGTGTGTGTTGGACTCTTAATATGTTGAGAGAGGTCAAATGTGTCTAGTATAACAGAGAGTCCTTTAGATTTTATTTCCATGTTATTGTCAACATGAATGGTAAAGTTTCCCGTTATGACAAAATAGTTGTAGTCAGGACAAATAACTGACACCATTTCTGAAAAATCCTCCGTAAATTTTCTATTGTATCTTGGAGGTCTATAAATTATTAAAACAAACAATTAAAACAATAACAATAACCTTCAACTAAAAAAAGAGTTAAAATCACCCAGTATAATTTCTTTACACTGAAATAATGACTTAAAAATAACAGCAATACCACCACCTTTTTTCCCGATTTGACACTTGTTCATAAAATTAAAATTAGCTGTTTTTGTCTCATTTAAAATGGTATTACATCTACTTTCCCAGAAAGTCACACCATCAGTGACGTAATAATAATAATAATCATCATTATTACTATAATCCTTTATTTATAAGCACATTTCAGGGCACTAAAGGTCACTGTGCAAACAGTTAAAGGAGATCAAGCAATTCAATAAATATAATAAAACATAAAACATAAAACGTCAATTACAAATTTTAATTCTTTCCAGTTAGAGCCATCCAATGATGGGCTAAATTTAATCTATACATTTTTAAAACCTTCCTTTTGTGTTTAACCCACCATTGTAGTGAAGAAATGGAAAATATTTAAAACACAGATAACAGCAGATTGCATTCAAGGATCTGCATGAACATTTGAAGCTATTATGGACCACATGCATGGGACAGTCCAATGCACTTTTCTTTCACTTCCTGGGCTGTTGCCATACCAACTTGTCGAATGTCTAACTTATCCCCAATCTTCACTCTAACTGTGATGAATCCCAGGGAGCGACCTGTGGCCGATCTGGTCTGGGCTCTTACATAGAGGAGGTTAAAGACACGCTGAAGAAAAACCACAGCTCTCTGGAGCCAGTCATCTTGAAGCTATGACCTCATTCCTCGTCAAAAACCAAGAGGAATTTAAACACGATGACCTTGTGAACCTCCCGAAGCTGCATGATTTTTTTTCTTCTATATGACCGCAATCCCTTCTTTTCCTTTCTGACTCCAATTTGGCTATCTGATTGTCTTTGTTATGGCTGCCGAGCTCCATTTTGCCCCAACTATTACCGAGCAACAATAAGGCGGATACAGGTCAGTAGTGTTGATGACCTTTCTGCTTTGGATGCCCAGGCTTAGTCAAGAAACAGGCAGGCAAAATATATATATAAAAATGAGCTTCCTCTCGCCAGAGGAGGCACTTTAAAAAGACATATCTGCAGTCACAGTCTATGCTATATTTCTTGTAAATGCTACTTATTTGATTGTTGAGCACAGGCTGATTTCATCATGTGACATGTTTCCAACTGAGACAGAATGCATTAATTTCATTAAAGCCTGAGAACCTAACAATAAGTGCCGAGTGATTTTCTGTGCAAAGTGTGAGTCATGAGCTTTTTTGTGTGAGTAAATGTCTTCTCTGTGGGTGTTAGCTGAGTCTATTGTGTGTTTAGCCAAATAGTTGTTTGTGTTACATTGGCAGTGTGGTAATGAATGAAAACACTTAAGTAAATATAGCTGTTATCTTGCTGCCATTATGTCTGAGGAAGCCGGCTGACATTTTAAAAAGGGACTAAAAGGAAGATGAGACACTCAAGGTCCATCAAAGTTTCCGTCAATAACAGTTCGGCTCGTCTCGCAGCAGCTGCGAACACTTTTGAAGTACAGGTGATAAATCAAAGTAGCTCACGACATGCAACTGAATGACTGAAAAAAAACAAAACAAAAAAAAACTTTCTCTCAATACTAAGGCCACCGTTAATTACTCTAGGTACTCAATAGGAGCAAATTGTTTTCAAGTAGCTGCAGCTTCTAAGCCTGCTGAATGAGCGGGGTCCTCCATAATTAGACGAGCATTCTTGCAGCCTTTGAAACGAGAAATAATTGGCCTCCCAGAGTCGGGTGTATTTGCATCTCGAAACTTGCACAGCCTCATCCTTGAACCTGATGCCAACAGCTACGTCACACTCGCGCTTCTCAATTCAGAATTGGCAGCACGTTTGTCAAACATTGAGCAGAAGAAAAAAAAAAGACACAAAACATTGCCAAGATCTTTAAGACACCATCGGATAATGGTTTTACAGGCAGATCTTCACATATACGGTTAAGTCAATGTTTATTTGGAGAGTTGCCATTAGGCTTTACACGATCAGGATTTTGCGGGTTTGGGGAGTTTAAAAAACCCACAACCGATCACCAATCCGATCACAAGATGGAGCAATGTGTCTATTTAAATGACTATTAACTTGTGTACTGTATACTGAGTATCTTCAAAAGTATTCTCGAGCATTTTAGACAAAACATAAAACATTAACGACCTCTAGGGGCCATTCAAGGATTGACCACTAACATAAGTTTAAGTTTTCAGTCAGGTGAAACCAACATTACAACATGACAGAAATAATGGGTGCTAACTTAGTGTAATTAAATGACTTGGGCCACACCGAAACTTTAGCGCATGATTCAACAGAACGCCGGCATGTTTACCTACAACTGTTAGTGCTAGCACTAGCTTACTAGGCTACGGAGCATCGGTGATGACCACCACACGTTTTTCCTTATTTTATTATTTTTCCACCCACACAATACATTTGCGCGATCTATTGTTGTTGTCGTCGCCATGGTAACGTGTATCCGGTGGCATTTGATTTGACAAGATAAAGCCCGGTGTTGGTAAAAGACAGTATGCGGTGGTATCGGAATACAAGTTTTTATTGCAGTCGTCTGACACAAATTTGTCTTGTAGTCTGATCAAGGCATTACGTGTTGTTTGTCTGCGGCACCGCAAAAAAGTCGCACACCGCCGAATTTTTTTTCACCGACAAGATTTACTTTATTGGCTGTCAGATAGTTACAGTACTACATCACAAGACACGTGACAAGGCTAAAAATATCTTTTGGATCGGTACACAACTGCGACGTGGAGTAAATGTCTTTTGCGGAGCCGATCAATTGTGTCATTGACCGGATCGGCGAATTGTGAAATTAAAGGCAATCAGCATAAAATGCTAATTATCGGCCAATAATGATCAACCCGATCAGATCGGTGTAAAGTCTAGTTGCCATTTGAGGTGAATAGTTGCAGCTTCTCTACTCAGTAAATGATTTCTTCATGTGTCTCTCAACACTTAGGAGTTTTATTTAAAATTCGATATGGGCGCCAGCATTACCCACCAGTTTCTCAAGCCGCCTGGGAACCGCATTAACTGATTTCACAAGGAACTCTTGTAGGATGGAAGACATAACTTCTCGTATTCGCCCTTCAAGTTCTTCCAAAGTCGTTGGTTTGGTAGAATAGACTTGCTCCTTCAATCATGGAACATACACAAACAAATTGAGAAAAATATTACAACGTATGAATAAATTATAAGTATTTTAAAATAGAGAGTTACTTTTCAATCACCCTGTATTCTGTGCTCATGTGCGAGCTACAACATAAGGTACACCTGTACAATTTAATGTATTCAGTTAACAATAATTGTTCATTATTGTTATTTTTTGTCAAATGAAAGGGGCAATATTGCATATTATCTTTGTGAATCTGTTTGCATCTCTAGTTGTTACAGCATACCTAAAAAAAAACTACTTAACCAAAAAAAAAAATTAATATTATTAGAAAAACAATGTAAAAGTTCAAATATTACAAGAAATAGAATGGTGATTTACGTGAAACTTGAAATTGAGGGTGTTATGTATTGTAATGACTCTGACCCAGTTGCCGAAACGTCCCCCACAACTTGATAAGCTGCATTCTTCCAAGCGGCCCTGCTGTTCGAGACAACCACGAGAAGACGCCTACTGGACCTTCACCTAATTAGCAGGTCCCCTCGAAATCTTGGTTCACAGTCATCAAAGAGTCCTTTTCTTCGTTAGAAGCCAAAAGGGACAGATCGACAAATTCAGCAATTACCTATTTGCTTAATATTCAAACGTGCATGCAAGGCGCCACCCACTGGCGTTTGAGTGTACTGCAACCCGTGAACTTCCATTCAAAGTTGTTTCTAACTGAAGATAAAATGTCCGTTTTGATATTTCACGAACTGCCTTGATGTCTGTGTCAGTGTGTGAACTTTACAGGTGCAGCTGCGAGACTTTGAGAGCTGTCTGTCTTGGTTTGAAGCCAAGCAGCATAAAATGTGATTGAACCATAAGCAGTTGATTTGCCAAGACTAAAGTTTAAACAGTCATTCTAAATGCTTGATCCGTGAGTAAAGAGTATAAAATTGGGATTATTTTATTTTAAGATATGATTTTTACACCACTTTTATGGCAAAGTTCGTAGACTAAATTCGAGTCGATGGGCGTGATCTTGTCCGGTCCTCCATCCTCTTAGACATGTTTTTAACCTCTGACTCCCGCCTCCTCGCTCTTTTTAGTGTCTCTCCTCTTGGAGCCTCAGCAATCAACTCCCAACATCCCGTACTGGTCACGCACGCGCGCTGCTGAGTGCAGGAGCTTGGTCCGCCACTTGTTCAATCGGCAGGAAAGTTACGGGTGCACCCCAAGGAGACAACCATTTTTCTTCTTCCGCCTCTTTTGTTTTTATTTTTCTCCACATTTTTCGAAACCAAAACTGCTTCGTTTTCCTCCTGAGATGTCCACAGAACGACCACCCCCACTGACCAGCTGATCTACGGTCGTGAGTACTGCACAAGAAGCGTTGCTAGGATGTACAACATTAGTGCCTAATAATTTTGGGAAATTGCTAGCTTCACACAAAATCCCAACTTGGTTTTCTCTCTCTCTCTCTCTCTCTCTCTCTCTCTCTCTCTCTCTCTCTTTCTCGCTCTCTCTCTCTCTCTCTCTCTCACTCTCTCGTCCTGACTGAACGCATTAACGCTCATGCTTTCAACTTTAGTCCAGCAACACAGTGTTCTATTTCCCTTTTCGTATGCCAATTTTTCTTTCTATCACCACTATTCATGTTTCGTTGTTGTACTTAGACCCCCCTCTAGATTTCCCTATAGATCCCTAGTAGATTTCATTAAATATTCTACAACCCCAATTCCAATGAAGTTTGAACGTTCTTTTAAACATAAATAAAAACAGAATAAAATTATTTGCAAATCATGTTCATAAAATTCTAAGTTTATTATTTGCTAAACACAAAGTTTATCAGTTTGAACATTAAATATCTTGTTTTTGTAGTGTATTCAATTAAATATATAATAGGTTGAACATGATTTGCAAATCATTGTATTCTGTTTTTATTTATATTTAACACAACTTCTTCTTTTCCTTTCGGCTTGTCCCGTTAGGGGTCGCCACAGCGCGTCATCCTTTTCCATGAGAGCCGATCTCCTGCATCCTCCTCTCGAACACCAACTGCCATCATGTCTTCCCTCACGACAACCTTCTCTTTGGTCTTCCTCTAGCTCTCTTGCCTGGCAGCTCCATCCTCATCATCCTTCTACCAATATACTCACGATTTCTCCTCTGGATGTGTCCAAACCATTGAAGTCTGCTCTCTCTAACTTTGTCTCCAAAACATCGAAACTTGGCTGTCCCTCTGATGAGCTCATTTCTAATTTTATCCAACCTGGTCACTCCAAGAGCGAACCTCAACATCTTCATTTCCGTCACCTGGCCTCACCACTGTTTTATAAACTTTGCCCTTCATCCTAGCAGAGACTCGTCTGTCACATAACACACCTGACACCTTCCTCCACCCGTTCCAACCTGCTTGGACCCGTTTCTTCACTTCCTGACCACACTCACCATTGCTCTGGACGGTTGACCCCAAGTATTTAAAGTCCTCTACCCTTGCTATCTCTTCTCCCTGTAGCCTCATTCTTCCCGCGCACGGGCGGGGCGCCCGTGAGACGCCCAGAGGAGTCGAAGCACTGTGATCCAGGAGCACACAAAAACAAAAGGTAATTAAAAGCTGGATGATCTGTGCTGGGGTAGGACGTTGAGGATGAAAGAGGAGGGAATGCACTGCCAGACATGCAGGGAGTCAGGGATGCATCAAAAGCGCTAGGATGTGATCATGCGATGCATCACCACTGGACAGTGTAGGAGCTACATGATGGACTGAAGTCACTAGATGCCGTTTGCACGATCGACCTTACATGATGCTGTAAACTAGACACACCTAGCATGCAGGGACACTCACGAGTAATCTAAGCTGCTCGGAGCACGCGTAAACTGCATTATTTAGGCTACATACGTCGCTGCCTACGCAGACTTCCGCATGCAGTACCACAGTTCCTCTCTGGGTACTCTGTCATAGGCTTTCTCTAGATCTACAAAGACACAATGTAGCTCCTTCTGACCTTCTCTGTACTTTTCCATCAACATCCTCAAGGCAAATAATGCATCTGTGGTACTCTTTCTAGGCATGAAACCATACTGTTGCTCGCAAATACTCACTTCTGTCCTGAGTCTAGCCTCCACTACTTTTTCCCATAACTTCATTGTGTGGCTCATCAACTTTATTCCTCTATAGTTGCCACAGCTCTGCACATCACCTTTGTTCTTAAAAATGGGCACTAGTACACTTTTCCTCCATTTCTCAGGCATCTTCTCACGCACTAGAATTCTATTGAACAAGCTGGTCAAAAACTCCACAGCCACCTCTCCTAGATGCTTCCATACCTCCACAGGAATGTCATCAGGACCAACTGCCTTTCCATTTTTCATTCTCTTTAATGCCTTTCTAACTTCCCCCTTACTAATCATTGCCACTTCCTGGTCCACCACACTTGCCTCTTCTACTCTCCCTTCTCTCTCATTTTCCTCATTCATCAACTCCTCGAAGTATTCTTTCCATCTAGCTAGCACACTGCTGGCACCAGTCAACATATTTCCATCTCTATCCTTAATCACCCTAACCTGCTGCACATCCTTCCCATCTCTAACCCTCTGTCTGGCCAGCCTGTACAGATCCTTTTCTCTTTCTTTAGTGTCCAACCTGCCATACATGTCATCATATGCCTCTTGTTTTGCCTTTGCCACCTCTACCTTTGCCCTGTGTCGCATCTCAATGTATTCCTTTCGCCTCTCCTCTGTCCTCTCAGTGTCCCACTTCTTCTTAGCTAACCTTTTTCCTTGTATGATTTCCTGTACTGTGGGGTTCCACCACCAAGTCTCCTTCTCTCCTTTCCTGCCAGAAGATACAGCAAGTACTCTCCTGCCTGCTTCTCTGATCACCTTGGCTGCAGTGGTCCAGTCTTCTGGAAGCTCCTCCCGTCCACCGAGAGCCTGTATCACCTCTTCCCGAAAAGCTGCACAACACTCGTCCTGTCTCAGCTTCCACCACATGGTTCTCTTCTCTGCCTTTGTCTTCCTAATTTTCCTCCCCACCACCAGAGTCATCTTACACACCACCATCCTATGCTGTCTAGCCACATTATATATATATCAACCTTTCTCCTAATCATCATGTCAACCAACTCCCGAGATTTTCCTGTCATAGTCCCAACATTCAAAGTCCCCACATTCAGTTCTAGGCTCTGTGTTTTCCTCTTCTCTTTCTGCCGAAGAACCCGCTTTCCACCTCTTCTTCTTCTTTGACTTCGACCCACAGTAGCTGAATTTCCAACAGCGCCCTGCAGGTTGACGGCGCCGGTGGCGGACGTTGTTAACCCGGGCCACGACCGATCCGGTATGGAATTCTTTGGATGAACGCTCATATTTGTTTGGCAAGGTTTTTAGCCGGATGCCCTTCCTGACGCAACCCTCTGCATTTATCCGGGCTTGGGACCGGCCTACAGTTTGCACTGACTTGTGCCCCCCATAGGGCTGCATTTTCTATTTAACACAACGTCCCAACTTAATTGGAATTGGGGTTGTATAAAATTCCACTCTTGCTTGTGTTTTGTGTGTGTTTTGAGTTTAAGTAAGCCTCTGTCATCTAGAACTTGTATTTCATAAAATGCAGCAACCTTTAGATTATGACACTGATAAAAGGTTTGTCGTCGCTTTCTCCTAAATTTCATACATATAAAAAGTGACGTGGTGCTCTTTACGAGATAAAATATCTTGATTTATAATGCTAAGCGTCAAATCACACTATACTGGAAGCAACGGAGGCGTCGCTACTTCGACAAATTTATTTCTTAATTAAATTACGTTGTATCCAAACGCCAATATACGCTACCTAGTGGTGCCCCGAGTGAGGATGATAAATTGCATTAAACTCAACACTTACAAAAATACACGATCTTTTCAATAAAATCTAGACATCGCTTGCCATCTTGGGTAGGGCATGTTCCGACATGTTTAGGCACGTCCAGAATTAATCAATGGGTTAACTGGATTCCGTTACCATAGACACGGCGTTGTGAGCTTGTAAACTTGCGGAAACTAAGATCAGCCTCTCAGTAAAACCGAAGTCAATTTTAGCATTGTAAATGTTATTTGGTATATCCGTTTTTTGGGTATTGCATGCATTTGTCGTGTGGTGGGGGGAAGTCACTGCTCGCAGCTAAATGCGAGAATTCTCCATTGTGTCAAAGTCGAGCTCCGGACTAGAGTGTTGACTCTTTTGTGTAGGGAAACCACGTGGCATCTATGGCGATCGCCATTGTTGCTATGAGCCTCGAGGTCGCCATTTGGTCCTTTGCTAAGAGGCTTCCGTAGTTCGCCATCTTTGTTGGGAAAATTCCATGTGATGTCATTGTGAGTCGCCACACTGGCTTGCTTCTTCGTTGTGCTTCCTGCAGTATAATCCTTGAGTGCCACCCGATGGACGTTTGTGTCATTACCTAACTGCCGGGGACCCCCTACCGAGAGCCGTTAGCCACCTCACCGCTAGCAAGCTCCTGACGAGTGCCTGCTAAGACACTGCAGCCAAGCGATGGTTCTTACGTTGAAAACAAACTTTTGTGTCTGTATTACCACCGAGTACTTTTCTGTTGGTTTACGCTGACCTCAGCCGTGCAGCCTAGCGTTCCTCATAACCTAACAACCACTAGCCCATTAACTCGCCGCTAAGCTCCTGCAGTCACACCACGATCGCGATTGTGTTATTAATTTAAAAGCTCCCGTTTTTACTCGTTTTTCTAAACGCCACCGGCGCAATTCCGTTTATTACTTTAAACGTTCCGTTTTCACTCGTTTTGTCTAAACACCACCGTGTAACTTGATTTAAACCCACAATCCAATAATAAACACCATTACTTCAGGGGTTATTTTACAAAGTGGAGTTTATTAATTCATTGATTGTTTATTTTTAATCTCTTTGGGCTTTCTTTCTAATTGGATTTTATTTGTTTTTTCATTAACTTTTAAACAAAATTTTGTTTTTTTGTTTTTTTTGTTTTGTCCTTCCTCCTCCGTCAAAGCAAACATCATTGTAAGCCATACAGGCAACTCATTAATTCACACGCCTAATTATAAGTACATTTAACTTTTTACCAAAGTTAAATAAAACTTATTTGAATTAGCTAAAGTCCTAAATTGCTTTCAGAAAGTGAATTTACTTGCAGCGATAGACATCAAACACAGTCAAATCAATTTGTTTAACTAATCATGACTAAATTTAATTTATTTATCAAAGCTAAATAGATAAATTTGTTGAATTAGTCGAAACTTACAATTTAGTTAACAAGCTGATTTGTCTCACTCCACCTAAATGCCTTTGCAACTATTTTAAATTAAAGATTAAATTGCCAACCGTCACGCAGCAATTTTAATTTGATCAAATTAATTTGTGCACAAAATTTGACGTCAACAAATTTGTTCTATTTGATTATTGCTTCTACGCACATTCTCAAATACTTTTAAAGTTACGTGATGAACCTTGACACCATAGTTTGTGAATGCTATTTGTTTAACAATTAATTACATCGCTTACATTGTGCATCTATTCCAAATTACACGCACCGCTTAAATGATCTTAAAGTAGTAGCACTCTAGTACTTAACGGGTTCTTTTACAAAGTGGAGTTTATTAATTAATTACTTGTTTGTTTTCAATCACTTTGGTCTTTATTTTTAATTGGATTTGATTCGTTTTTTCATTAACTTTTTCCCCCCCAAAATGATTTTTTAAAAATGTTTTGTTTGTTTTGCCCTTCTTCCTCCATCAAAGCCAACATCATTGTAAGCCATACAAGGAACTCATTAATTCACACGCCTAATTATAAGTACATTTAACTTTTTACCAAAGTAAAATAACTTATTTGAATTAGCTAAAGTTCTAAATTGCTTTCAGGAATTGAATTGACTTGCAGCGATAGACGTCACACACAGTCAAATAAATTTGTTTCACTAATCATAACTAAATTTAATTTATTTAAGAAGGCTAAATAAATTTATTTGTTGAATTCGTCGAAACTTCAAAATAAGTTAACAAGCTGATCCGTCTCACTCCACGTAAATGCCTTCGCAACTATTTTAAATCAAAGATTAAATTGCCAACCCTCACGCAGCAGTTTTAATCTGATCAAATTAATTTGTGCACAAGTCACTGATGGTGTAGTGGTACACTCGCCTGACTTTGGTGCGGGCAGCGTTGTTTCAGTTCCCACTCAGTGACGGTGTGAATGTGAGTGCGAATGGTTGTCCGTGTCTATATTTGCCCTGCGACTGACTGGCGACAACTTCAGGGTGTAGTCTGCCTTTCGCCCGAAGTCAGCTGGGATAGGCTCCAGCCCCCCTGCGACCCTAACCAGGATAAGCGGTGTAGAAAATGGATGGATAATTTGTGCACAAAATTTGATGTCAACAATTCTGTTCCATTTGATTATTGCTTCTACGCACCTTCTCAAATGTGTTTTGCATTTATACTGTATGTGGGGATGGGAGGGGTGGGTTTTTGTATATTTATTGTTATTTTAATTGTCCGTTTTTATGTCTGTGAAGCACTTTGTGTTGCATTTTTAATGTATGAAAAGTGCTATATGAATAAATTTGATTTGACGTCAAATTAAACTTTAGTATACATTATGCAATTTACAATTAGTGCTTTGTCTTTTGTCTTTGTTTCTCTCTCCCTTCAAGAAACTTTGTTCTGTTCGACTGATCAAGTCTGATTCTCAATAAACCTCAATTATAATACCACCGTCGAAGCTTAAAAACTCCACTGTGACACAGTAAAACTGTTCCGGCATGAAAGGGATACAGATTTTCCATTCTGCTTGACCAAACAGCCGAACAGGACAAAAAAAAAAAAAAGTACAGGAAACAGTTGTTTGGCCATGGTGGCAGGCTGAGCTCTCGAGGTCTCTCATTATCTTTGCAAAGGCAATTTCTTTCGATTAATCTCTTCCATCCAGTCTCATTCAACTCAGTCTTTGGTGCTTACAGGTGATAGTCTGCTTGGAAGACATTGTGCAATGAGTATATCATTATTGGATGTATATTGTGTGCAAGGTGGAGAAGAAACACTTTGAATTTGAGATGTGCAATCATTTCATAGTCCATGTTAGGACACAACTGTTCTACATGATCTAAGCTGTTGTGGGTCTACAAACCCTCATGATGATGGAAAGCAAAAGACAAGAAAATAAAGGAAAGTGGCTTTGAACATGAACTGTGCTTTTTCAACTGCAAGCAATGAGGGCTAATAATACACAATATTTTTCTCTATTATCTCTTTTTGTCCTTGTGAATAGATTCATAATTACAGGGAAATAAAAATTGAGTGAAAGATGCAAAAAAGAGAGACCCAGTTTGAGAGTTTTACTTTGGTGCAATACAATACATGCCTATACGAGATAATAATACTTCATTTTGACACTGAGCGATAGAGCGTGTATGAGTTTGTATGTTTATGTGTGAAAGTTGTACAAATGTTAAATCACCTCATCATATTACTTACTGTACAATTGCCCCTTCATTTCATTTTTATTATAGTATGTATATATTTTAACCCAAAAATAGTGTGAAATAAGAAGTCTTGGAAAATAGTGACCACAAAATACAAAGACTGTTCAATTTATGTTAAGGGTTAAGGTATTTGATTAAAGAAATGCTTGTAATATCTGTAGAATGTTAAGACAATTACATTTTTTAACATATTTTCTTCCAAAATAAAAAGAACAAATCCATTTTGTGGTTAAGTGAAATATACACGATTTTTCACAAAAGATAATGCGGCAGGCCAGATTTGGCCCCTGGGCCTTAAGTCTGACACCTGTGGTGTAGTGCTTTAAGTAATATTTTGACAAAAGCTGATGTCTCATTTGACACAATCGGTATTAGATCTCACTGGATTGTGCAGTTGTACCTAATGCTTTGGCTGGTACATGGCCTGCATTTGTCTTTTAAACAAATTTTAATTGCTGCTAAATGCCTCAAATGTGTTATGTGAACAAATCCTCGCATGGCACATGTGGACAATATGCTTGTCTCTGTTTTGCCGAGCACATAAAGGCTGGAGTGATTCTCAACTAGGTGCTGGAAAGGTGAAAAAAACTAAAATGCTGGTCCACCCTTCCAAATGTTACTGGCTGCTATGGCAACATTCACACTGTATCCACTTCCCTCAAGGTGACAGGATTATGATTTTGACGCAAGCTGCAAGATGTCTGCCAAGTGTCATTTTGTGCAGTGCTGTGTTGGTTGACAGTGTCAGTCAAGCTAAGAAATACACACTGTAGGAGGGACGGCTAGAAATAGGTGGTTTGAAACACTGCACTTGTCAGAGCAAATCATCTTTTTTTCCATCCATCACTTTGGCATGACAAATGGTTCTAATGCTGCCTGGGAGTCTGAGACACTAGGATTCTTCATTCACCAAGTTTCGGAAGAATAAATCTCTTCTTTAACCAACTTTGTTACTTAATATGATGCTATTATAACCCCTGTTAACCCCTTTTTCTATGAAACATTTGTCATGGGCCAATAAAGAACTCTTATGTTTTGATGTGGATAAGGATGTACAGACTGACGCAACTCCAGTTCTTAGATTATTAGAGATTCGATTAGATCAGAGGTCACCATCCCTTATGCAACTGAGAGCTACTGTTTGTGTACTGGTTAATGCGAAGGGCTACCAGTTAGATATACGCTTCTGAAATAACAAATTGACTCAAATTATTTGGGGGTACATCATTCATGCCAGTGCGCCTACTGTAGCTTGTCTCCACAAACACTATGGTTTGGTCATGCGGTAGAGGACTGACCTTTGAACTATAAAATTTTTTTTTAATTCAAAAATATGTAATGTCATTTCCAAATTTACAGAAATGCAAGTGTCATTTTAAAACGTAAAGCAAGCCCAAAATATTAGTTGATGCTTTTCTACAATAGCAGCATAAAAAAGTTGACATCTCATTAGGGAGCTATTTTTAGAACGTATAAAACATTCATTTTTGAATGGCTACATAGTTATTATATTTAAGTCTGCTATTCTTGAATTTAATTTCACTTTACAGGGTGAATGTGAGTGTGACTAGTTGTCTGTCTCTATGCTTAATTTCGCTGATACGATCTATAAGTCTATATTTCCCCCTCCGCCAGTCTGGGATTTAGTCTGCTTTTCTCCAGAATTCCTTTTTCCACCAACCAGCTCAGGAACTTTGAATTCCTGGAAGCAGCAGATCCTGGTAGCAAAAGGTTCCTGCGGGCCTTGTGGTTTGCGTTTCCACTGCACGTCATACGTCAGGGTAGCTTAAAGAGTAGGGAGTTGCTCATTAATGACACTTGCTGGCCCATTGCTAATGCCGAGGTCAGACTACACGACTTTTGACGTCATTCACGACAGTTGCTATGTCAGATTACCGGACATCCATCCATCCCTTTTCTGTACCGCTTAGCTTCACTACGGTCGCAGGTATGCTGGAGCCTATACCAGCTATCTTCGGGCGAGAGGCGAGGTACATCCTGAACTGGTCCCCAGTCAATCGCAGGGCACATATAAACAAACAAACAATTTTTTTATGTGTAACATATCAAAGACCCTCTGACTTTATTATTTCGAAATGTGCCAATATTTTTTGTTTAATGACTCTACAGTACCTCTGCGATTGGCTGGTGACCAGTTCAGGGTGCACCCTGCCTCTCGCCCAGACTCAGCTGGGATAGGCTCCAGCACATCCGCGCCTTATTGAGGATTAACGGTACGGAAAATGGATGGAGGGGTTATTCCAACTCTTTCCCACTGAAATAATCTCACTCCTGTCAGTGGCCAAATCTCGTCCAGGCTCAAGTTGCAATCAAATTTCGCGCTGTTGATAGTGTTACAAAGCACAACTGTCATGGCGGAGGTTCAGATTTTAGATGTACAGTAAATCACATTGGAGCCCCTAAAATAAACATTCATTCATTCATTCATTGACTGACTGGGTGAGGATACACCCTGAACTGGTTGCCAGCCAATTGCACGGCACATATAAACAAACAATTCCCATTCACATTCACACCTACGGGCAATTCAGAGTCTTCAATCAACCTACCACGCATGTTTTTGGGATGTGGGAGGAAACCGGAGTACCCGGAGAAAACCCACACTGGCACGGGGAGAACACGGAAACTCCACACAGGCGAGGCCGGGATTTGGACCAGGGTTCAAATCCCGGCCTCGCCTGTGTGGCAGATGTGCTAACCATTATCATTGTCATTTAAAATTGTTCTTCGTGTTGGACTGAGGGAGTGGCGACAGGACGAATATGACACCGACCAGACCCTGCCCGATCATCGCATGCTGTCGCCAAGAGCCCGGTCATCGGGGAGGGGGCACAATAAGAAAGAGTCCCTGCAGCAGGGAAACAGTGTTCGCATCTGCACTCTCACAAGGTAGAAAGAGAGAGCACACACTGCTCAGGAAGTCACTGGGGGGAGGGAGAGATGCTTAAGTGCTACGTTGCGTAATGTGAGAAACGTACGACCATCGCGAAAATTTTTGTCGCCTGCTCTCTCCACGCCCACTTCAACCTCTGAAATATTAAAATGATCGGCCCCATATTTTGGATTTATAGACTGTAGATTAAGCGTTAAAAAAAATCTAAAAAATCTGTGAATCGCAGTTTTTGCTGTTCAATGTGTTAAAATCCCCAAAAGGCCAAAATGCGAATTATGACTAGCAAATTACGATTTTGAATCCGCAGATTTCGAGCCTTGCCGTGACACTGCAGACATACAGCAATGGCAGCTCCGTGGAATGTGAAAAGTAAGACGTGACGCTGACAGACATCTGTGTCAACCCATCAGAGTTAATAGCCTGGCCCTCAAGCGTTTCCGGAAACGTCCAGAGAAAACCCTAGTTCCTTAGAGGAACTAAAAAGACCCTGAGGGAACCTTTTGTACTAGGGTAGTTTTTGGTAGAAACACAGGGGGAACTCAAACCATCAGGGTAGAGAGGGAAGTTCCTAAAAAGGTTTCCGCAGTGAAAAGCGGCTGAGTTTACCTGTGACCCTAATGAGGCCAAGTGGTGTAGGAAATGAAAGGATGGGTGGATGGATGGATGGATAGATGGATGGATGGGCAGCATATATTGTATATCTGTCATTATTAGAGATAGACTGATGTTTTTTTTCAGCGGATTATTAATAGTCGAGGAGGCCAATAGATATTTGGAGCCGATATTCATTTGTAGGAAAAGGGGAAATATTGACATCCAAAATCCACTATAGAGTTTGCCTTTTTTCGTGCAAAAGACTTGCACTGTGTGTTTGTCTTTATTTATTCAATATTTGACAGTTATGTTAATCTCCTTGACCCAGACCACGCAACAGCAACGGCCCTGGATGTTGTACAATCTGGTACATTTTTATTTTTAATATAGTACTTTACTGTAAAAGCCTACGAGTGGCTGGTGAGCAGTCCCCCAATTCAGCTGGGATGCTCACCCGTGACCCTAATGAGGACAAGCAATAAAGCACTGAAGAAAGTGGATGGATGGATACTCCTGTAATAGCACAGTACAAACAATCTAAACCATGTTTGGTTGAGGCTGTCCTCTACAAAGGATATCCAAACACTACAGTGCAGCGTTTGGCTGGTCTTTATTGAACCAGCAATCTGTGGGGTCTGCAGAGGCCACGCCCCTCTGTCAAATTACTCCCACGAAGCCTCGCCATGCCCTGACCCAGGTTGCCACCCATCTGCCCTCCTGCTGGGACACGAAAACAAACGAAACCCCCCCACCCATAGAAAGGCTGTTTAGAAATGTGCAGTGTACTGAAGCATGTCCCTGAGTGCCTTTTTCAGAGACAGGCATGGGCAAAGACACATACAGTATAGTAAAGGACAGTCAATCATAAATGTAATCAAACTACTCTTGCTGCAAACAAAGATAAAACAGTGCATTTCCGCTACTTTCTTGAGCCAATTTGGTAGCATCAAAAGAACAGGGAATCAGATTATCTCTCAAAAAATATTCCTGGTTTTTGTTTCTACCTACCTACATACGTACCTACATGACTGACCAATATGTCTTAATCTGTCCGTCCGTCCGTCCATGGGACACTGACTAAAATAAATGAGGCTTTATGCAGAGTTGACTGTATTCAGCTCACTGTACTTTGGACAAAAATGCAGTTATGTTTTAACATTCACTTGAGGCTTGTGAAGTTTGCTGTCACCCAAGTTAATATTAAAATGCTGAAATGAAGCTTTAAAATGTAACTCGGAAGTCTGACAAAACGTACAATTTCTCCCATTCAAGAATCACGTTAAATCAGTGGTTCTCATGCTTTTTACATCAAATACCACCTCAAAAAATACCTTGGTCTCCATGTACCACCATAATGATAAACACCGAAATACAGTGGCGTAGGAGGCTGAAGTGGTCATCAAAAACAAGGCAGTGGTTTTATTCCTAAAAGTATATTTAAAGGACCTTTAGCATCCAGATAGGCCTAAATTTCACCAACAAGTTCTCTTCATGTATTTTTCGATCAAGAAAATGAAACTGGCAGTCATTTCCTATAATATCTATTTGGAGCATTCAGTTAATAACTAATTGCCCCGGGAATGCCCCTTTTACATCACCAAAATCGATGCACCGCCATATCTTGGTGTGACGTCATCAATAGAACTGGAGACCAAATTCGCTGCACAGCCGGCGTGGACAAAGGAATTTACTGTTCTTTAAAGTGGCAGTATTTACTTGTCTTATACATCGTCGCTGTCGGGCGGAATCCCCCCCACCTCCAAAATGACAACTTTTCAGGTAAACAAAACAAAACTAAAAAAAGACATCTTACTTGAGTTTCCTAACACCCCTTTGTTCAAGTTGGTATTATACCTTATATTGCTATCAAAAGTCATTGCGCACACACCTCAACACCCCAAAATTATGTTCAACAAGTAATTTAATATGCTAAAAAATCACTAATTTAATGCGGTATCATTAATTAAAATGGAACGTACATGGCGCCAGTCAGCCGTACCCATCAAAGTCTGGCGCGGTCACACAATGTCACCTGTACAAAAAGCCTTTAACTTCACAAAAACCAATGCCCGTGTCACCTTCCCAAACTCTTTTTCAAACGTCAGCAATGCAATCAATACAACAATGAGCTGACTCAACCTGCGTCTACAGGTTGAAATGCACTTACCTCATGCGGCTTCTGTAATGAAGCATTACAGCAATAGATTTCAACAAAACAAAAAACGAGCCTACTCAAATATATCTAACCTCACTTGTTATTGTTAAAAAAACAACAACATCCAGACTTTCAATATTGGTGACAATTATGCTAATGTGGGTGGGCCAAAACTGGGCTGTAAATCAATTTTGGGGGGAAATATTTCTGCAGACATCATTTTTACTTCCAGAACTATAGAATCCGTGTCAATGTTCATACTATTAGGCTATGTTCACACTGCAGGTTAATTCTGATTTTTTTGCCCAATGTGACATGTATCTGTTTTTTTTTTCATTTCAGTATGAACATGTCAATTCAGATTTTTCCAGGCCTCTTTCATATGTGGATATAAATCTGATATGTGTCCAATGCGAGTGCAATATGGATGCGAAAGTCGCCTTCATCTGACTTACATATGTCATCATAAGGTGACAAATATCACAATGTTCGACAAAACAGACGCCACAAAAGCAACGGTGGACAAAGGAGCAGAAAACTGTCAGTGCCGAAAAGATGCTTTAGAACTGATAAATATAAGAAAATTTGCTTCAATTGCATGAAATTCCCACAAAGGCATCATGACGAGTCCTACGCGAGGGGCCATATTTACTTCCGTAAACGCAGCACCTCATGTTTGTGCGCATGCGTAACTTGACGTCCTGTTCTGTTTGCATGCGTGTGGCATTACGGACGCGTTCGGTCCACAGCAGAAGTCACATTTGTTTTTGTATAATGTGAACAACTCCATAACAACATTGGATGCAACAAAAAATCTGGCTTGGGCATCATGCCCTGCAGTGTGAATGGAGCCTAAGAGATGTCCTTTAATATTATTGTAAGCCATTGTAACATTATTCCCACTTTGAACATTAACACTGTGCTTAAATATAGTCAAACAAAAAAAACATTTCAATAAGGATCCAATTAAAAATTTAAAATAGAACTGTACCTAAATAAATGTTTGAAAACAAACAGTTCTAAAAGGTTGCATGCATATGTATTTGAAAGTTAAATACAACTGAAAAGTACATAACAAATGTACAGTACTGAATTTCAAAAAGTTCAAGCCGCTGTAACATTACACGCAATTTAAACATTTTATTTGGTGATTCTTTTGCATACCACTAGAGGGAGCCAGCATACAACGAGTGCTACTTGTACCACACTTTGAGAACCACTGCCTTGAAAATAAACCAATCGAAAAATGACAACCCACTTTAACCTGAACCTTGGCCAGGGCATGAATTTATTTTTTTTAAACTATAATTGCACCTGCTGTATCCAGAGAAAGTCATCTGACTCTTGCTGCATTCCTACCATGGTCTTCCATTCACACATTCACACAAGTGACCGAGGCCTTACTGCTACACTAACAGGCATTTTTCAAAGGTAGCAACCTTCCAGTCACTTCTCCAAAACTACACATACATAAGCAGTACATACATTTACAGTATGTGTGAAAGGGTAAGCAAATAGAGCCAGCGGAGTCTCAACAATGACCTTTAATCCTTCCATTTTTCAACCTTCCTTCAAGCTTTTCTGCGCTCTCCTTCTCCCTCACATGTGCCACAGCTGTAGACCCTCAGCGGCCAGGCCTGTCCTCCAATGTTATAACAGCACTGAACTCCAGCCCAGAGAGAGCGGGGGCTCGCCCACGCTATGTTTTCACAGGCCGCTGCATCTGGACCTGCAGACGTCACTCCTTTGGCGTCCTGTTTAGGGTCAAGGACACACCGGAGGATCAAAAAGCAATGGACATCTATCACTTGTTTGAGAAAACATACAAGAAGTGGGTGAAAGAGCGATAATGTAACAAGATATTAGGGGGATGGCGCGCAAACTCTTCCAGCAACTTGTACCTAAAAACTGTATATTGCAAAATATTAGCAGATCTTCAGAGCTTATGTTTATGAAAATACAATTCTCTTTTGCTTTTCTAATTTTATGGCCCCATCTCCCTTGTGTTTTTATATTGGATCAGCACTTGCTTTTTCTGCATCCTCTGCCAGCTGCCAGGCTGAGGCTGGTTCTCTGCAGCTTAGTGGAGATCTTTGTTTTTTGACCACTGGATCCTTGATGCAATTCTCCTTCACCAGGAATTTCCTGAGTCACCTGAGCAACATAGACGACCGTCTCCCCTTTACATCCTCTAGCTCCATACCCCTTACTGGCTCTTCCTGCCTGGTTTAACAGGTCCTGAGAGGGGTCACAGTCGCTTGATGTGCGAGTGGGAGTCGTAGTGTGCATATTTATTATTTTATTTGAGTCCTCCCTTTGCTCAGGAGGGTCCAGGCATCACTGCTGGTGAGCATGGGGTTGAGCGTTAGTTCACAAGGTGGCCGTGTGAACTGTTGAACCCAAATCGGGACTGTGTGTTTATGTTATGTATGTACTCTGTGTGTGTGTGTGTGTGTGTGTGTGAGAGAGAGAGAGAGAGAGCGAGAGAGAGAAAAGGGTGCAAGTACATAAGAAAGCTCTTACACGCACCCCTCAAGAGTTTAGCACGATGAGTTGGTGTGACATGAGAAATTCAGACAAAGAAGCGGCCACATAAAAACAGATATGGTCAAAACTGTACACTGACTCTGAAGCCATTCTGGCCTGCAACTTCATTTGTGACTATTCTTGAGTGTAATTCTTCATACTGTAAGTCTGACAAAATTAGTGAAACACTTTGGAGCAAAAGTTTTTGTTAACTGGCCACACGGGAGGCCAAGTTACTTGCCATAAAAGTCATATTACCTAAAAGAAGTAAAATGTCTTTTTATTATTTTCATTATATATAAGCAAGGGCCTGAGGTCTTGGACTCAGTCACTGACACGGAAACAGTGCTGTGAGAGCTCTGCTCATATCAATGAGCTCTTCTAAACTACAAATTCATAACGCATATCATCAGACAAATTGATCATTTGGAGGCATTTTTAGATTCATTAGTACATATCAAATCTACTCCACAAGTTTGTAATAGCAATTATTAAAAGTTAGAGTTTCCATTTCAACAAAACTTTAATTTGTGCATTAAACTCAAAATGCATGGTTGTACACAACCACAATGTATGCAGTCATCCACCAATATTTTATGATAAAGTACTGTATGTGCAATATTCAATATGTATTATGACCGCAAAATGTACAATGACTTGACATCATCTTTAAATAAAAAAAAAAATATGTATTATTAAATATACTCACTGTGTAGACTTTAAATGGCAATAAATCAATGCTTCATTATATTATTGTTATATCATTATGTTAGTTAGTCACAAGCTTTATTGTCGAAACTGTGTCACAGAATAAATTTGTAAAATTTTTCTGTTTTTATCATCTGCATGTATTGTCTCAGATGATGTTACACGTGATGTTGTGTGACTTGATTAAAAAAAAATGTTTTATGATATACAGAACACGCAAAATTTCTGTTTGTTCACGCATCTGGACACATTCATTAATTATGTGCTACAAAAATGTGGCAAAACCATTCAATTCTCTGGTTCTGTGAAAAGTCATTTGCTCCTCTGCATACACAACTCAGTCATGCTAGTTCAACATTTATTTTTGTGCGACATTTTATTCGCGCCTCAGGTGACAAATGGTGACGCAACATGTAACCTTGGTTGCTGTTGGATCTTCAAAGGAAAGCTATTTAGATTTTTTTTCCCACACATGAAAACAGTTCCCAGTTGTCTTAATAAAATGTCTGTGATGTGCCTTGATAAAAAAAAAAACCAAAAAAAAAAAAAACCCAAGGAGCTAAACAGTAATTGGTTTAGGGGGTGTACTGCTCATGCATATGAGTAACTGCTCACATCCTGATGCCCGCCCATTGCGGGGTGTGCCAATATGTGGGCGGTTTGCTTTACCATGACAACTACTAAAAGTATAACAGTAAAGTGATGAAACGAAACTGCACCAAATACGAGAGGAGACCCCCGAAAAAAAACAAGCATCACAGTCATAATAAAAGTTACTAACCAAATAATGGGTAAAGAAACTCATAAGGGCAGTATTATTTAAGTTAGCCCAACATTTAATGTCCATCCATTCATTTTCTTCAGCACTTGTCCTCATTTGGGTCACTGGTGTGCTGAAGCCTATCCCAGTTGACTTTGGGCAAGAGGAGAGGCACACCTTGGACTGGTCGCCAGCCAATCGCAGGGCACATATAAACAAAGAACCAGTCACATTCCCGGTCAAATGGTTGGACAGTTTAGACTAGAACAAGCTAACTTGTTTTTTGAATGTTGCAGGAAGGCATAGCTCCCAAAGAAAGCCCGCGAGGAGAACATGCAAACTACATACAGGAAGGCTGGAGCTAAGATTCTAACCCAGAACCGCAGAACTGTGAGGAAGACGTATGTCGCCAAGGTGACCCGTGACTTGAAAGTAACAGTAGTAGGGACAATTAATTCAGTAGAGTTAGTTTCCCAGTATATCCCCCTTTTTAAGTGCGTCTGCTCTCAGACTCAGGTTTTACTTTGATCAACCTTCCTTAGAGGTTCAGAACTTCAACAGAAAATGAAGGAAAAGGCTAAAGACTCTAGTCACTATATAAATGATTTCCTCTTTTTAGGTTTTAAGGTATTTCAGTTTTTATCTTTTTAGTATGGGAAGTTAAGTGTCAGTGGCCAATATTGTTGTTGCCCTTATGCAATTTGACTGTGCAACTGAAGTACGGCAAACTACGGCAACTCTGAGGCTTAGCATCATTATTGGACTGAAGCAGGTAATAAAGCAAAGTCTTGGGGGGATGAGAGCCACGGCAGCTCACACTAAAACCTGCTGATTTCTGTACGAGATTCTTCAGTCAGGTTTCATGTGACAACATGAAAGATGATTGAGGCTGGAAGCAGCGTGCAGACTCATCAAACTTTTCATCACCTGCAGCATCCACTAATACATCTCTGTATCACAGCTTTTTGAGACAAGCCTGGGTCCAGACAAGTTTTACAAGAGTGACCACAGGCTTTAAAATGTCATCTCAAATGCGAGCTGTTTGGCTATGAAGACCTAACGAATCAAGTGGAACAAGACAGGACTGGAGCCCATCTGTAGCCAGTTGCTCTTGACCAGAGATGAGATTAATGATTTCAAAGAAATGATGAATGGCTCAGGTCAATGATGACAAGCTTTGAGTGACAAGTTACAGGTGTGCAGCCTACCAACTCCCCGAAGACTCACAGTCAAACGTAAGCGCTCTGCGCCTTCTTTTCTTCATTTGGGGAAACAAGAGCGACAGCAACTCTTGTCTGACGCCACCTTTCCTTTTCTGCCAGCCGCCACGCCGTTTTCTGTCGGCAGCTATTAGGAAATGTGTCACCTCTGACCCCGTGTAATAAACAAAGTCAGACGTGCCTATGAAGTGCGTCTGCCGGTAGTCACCGGCAGAATCCCTGCCACTTCACTGCAAGTTGGCCGCTGGCGCTCCTGACTATGTAGAGAAACAGTTAAGCTTTCACACATCAGAGAGGACAAGGAGCAGCCTTAAGAGCCAGTCAGCGCCAGTTGGCCTCCTGGTCCAGGAGAAAAGGGGAAATCAAAGGGCTGCAAAAGCAGCTGCACATGGGCTTTGGGTTACAAAATAAAGATGATGAGGACCAGGCCAGACTGTGGTCATTTGTGGGAGTGAGACTGTCAGTTTTTCTGCCATTGCAGAGAGTCTGCTGTAACACTTTTGACAAGACATCACCCTTCACTCAGGTCTGACTCGGACAAAGCTTCTAATCAGGAGTGGCATCAGAGCCAAGAAAAAGCTAAGACAGTGTAAAATCAAAGATGTACAGAGCAAACATTCCAACTTTGAAAAGATGCTTCATATTGGCTAGTTCCTTTGTAACTCAAACTGTCTCCATACAACAACAAAATGCCAAACAATATTAACGAAAACCATGACACTAGCACCATATACCAATGTGCAAAAGTAAAAAGCAAACAAACAAAATACCACAAACTACGTTGCAAATGGGCAAATACAATACATTAATAATCATTGGAAATAATACATTTGATTCTAGATGTTTGGTACATTTAACTTCTAAATTATTGCAGGCTACTATGAAATGGGTTATATTTAATAATTTTGATTTTAATTAATTAATGTTTGGAACACCATCTGTCTGTTCGATTTTCGAATTTGCTCAATTTTCTTATTGAAGTAACTGTTAAGCAAGAGATTTTGCCACAGCTTTGTTGATTGAATCCACTGACAGCAAATGGTGGTGGCCCACTGAAATATGCTTCTTGCATAACGGTAAAGACATAAACAGTTTCATAGCAACCATGTGATTTTCACAATTTACGTGTTACCCTTCAACCTCTGCAGATATAAGTGAATCAATTATCCTCTCTACTCATTAAACCTGTTACACTCGTCTTTCTAAATTTACACCAATGGTAAAGACATGCAATTGTTCTCACACTTTCAAAAATTCATATATACATCAGAAATAACACCATCTATTTTGCTATCTGCTACTGTGTGAATGTAAAATGCCTGCCAACTCCTGGCACTTCAGATCACAGATCCCTCTGGTGTACTGCAACAACATAATGAGGATCCCTCCAGTGGCATTAACGGAAAAGACAGCTTGAGTGACATAGAAAGACCATTTGTGAAAGAACCCAAAACACCAAACTCTTAGACACTAAGATGCATTTGTGTTAGTTTTCATGGAAAAGGCGTATTAAGCAATAGGAGAAAAATCCATCCATCAATTTTCACTCCTCATTTTCCTGTTCAGGTGTCACAGGGTGCTGGAGCCTATCCCAGCTGACTTCAGGAGAGAGGCGGACTACGCCCTGGACTGATCGCCAATCAGTCGCAACACAAAAATCATATATCTCCAAAAATGTACTTAGCATCTTCATAAAACATGTTGCAAATCATAACATTTCATTTGGGACACACAACGGTAAAGACATTTTGACATTAAAAGTGTAAAATATTACTTTAGAACATTTATTTAAAGAAACAATTATTACCTTTTGAATGATAACTGGCAGCACGGTGGACGACTGGTTAGAGCGTCTGCCTCACAGTTCTGAGGTCCGGGGTTCAATCCCCGACCCCGCCTTTGTGGAGTTTGCATGTTCTCCCCGTGCCTGCGTGGGTTTTCTCCGGGCACTCCGGTTTCCTCCCACATCCCAAAAACATGCATAAATTGGAGACTCTAAATTGCCCGTAGGTGTGAATGTGAGTGCGAATGGTTGTTTGTTTATATGTGCCCTGCGATTGGCTGGCAACCAGTTCAGGGTGTACCCCGCCTCCTGCCCGATGATAGCTGGGATTGGCTCCGGCACTCCCGCGACCCTTGTGAGGAGAAGCGGCTCAGAAAATGGATGGATTGATGGATGGATGAACGATAACAACTGACAGTAATTCAAATACGATCAGTCAAATTATTTAATTTTCCAAATGAAATTCAGTTATGTCTTTACTGTTATTGATCAAATTATATAAAATGGACTAATTTACATATTTAGACTTTCCACAACAAAAGCTATGCCATAACAAAGAGAACTAAGTTCAGTTTTAATTCATGCTATCATATTGAGAATATTTCTTTACTCTTTGTAGCTAAATAAGATGAGCAAAATAATAGAAACAGCTCGCAACATGCAACGAAGTTCTACACCACTGCAAATTACAACCACGATAATACACTAATATTTTGGCTGGTAATTTTATTTTGTTTATCTACATACAGTTTAAAAAAAAAAAAACACTACATGTAAAATTTCAAAAGCAACTGGGAATAAAATACAGTATACAGCCCAATGATGCAAACTCAATAAAGACACACAGAGTTTATTGTAATGTATTAACAGAAATTTGATGGGTCACGGGTCTGAGATGGACAGATGAATGGATCAGTCGAAAGTGTGAAAGCATTTTTTCTCCTCATGAGGTCTCTTACAATGCTCATGTTGACACGACGCAACAATGTCAGTCAGCAGCAGGGTGCGCGCAGTTGGGAATCACGCTGCTCTACAAATGTAACCAGTGATTTTGTATCATCGCTATTCTTTCTGATGCCATATCCGGAGACTTTCATTCATTCATTTGTCGTCTTTTGTCCAAAATACATCTACAGGAAGAATGGGCGAGCCTATCGGGATTCTGAGAAGCTTATTTATTTATTTAAAGCAGTTAACTTTTTATTCTAATCTACTGTATCAAAATCACACCAATTTGGGAACAAGCACAAAGCAAATAGGTAATTCGGCATAATAAAATTGGTATCATTTGCAATAGTATATTTTGGCATTGCTGTATTAAAGTTACAAGTCATGCTTTAGTCACACTGAAAGTAACTAAATGAGAGAGACTCGTATGACGCAATGCTTAACAAATGTGTTAGACCACCACCCAATGTTTCTGCCACAGCTGCCCTAAATTAAAAACACAAATTAAAAACTACCAAATCATATTTTTGGTTCCGTATCGATTAATACACCTGTATTTAGAAGCGCTATAATAAACAGGTTATTATCATTATGCATGGATTTGCAAATGTACTGTTTTCCAAAGAAATAAACAAATATTTAAGCACGTTATTTATATGATACACGGCCTCGGTGGCTGTCAACAATAGCCAGTCGGTCGTTCATTTATCTTGCAGCAAAACAGTATGTTAGGGCCACTCTTCCCGTTGAATGAGACAATCTTGGGGGGAGGGAGGAATGTCCGAACATTGTTATAGGTAGACAATATAGGGTATAGAGGCGATGTGTCAAACCTCCTCCTCTGTTTAGAGATGGCTTTTCTAGTTTGGCATCGGTGGTTTCTTTCACACCTCTTTCAAACCAGCGTCATTGTACTCTGTCGGAATATTCCTTCTTTTGACCCGAAAAAGATTTTGCGCCATGCGCCTGTGCAACGCTTGCTTACTTTCTCCAATGGAGAGGTCTTTGCACTCCTCACTACACCTCATTGCATCAACAACATTGCTGAATGAACATGCATTTTTTGGGAAAACCCCCCCCCAAAAAACCCCTAAGCACTGGAATAATATTCAAACTCCACATAGAGATGTTCCAATGGTGATTGGAATCTGGATATCCTGACTGTGAGAGATGGCAAAGCAATACTTCACTGTGCTGCATTTATAAAAATAAATTGAACTGTAAATGTGCCTTAATATTATGTTATCAACTATATAGACGTGAAGACAAGAGAATATAATGAAGACTTGTTGTAACACAAACACACAACTCCCTCCATCGGGAGGCCAAAAGTCTGTCCCCGGCCACATGGAGTTCAAGGTATTAGACTGTCAGGTGTGCACTTGGCGGGTGACCTTGAAAAAGAAAATCCCAATCTATATGCATGGTGACAGGCAGGGACATTGCCAGATGCTAATGCCAGGGACACTTTTGAAGGTTCTCGCCCTCCTTTTCCCCCCCCATTGTGTACCTGCTTAGAGTGCAACGCCGGAGACAGCCAGCTGGTGGCGGTGTCTGCACTTGCTTCATCAGTCACTCCCTCTGCCCTCTCCTCTTGTTATTCATTAAAGCGCCTCGGAATAATAAGTCCCCAAGAAACAGGGAACATGTGATGAAGTCGTAGTTAATAATGTATACCCCCCTCCCCACCGCCTCCTCCTAGCCCAACCTCCCTCCCACTCCCATGCCTACCGCACCCAGCTTCTCTCCCTTCACTGGCTCCCCTGTGAAGCCCCTTTCCACCTCAGCCCACCACACTCGACGCACCCGTGGCCTGGTGGTGAATGAGGGTGAACACGCATTAACATATTTATATTTCAAGCCGCCCCCATCCACAAACAAATGCAAAAAACAACAACAGTGATCTCGTCATTTGAAGGCCTGGAGAACAACTTTCACACGCCATCACTGTTCTTTATTTACCTCCCTCCCATACATACATTTGTGCAACACGTTTTCTCTAAAAACAAATCAAGTGGGGTTTAAAACGGTGGCTAATGAAGAACCGAAAAGAAAATGCATTTGCAGGCTGTCAAGTACATGCCAAAGCAACAGGTGGCACTATAACCCCTAAACTGTAGAATATTTTAGCAATAAGAAGCATTTATGTAAAAAGGTGTCAAAACAACAGAGGAAACTTCGTGGAAAGGGGAAATCATGTGCGTGGATCTACAGTGACATGGCTCGAGTAGTAAATATCACACTTAAATAAACACAAACGTGTGTGTGTGTGTGTGTACTGAACTCCCATTCAAGTAATAGAACATCTAAAAACCTCTGCAATTGGCTTGTTTTGCGTCTAATCCATGCTGCCTATTGAGTCGGCCCATCCCCGGTGGTGGCAGGCACGCAGACGTTGAGGCCTTTTTGCTGCACTTTAGCAGCCATTCACACAGTGTAAGCGCTGGAAAAAGTGCACTCCATCTCACATCGTACCAAGCTTGCTGTGTGCACTTCACGTCACACACAAGATGCCTCTTCAAAGAGTGCACGTTGATATTTTCCTCCTTGGAATTGTCAGGAAATCAAACCTGAATCACAAATACATCTCTGTCTTAAGCCGCGTCTTCCTCTCTCACTTTCCTTCATCTTTTAATCGACGTCATTTATTCTCTTTATTTATTCAACAAGTATGCAAAATGGAATGTTTGCGTTTCAAAGAATAGATGAGAACTCTGGTATGGGTTTTAAAAAGATTAAATGACTAATGTTATCACAGAAGAAACCCAATAGACTTGATTCAATTTGGAATGAGAAAACCTGAACACCTCCACCACCTGAACCCGTTTTTCCTTTTGTTGTGCTGGATCAAAATGACTACATGGGTTACAGGATAAATTGTTCATTAAAAAAAAAAAGACTGCATCCTTCACGCATCCCTCTCATTTTCTCTCACTTAAGCTCTAGATGCAAATGCGCCTGTGTGTCGTCCTCTATAAATAGCTGCCACCAGAGGCTTTCTTTCAGGAGTCGGTCGGCCATAGTTCCTCGGGGGAGCGGGAGATTGTGCGAGCAACGCTGTGCAAAAGCAGCCATGCAACTGGACCAGCGTGGAGATACGTAGGGAGGGGAGAACAATTTGGAGGGATTCGTCAGCACCACCTGGAGCGGCATCCTGATAGGAAGCCCGCATCTTTCTATTCCGACTTGATTGGCTGCAGCGCTTTGCCCCACTTTTGGGATGCATCCCTAACCCCTCCCTATTTGAGAGCTGCGTTTAATGGCTCTTAAAACTCTGTTGTAATAGCAACTTTACAGTAAGCACTAAAATGGCGAGTTTCTCCACTGATGTGTTAGAAATGTGATTGCTCGGAAAATGTAACTGTGCTGCAACAAAGTAGATAAATGAAAAAGAAAAATAGGAAAATGTGTCAATTACTGTTTGAATGCTGGAAAAAAGAAAGACTGATATGAAGCTACAACTCACAGACTAACCTGTACACCAGCGACCAAAGAAGTACATTTACAGTGAAGAATTATTTTTGCTCTTTATTCGTAATTTATTTGAATGATAAATACAATTAACTCACTGCACAATTTTAGAAAAACCTTACCAGAAATGTATCCAGTTCTAAAGTGATTATTAGGATAGAATTTCGGATAAAATACCAGAAAAACTCAGTCTATCAGTTTAAATCCGTTTTACCTATAATAATGTTTTTTAACAGGCATGGTTTGAACTTGCTTTTGATTAGTTATTTGTCATTAATTTGCATTACTGTATAGTTACTTGTAAACTACAAAAATGCATTTAATATTCATCACATAATAGGATGAGACATGAATGTGACATTAAAAAAAATAAAAAATCGCTCACTGTCTCTTTAGTAGTGGAAAGACTGGCAAACACTCACAATCTCCCGCAGGTGCACAGATGCTCTCACGCTGCCGTACTCATGGACGAGTGTTTCACAGCTGATTGTGACTTTGAAGAAGTCTGTATTCAACGGCTCACTAATCAATTTCATATTGTCTTTCAGGCTCACATCCGTCTCTGTGCTTCGGCAGCTCTTGCGGTAAAAGCCCAACTCCGCACCTAAACACCCATGAAATTTACAATAAAGACTGCCATCACGTAGCCATGTTGTTGTAATACAAGTATTCACGGCACTTTAATCAGCGAAAAGACACCGGGTGATGGGAGTGTGCCTGTCTGATGATGTTGGATTTACTTTGCAAGATTTAAGTGGAAAAAATCTGACAAATGTGTGAGGGCCCACTAGAAAATCCTCATATGGTTCCATTTTGAGCGCATCAAGCATGCAATGGGATCATATAAAGGTTCATTCATTCATTAAAATGTGTTTGCGGCTGCTGTAAATGAGGCTGCAACACGGAACACAGTCGACTCGAGGATTGCAAATAATATCAAATACAAAAAACATCGGTTCGCACAGCGCGTTGAAATTAAATGGCTGCCCCTTGTTCCTGCATTGATTGGTCCACCTGCGTCGCATTCTTTCGGAATGGTAGCGGCATTGATGAAAATGCATGAAGACTTGCCCGCTGGCCCAACCTCCCCTCCCTGAGGAGACGCTTGAATTGCTTAAACCTCCCCGTTTTCTTGTCCACTGTTCCCACAACGTGACACAAGCATTACAGCCACAACGCACAGAGGCCTCTAATCCACTGCTGGTCTCGAAGCACTCTGAAGGGCCAATGGGGTGCATGCTACTGGCTAAGCCATGGTAAAACACTTTGGATGCAGGCGAGCATGGATTGAGCAGCTGAAACGGCACGCTGCACTCTACTAGGCTCAATTTCTTGGTAGGCTCTGAATTTATACATGATACTGACTTTGTCAAATTGTGTTCATTTCGAATACTGTGCCCGAAACAATACGACACTGGAGGAATTGCAATATACGCCACAACATTAGGTACACTCGCAGAATCTAACAAGATCAATACAAGCGCTGTATTAACATTTTTCCCACTATAGAGACACGATATAGATATTAATGCTTAGCCAATTGACATTGCAAGCAAGGTATTATATTACAATTTAGTATGCTTAATGTTTATTACTGTGTTGTATACTGCAGACAGTGTTTTGCAAATTTTACTAATACTGTTCTAAATAAGATAAAAATAGTAGTATAATAGTATACATGTGCTTTGTAATATAAACTCACCTTGTGCAGCTATATGACAAACTAATATCAAGCATTGCAGTTGTACAGCACTCCATAATGTACGGTATAACCACAACAATACTGATAAATTAAGACAGAACGTCTCTAAGTGTCCATCAAAGCTGCCATTTACTACTTATACTACTACCACAAATAATGATCATCTCTTTTATTGTGCACATGCACCTATAATGTGGTGGCTAGTGAGTGTTTATTTTCATTTTCAATTAAAAAGCATGTGCAATGTCAACAAAATGTAACACAGTAACCACTATGGTTAACAGATTTTTTTTCAAACTGTATTTCACTTATTATTGCAAGAAAATAAAATGAGAAATCTTTGTCTTATCTTCCGTTCACGTCCTTATTTGTCCCTGTTTAAATCAAGTGCTATGAAATCCATTTTGCCCACAGAGGGTGCAGCGTGCCATTTGCCGGACTGGAAAACTCCATTAGCTGCCTTGCTGAGTTCCAGAGATGGCACCTGACAGCACAGCAAATAACAATTCTGCAGATTCCCCCCCCCAGTTTGAACTGTCGGATAAAGATTTTCATTGTCATTGACCACATTCACGGAAACACTGTTGGCCATATTTCCAAGTAATGAAAATTTGATATTTTCAATGGTGGGCGATATTTATCTCTCTGGGTCTATTTGGCTTTTTTTCACCACCAGGAATATTAACGGCAATCCAACATTTAATGCAGCAGTAATCCCGGTGATAATGCAGCAGAAATCCCGGTGATTAAGACCTGCTGACAGTTGAAAGTAAAGTTTATTGTTATTCTGGGAGCTTGGGGCTTGCTGCCATATTAAAAACAGACTCTGCGTACATGAAAGCAGGCACAGGAGACAATTGGAGAGCAGAGGGCGGTCCGGTGAGCAGCTCACTGCTACAGTGGGATTGTGTGTACATCTATGTGTACAGTAATACAAATATCAGTAGCTCGGAGTGAAAATGGAAATAATTATAAAGAAAATCTAAAACCTTGAGCCGCTTGTTTCAAGACATCACTAGTGGATCGTCATAGCTGAAACAGGTAAGGGGAAAAAAGCAATTCCCTAAGCTTGTGTTTTTCTCCTCCTTTATATGCATGTCATGTTACTTCAGAGAAAGCATTACATTCAGTGCGCATGAAAAATGAATAGGGTACACTTAGCAAACCTATATAAAATGAGTACAACACAATAACCAACTGGAAAGACATTTAGACGGGCGAGGACGTCATGCGCTAAGGTCAAACAACTGTAACCTCAAAGAAAATCTTGATACATTCTGCCAGTATGTGAAGATTCATTCAACATTATTCGAAAAATCAAGGAAAACATCAAAAATGTGTTTTTAGTGTAATGGCTAAAAATATGATGGATATACAAGTATTTCCCTGGATCTGCACCAGAATTGAAATATGGAAATTCAAAGTAACCAGGACACACGTAGCAGAGGTAACAGGAAAAGAAATGTACAATGGTTGTTGAACATACAAAAAAATCAGGGGTGTCAGGCACAAACATTTATTAATACATTCAGGATAACTTTTTTTTTTTTTTTTTTTTTAGACAGCAACAAATGTTTTAACAATCAATTTTGCTTCCATCATTAGGTTGTGATTACCAGCCATAATACATTTCATACATATTTTCATTTCATATTTTTGTTTTATTGAACAAACAATAATAGACAAAACAAACTAACAAGTTGGTGCAAGTGATATTTTTCACTCGACTTGAAAGTATAATTTTTGACCTGTTCAGTAAAATGAAAATCATCTCGGCATTGTTACATTATGTGCCAGGCTTTTCTGCTACCATTTCTAAAAACAGATTGGATTAGAGAAGACCGAAAATAAAAGTCCACTCAAATATGTTGGTTGATGGGGTAAGTACTGTATATTTGAGCAATTTGGATATAAATAATTATATTGCATATTGTACGCTATTATCTGTTTATTATACTTTAAATAACTGGCCAGTGTTGCCACAGTTACCGTGAAAAAGTAACTTAGTTACTTTACTGATTACTTGAGCTTAAAAGTAATTTAGTTACTTTACTTATTACTTGATTTCAAAAGTAACTACATTAGAAAAAAGTTACTTTTTAGTCACTTTAAGCAGCTGCCAAGTGGCAGCAATAGCACTTACTCACAGTACAAAAAAAACAAAAACATTTGCTTAACCGAACCCCTTACTTAGTAATATACGCCACACAAGTTACAGAATGATGTCATCAACATGAACCAAAACAGTAACTTAAATATTAGTGTAGTTGAAGCCACATTAAATGAGCAACTTAGTGCAAACTTGACATCTCAAATACAAGTACAAGTACATAAACATGTTAACAAGCACACCATTCTCAGTACACTTCTCTAAAGAGTCTTACTTGATAGATAGATGCCGATTGTGGTCCATGAAGGCAACAACTTCGTGCGTGCGTGTGCATGCGTTTGTGCATGCGTCTATATTGGGCGCACACACACACACACTCCTACACACACACACACAAACAGACACACACACGGCATTGCTCTCACCATCGTAATTTTGATGCGAAGAACGAGAAAAGGTGACAAGATTATGTAACTGTTTCACTCAGCTGTGCGTGATTGACAGGGGGAGAAGCACTTACTTACGTGACGTCAGCCGTGCAGCGCGTTAAAACAGCTCACAGTCCGGACTACAATGAAGTTGAAAGTTCTCATTTTTTATTGTAAATATTATTCAAGCTAAGTATTGTAAGTCCTTCAGTGAGTCAGTCCTTATTGTATGACAATTTATGACCGCGCACTTCGGTATGAATAATTAACCCACAACGCATTGCGCGCTCAACACGCCAGTAAAACTGTATTCTTAATGTGTAAATTAAAAAGTAACAACAATCAAATACACTTTATACGAAGGAAAATAACAAAAATAGTGTGACGGCAGTGAAATTGTGCATTTCTTTGCACTTTTATGGCACTGTAAAGTCACTGTGCATTGAATAATAATCACCTCTCAATTGCATCGCTGTGTTTATTGAATAACGAGCGGTCTGCGTGTTCGGCATAATATTTTTCAACAGCTAAACTGCTCTTTCTATGAGTCACCAGCCATAAATCTGAACTTGGCGAGAAATATAGATGACTCAAAAGTAACTATTGTTGTTATGAAGAAGTAACTGTAATCTGACTACTTTCCTGTGAAAAGTTACTTTGCTCGTTACTCAGAATGGCAGCATTTTGGAGTAACGCGTTACTGGCATCACTGTAACTGGCTAGTTGTGTGTGCGAGCGTGTGTGCATTTGTGTATGCGTCTGTCAAACTGTGTAGTCCATACATGAGAAAAAAAGAAAACTGACATCTAATAATTTTGCAGTGCACTCAAAGAAAGTAAATAGTTGCATCAAAAGTGATTAGTGATGTCCTGTTGGCGGCACCTTGGTGTTCCTTTTCTTCCAATAGCGAATTGAAACATTCAACCTTGCAAAAACAGAATCCATATTCCAGGTTAACTGATATTCTAAAAAAAAAAAAAATGGGGAAAAGTCCCCCCTTCTTCCTGCACCCAAAGTGTCCAATCGCAGTCTGAGGTTACATGATGAAAATGCCACTTTTCCTGCAGCCACCCGGGCACGTCATTAGGAGGTGAATTTGAAGCCCCCAACAAGAGCTTGAAACTATCAAGTGCAGTAAAAAAGAAAACTCAACAGTTTTTATTTCCACCTTTTCTTTAACGCTGGAGAGGCTCACCCACTCACAAATGGTGGTGGTGGTGGATGGGGTGTCACTATACTTTCAAAAATGTGTCCTGCCTCCCTCACACTCAACTAGCAGAAACAAAATGCTGTCAGGTTGGGGCAGCTATTGTTGGGGGAACATCGGTTCTGGCTTTCACTCAGTGGCGGCGACACCGAGCAGGCCCTTTGCTCTGCCGGTCTGCTTCTCCAGGGGCCCATGATGAATGACTGGAGAAACAACTCAGGAGTTGTTCACAAACTACCATTTTTTCGCTGAGGCGTCAATCTAGACTCCAACTTTGACTTCCAATCATAATTCCCCAGTGAGCAAATCTACCCCTTCTTCTTTAGGCAACAATTCATTCTTTTTAGGTTAGGTGGAAAGTGTTAAACATATGAAGCGGGAACAAGCTTTGTAAAGAGTAAATGCCGGAAATAATACGAGTTGTACTACTGTTCACTCGTAATTCTATTCTTGCATAGGAAAAGAAAATGCCTTTTTCAAGAAAAGCAGCAGAGATGAAAATAGGCTTTTTTTTTTAAGTCTCAATATTACACATTGAACCGTGCAAGAACAAATGGGGGCATAAATACATCCATATGCTCACAGTTTGTGGCTAGGCGTATTTCTATTCAGGGAAAAACGTGGTTTCATGCTGAAAGACTTACTGTTCAGAATATAACCTTTGTAGATGAGAAGATTTGAAAGTGTTTTTCCCTCCCTGCTACCCTCCTTCATGCTCCCTTCCTCACTTTCATCATAATTTTACTACGGCGTGACCACGGATAGAGAAGTGCCATTGACGCCGCATTTAATACTAATCAGGCCACGCCTTGTGATCTTATTAATATTCAAACCACCCTCTGCCAGGGAAAAAAACCAACAACAACAGGCATAATCACAGAGCCTGAGTAACAGTGAAGACAAACACAGCGCCGGTGTCGACAAATAAAAACATGCTAATGAACACAACACAGGCTGTGAGAGAGGGGAGGGTTGAGGTTTGCAGGGGTTAGACCTTAAAGCATCTCGAAATTACAAGTTTGTGTGTTTGTTTGTTGGCGTCACCTCAGGAGGCTGCTGCTGTCACGGCCTCCCTCATCGTGTCACCGCACCGCATTTAGTCAGGCCTCCCTTTGGGTGACGAGTATAATGAGGCCACAACTTCTCTTTGCTTATATCTCACGAGATGTATACAAATGTATAACTTGACTTAAAATGTGCTGTGTGGGTTTTCTCCAGGTACAGTGTTCCCTCACTATATCGGAGTTCGCCTATTGCAGATGCAGTGAATTGCATCTTTGAAATTTTTTTTCACATTCATATCATGCATAATTCGCCATATTGCAGGATTTTGAGAGTATGCTGTAAGTCAGTAATAACTAAATGTAAAAAAACAAAAGGAAAAACTCATTGAAATATAAGGAATACAATGTACATACTGTGCAGTACTAGCAAGCATTACTGCATATTTAAGAGTTTAGAATGTGTTTAAGAATATATAAAGTGTTTATAAAACTATGGTTAGGTTAATAGGAGTGTGTATAAATAATCCCAAAAATTTCAGTCGCTTCTCCGCGGGTTTCACCTATTGGTCCAGAACCTAACCCCACGATAAACGAGGGGTTTACTGTACTCCGGTTTTCCTTCCACAGTCCAAAAACATACGTTGGGTTCATTGAAGACGCTAAAATTGTCCTCAGGTGTGAATGTGAATGGGCATGGTTGTTTATCTATTTGTGCCCTGTGATTGGCTGGCGACCAGAGGCTGAGCTGCACTGGATTTGTTAATGGAGTAAACTAGTGACTGTAGCACAAGTGAGTAACATTTCCGATCACTTACCTAATATGTTCCATGTGGTAACTTGGTACACCTCTGTTCTGTACCGGAAAAATCAGAATACGAAGAGTGTAATTTTTACTAGCTGTCCGCAACCCACCCAAAATGGGTTCGCAACCGAGTTTTGGGTTTAGACGCACTCGTTGAGAATCACTAGTATAGAAGATGTGTTGACCTGCTCTTTTTGCCAGTGTTAATAGTTTTCTTATTTGAGAAACTTAAAAAAAAAGGGCTAGTTCATGACACTGACTTTACCTTCTCAGGTGAATGCGTCTGACAAGATTGAGGGAATTGTGCTCTGCCCTTCTCAAATTGAACTGTTGTTACAAGGCCTTAAAACAGCTAGTCAGACAAGAGGGCAGCAAATACAGCTTTTTTGTACTGACCACTCTTTCTTTCTTTCTTTCTTTCTCTCTCTCTCTCTCTCTCCCCCTATCTCTCTCTCTCGCTCTGTCTGTAATGCTTCTGTTGGAAATTAGCCGCAAGACAAAGCTGCTGTGTGATGCGACATGGCATGCATACTGTTCCGGCCCGGGTGAGATTTGCAATGCACAGCCTTCCGGGCATGGCTGCACAGGTAATTAAAAGTCAGTTGTATTCTTTATACAAGGCTTGTGGCAGGACTCTTTGATTTTCGGAGGCATTGTGTACCACAGAATATTTTTACTGGTAGCTCTGACAAAGCACAAGGACAAGGGAAGGAAACAGTATGGTTGTTTGTTGCACAGTGTATCATTATACTGTATTTCCTGACGTAGTGGCCAGCGGTGTTATTTACCCAATTTCAGATTGGGGAAGATTTTACAAATGAACAGTTGTACAAATGCTTCTTTAGAATAAGATGAAATAATATTATATGGAGAGTTGTACGTATTATTTTCAGCAATAAAAATGATGGTTGGTTAAAATAATAATAATAATAAAATAACTAACTACATCTGCATTCCATATTGAGCACAACTGTTGTCATTATACGAAGGATTTGACAGAAACCCCTGCCGGTCCTTGGAATCATTGTCATAGATATACAGTAACTTGTCTGCTCCACAAAAACGGTTGGGGAAAGTTGTATGTATTATACAATGTAATGAAGCCCCCTGTCCAAATTGAGCTCCAGTCAACCAGCTGTAGAGTTTCACCACGGCATAGGATAACAGTAACATCTACTGAAGTGTAAGTGTAATTAACAAAAGAACAAGTGTGACAAAGAGGTGAGGGTTAGAGGTGAAGGCATCAGTAAAAGATGGCAGAAAAGTGACAAAGAATGCTCAAGAAAGAAAAAGTGGTGCAGGCATTAAAGAAAAAAGGTGTTGGGTTTTAAATGCAGTGCTGCAGACAGCGGCAGGCCAGATGTCCTTGGGCATGTCACGCTGCCATCTGTTCCCTCTGTCTGGCCTGTCAACATACCTCTAACTCCAGTTTAAACATGACATTCCGGCTTCCTTACACACTGAGGGGCAGCCTTTCGTCACCCTAAGCCAGGCAGATGGAGAAAATCAGCGAGGCTGACAGAAAGAAGAGGAGGAGGCTGGAAGAGAGGGGGAGGTCGGAGATAATGCACAACAAGCAATGGGAATGACCTTTTCCACACCGGCCCGTCTTTACAAGCTGATATTGTTATCAATGTATTACTCCCTGGACAGGCACTAGAGGTTCAATAACGCCATTGAACCAACAGTCCATCATCATAGGACGAAGAAGGGCGCTCACACTGGCATCCTGTGGGGCGCTGGGTTACAACTGATTGCGCTCGTAAATGAGCGTGGCGCTCATAAAATCATGTGGTAACTGCTTAGCTGTGCACAGGAAGATGGCTTTCCTTATCAAAGGCTCGATTACAACACGGGAGGCCTGTTAGCTGCAGAGCTTTCCTTCACTGCTGAACTTAATCATGTGTTCACTGAAATGTGCCACTGCAATATGGACCATCGGAGGAAACGACATGCTGCCTCTCTTTTACTTCTATTGTTTATTTCACAATGAAAATAATGTCTCTTGGGTATGTTACACTTTCTTTTTCTTTTTTTTTTTTATTCGATGATGTGTATTGGACGCAACGACAAAACGTGTTTCTTTGACATTGTGATGTTCAGTTCAATTGTATCTTCCAAAAGCACTACATTAAACAGCACAGCTGTATCATTTAGAAAATAGAAATTAAGAATTAAACGTTGGGCTTGCAGCTGTGGAAGGGTGATTAGCACATCTGCCTCACAATTATGAGCTCACTAGAACCTCTCTGTGATGAGTTTGCATATTCGCCCCGTGCTTGCGTAGATTTTCTCCAGAACCCTCTGGCTTACTCCTATATCCCCAAAACAGGTTTTTAGGATTCCTCAAGAATCTAAATTGCTCATAGGTATGAATATGAGTACGGTTTTAACTGTGCGTGCAATGTGACTGAGAGGCGACTAGTCCAGGGCCCTACCTTTGGCCCAGTCATCTTGGATAGGCTCAAATTAGCCACGACCTCAATGAGGACAAGTGGTACAGATCCCCAAACAGTGTGCTGTGGCACATTAATGTGTGTAGTTGAGTGATCATCAGGTGTGCTACTTCGATAATTCTTATTTATTTACCACAAATTATTGTATTGTATTGTGTTGTATTGTATAAATATACTGTACACGATGGCGACGCGGAGTAAATGTCCTTCGCGGAGCCGATCAATGATGTCATTGATCGGATCGGCGAATTATGACATTAAAGCCAATCAGCATAAAATGCTAATTATTGGCCGATATCGATCAAGCCGATCAGATCGGTGTAAAGTCCAGAATTCGGTAGTCTACTGTGCATCTCATCATACTTTAGTCTTTACTACGATCACCTGCAGGGTGACAGTGGTTCAAGTTAAAAGTACTGACTGAGCTGTCTTGGGCCAGAAGTTCAGAACATGTGAATTCCCACATGGAGCTGCGTTACTTCATGAGATACAAAAAAATGTCAGTTGCCTTAGAAATTTAGTATGAATGCCGACAGACGACCTACCCCTAAAAGCCAAAATGCCAGGTTTATGTGATATAAAAAAATGAGACAAAGATGAATAATTTTGAAACTTTTTCCACCATTCATGTGACCTACAACCTGTACAAGTCAATTGGAAAAAATATCTTTTCAACAGGGGAAGTACAAACATAAAACTGAAATTATGTTTGCATTAGTGTTCACACCCACTTATAACTCGGGATGTAGCTGGGTTCGGAGTTAACCAATCACATTCAAATATGATTCAGCACACACCTGCCACGAGAGGCGCCCTGTGCATCAGCGGTCGATTTCCCCCCCCTGGCAAACTGCCAAGCTATAATCTGTGATTTTTTGCACCTCCCACTGCTGGAATTCCGGATTACAACAAAGTGGTCCAGTGTTGTAAAGTTATGGATTTAAGCTTTAATATCTCCCAAACGCATGGTTGAAAAAGTGTTGTGGTCCAAAAAGGTCCACCACGGTTGAACTTTTTGGCCATAATTCAAAAAAAGTTGTGTTTGGCACAACGCGGCACGGTAGAAACTGGTTAGCACATCTGCCTCACAGTTCTGAGGACCGGGGTTCAAATCCCGGCCGGCCCTGCTTATGTGGAGTTTGCATGTTCCCCCCCCATGCCTGCGTGGGTTTTCTCCGGGCACTCCAATTTCCTCCCACATCCCAAAAACATGCCTGGTAGGTTGATTGAATACTCTATATTGCCAGTAGGTATGAATGTGAGTGCGAATGGCTGTTTGTTTCTGTGTTCTGCGATTGACTGGCGACCGGTTCAGGGCGTACCCCGTCTCTCGCCCGAAGATAGCTGGGATAGGCTCCCACACGCCCGCGACCCTACTGAGGAGAATCGGTATGGAAAATGGATGGATGAATGGATGTTTGGCGCAAACACAACACTGCTCATCACCAAAAGAACACTATACCAAGAGTGACTGATTTGGGGTTAATCAGAGGCACTTTAAATAGTGGCAGGAGTATGATGACTTCCATTTAACGCGAGTTTGAATGTGATTAATTAATTCTAAGCGCAACCACATAACGAGTTACAAGAGGCTATGGATGAAGTGTTTCACAGTTGTGGGCTTCTTTTCACCAATTTACTATTACCTGTTGTCTTGGTTTTACACTCAATGACAAGTTAGAAACTTTACTTAAAAGATGGGAGTAAGTCACATATGTGCAAGTCACAAGGAAGTCTCAAGTCATAACCAAGTCACAAGTCATTGCGGGTAAAAATCAAGCAAGTCAAGTTGAGTCGACACTAAATTTCAAGCAAGTTGAGTCAAGTCACTACTTGGTTGAAAGCAAGTCGTAAGTCAAGTCAGCTAGCTAAACTGTTAAATTAGTTTACCTGTATTTGTGAGTTTTGGAGTGACGGATGAAGTTCGACGTCGTCCTTCTTGTTGTGTTTTGAATGTACGAGTTGCAAGCCATGCAGGTTGCCATCCTCTTTTTGCAGACTTCATTGACAACATAATTCTTGAATCCAAATTGTATTATCTGGAGATCCTTCCATCGCTGTTCATGCAGGTGGTTACGTCACACTGGCAAGTGCGCAACAATACAGACTGTGTTGCCAGGTTGGAGCAAATGACTGCCCAAAACGTTTCTTGTTTTAAAAAAAAAAAAAAAAGAGCAAACTGTAATGCTTACTAGTACTGCACAAATTAAAGTGCAGATATCCAACTCTAAATGCGATGACTTGTCAAGTCATGTAGTTCAACTCAAAGTCAAATCAAGTCTCTTGGCTACCAAGCCTAAAGTCAAGTCTTTCTGAAGTATTTTGGCAAGCAAGTCGCAAGTCATAAAACTGGCAACTCGATTTTACTACTGTCAAGTCAATTGACTCGAGTCCCCTTGTCTCTGCTATATGTTTCATGATTCAGAATATTTTTTAATTTGTTCCAAAAGTGTACCGTACAATGGAGTGTGTTTGAGCTTTTAGAATAAACTGTATTACAAAGCTGGCATTGAGACGAATAATAGTGCAAACCCATTACTTCCTGAATGGCTTTGCGAATTTAAGGCGGACTCTCTCACCAATGGGTGCCTGCAGTAGGTTGTTGTACATTGGAGCCTATAGCAACTGAAGTTTAATGGTCTTAAGTGAACTATTAATGCTGTTGTCAGGTCATAGTCCCAATTTTACTTATTGAGGGCTTCAAAATATTCTGCACCAAGCTTCACTTCACGAGAAGCATTTTCTCAAGCTTAGGGGTCAAGCTCAAAGTTTAGTATTTTTTTTTTTTTTTTTAATGTTTTTTTTACTTGAATTCAAATGAAACATCCAGAAACTGGTACGCAGGGTAGGAACCACTCAACTTATTGGTTCACAGAAAAATGTAAATAACAGCTTCAATCGCAAGAGTCTTCAGTCATTAATATGTGGTTTTCTACGGTAGTGTTGTGCTTTGACTCTGAATATATTTGCTTTCAGATCCAGAGAGTAGCATCTCTGTTCACTGATGGGACCCAAATGAGGTGAGGTGTTGTACTGACTTTAAAGAGCAACTTGATGGAAAGCATTGCAGGACTGCGCCAGTAGCCAGGAAGGCTAATGCACCTTGACGGAAACGTCTCACCATATAAAGTGAACAATAACATGAATTGCTCCACAGTGAAAACTAAAGTCGTAACTTGTTACGTCTCCCATACATAACCTCAAGCCCAACAACTGCAAACTTTCCCTGCATGTCTTGATGCTCTGGGGATAATTCCAGAAGGACCATGCCTCTAACCTTCCTCCTCATCCTTCAGTGACTGATCCAGAAGGGAAGCCGGACCCTGACCAACTCCTGACTTGGGGAAATTACTGTGACCTCTCTACACTTCGGGGAGGAAGCCAAACTTGGCACATACGGACCTGGGCGCTATGTTTGCCATCACTGACCCCAAAGACCTTTGTTAGGTCCACCTCCTTCAGCCAATTATTCAAACACACACACTCAGCTCCTGCTGAATGGATTAGGTTACCCCCTCACAAGCGATGTCTACCTCCATTTTGCATTCACTCACCATTTGCATCATGGGAGAAGAGGAATGCCCCAGTCATTAACACCAGAAGGCTTCCCGTACAAAAGGTCTGCATTCATGAGTCATCCTGGAGACCAGATGTTCTCATGAAGTGTGAATACGCGTGTATTTGCTGGATGGAGAGACATTTTAGGTGTTGGGGCACAACGGCTCAGGCCATGTGTGTGCCTGGGCCCCCAGGGCCTTCATGGTGCACAGGTCACCATGGAAAAGTGGAGGTGGGAGGATCATGCACACTCCTACATGCACTTGGGAAAACATGTACGTGCATTTAACATTTCATTTGATGAATGTGAACCTTCCAACAAGGCCTTTCTCTGTATATTTTTGGTCATATTCAAGTTAAGAAAATATACCAATTGGGGCATGTCCACATGAACATGAGTGCTGGTTTTCCGCCAATCGTGTGTCATTATCACATTTTTAAATCCAGCTCAATTCTGTAGTTCATTTACATTATGTATTTATATCACATATTACATGATATATGATATAATATATTGTTTATGTAAGGCCAATGACATTGCCTTATGTAAGGCGCTTTTGCTTGAGCTGATTTTAACCATACTTGATGGACATTTAGCGTCTCTCACTGCGCTCAGGAACGGAGGCATCAAAATGCACAACCAAGGCAGTTGTTATAAAATTCATATGGATAAGAGATTTACAACATAAAATATTGTTAAAATGCTGTTCGGTCAGGACTGCATTTTAGTTTAAAAGGCAGAGTGGGAAATATATATTTCATGGCTTGTCATGCTTTAAATAATTTGAAAAGTAGGTATGTTCAATACCACGCTTTATCAGACCGATAACAGTACGTGCATTCACTCTAGAGTTCTCACCAATACCGAGTGCCGATACCACTAGGACTTTTGATTAATAAATATTTATTAACACAATGACAGGTAGTTGTTAACAAATACCTTTCTTTCTTTTTTGACACAGATGATAATTTGCTGTGGTGTCAAAATGCCGGAGTGTAGCCCTAGCTACTGGTGAGGAGGACTTACTCGACGTCAGATGTTTTTGTCTTAAATATTGGCGGCTGGTATCAGCAGCCTTCACGAGTACCCGATACCATGAAATTAAATCAGCCCGAAACAGATACCTGATATCCGCACTCGCTCATCCCTATTGAAAAGAATGCTTTTTTTTTTTTTAACTGATAATGGAAATTCATAGTCAAATGGTATTTAGTTCTATTGTCATCATTACATAACACATTTTAATTTGCCTTTCTTTCTTGAAAGATAGGGTTGGATTCCAACTTGTTAGACAAGCGAATAGTTCGAGTTCCGAGGGTACACTGAATGTATGTTTAATATGCCAACATAAAGTATCTGTATAACAAATTCTGGAAAATCTTTTTTTAGAATCATCTTTTATTGTCATGAACATGCATGCATGCATGCACACGAAATTTGTTCTCTGCATTTAACCCATCACAGTGAACACATAGTGGAACACACTGGAGCAGGGGGCAGCTGAAGCGCCCGGGGAGCATTTCGGGGTATCAGTGTCTTGCTCAAGGACACCACAGCCGTGAGTCCGGGGGATGTTGGCGGATGGTCCAGTCGGGGTTTTGAACCTAGGTCCCCCATGGTGGCAGGCGATGATCTTAACCATTGGGCCACAGCTGCCCATCTTCCAAAAGGAGATCACATCAACTATTAACTGGTTCACCTGAAGAAAAAAAAAGAAAAATATACAAGTATATTACCATCACTTGATGATGAAAACACATCTTTTTTGCTCGAATCATCTTTCTAATTTGTATCGCTGAAGAAAACAACTATGTGCATGTTCACCAAGAAACTGTACATCCTAGCATGCGACCAATGGGGAAAAACCACCACCATTACTAAAACCAAAACCTGAACAGCCAGTTAATTATATACTTCCACTGAGAGCTCTGCAAACAGTAGACAAATGTGTTCACTCTGATGTGGCAGTTTATTTTGATGGAATGACACCAGGAAGCCTATCACGTTAAAGTCTGCCTGCTGCTCCTTCAGCAGCTGCTTGCTCATGGTGGGAAAACCCAAATTTTAACATTTAGAGGGAAATAAATCCAATATATAATAATAAAATTCACTTCATAATGATATTTATGCTTTTTGAAATACTGTAGTCCATTTGAATAGTGTATAGTTTAAAAATAGTTCTTACATTTGATGACTTCCAAAGGGGTAAAATCTGTGCTTCAACCTTGACAAACGCTCAAGGATTGCATTTTATGTTTTATTAAAATTACAAACCAACTTGCTAAACAATTGCTATGAATTGGCAGAGCACTACAGAGTGACTGAATGAACAAGGAGACATTGGCTGGAATTTGTGTCAAGCAGCTGCTCAGTTGGGGAGGTGGTTGGTTAAGGGATGACTAATCATACAATAACAAGGAGCATCTTAGGTTAAAACAGATGTATTGTAAGACTGTATGTATTGCCTCAATTCTTCTTATGTCTCACATGTCCAAATTTGTACACAGCAAACTGCACACTGCTGCAGAGCAGGATTTTACATGTTTACACTGAAGTTGAAAGTCCCTGCAGTTGTACAAATTGGAATTCTGAGAAAAAATATGCCCTTATAACTTTGTTGCTTAATTTGCTGTCATGCATGATGTCATGCAAGACCTCATCTAAGAATTAACTATTAATTTAGCTTTTTGTGGCTTTGTTTTTGCACTACTTATTCCAAATGTTTGCCCACTATCATAGATGACCTCACCATATGGTGCAGGATGTCACTTCACAGTATTATTGGATTAACTCTGTGCACACTGTTTGGTCTTTTAGCAGCCCTTAATCCAACATAATAAGACCCCTCAACTAAAGGAGAAGAATGTGCATAGAAGTGCAAAGTTCTGCAGCAAAACTCCAGTTTCACCAAATGCAGTTTCAGTTGCTATCAAAGTTTATTGTATTTGTGTTTTACAGTGGTTAGATTATTTTTTATTTTTTTACAACTACTTAACAAGTAAAAATGTAAAGTAAGAAAGAGTCATGACGCAGAGGACACGTTTCTCATTTGTCACATTGCTCATTCATCATTAAAGTTAAGACAGAGGGATATATTTTCATAGCTTGCCCAAATCTGGCGTACCGTGTAGCGTAAGTCTGCTCGGAGGCAGGTTAGAACACCTTCAATACTGTCCAATCAAAGTGGCTCCTCTCATTCCCTTTAAATGTACACACATTTACTCCACAGTAGCGCACTGACAGTTTTGGACATGGCGGAAGAAGAAACTGATTTTCTTGAGTCCGGGAGATTGAACCGCACAAAGTTCGTTTATACGGAACTGCAAGCAGACCTCCAGCCTCATCATCCTTCTATCAATATACTCACTATTCCTCCTCTGGATGTGTCTAAACCATCGAAGTCCGCTCTCTCGAACTTTGTCTCCAAAACATCGAACCTTGGCTGTCCCTCTGATCAGCTCATTTCTAATTTTATCGAATCTGGTCACTCCGAGAGCGAACCTCAACATCTTCATTTCCGCCACCTCCAGCTCTGCTTCCTGTTGTTTCTTCAGTGCCACTGTCTCTAATCCGTACATCATGGCTGGCCTCACCACTGTTTTATAAACTTTGCCCTTCATCCTAGCAGAGACTCTTCTGTCACATAACACACCTGACACCGTCCTCCACCTGTTCCAACCTGCTCCCTGCTTTCACTGCGGATCACAATGTCATCTGCAAACATCATGGTCCACGGGGATTCCAGTCTAACCCATCTGTCAGCCTATCCATCACCACTGCAAACAGGTAGGGGCTCAGGGCTGATCCCTGATGCAGTCCCACCGCCACCTTAAATTTGTCTGTCACACCTACAGCACACCTCACCACTGTTCTGCTGCCCTCGTACATGTCCTGTATCATTCTAACAAACTTCTCTGCCACTCCAGACTTCAGCATGCAGTACCACAGTTCCTCTCTGGGTACTCTGTCATAGGCTTTCTCTAGATCTACAAAGACACAATGTAGCTCCTTCTGACCTTCTCTGTACTTTTCCATCAACATCCTCAAGGAAAATAATGCATCTGTGGTACTCTTTCTAGGCATGAAACCATATACTGTTGCTCGTAAATATTCACTTCTGTCCTGAGTGTAGCCTCCACTACTCTTTCCCATAACTTCATTGTGTGGCTCATCAACTTTATTCCTCTATAGTTCCCACAGCTCTGCACATCACCCTTGTTCTTAAAAAGGGGCACCAGCACACATGTTCCTCCATTCCTCAGGCATCTTCTCACGCGCTAGAATTCTATTGAACAAGCTGGTCAAAAACTCCACAGCCATCTCTCCGAGATGCTTCCATACCCCCACAGGAATGTCATCAGGACCAACTGCCTTTCCATTTTTCATCTTCTTTAATGCCTTTCTAACGCCCCCTTACTAATCATTGCCACTTCCTGGTCCACCACACTTGGCTCTTCTACTCTCCCTTCTCTCTCATTTTCCTCATTCATCAACTCCTCGAAGTATTCTTTCCATCTAGCTAGCACACTACTGGCACCAGTCAACATATTTCCATCTCTATCCTTAATCACCCTAACCTGCTGCACATCCTTCCCATCTCTATCCCTCTGTCTGGCCAACCTGTATAGATCCTTTTCTCCTTCTTTAGTATCCAACCTGGCATACATGTCATCAAATGCCTCTTGTTTGGCCTTTGCCACCTCTACCTTTGCCCTTCGTCACATCTCAATGTATTCCTTTTGCCTCTCCTCTGTCCTCTCAGTGTCCCACTTCTTCTTAGCTAACCCTTTTCCTTGTATGATTTCCTGTACTGTGATGTTCCACCACCAAGTCTCCTTCAGAATCAGAATCAGAATCATCTTTATTTCCCAAGTATGTCCAAAACACACAAGGAATTTGTCTCCGGTAGTTGGAGCCGCTCTAGTACAACAGACAGTCAATTTACAGAACACTTTGGAGACATAAAGACATTGACAAAAAACAACAACAAACAACAATTGTGCAAAAAGATGCAGAGTCCTCTAGCACTTAGAGCAGTTTGAATGGCTAATATCGCAATAGTCCGGTGCAATGACCATTGTGCAAAGGGCACTGAGACTTCAAGGAGTGTATGCGGTTTAAAGTGACGAGTAGTGCGATAATCTGGGACAATGGTTGTGCAAATGTTACAGATACTCCTCAATCAGTGTGCAAATGGAGCAGATGCTACTCTGGCATGAGTGGCCACTATATGCAAATAGTGCAGCACGGCGAGACAACTACAGTGAGTGCAGGAGTAATACATAATTGGCCCCACAGAAATGTGACAACGAACTCAAGTCAAAAAATTGCCAGCTTGTTGTAATGGAATTATAAGTTAGCTGTTTAAGAAGTTGATTGCAAGAGGGAAGAAGCTGTTTGAATGTCTACTAGTTCTAGTTTGCATTGATCGGAAGCGCCTACCTGAGGGAAGGAGCTGGAAGAGCTGGTGACCGGGGTGGGGAGGGTCCGAGAGGATTTTGCACGCCCTTGTCTTAGTTCTGGCAGCGTGCAAGTTCCTTCTCTCCTTTCCTGCCAGAAGATACACCAAGTACTCTCCTGCGCGTTTCTCTGATCACCATGGCTGTAGTTGTCCAGTCTTCTGGAAGCTCCTCCTGTCCACCAAGAGCCTGTCTCACCTCTTCCCGAAAAACCACACAACACTCGTCCTGTCTCAGCTTCCACCACATGGTTCTCTGCTCTGCCTTTGTCTTCCTAATCATCCTCCCCACCACCAGAGTTATCTTACACACCACCATCCTATGCTGTCTAGCCAGACAGGACACCCTATGTTCCTGCCTCTTCTGGAAAAAGTGTTCACAACAGCCATTTGCATCCTTTTTGCAAAGTCTACCATCATCTGTCCCTTCAAGTTCCTTTCTTGGATGCCGTACTTACCCATCACTTCTTCATCACCCCTATTTCCTTCACCAACATGTCCATTACAGTCTGCACCAATCACGACTCTCTCGCTGTCTGGGATGCTCAGAACTACTTGGTCTAGCTCCTTCCAGAATTTCTCTTTCACCTCTAGGTCACATCCTACCTGTGGGGCATAGCCACTAATCACATTATACCCTCAATTTCAAGTTTCAGCCTCATCACTCGATCTGATACTCTTTTTACCTCCAAGACATTCTTAGCCAACTCTTCTTTTAAAATAACCCCGGCTCCATTTCTCCTCCCATCAATATAGAAATCTTTCTCCTAATCATCATGTCAACCAACTCTTGAGATTTTCCTGTTATAGTCCCAACATTCAAAGTCCCCACATTCAGTTTCAGACTCTGTGCTTTCCTCTTCTCTTTCTGCCGAAGAACCCGCTTTCCACCTCTTCTTCTTTGACTTCGACCCACAGTAGCTGAATTTCCACCGGCGCCCTGCAGGTTGACGGCGCCGGTGGCAGACGTTGTTAACCCGGACCACGACCGATCCGGTATAGAATTCTTTGGATTGACGCTCATATTTTTTTTGGCAAAGTTGTAAGCCAGATGCCCTTCCTGAAGCACCCCTCTGCATTCATCCGGGCTTGGGACCGGCCTACAGTTTGCACTGGCTTGTGCCCCCCATAGAGCTGCATTATTAGCTGGACTAACCCAATAAGTGGAATAAGCTCCAACATGGGCGTCCATTGTTTTTCTATCACAGGGAAAAGTGGAGGATTGCTGCTTCGCATTCTGATCAAATGTGCTGCACTCTCGCCATGTTGACAGGCTGTAACTGCTCCAAAATGCAGCCCCACATATTTCTCTGTATAACTGACACTTGAATGAATAAATTGGGCGGTAGCTCCATCACCAACCTGACTACCTCGGCCCATTTTCTCCCCAAATGAACAATAGGAGCGAGATGCTGTCAGGCCCACATTCATACCTTGACATACCGCATATGAGCATCAGGAATAAAAATATTAGAATCGCTGCAGCAAATTGCTTAAAGGGCATTTTAATTATATGGATCAGCTGTCCCACATTCATGCTTGACAGGGAAAAGAAACAAATGGGGAACAAGGTGGCTTGGTTCTCCACCAGAGACAAATGTGAAGGGGAAACATATTACAAATTCCATTTAAAAAAGTTTTTGTTCCCCCTCACCATTGCTCCAGAATCACAAAAACGTTGAAAATTGTGAAAAAGGAGTTATAATCTGAGGCAACTGTGTGAAATGTGTAAAATTCAAAAGCGGAGAGCATGTCTGTGTCTGGCCTCAGACATGTTTTATTTACAGTACTCTTCTTTCAACATGGGTGCGCTCCATTCTAAACGAGACTTCCAGTTTGTGAGACAATACAAGCTTTTGAACGCAACTTAAAAAATTTAACATACCAGAGAAAGTGTTCTTGTTGGGCCTCTTCTTCTTTCAAAGAGTTTGGATTGGAATAAAATGTGTCTCAGCATGTGAAAACATTTCACATCCTCTGTGGATTGTAAAGAGAAGTCTGGCTGAAATAAAAGGGGAAGGAAGGGAAAGCAGATTGGCAAAAGCACGGTCTGCCTTTTAAGTATATCTAAATTATTCCCAATTTGGGGAAAAAAGACAATTAAGACGAGCTTATCAAGCCATAAATCAGCAGGCCAGGAATTAAAAAAGTACAAAAGAAACAAACAGCCAACGTCATGCTGCTTTTGAATGTGTGTCGTCTTCCCCCCACACTGCAGGAGTTCAAAAGAATAATAACTTTGCCCTCCCTCATCACCGCCCAGAGAAGCATTAGGTCAGCTCATAATATTGTTATGTGTTTTCTTTTTTTTTTTTTTTAATTAGTTACCCCAACCAGGTCACTGGGGACATGGACCAATGGTACACGGTGAAGAGTGTGAACCAGGCTGGTGATTAAAGTGATTCAGGCGACAGGGAAAGACAATCCACATTTGTTAGATGACACTTTTCTGCCATCTCTTTTAGATTCAGTGCTGTGTCTCGGTGGAACAAGGGGGCCATTAATTGAGAAACATGTTGAGGGGGGAGGTAGAAATGTAACAATGACAGCTTTAATTAAAATATATGTATATTCTGGGCTATATGTTGGATTTTGTGCAGGTACTTTAGTTTAATTTATGGATTTACGTTTCAGAGCTAATGATTTTAACCTACAGTATGCTTCTGACATTGGCAGAAACAACCCCAAAGAGTACTTTCACACATATAAACACATTGTTAAATTTTTTTTTGGTACATAGCAGTTATTGGGTTTGGAAACTCTGTTTTCCCACTGGTTTCTTTTTGCATGCTAAAAACAAAACCCAATCAAACCAAAATGGGTCAAAACAAAGCGTGTGAAATCAAGCTCTTCTCTGATTGGTCCAAAGACTGTAACCAAGAAGAAGGCTGGGAGTGGGGACTACTGAGTGAAACAGTGCTCATGATCACAACATACAGTAAAACTACAATAGTTACATGGAGGTTCAAGCAGGCTATAGGACACTACAAACCTTCAGTTGCATTGGAACGAGGTCATATTGCTTTCTGACCACAACCAGACCACGTCAAGTTTGTTTTCAAGGTGATGTGTGAATGATTGATATGGTCCACAGCAGAGTTTGATAACTTGATAACAGTGTTCACACCATACTAATTGTACCACTATGCGACATTCTACAGTTAAACACAGACCCATAGTTGATGCATCCTGGAGATTCTGTAAGATTCCCAAAAAGAAAAGGATGGAAGCTGGATGGAGGTAAAGGAATGGTGCACATGGAAGGAGATACAGGTTATGCTTGAGCTCTGCAGGTCTCATTACAGATTTATGGCTCAGGCCTGAGGAGTCATTCCCTGGACAGCCCACGAACTGGAGAATCCCAGCATTACTCCCATCAACCCATTATGACTCGAATTTTAGAACGTCTTCAAGAAGGCGCCCATGACTTGGCAGCCTGCTACAACAGCTCGGCTAATGTTCTCGAAATTTTTACTTATCCACCATTTAAAAACAAATCATTTAGTTTCTCTGTTGTGTTGTGTAAACCTGTTTTACATCATGTGAATCCTGTTTTGGAATGTTTTCAGCATTTGGGCCGGAGCATTCATTGGCCAACTGCATAGGAGCTTGTTGTTGTGTTCGCCTTCACCGGCAGCGATGTTATGTTATCCCTTTTTTTTTAGCTAAGAATATTGGCACTATTGAACTTTCACTTTTTGTCTACAATGCTACAACCGTGAGGATCTGCATGGAGCCAGCCAACAGACATCCACTCGGCGAAGAATGCACCCCAGAGGATATATGGAGAGGAACTAGAGCGCCAAAATTAAGTAACGTGAAAAGAGAAAGAACAAAATGGGACAGGAGAATTGAACCAATCCTTTTGTATGTGTGCTACTCGTCAACAGAGAAACTTTTGGAGTTGTTTGTTTACATTCAAACTCAGCTTGTAGCAAACGTGAGTGATGTCATGCAAGCTGTGATTGCGAGATTACAATTTCAACATCCCGACCAAAGACATATATGCTGTCAATGTCGTCATGCCAGAGTCTTCACAAAAAAATGTGGACCTTGCAACAAGAAGGGAATAAAAGTGCTCCTCCTGTATGCTAAATGTCAATGTAAAGAGCGCTCTTGTTTATTTCAATTATAAAAGAATGTCTTATTTCTTTATTTCTTAATGTATTATTACTTTAAATATTATGTTTTATATTATATGTACAACACTTTGATACAGCTGCAGTTGTTGCTAAAGTGCTCTAGAAATAAAATTGACCTGTGAGTTGAAAATTGAGTTGAAAACATCCATGCACATCATACTGGACTATTAACATAGGTTAAATTGACACATTAACAACAACCTACACTGTACATACAGTATAAACAGATAGATGATAAAGATTAGACACTACTAATTACAATAAACATGAATCAAAAAGTTGTTTGCTGAAAAAGTGTTGGAGCTTGACAATGAATAAAAAACAGGTGACCTAAGACAAACTGAAGCTGAAAACCAGGACTGTCTGCTCTATGTACTCACTATTCCATGGCGTACGGTATATTAGCATTTAACTGTAGGGTTAGGAGGCTCAAACATTTTTCTTCTTTTCTGTTAGTTAAATAAAGTAGAGAGGATGCTGTTCTCATGATAGCAATAATTGCGGCATAGATGTTTACTGTCTCTCAATTCTTTAAACAGTCTCTTGGACATCATGGCTTTATTTCTTCCTCTGATATGCTGTACTTTGTCAATTATAGCCCTATGTACAGTAGACAGACCAAAGTATGTCAAAAGATCTGAAATTAGCACTGATGAACTCCAGTCGAAGTGTTCAGAAAAAAAATCTGAAACCTCCACTGTATGAATATAACAGTTACATATAGTAAATTTGCACCCCAAAAAATAATATAACAAAAATTGCACAGAACATCTTACAAATATACGTAATAAACTAACGACTAAAATATATTGCTCTCAAATGACCACTTACTAGGTGGAGATTGGGGAAAAATCCACGTCATAGCACACATAAGGCTGCAACATACAGTAAATTATAAACATTTTGAGGGGATCTGAACACAGTGTATTTATACTGCACATAAAATGCCATCTTGCCATGTATTATCCTAAACTGAGTTAAGTTATTGGCTTTTTTTATATTATATATATAAGTGTACAGAGAAATGATTGCAGAGGCGAAATAATTACAGGATGTTTTTTTCATCACCTTCCCGCAGGATGAGACCAGCATTCAATTGATGTCCTGTTGTGTGTTGCTCACATTATTCCAGACAATTCTGCTTTTGAATTTGGTTCATTATTTATTTTGTTCATTACTATTTAGGGGTTTTATTCTTTCGTCGTATCCTGCGTTGAGCCAGCTCCCCTAACTAACAACTCCAATTCAAACATCACTCAGCACAGCCCAATTCTAGCCAAAGCTTCGTCTGCCCCAATGAGTGTAACATGAGCCCCTCGCGATTGTAATCGAAGAGAAAATAATGACTGATGCTATTTCCTAATTCAACCTAAGATTTCTCTCCTTTCTTTTTATGTTCCTCCCCCAAATAGCCCAGAGGAAGTCAAACAAACAGTACAGCAAGCAGGTAGCACAAGAAGACAGCAAGCGAGAGAAAGTTTCATGGAGAAAAACAAAGAGGAGTGCATGAGCTTGCCTCGATTGCTGAAACTTGCAAATGGACTCATCACCTGAGGGGATTCAAGCACATATCTCACAGCCACCTCTAGTTGTGTGTCTGTGTGTGTGTATGTGCGTAGGTGTGTATGTGCGCGTGTTCTCGCAGTGCGATGACCCGGCTGACTGAGGCCAAAACACAAAGGCATCTGTTGGAGTAAACCTGGCAGAGACATTTACAGATGAGCCCAATGTGCCATGGCCCCATCTGAGCTCTTCTCTCTGTTTTTCTTTGCAATAAAAAAAGAAAACTAAATGATAAGTGACTGCAATTTGTAAAGAAAATACAGAGCCGTACTGCAAATAAGCCGTGCTGGAGAAACTCCACCTCACTGGCATGTAAACAAACATAAGCAGGTAAAACTAAAGGGAAATACTATATGTTACTTTAATAGCATGTGTTTGTGGACAAAACACTTTTTCAGAAATCTCTAATCATTTTGTTTGTCTGCTTTGTAAACCCATGGGTAAATAGAATATTTCAAATGGGAAACTTTTTTGCACAATCGATGTATATATATACATATACATATACATGGAAGCAGCTGTCGACTAACACGAACATTTCTGTACATTTCACACTCAAATGCCTGCAAAAAGCCGTCGATCCAGATTCTAACCGTGTTCGTGCTGCTTCAATGCAATTCCCAGAAACACTGAGTCGCTCCAAACTCAGCTGTACGCGACATTACATGCTCTGAGAACCCACAACGACATAAGCTATATTCACACAGAAAATGGATTCCCAAAATTTGGTATAAAAATGTATTTCAATTTACATTTTTTCCAAGTGTGATTTTTTTGCTCTCCGTGAAATAAAATAATCAACATTGTTTAAACTAAAAAGAAAAGCTATATATATATATATATATATATATATATATATATTTAAAAAAAAAAAAATTCACTTAATGCATTCGTAAAAGTAGTGGTATTGTTATCATATAGTTGTCCCTATTTGACGGTACTGTCTCACCAAAATGTATTTTTGAGAGGCATTGTTTGCTATGCATTGAGTTGCTCTAATGGCCGAAGGGGAGCGAGGGAAGTACATAGCATGTATGTATATTGATACATTTATATTGATGGGATAGAGTGCTCCCGCATCATAAGCTTCCATTTAGCATATGGGAATGAACTATGAAACATTTGAAAAAGAAGTACTTAACCTTTCCCCATACCCACTGAAATGAAATTAAGGCCCCCCGCCCCCCAAACTAAACTAAAAGATTATTTGTCATTTAAAACCATAAGTCTTTTACAAATGAACTGAATTCACACACAGAGGAACCACTAAAACATAGCATCCATTGGGAAGCTAATAGCTGGTTACATGTTTTGACTTGACACGACTGAAAAGAACTTTAAACTTGGACAGCCACCATGCTCACCACTAGATCATCCTAAATTAACTTAAAGCCTTCGCTGCTATAAAATGAATGAAATTATGAGCTATATTTTTTTCTGCTCGTTACAAGGCTGCCAAATGGGCATTGTGTAATTTGTTGGTCAATTCACAAACCCTCTGGTTTCACTTGGCTGCTGACAGCCTCCAGTACGCGCAAGCCAGTGGGCTTCAATCAGAGCCAGGTTTGTTGTTGTGCAGCATCCTGCTAATTAACTGATTGATAATTCCTGGGTTGGCTCCCCTTTAATTAGGGGCCTGATTCTGAATGAATATGGTGATCCAGCGAATTGGAAGTGACCTATACAAAGTGGGACACCTCTTTCAGATTTCTCCCAAGCCACACTATGATATTATTTTCTTAGACCAAACGCCACACTTGATTTTGTTTGTTATATTTTCAACATACTAGTGAGGATAAGCGGTACAGAAAAAGAATGAATGTAAAAATATTCATATAGTTTATGATAACCTTTTGTTAACTTTATGGGAAAAAAAACAAGCACATAATTCAAAGCACACATATCTAGAGGATGACAATTATTCTGGTCCCCTAATTATTATCTACAAGTAGATATGTACATACTATATTTTTTTCCATCATGTTAATAGAAGTTGATTGTATAGCTCAATTTAGTTATTGTGATTTCTGTGTGCACTCAGCAGTAAATACTCATTGCCATACAACTAACAATTTAAGATGTGCTAAAATTGTATGGTTTCTACTATTCATATAATGTATGTTACATGAATTTTATTACATTATACAATTTATTTGTATTTATTCTGTGAGATTGTTTACTGCTTTTCTTCAGGGTGCAATTCATTTGATTACAATCATAATACATGGTTCTTTAGGTCCAGCCTAAATTCTCTTTTATATTTAATGTGTTCCGTAATATATGTAAATATATAAGAATTATGTGAAATAACTCTCTCAACTCTAAACAATAAGGGGAGGACCAATGCAAAATGCTAACATGATGATGACATGAGGTGTCCTGGCTCGTCCACTATTAATGTATTCTAGAACGCTTAAGTACATGATTTGAGACTAACAATGGCAAAGACGAAATACTTTTCTCCTTATTATCAGTGTATGGTTTTTATTATTTTAAGGTACAACTATTTCCTATTTTAGCTTGAATGTTGTGTGGGCCAATTTTATGGATACAGCCTTATTTCAAAGTATTTCACCCACATTTCTGCATCTCAATGCCTTTGTATTTATTTATTTATTTATTTTTTTATCAAACTTTTATTTGCTTATCTTCTTCAGGGTCGCAGGGAGCTGGTGCCTATCCCAGTTGACTTTAAGCGAAAGATGGACGATACACTCTAGACTGGTCAGCAGTCAATCACAGGGCACATAAACAAACACTCACAACTTCATTGGGTGGAAACGGAACCCACGCTGGCTGCACAGAAGTCAGATGAGTGAACCACTGCACCATGTTAATAATGTGCACTATATAGGGGAAATTAAATTTGATTGAACTTCCAAATATAATTAACTGAATTTTTTATGCATTCACCTTTAGGACCCGAGCTCAGAATTTGTGTAGTGAAGGCCCTTTTTCCATTTATATGCTTCACAATATGTTCTCGCTCGGCGTGATGGAAGAGGGGCGGGCACTGGTGATTGGCAGCGTGAGAGGATGGCAGGGCTGTATGTGATCCAAACAGCAGCTGATTGAAGGGGGTTGGAGAGTCACTCTGACATGTGGTGCAGTGTTGTGGAGCAGCTGCAATCAAGGCCTTTATGGTGGCCATTACTTCCAGCTGATGGGGAGGAAAGGAAACCTCCTCATTATGGCCGTTTGACAGGGATCAATGCCAGTCAAAGCTACAGTACACACTCTGAGCTAACCGTGACCCACTTGCTCACGTTCCACTGACATCAACATCACAGGGAAGACGAGGGAGAAAAACAAAGACGGCTTTCACTCCTCACTGTTTCCCTTTCACCTCTGAAAGGAAGGCTATTGTTTGGAATAGGTCACAGGAGAGAAAGTTAGCTTTTGTTGACTACTTGGTAGTGAGCTATACACGTCGTAGGATTTTCTCATGGAAATATATGTGGAATGTCTTAATGAACAGAGTAGAAGGGAAAAACTAAATTTGAAGCAGGACAGTTCAACATATGTTAGCGATTGTACATAAAGTCACAATAGAGTTTTGTTTTCAGTGTATCATCAACACCGGAGATTTGGCATGACGACGTCTCCTAATTAGTTTATATACAGAAGTGTTTTTCGCTATCTGAATCAGGTAACATTTCCAGATGCCTCATTGTTGAGTACGATTATGAATCAAGAGCGACAAGACAATTTCATTAGACTTTATCTGTTATGATGCAATTTAACGGAGTATTTACGAGCGGTGCAGTGCCAGAAATATCAGAATGGTGATATTGAAAAGTTTTTCCGGACTTTGCATTTGATTTGTGTCCATTTATATCCCTTTATTCCATTCTTCATTCCAGTCATTGCGATACTTCACAGGGCTTAACACTACAAAACCTACGTTCAACGTACTGTAGGAGTATGAAAGTAAGAACTAGTATACTTCATGAACTATTATGATATGTTCCATATCGCTGGCACCGGGCGGAAAACTTTTATCTCCAAAACCATCACTTTTCAGGAAACCCCCCCAAAAAACAAACGCTTTTTGTTGAGACAGAAACACTATATCGTCAAGACATTTTCAACACTTTAGATTGGTTAATAATTTGTAAAAACAACACACCCACATTTTGATTGACCATTATCATCAATTTGTGAAAAAAATGTGAACTTGACCAAATTTGAACATTTCCGCCCGACAGTGCCAATATTATATATATATATATATATATATATACACACACACACACACACACACGTATAATATACCACGTCTCAATATATACACATTTGGTTGTTGTTGACTTGCTGTTAATCTTGGGCAGCATGTGTTTTTTATCTATCTATATTGATTATGATAGAGATCTTTATTTTTTTTTTAAGATATTAACTTTTTAAAATAATGACACATAAATACATAATAAAAATGTTTGAACAAGATTACCATATGCTGAACCAAATGTAGCTGTCATTAATTATCAAATATAAAAAAATTAATAAAAAATGTTAAAGTATTACCATACACTAAAACAAAGTAGACAGCAGGTAAACATATTAAAATATTGAAATATAAAAATTATTAATTTTAGTGCTTTTTCCACAATGAGAAATAAATTATGTATTTATTTTTTATGCAATTGATACTACTAAAACTGTGACGTGTTATGATTATTTTAAAAATACAGAAATACTGTATATTGTACCATGGAAGCAAATTTAAATGCTAAAAAGGGTGCCAGTAAAACAAACCCAAAAGAAAAATCCCTTAATTTACTGTAGTATTCATAACATTCAATCCAACCAAAAACCTTTGAAGGTTAAGTCTAGGTCAAAGCGCTCTCCTTTCATCTTGAACAGACTGAAGAATAACTCGTACAGAAGAACAAGCTCCCACCTAACCCATTAAAAAAAAAAAGCCTAACCTGGAGGTCAGGCAGCAGACAGCAAAAACAGAATCCAGCATCCTACCTTTGCTTGTCATGTCAACTGAGATAATAAGGGCCTCGGCTGGGGGCATGACATTTACACATTTTGATACAAGAGTGGGGCCACTGAGCGTCCCTGTCAACTGCCAAAGAATAGAAATACAGTATATGAATAGGCTTGTTAGGCAAATCCAACACTGCTATGCTCCTCAGACAATAGGTGCAGCACTAATCCCCCTTCATGGGCTCTGCATCCCCTGTCGTGGCCGCCGGTGAAGCATGCTGAGACGCCGCGTTGGCGACTGACACGTCAACAAAGGCGGCGTCCCCGGCCTCTGCAGCGACCGTGTGCTCTGCACTGTCGTGCGTGGAATCTGCATTAGGAGGGAATAAAAGCCAAGAGCAATGTGTTAAACAAAAAGCTGCCAGGGTGCTGGGACCCCTGGTAAGAAGCTCGGTGTGGCCACCCATCAAATCTGCTGAGCCAGGCCGACAGCGCATCCCTCGCCTGCCCCTCGGTAGCCCACCCCGTCAGTCTGGTTTCTTCGGGTCGGCACTGCTCTCGTGTCCTCCGCTTGGGTGGATCTGACAGCTGTTAGCATGGAGGCTTCTTCGCTCAAGACATCTCTCCATCCACTCACAATGACCCCCGCCGCCCTCGCCGAGCTTGACAGCCACCCCTTAAAAGACAAGGTGGGGAAAATGGGCTGACAGTGTCACTCGTATGGCACTCGCATTTCACACTCCATAGTCACACCATGACGGATCTTTTTCACCCTAAGGTAACAGTGTCGATTTAAATAAGTGACACTGTTTTTTGTTTTGATTCTTTACATCTTTTACAGGAACTAAGGCCAAATAGGTCAAACAGCATAAAGATGCGGGGCAATGGGAAACTGGTTGCTATGAATGCAAGGCGCCATTCTGTGGAAAGGAACGGGTGGCGCTATTGCTGTACTGACGGCCATGACATTACACAGTATCCTTTGCAGACCGGTAATGCGATATGCAATAAGTATATCATATTTTTATTAAATAAATGTGCATGCTATTTACATAGAGCCTTAGTTCAACTGGAGATATAATTACATCGACTGTTAATTAATACATTTTATTTATTATATTTTTTTCATCACTGTCCATTGCAGGTACGTCGTCTCAGTCATATTGTGTAAAACCTACATTTTCAGGGGCTCAAAGGTATTTGGACAATTACAGAATTGTAATTAGGCTGTAGTTTTTAATGCAAGTGCCTGGAATCTGGAGCCCCGGGGGCATCACCAAATTATGGAGATGCTTTGCCAGGCCAGTCACCGTCCAAATACTTCCGGACCTAAATGCTTATTACAGCACATATTTTGATGTTGGTGCTGATGTGGTTTATGGTGGCTAATTAGAAAATAATTAGGCTATATTTTGTATGAGATGCGCTGTATAAATAATGCTGCTTTGCCTTACCTTATGACGACATCTGACTCATTTATATCTTTCCATGTTTGTTCAAAGCAAATGACATGAAGACTGAAAAAACGTTGTTATATTAGTAATAGTAATCTTTGATAATACCATTCATGAAAAGGGCAAACACCCATGCTTTCAAAATCTAGATTTTTAACTCTTTATCTGACACGGAACATATATGGTTACATATGTTAAATAGGCATTGAAAATGGACTCCACAGGCTTCATTGATTTTAAAAATAAATATTATAATTTATAATTTATGTCACGAGCATTGCTTTCCACATTGACTTTTCTTGGAACGGATGAGGGTGACATTCAGGTCACAACGCACGCACGCACACACGCACACACACACACACACACACACACAGGCACACAAGAAATCATACCATATTTAGCACACAGTCGATGCATGCAGACAAAAACACATACAACCTCCTCTTGGGTGCACATCCCTGTCAGCAGAGCTTTACTGCCCGTTTACCTTGCCCCAGGACATCCGCAGGACAGCATATCTGCCGTCTCCCACATCTCCAAAGACATGTCGCCCTGTTTATCTCCTAATTGACTCTCAGAGGAAGGCTGAGATTGACAGTGTTGCTTCCCACGTCACTAAAGTCCTTTTTAGCCAGGCAAGGCAGTGCGGACTCAACTGTTAATAATACATCACGGCCTACTTACTCCATTGATAAGCGCAACTTCACCTTTGTGAAATACAGTCAAGAGGAGAGACGCGAGATGCCAATCATGAGAAGACGACTTTTTCAAAAACACTTTCAGGAAAAAACACCTTGACGAACAAGTCCGAAATTGTACTTGTTTCTCCCAAAGTCCTGATCAAATGCCTCAGCAGCCATTTTGTGCAGCGTGTCAACACAATTAGGGGAAGCTACCACTGCTGACGGCTGAAAGTTATGTTGAGATAACACACTGTATAGTGTGGGTTTATCGTGCCTTGACAGATAGGCAAGATAGAGTGGGATTGTCATAACATCCCTAAACAGGAATGAGGCAGTTGATTGAGACTAATTGACAGCATGAGAGGTAAAACTTCACGGTGATGTTTAATTTTTTTCCTCCCCTGCCATTTACTTGTCATCACTTGACAGGAAGCAATGCTCATTTTTGCCGATGCACACTATTCATCTGACACATACACCGAGCTAACTCTATAACTGCGACAGAGGACGAGCTAAAAGGGCATCAGGTGAGAGTGCGAGCCGAGATAGCCCTTGTCCTCGTCTGTCGGAGATTATTTCGCGGGTCACGACTGGTGTGCCGGTGGTTTGTCACGCGCCGCTTACCGGAATGTCACTGAGACCACTCTTGCAGAACTCGGACCAGCTGGGGGCCGTCACGCCGTCTTGTCACATCTCAACTAAGCAGTCCATAACTTTTAAAACAAACCTCACGAGGGTGTGAGATGCTAATATAGCAAGGGTAATGCAGAATGGAAAGTGTGTTCTGAAAGACGTAAACAAATCACTCGCCCGAATGAAACTCCAGCCAGGGTGAGGCAGAATATTTTAAAGGGCACCCTAACTGTTCAAACTATCCCAGCTACAACCAATGTTGTTATCAGTTATGTGCCATTAAATTGCAGATTAGATTTTAAAACATGAATGGTTTACACTTCAACATGGAGCTCATTGAAAAATTTATGAACAGTAAACCTGATCTTGGTGAGTTGAAGAGAAGCTAATACTTGATGAGAACGTGACATTCCTGGATTCAGGAAAATCTGCAAATAAGTCTTAAACTGCAGGGATTAAAGATGGGGTAAAAATTAATTGATTGCAGTCCTTTATGAAAGAAGTGATATTAAAATCACTTTAGTTGTTTTCATAGTTTTTTTTTTTTTTTTACCACCAAAAAGGTGCACTAGCCTAATAATCGCCCTAACTGTCACGCTCTACAGTACCAATTCACAGCATCTTTCCGACCTTTCCAGTCAGAATCGGAACAAAATAATTGCAAGGATGACAACACCGAAAACCTTTCTCAAAATATGCATACAAATTAACATGATGCTTATTTATTAAATAGTTTGGCACAGCTATTACATCCAACGTTTACCAACAAATTGTGTATTACTATTACTATACTAATACTATTTTTCTTTTGTCTGGTTATCTTATTGAAACAAGTAAGAACTCTCTATTTTTAGTTGCACTGGGTATGACTGCATGTCTTTAAAGTACAACCCCAATTCCAATGAAGTTGGGACGTTGTGTTTGACATAAATAAAAACAGAATACAGTGATTAGCAAATCATGTTCAACATATATTTAATTGAATACACTACAAAGACGAGATATTTAATGTTCGAACTGATAAACTTGATTGTTTTTAGCAAATAATCATTAACTTAGAATTTTATGGCTGCAGCACATTCCAAAAAAGCTGGGACAGGGTCCCACTATGTTTACCACTATGTTACATCACCTTTTCTTTTAACAACTTTCAATAAACGCTTGGGAACTGAGGACACTAATTGTTGAAGTTTTGTAGGTGGAATTCTTTCCCACATTTTCAATGGGAGACAGGTCTGGACTGCAGGCACGCCAGTCTAGTACCCGCATTCTTTTACTACAAAACCACGCTGAAATAAGCAGGGGCGTCCATGAAAAAGACGTTGCTTGGATGGCAGCCTATGTTTCTTCAAATCCTGTATGTACCTTTCAGCATTAATGGTGCCTTCACAGATGTGTAAGTGCCATTGGCACTAACACAGCCCCATACCATCACAGATGCTGGGTTTTGAACTTTGCGTCCATAACAGTCCGGACGGTTCTTTTCCTCTTTGGCCCGCAAGAGACAACGTCCACTATTTCCAAAAACAATTTGAAATGTGGACTCGTCGGACCACAGAACACTTTTCCACTTTGCATCAGTCCATCTTAGGTGAGCTCGGGCCCAGAGAAGCCGGCGGCGTTTCTGGGTGTTGTTGATAAATGGCTTTTGCTTTGCATAGTAGAGCTTCACGTTGCACTTACGGATGTAGCGCCGAACAGTATTTACTGACATTGGTTTTCTGAAGTGTTCCTGAGCCCTTGTGGTGATATCCTTTACACATTGATGTCGGTATTTGATGCAGTGCCGCCTGAGGGATCGAAGGTCACGGGCATTCAATGTTGGTTTTCGGCCTTGCCGCTGCCAAGCAGTGATTTCTCCAGATTCTCTGAACCTTTTGATGATGATATGGACCGTAGATGATGAAATCCCTAAATTCCTTGGAATTGTACGTTGAGGAACATTGTCCTTAAACTGTTCGACTATTTTATCATGCACTTGTTCACAAAGAGGTGAACCTCGCCCCATCTGTGCTTGTGAATGACTGAGCAATTCAGGGAAGCTCCTTTTATACCCAATCATGGCACCCACCTGTTCCCAATTAGCCTGTTCGCCTGTGGGATGTTCCAAACAGGTGTCTGATGAGCATTCCTCAACTTTCTCAGTCTTTTTTGCCACCTGTCCCAGCATTTTTGGAACGTGTTTCAGCCATAAAATTAAGTTCATGATTATTTGCTAAAAACAATAAAGTGTATCAGTTTGAACATTAAAAAGCTTGTCTTTGTAGTGTATTCAATTAAATATAGGTTGAACATGATTTGGAAATCATTGTTTTCTGTTATTATTTATGTTTAACACAACGTCCCAACTTCATTGGAATTGGGGTTGTACTTTAAAGACATGCAGTGATACCCAGTGCAACTAAAAATAGAGAGTTCTTACCCGTTTCAATAAGATAACCAGACAAAAGAAAAATAGTATTAGTATAGTAATAGTATTTATTTATTTTTTTTGACAGAGTTCCGTTCCAAAGATGGCGACGTACCTAAATTTCGACATACTGTATGTCAGAAGGCACTGATGGTAGCGCAGTAGTAGAATGACATTTACACTAGATATGACCGATAGCATGAAAACCCCTGTAGGCCAAAAATCTAAAACAATTACATGAAAAACAGTAAGCGTGGCAATAACTGCGCTTTGCCTTCTTATGCTGCGTGATGACGTATTCTTCCGCCGGCCGCCATTTGCAGCCTCAAAATGTTGTACTGTATGTCAGGACTTTGAACTGATAGCTCTAGTCTTATTGGATGTGTAATTGAATTTGGGTTAATGTTTATTCATACAATGTCCCGCATTAAAGAACGGCTTGTAACCTTTAGCTGCACTGCTACAGGGTAAGTGCATCTGGCGGGAGAACTTTTTTCTTACTGTTTAAGGGTTAATGGTCCCTGTTTTATTATGTAAACATCTGTGTTTTTCCACTGTTGTCCCATTTACAAGTGGACTGTCACTGTCACACAAATGCTTACATGGTTAACGACTGCTCTCTCTTCCCCTCAACACTGTGCAAGCGGTGAACTTGTGAAGACTTATGTCGCCTCCCAAAACCAAACAAGATGTATAATGTGGCTTCATGATGACATTTTCAGTACTCGCCAACATTTCCAACTCATGGCTCACCTGTTTGCAATCAATTCACGTCACTGACCCACAATACATTGTGCATGCAGAGCAATGGCGCTCTCCGTTAAGTAGTACACTGATGACGATATTTAATGCATTTCCGTAAAGAAGAACAATAATGTCATAATAAAGACAACTTGTCTGACCAGTCAAGGTTTGCTTTTAACAAGATTTGAATGGATAAATGAGCGCCACAAGAAAGAACCACCACCGTTTTATCACTTATTTGATAGCCCTGCACTCCTGTTGACACAACAAGCCCGTTTCATTTCCGCACCATCAAAATCACATCAAAGTCTTCCTCCCTATGATACTTGACTTTGTCAGTGGATGATAAAAAAATGTTTCAATGCTAATAGAATTATTGTTAGGGCTGAGACGCTTTGTAGGTGCTGTCCTCACGAGCCTGCAGACTCGTTAGCATTAGCAAACGTCCTAAAAATAAGAAGGATCAGCTGCATAAGAGATCAATAAAGACCCTCGGATATGACTGTCAGGGTCCTACAAGGCTCAGATAAAAATTTGCTCTTATGAGTGAGCTTGTTTGAGTTGTGCTCACCTTCAAACATGCCCAAAGAGAGAAGAGCCACTTGGGAAGATAAATGCGTGTCTGCAGCTGAGCGATTTGGATTTCCTTTTTCCTCCTTAAGCCATCACTTATTGGAAAATTTCTCCTCGCCCCTACTTCAGTTTATTATGCGTTAAAGATCTGTCCCTCTCTATTTTTAAATAGTGTCCTCTTTTGATTGCAAAGTGCAGCCACAAACTTGAAGCACACAAGTTTTACTCGTCTTGTGGGTATAAGAGTGTGAATGAAGCAAATGCCCATAGAGGACTTCCTTGTAAAACACACTGCAACATTAGTTTTTGCAATTGCATCGTTACGTCTGCCGGTATATGACACAACTGAGCGTGCTTCTGCAAGGTGTTGATAACTTCCCTCTCATCTTCAGTCTGCTAATTAACGTGACAGCATGACGAGGGGACATGATCAACTGCCTGCCTTCATAGGACAACTGTATGACACATTACTTGCTTCTATGTGGGATTTGGGTCGTGCTCAGAGTACTTTAGAGGGTAGATTCTCAAATGGAATCAAGCTGCCTGGCTTCTCATATTGTATCTACCACAGATAAAGCAATTCAAATAAATCCAGTTTTGGCAATTTTCCACCACACAGCATTACTCACCTCAATTTGGTTGGTTTTCCACTTAAAAAATAACTACAGTAAACACACTGACCTCATCAATTGGGAAGATGAGGGTTTCCTGTATTTACTTGTCTGCTTCTGCTCTTGACGATGGTAGCCAGACACATTTTATTCAAGAATAGATTTAGGACAGCCACACAACGCCAAAACCGACTGAACTGTTGCACAATGTGCTGCGTCCACCAATTAGTTCTCATGACTGGCTGATCGTTTGCCGCGATTAAAATTTTGAATCGCCAGTCAATGGCATCGCAGATGTACCTGCCGATCAATAATGCCATGTTGTATCACGTGAGGTTTCACAACCAGAATACATATTTATAAACGAGTGGCAGCCGACCGCCGCCATTACGAAGCCGTAGCAGTAAAGTATAAGACAGTATATATTGTGTCAATAACTCTTTTTTCTGACTTGGAATGAAAAGTTTGGGGAAGGCCCTTTTCATTTCTTGTATGACTGTACCTCCAGTGTACAAAGCAAGGTCCATAAAAGCATGCTTGGATTAATTTGGTGTGGGAGAAGGCCATCAATCACCTTTGGGATGAACTAGAACGGAGATTGTGAGCCAGGTTCGATCCCAAGTCCAACATTAGCTAAAAATTCTGGGAAGTTCATGTCAAAATCTTGTAGAATGTCATCTCTGACTTCATTACCAATAGCCATAATGGCCGGGTGTCCCAATACTTTGTTTACACATAGTGTACACTACATTAGCCTGTTTATTATATTAAAGCTTCCCTTTACTTCTACATAACGGTTCTCTGCAGTCTGCCTTTTGTGCACTTAATGGCACAGAGGAGTCGTCTTGTCTAAGCAGAGAAAGCTGTACATCACACAGCTGTCTGTCCTCCGATAAGATGCCTCTCTCTCTCGCTCTCTCTGCATTCTTTCTGCCATTAATGTATTACCTATCGCTCCATCCCTCTATCTGGAATACCTGATTTGGCTGAGAGCTTTTACACTTTCATCCGCCTTATTCCTGAGACTCGCAAACCGCAATGTGCTGATTTGAAAACACATGCACACTATGTAAGACTTATCCAATTACACTCGCTACAAGAAGATCTAAAAGCCCGGGCCAGGCCGCAGTGCCTTTCTGTCTAATAGCACATCGGATGTCTCTCATTGATATCCTATTTCGAGGCTCGTGTAGCATACAGCAGGTTGCTATGTCACCTGCTTGGAGTGTCATAATAAAACAGACATAAAAACTCCAGGAAGTCTATTTAATTTTAAAATGGAAGTGTTCTATATTAAAATAATTCTGCATCGTTGCATCCACAGAGAGCATCTTCTAATAATGAGATATCATTTTGATTGTATTACAACAAAATAAATATATTCCTGGAAAAGCACCCAGGCAAACTCAAGTTAGTGATATTTACAAAGTTCAGAATAATAACAATGCTAATGTCAATAAAAACACAATATTGTCCCAACCTGATTATGCAGCCTGGATGGGGAGTAGAAAATTAAATTAGATATTTGAGAGCTTGCCTCTGTTGACTGTATTGTATTACACATGGGCGAGGTGGTGGAGGCGGCTTGAAATTTAAAAATGCATATTAACCCAGGATAAGGTAGGGATTGTACTTTTTTTTCCCTAAAGTAATTACGAGGTTTTATTCATTTGTGTCATTAGTCAAAATGACAGCTGCTCCCTGCAGGCCGGACTCTTCTTTTCTCGCACTAAGCCGACAGGGAAGGAATAATAATAAATGTTTACAACACTCAGGTAACAGAGTAAATATTGGACTCATCAATTATGGGGGTAAGGGACCCAGCAATCAAATCCCATGTTTATTGTTACTGTTGGGGCAACATAAAACCTGACAGTGGCTGGTGGTCACACACATACTCTTACAAGAAAAGCTGCACATGCACACGCACACACACACAAACGCACGGGCACGCGAGCACACACACACACACACACACACACACACACACACAGATTTATTTTGTTGAGTTATCACACTAACGTCAAGTAGGCCAGAAAAGAAGCTTGTCAACATTGTGGTGGGTGAAGGTGAGATGGATGATGTGGTGAAGAACACATTTAAATTAGACTGTTCTGTATAATATATATATATATATATAAATATATATATATATATATATATATATATATATATAAATATATATATATATATATATATATATATATATATATATATATATAAATAAATATATATATATATATATATAAATAAATATATATATATATATATATATATATATATATATATATATATTTATTTGTAGGTTTTTTTTTGTCAAGTAAAGTGTGGTTGTTGTCATAAATGTGGCAAAGACGACTACCTTGAATTTCTTTCTTCTTTCGTAATTTGTAATAATGGGGGGAAAGGTGTTGTAGTATGAAAACGAAGTAGAAGTGTTAATAAAAAGAATGCATTTGAAATGTTATGAGAAAAAGCATGGAAACATAATATGAAATGATATGAAAGAAGGAGGTAAAGAACAGAGAAAGACATAAGCTATTCACTGCTGTGACACATATTTGTGACATTCGCTGATTCAGAAAAAAAAAATTTCCCTAAAATATTAGATTATAGAATATGTTTCTTGTAGTTTTTTCCCCCTTTTCAACTATTTTTGTAATTAACTATTTTGCTTTTTATACTTGAGTGTGGCTCTACTTGTCATTCTGTATTTGTTGGCAGTACAATTTGGGCAGCTGGACTAGTTGTAAGAAATGGTAACTAATCATGTTTCCCATTTCCCCCAGACTCCCTCATTACAACACTGTGTGATTGCTGAATTGCTTTTGGAAGCAGCTGTTTATTGGGACCAGATGAGCACACTTACAGGTGTTTCCCTTCTCTGTGGTCCTATTAAGAGGTTGCAATCTGAAAAGAACCTGCAGGTAGTTACAGACTGATAGAAATGATATCTGTACATGTTCTGTTGAAGTTTTTTTGCAAGCCAAACACAACAAACATAGTTCATTTTGCAGGCTCAGCGTCCCCCGACAACCGTTTTTGGCGGCTGGAAGCTGAAGCGAGCTGGAAGCGGAGCAGGTGGCGGCAGCATGGAAAGCTTATGACTGAGCTCCACCGTTACAGTTGTGATCAGACTCGATTCGTGACACGGATGAATACGAGGGAGGGGGGTCATTAATATGTAATTATAAACAAGCACACATTCACATGTGCAGACTCACAAACACACACATGCGCACACACAGACACACACGCACACACATAGAATATACTTACAGCATATACTCACACTTCTTTTCCCAGTGGGACCAATCTATGTTTTAATATTGCGTAAGTGCGCCTAACCTACTGCACACACATGACACTGTTGAGGGATAAATAGAAACCAGCATTAAAATTAACTTTAATGGAAAACCGCAAAAGCATGCAGCACAACATGTATGCATTGTTTGCATAAGTAAAATTAAAAATGACAATTTAAAGGGGATTCTCTATTTTTGTTTTCTGATTCACAGTTTTGGCCAAAATGTTTTAATGGCAATGATCATGATTGAAATCTTATCTTAAATGTGTGGATTGGATTTGAACAGCATTGGAAGTATGTAACTGTAATGTAATAATATCGATTGTTAAAAAAAGAATACTGTACAACAATTGTGTTCCCAATTAAAATTTCGTTTTTTGGTTAAATAATCCATCCATCCATTTTCTGTACCGCTTATCCTCAGTAGGGTCGCGGTCGTGCTGGAGCCTATCCCAGCTATCTTCGGGCTGGAGGCGGGGTACACCCTGAACTGGTCGCCAGCCAATCACAGGGCACATATAAACAAACAACCACTCGCACTCGCATTCACACCTGCGGGCAATTTTGAGTCTTCAATCCACCTACCATGCATGTTTTTGGGATGTAGGAGGAGAAAACCCACGCAGGCACGGGGAGAACATGCAAACTCCACACAGGTGTGGCAGATGCGCTAACCAGTCACCCACCGTGCTGCCCTTGTTAAATAACTGTGTATGGAATTTAGATTAGTACATCCTTGGAAGTATGCCTAATCACAAAACAACAATGACAACAACAACAACGAAATAAAGCGGAAGGCAAATCAATCAATAAAAAAAAGTTGGAGGGAATTCTAGGTCCAGGTAATTGGTTAGATACTAACTAAATACACCCATTACAACTGCATCCTACATATAAATAAATAACACACAAATTTGGAGAAATTGCAATATTAATTTGAGCAACACATTGAATCACGCCATCATGACTCTATATTGGAATTGTGGTGCAGCTGTGCCTCAATCATCAAGTGTGCGACGCTGCCAAACAGTGGGAAAACACTTTCACCCACACACACTCACACACATATTGCATAGCGAGCTAATACATCGCCCTGACACAATTTGGCAGCGGCACAATCCACCACAACCACATCCCTCTTTCCTAAACTCCTAATTTAGGAGGATTTAGCAATAAAAATAGTAACTCCCCCTCGAGCAGCCAGGAAGGAAGGAGGTGGGAAGTGAAGGCAAAACTTCTGGACAGACCAACAAAGCGATCTGCAGTGGGTGGGAGGGGATCAGTAAGTGTTGGGGTGATGTCACATGCGTAGATGTGCACACATGAATGGGATCTCAACTGCTGCTTCGAGGCCATATATCTTTATGGTTGCATGTCAGCTGCAAGGGTTAATGTGCATAAAGTTGGATGCAAAACCTGATGTTTGACCACATTCTAAAGTGCTTCTGCATGATGATACTTTATGGCAGAAAGTCTTTTATTTGTCATACAGTAAAACACATACTGACCTTTTCATAAAAGTACAGCAATAATATTGCAGGGAGACAATACATATCTAAAATTGCTGAGCTCTCAGAATAATATCTTGCACGACTTCTGCTCAGTGAGCATCTAAAGTCTTTTTCCGCTCGTTTGGTGATCTGCCTCGCAAGGGTGAAAAGTGTGATAATGACCATCGGAAATGGAACCAATTGCGACTTAGCGGGAACATGGCAGGCACGGGTGACTGGTTAGCACATCTGCCTCACAGTTCTGAGGACCCGTGTTCAAATCCGGCCTCGCCTGTGTGGAGTTTGCATGTTCTCCCCGTGCCTGCGTGGGTTTTCCCCAGGCACTCCGGTCTCCACCCACATGCCTAAATCATGCATGGTAGGTTAATTGAAGACTCTTAATTGCCCGTAGGTGTGAATGTGTGTGCGAATGGTTGTTTGTTTGTATGTGCCCTGCGATTGGCTGGCGACCGGTTCAGGGTGTACTCCGCTTCTCACCCAGAGTTAACTGGGATAGGCTCCAGCACGCCCGCGACCCTTGTGAGAATCAGCGGTGCGGAAAATGGATGGATAGATGGATGGATGGATGGATGGATGGATGGGAACATGGCAACAAAACAGCAACAATAAATAGAAATGAAAAATTAAAAAAGGGCAGAAGTCGACCGCTAAATCAATCATTCAATCAGTCATTTACTCTATCTACAGTAGTATGGTTAGCGAGGGTGTCTGTGCTCAGGAGAACATTTTAACTCAATTGAAAATGGCCTCGGTCTGAAAGAGTGCACAAAAATAATTAAAAAAAAAAAAAGGTCATTGAATCCCTCCTCATTTCTTCAAGCATTGACAGTCTCTGTAAACCAGCAAAGAGGAGGTCCATTCTCTTGAGACTTCAGTTTTGACAGACTCGTTAGAGGGCACACACTCCGCTAGTCTATATAGTCTACAATTATATCCCCTCACCTCAGTGCTGGACGTGGTGTCGATAACAACTTAACACATTCATGTCAAATGTCAAGCGATGGAACTGGAAGGAGCGATTATATTAAGACTGACTGTGTGTCTTGAAAAAATGGAATTTAAAAGCACGAACAGATTTACACACACATTACTCTTTTCTTGATTTTAAGTGACAGCTGGCTAAGTAACACCACCAGCCCCTCGGGCACCGCCATGAAAACCAGACCTCATGGGCACCATCAAGTCTAATAAGTTTATCATTAACTGCAGCCTTTGGGGACATTTGTTCTTGAATTAATTAGTCTTCAACAACTCAGGGCTCAGCAAAAATGAGAAAGCACGTTTTACTTAGTGAGCAGCCTCTAATACAAATGTTTTTTTATTAACTTGACATCTATGTGTTGGCTCGGAATCATCAATCTGCTTATTGGCGTGCCATTGTAAAAGTCCCCAAAGAACACAATGGCACTGCAGGCAGTGTTATCGGAAGAAGTAGCCCACACACAGTCGCTTTTGATTAAATATGAAAAGCTCCATCTGCAAACAGAGGGAGGTGAAAATAGAAAGGAGGTCCTTCCTCTCCAGTCATGCAACACAAAGTATTTGCATTATATGTTGCTTTTCCTTCAAAGGAAGCCTGTTTTAATAAAATGAATTGTGGCTCTGAATGACTCATCTGTCCATCCATTTACACATGTAATATTTACTTTGTGTGTTTGTGAATGAATAGATGATGTTTGCATGATGTGTGGCAAAGGACAGATGGATGATTACATATTGTGTGAATATGATTGGAGCAACAGATGCTTGTATTATGTGTGTACTGTATATGGATGGACAGATTAACTTAAACACATAAACAGAAGTGAAACATAATCTTTATCTTGGCAGAGGACAAATACATACAAACTCAAAGAGTGAGATGGAGAGCAACAAAGTGTACAAACTTACCCACAGTGACTTTGCTGCCCTCAGTCTCAATTTAAGATTCGTCAAGACCTTGTAGTTTTTTTTTTTGTCTTTCTTTTTTTGTTATTGGCGTGATGATGATTTGCTTGGAAATACAATCGCTGCATGAAGGGAATCAAATGGCACATGACAACCACAGACTTACTGTACTGTTTTTGTTCACAATGTTAAGTCAACAAATGAGACTATGGCTCCCTTGATACACTTTTTACCCTGTGAAGAAAAGCAAGGATAAAACTACAATTTTTGTGAATGCTATTTACATTGGTGTAATGATAGTTCCATCTGGTCACATGCAAGTATTGGAGCTGGTGAGTTCAGAGCCCGGGCAACATTATGTTTTGGGAAGCCTATGAGAGCAAACACTTATTGTCAGAGGGACAAACATGTTATTAATTTTTTCAAGAAGACATTTTACAATTCGAGAAATGACAGAAATAGAAATACAAAAGTATTGTGAAAGCAGCAGTGAGGTGATAAGAAGCAATAACGTGTGGCATTGGTATAGTGCCCTTTTAACAGAATTCATCAGCATTGACGAACAATATAATGTTTATGGAACTGCTGCATGAGGTTATTAAACAGGGAATTTAGACATTTTGCCTCAAAGATTGGACATGCTGACATCCTGAGGTAAGGCTGCGAGTCCCGCCGTCATATATCCCCACATGTAAAAATAGCAGCGGCATTAATGGGTGTTTCAAGAAACAAAATAACTCCAGCGGAAAAGATGGAAAGTCAAGCGAGTCTTCTTGCATGTAGAAGTTTCCCACTCGCATCTCTTCGGAACAACCACTCGGGGCGATTGCCTGCTGAATCCGTGCTCAGTCAACTCTGGAACGGCAGTCACGGACGTCCTTTCAAAACCACCACGCCAAACATGGTTAGCAGCTTTCCTTCAGCTGCTGTCTATCAATGTCATAGTGGATCAACAAGGCAGAACCCGTTTCTGACTCTCTGTTCCCCTGCCGCACGACTGCGAGCCTTCTACCTCTACACCTCGTCTCTCCTTGCACTCTGTCTGAGTTTTATCGAGGCCAGTTTGGGAACCCAGATAGTGCTGATGCTTGATCTAGTGCACAGTATATAGTTGCATGTTAGCGTACTAGTCTCGCAATATATCTTGGTATGCTTTCTGTTTCTTGTTTAATGCCCCCAGGTCCTGGTATACATCATGAGGCTGCTCCATTTACAGATTGATCTAAACCTCTCACATCACCAGTGAGCCCAATCACACGCCATAGCTTCTTCTGTGCCCAGCCAGTAACATGTAATTCTAAAGTGTCCCTGTCAACAAATGATGATGGATAATGCTCCCAGAGCTCTTTTAACTTTCATAGTTGCGACATGCCTTGGCACACAATCTGTCACTAGCCTTATGCAGAACCCATCTCAAAGAAATGTCAAGGAATGAATGCAATTGTTGCATTGGTGGTCCTTGGTTAAGCAAGGTCACTAGACATCCTTCTTTTTCCTAATTTTTATGAAGATCAACAAAAGGCTTCCGGCAATCATTGGGCTTTCACTACGCAACGTACCATCAACAGTATATTTAACTCCCGCTTCCTGTAATCTGTACACATTGGGCAGTTTTTAAGTTACTGTGGTTGCATGAAGTCTGAATGTATTTAACAAGCAAACTGTCAGATGTTAATAACTCATAATATGGTCACTCAATCAAGAGTTATTGCAATTGGATTTTTTAAACTTGATCTCAATTTGTCAAGGTCAACAACCATCTTGCAGGCTTGTACTCAACCTTTAATTCTTTCCCGGATTACCCGAAGAAAACCTACACAGGCACGGGGACAACATGCAAATTCTACACAGGGGAGGCTGAATTTCACCGTGCCTCCCCATTACTTTTCAGTAAAGTCAAAAAATGCCATGTTTGTTGATCCATTAAGTCCTTTTCACACCGCACTTGGCCACAAGCAGCGCACTGTTGACTTTACCATTCATTGTGTATCTGCTGAGGGGGCGGGACCATGCAATACTGTGATGCAACCTGACACGCCCTCAAATACAAAAAGTTTCTATTCGAGAGCGCCGTCGTGGTGCTTTCAGAAAACGATTGATTTCTGAGTGCATAGAGAAGTCCTAAAAAGTCCCAGTGTCCGGCGCTTTGGGACAAAAGAAAAATGATATACTGAGACATCTCTGCAGGAGGCTTTCAAGCTGTTCCCTGCTCAGCTTGAATTCTCCTCGCGCTCTTCGTGGAACTGTAGCTCACGAATTAGCTTAAATGCCGAGATCTTGCTGTGAAATTAGTATGTGATGCACCCATTTCATTTTTCTGCTGCTGCTCATTTCCTCCTCCTCCCCCTGCTTAAAAGCAAGGCCAGGGCTTTCTTTTGCGACAGTGACAAATACAAATGGCCGAGATGCGGTCTACTCGTCTACCAGCGAGGAACGCCCCCGTTACTTCCTTTCAGGCTTCAATGTCAGCACTTTCAAATATGGGCCTGGTCACATTTGGGTGCCATTGTCCTTGCGCTCTGCTGCAGCTTTTTTATTTGTCTGAAGTTAAGCACTTCATTTGAACACGTATAACTTTCTATTTTTATTTACTTGCTCTTATTTTGAAATTCACAGCCCTACCTTTATTGAGTAAATGAGAGAACACACAGTTGTGCTCATATGTGTGATGACCCGGGAAGAATTTGTAAAATGTGTCCAATTCGTTAAAGAAAACATGAGTGACACATTTAATTTTTAATGGGATTCAAATTAGGATTAGCATTAGAATTTCATAAGCACAATCATTAAACAAAACATAACCATCAAGAAAATAATGATGGTCCTTGTTTAGGCATCAGTCATATTTAAAAAAATAAAAATAAAAAATTCACAAATTCTGCCAGGATATGTCAATTTATGAGCACACCTGTACATATCAGCAGTCATACATATTTGTTTAATTCAGTGTTACTTGACAATAATAAATGCCAAAGGTTTTGGGGATTTGACAGGCATTGATTACAAGTAGATGGAGACGATTAGGCAGGCTAGTGCATTTTCTGAGCCACTTATGGCGCTTACCTCAGCTGACTTCGGGCGAGAGGCGGGGTACACCCTCAACGGGTTGCATGCTGAACAGGAGTACGCAGGCATGGGGAGAACAGATTTGAACCTGGGACCGCCGAGTTGTGAGGCAACCGTGCCACTCGGCAAGCTACCTAAATATACACCATGATAAGAAACTGGATGATCTTCCAGACTGCTTCAAAACAATTTCTCAATCTGGACCTTTTGAAATTTTTGTTGAATACCCCTGCTGTAGGGTTTCAAACTCAACTTCAAGTAAGTCGCTGAGCAATTACGAACGTATTGTAAGTTGTTGAACTGAACCAAATTCCTAAACCTAATGTCATGCTAACACTTGTTAATGTCAGGCAACATGTATGAAGAGAAGAATGTATGAGATGGTTTTACTACATTATGAATAACAGTCAGTTGCACAAAATATGTTTCAAATACACTACCATATCCATTCTAGTTCATGTCCTAAAAATGAGCTTTTCTCCTTCAGGGGGTTTCAATGTAGTGCAGTTCTCCATGGCAGCTGAACAATCCCAAAATATGCTCTGTAGGCTACTAAACTGTACATCTCCAGTGATGAAAAGGTAACCACAGAGGTAACATTGTGCTCAGTTGGATTCCACTAGTGTAGTCTTTAATTATTATAATGATACTTCATTTATTGACAATGTATGGTTTTGATAGAGAATGGCTTCACATTTTCTGACCAATAACGAAACGTAACAGAAAATCAGTCCAGGCGGGACTGTGACAGTTGTAAATAAAGCCAAATTGAATCCATATTGCACACTTTGAAGGCAGCACTGTCAGCATAACAAATGGAGACATGCAAATCATAAATGCTCTTCACAAAAAAATGCTGTTATGTATTTACATGACTGTCAGAGAACAAGCAGTCTAAAGAGCTTTTCGTATTCACCCAATTTAAGACCCTTAGCACTTTTCCCCAATATACTTGTACACGCCACACTACTTCCCAGTCTTGCCTGGTATAACAATTCCTATTATAAAGTATTATTTTTTTCCCCAAACTCTTATATCTAGTCGTAATTTGAGCCACAATGGAATGCAAAAAAAAAAAATCTAATTAAAAGATAGCCTAAGCCATTAGCTTCTCTCTATAAGTTTTAAATGTGACCATTAAATCTTGGAAAGAAAATGCAAATGGCTGCAAAAATAAAACAGAACCCAAATTAATTTGTTTACGCTAAGTACACATCCAATTCTTTTAAACAATAAACTGGTTTGCTCTATTGCCATTTTTATGCATTCCTAATATAGCAAAAGCCCACAACACTTTCAAGCATGGCATGATAGTTTTGCTTCGTAATAAACATGAAGCAACAAATGCAAATATAATCCACAAAGCAACTGGCCTAATGAGATTAGGACATGCCCAGAATTATAGAGTAGCAACGCCGGTCCATTTTGTGAGCTGTGCTGCATCACATTCAACAATTAAGTGTTTATGCGTAAACTCTTAATTTGCAAACTAACTCAGACATGTTTGTGTTTTATCATCCACCCAAAAACACAACCAACACAACACTACAGAATTTTACAGGCTAGCAAATTAAAGGTGGGACAAATAACCCATAACAATTGATGCATTGTCTTATTTGTCTAAAATGCGCAAATTGAAAAATTAGCACTGATATACAGTAATTTTAGATTCATTACAATCAGTCAAAACTATTTTTTTTATGTGTAACTGATATCAAAGACCCTCTGACTTTATTATTTAGAAATTTGCCAATATTTTGTGTTTAATGATTCTACAGTACCTCTGCGATTGGCTGGCGAGCAGTTCAGGGTGTACGTCACCTCTCGCCCAGAGTCATCTGGGATAGGCTCCAGCACGTCTGCGCCCTAGTGAGGATTAGCGGGACGGAAAATGGATGGAAGGATGACTCTATCTCTTTATATATATAAAATAATCTCACTACTGTCAGTGGCCAAATCTCGTCCAGGCTCAAGTTGCAATCAAATTTTGCGCTGTTGATAGTGTTACAAAGCACAGCTGTCATGGCGGAGGTTCAGATTTGAGATATACAGTAAATCACATTGGCCTCATTGATGGAGCTGCACATCCCCTAAAATAAATATTCATTCATTAATTTATTGACTGACTGGGTGAGAGGCGGGGAACTGGAACTGGAAACCGGCGTACCCGTAGAAAACCCACGCAGGCACGGGGAGAACATGCAAACTCCACACAGGCGGGGCCGGATTTAAACCCGTGTCCTCAGAACTGTGAGGCAGATGTACTAACCAGTCGCGCACTGTGCCGCACTAAAATAAGCACAGTATTGTATTTTTAGAATGCATCATAAAAACAAAATTGAGTAGCCCAACAATCAAAATGGTTTTAAAAAAGTCATACACTTCACTACACAAGACTGTGCAACAACTCTACTTATTGTCCACTTTTCTGTAAATATCCACATTGGTGTCACTGTATAAACTGTTTTACTGACCGTGAGGATTTAGGATTCACACTTGTACTGTGACATTGAAACCCCATTTTGCTCTCTGTGATAACATGAGGAGCCAAACGCTCCTATCAAAGGTGAAATTGGCAGCAGGGAATAAAAGGGCCCATCATTTTGACCCCACACCCCCTCCATTTCCCACTTTGCACTCTCAGTTTCACTCGGAGCACAACTCCCATAAAATATTGGCTCCATCATCACCAAGGACGACAGGCCAATATGTTGCATGCCACTCTCCGGAGAAAAGCACCAGTGCCTCAACAACCCATAATAATACTCTCCAAAAACACTAACATCTGATGAAAATTCATTTTAGATGGGAGGGCACACTCTCTTCAAATCTCTATTACACTTTTGCATTAAATCTCAGCCTGAGTGTCAGATGAGTTTGTAGTCATCTCTTGACAGTGAGGCACTCTGCACAAATGTATACACGACATTGTAGCATTGCTAAAAAGAAAAAAGATTTAAAGGAGACATATGCATCCCCACCCCCCACCCCAACAACTTAAACGAGTTCTCAGTTGTCCTAATAACATGCCTGTGGCTTTTATCAAAATATCCAAGTATCAAGAACTATAAACATATTTTTAAAGCATATTGGCTCATTTTAGGGGCGGGTCTGTCTCTGCAGTGAGCTTGCTATCATCCCGAGCCGCATACTGCTGTCCCAATAGAAAGTGATCATCACTGGCCATCTCCTCTTCCGACTTGCGTGGCGGTGATTGATTGCAGTGGACGGCTCCTTGCATACACTAGTGTAAACTCAGTGTAGAAAACAAGAAAGCGCCCAAGACAATGAAATCTTTTTGTGACGGATGGACACATCGTCAAACACAAACACATTTGACACGTTCAGGTAAACTGGTTTGTTGCTGTTGTAAAGTATGAAGGCTTCCATTTAAACCCTGGTCGAGACTACCTGAAGAGGTCTGTCTCGAGTCACGACCCGCTTGTAAATTAACTCTGGTGTGGGGCAGGTCAGGTCAGGTCATCTTTATCATTGGTGCACACTAAAACAAGTGCGGTTTGGTTCACTACAAGCCAATTGTAACAGACCAACGACACAGACCAGCATTAAAATGCAAAAAGTACAGGAAAATGAAACCTAGTTAGCAGTAAATATTGGTATATTGGCTGCCTTCCCAGTGCTGATAAAAATACATTCAAGAAACTCTTCGGGACCTCAGCTGGTACCATCATAAATGAATGTAATCAAGCAGACAACATTACTGTTTTGAAAGTTGGAGTTTTGTGATAAAATACATCGAATGCTGTCGAATCAGGCTGTGACTTTATGCATAAAGTTCCTTTCACTAAACAATGTTTGTGGCCCATTTATTAAAGGTTTGCATGTGCAAAAATGGGTGCAAACTTGATTGCTGAAGCAAACAGAGGCGTGCAAACGTAGGATTCTGTCTGCCTAATGGGCAAAATTGCCATGCAGTTCATTTTGCGCGTTCTGTGTGGAGTATATGCAATCAGATTAATTTAGCATGCACGATGTAATTTATCATACCTGAGACTTATGGGGAGAGATTTGTCTCAAAATTATTTTCTTGTGTTTTCAAAATCCACAAATATATCCGTGATTCACACAATCATTTTTTAAATACACAAATATATCCGCGATTTACACGTGTTTTTCAAATCCACAAATATAGCCGTGATATACACGTTTTTCAAAAGACGAATTGTGATGGCTGTGTTTGCGTCTTTAAATACCACGTCTGAAAGGCAGGTGCAAACCAGAAAAATGAGAAGCAGCAGGGCAAAGCTTTCCACTTGAGTAAACATTTTTTAAATGCCAACAACAAAAATTATCATGACATATTGTCTTTTCAGCAATGCAATCTCGGAGTTTCTGCATGACACAAGGGCTGACTTACAGGCAGTCACAAGAAGGAGTCATGCCATATGACAAAACTCCATTCAACTCTGCATTTCCCTACATCTGGATCAGTTCAATGCACTGTGACTCTTGGTGCTGGTCTCTCCCAGAGCAGTTTTCCCAGTGGTTTTTCTCCAAGTTTTAAAAGCAACATTACACATGATGGGCAGCACATACAGCCACAACAAAATGGTCTGGCTTTTATGTGGTTGCTGGCTGTCGCAAAATTATCAGAGCGATAGATACTCAGTAATACTGTATGTTTGTTTGCTTTTTCCACTAACACTTTGCGGTGATCTCCCAAATTTCACATGGTGAAATCAACCTTTGCTAATTAAAGCATAAAACCCTCTTTTAAAAATCTTGCCAGAAGTGTGCGCAATCTATTAAGATTGAGTGCACCGTGCTTCAGCGCTTGCTATTTGGAATCTTAGTAAATCAGGCCCTTAGTCTGATGCGAGTGCCGAACCAGTTTAGACCACAAAACCAAATTACAAGTGTTATCACAACCAAAATCAGAGGAAATCCCTCAATGCTTTCCTGCCTGGGACATCTGAAAGGACAAAAGGATGACATGAAAGTGCTTCAAGCCTCTACGCTTGCAGAATCAAAATAAATTAGCAACCACTTTGCCAGAACACTGCACAGTTCCAACATCTTCACTAAATGAGACTTTGCGCACGAGTTATCCTTCCAGGCATTCTCAGGTGAAAGCCTTGTACCCATGCCCTTTACCTTGACAAGAAAGTAACAGCATGTTACTTTTAAACTTAATTGCAACTGTCAGTGGCTAACATCAGTCCTGAAAGACCAGTCATGTGACACGACTACAAATCACTCTTCTTTTCCCCCGTCCTTTGAAGGACATCGATAAGATGGCACTGCCACCTTTGGGGGACAAAAGACAAATGAAATACAGTATATTGCATGTGCTGACCAGGAAGGTAGGGGCACAGAGAAGCATATGTAGTTGGTAATGGTATGTCACATACTGTATGGAGAGGAGAGGTCACAAGGGGAGCAGAATAGCTCACAGTAAACATGCTCCTCCCACAAGAAAGCCTGAGGTATGTCATCATTATTAAGCAGCAAGAAATAAATTCACTGGTGGCCAGAGTGCCGATAGCAAGGCCTGGACGAAACAAGGCACTGTGAATCCATAAATATACCGAACTGGCTTTTGCTTTCTTTGCAGCAAGGCAACCGTGTTGTGTGCTGGCCGCCTTTAAAAATGAAAAATAGCGAAGTAAAAAGATGAATAAAAGAGAGAAAAGACCCAATGTATTCCCTTGCACAACTACATCATTAACTTGAAGGGAAGTAAACAAGAGGATGAACCTCACGTCCTTCTGCATACTGTAGCACAACACAATTTTCAGCACAAAGGAGCTGGATCAAAGGTTTGCTTGTGTAGCCATTGTGTCAGTGTCTATCATGACCAATGTTCTTCTCATTCTTTTAGGTTTCACTCATTAATGGTACAGTTAATAAGTATATCGGGGTCACAAAACATGTGCCCACGGTTATTTACACAGATTCACCCATTCCATTGTTTGCCCCTCTAATAATTCCAAATGACAAATCCCAGCGCAAGGCTTCCTGTGATGTGCTTAAGCATTTTAACAATGAGCGTCCATCTGTGGGAATTCACTCATTAGCACATTTGCTTTCACAGAGACAGCAAGAATGTGACACGATATGCCACAGACTGTAATAGGGGAAGTGTGACTCTTGTCTGGACACGAAGGACGAAACATGATCCTACAAGAAAGAATCACAAAATCCTGTGCAGGATTTAAAAGTAGGCACCGGCGCCACAACGCAAACCTCAAATGAAACGAAGGAATAAGGATGACCGTAATGACTGAAGTTGAAGAAGGTGTAATAAAAGGCACAGAGACTGTCTACACCTGCTGTCTCAAATTTAGTTGACCACAGACAATTTCGAATACAGCATCAGCTGTTCATTTAATTGGTCCAAATGCAGACGCATGTTTTCACAGGTTTTTAGGATTCTGCCGAACCAATTAAGCTGTGATTGAAGGATGGACATCCAGCTTACAAAAGTATGGCATTTATCATTTAAGAATACATTAAGATTAAGATAATAGAGGCAGAGTACCTCTATTTTCAGGGACTTAATATTACAGTACAAACCAAGAACATCAAAATCATTGTCCAAATACTTCTGACCTAATTATAGCTAGGTACCTTTACTGTATATTCTGTTTGCATAAAAGTATCGGTCCAAAACCTTTACCATGCATTGCACCCCAAGAAAACCTTACATATGTTTCCCGCACACCCTACTGTTATAATTTGAACATTCACAATTCTAGGAAAGCAAGTGTTCATACCTTGTAAAATGTTACCACACCGCGTCATATGAATGCCCCACCCAGTAAATAAAGAAAATCAAATTAACAATTAAAGTAACATATATGTTTTTTCAGTATTATTTTTCATGCAGACATTTCTGAAAATAAATGTTTTTTTTAATTAAACAAATATATATATAATGACTAAATACGGTTCTGCAATTTGGTAATATATACAATTTCCCATGCCGAGACGATGTGCAGGCTGCAATTATCTGAGCACGCACTAATCAGCTCTCATGATATATTTGTGGCATCTTTTCTCAAGAGCGGCGGTAATAAACGCAAGCACACGCTTTTCAGGTTGTCTACTATTAAAAGGGCAGGCCTCAGACATCTCCATACTGACATATTTACGTATGCTTCTCAGCTCTTGAGTTACTGTGAGCCATCTGGCCTTGGTTCAAAACCACACTGTCTCTTCCAGAAAGTCAGGACAAAGTGGAACATTGATAAATATCCAAAATACAGGCCAGGACATACTAGTTACATAAAGTATCAGTTTGAAAACTTGCGTGTGATGCTTCCATAGTAAAATGTGAAACAGACTGCCATAGTTTGTATGCAAAAGCCCAGCTGACATGACACACTTGTTAAATTGTTGACACGAGGGGTGTAAACAGTGTGTTGGATGTTTACTAATTTCATATGCTTATTAATGTGTTTGTAGTTTGCACTGGTGTAGAAGTAGCCGTGCTCTGCATAATATCATTCATTCAATGTGATTACCATTTCATTTTTAGCTACATGAGAAGCTGCTCAGGTAGATGCAGTGAAATTATATACCTATCCAAACCGCCAAAATTAACAAATCTCCTTTCCCAGTATCAGTCAAAACTTACTCTTTGTAAATCCAAACATTTCACAGGTTTTGTATTCGATCGGATAATATTTTACTGGCGTACTATGTTGTTGTATGTTGTCAACATCAACATATTTATTGAAAATTAATAACCAATGTGTTATTATTATTATTGTTATTATTATTATTCCTTATATCCTTTCTCCCAGTCGGCTGGGAAAGCCTCCATTCCCCTGCAACCTTGAATAGGATAAGTGGTATAGTAAATGAATGGATGGAATTTGTGTTTAATATTTGGGGGCTATAGGGTCAGTTTGAATGTAAATGGTACACCTTTGTTGACGACCTACTTTAAGGAGCTGTAAAAGTTAGTTGGAAAGGACATCTAAGGTAGGCAGGTATGATACCTGCTTTATATTTTTGTTCTTCTCTACTTCAGCTGAGAACCTTTATGACCTAGAGCTTGCCTACTGAAAGGAAGTGTCTTCAGGGAAATGGAGCGGGATGTGGGAATTAATCTTATACGGCAAGATGAAGAAGTGAAGTGTTGAAGTGTCAAATTACCACTGTCTTGATTTTTTTTGATTTTTTTTTTTTTTAACAGAGGAGTTAAATCATTATGTCATTTTAATGAGCCTAAAAAAAAACTCATCACTATATTGGCTTTTGTCTTCCCGGGAGAGAAAATTTGTAATATTGGTTTAAAATAAAAGGGTTTTATGTTCAGCCTGTCCTTATGAATATAACCAACTGTGAACTAGTAAAACCAAACAAATTACTGTAGAAATGTAAAATGCAGACGGTATTTTAGATGATGTTGTTGGAGAAGCAGGTGGCATGGTGGCACATGTGGTTCCAAAACCGTGCATGTTGAATTTAATTGAAGACTCAAGCTTGGCAATAGGTCCGAGTGTGAATGGCGATTTGTCTGTATGTGCCATTCAATCTACCCTGATGACCAATCATGGGTGGATACTCACCCTAAATCAGCCAGGAATGGCTCCAGCTCACACATGACTCTGAAGCGAATCAGCGGTCGAAAATCAATAAATGAATCCTGGAGAAGCTGAAGTTTTTCAAGCTTAACTATTTTGAACAAACTCATTATTTTATTGTTTTATTTAATACACTGAAACAGAATCAGGAAATTCAATGAAAAGGAAATGCATTATAAAACGTATCCAGAGGCTTAATTTGCTATAATGGGACACACACACACACACCTTTATAAAGAGGAAATCATAGCTCAGATAAACAAAGACCAGGAGAAAAGCTCAGCAAATCCAACCAAGTGTATCATTTGGGCTTCAGACCAAAACTGTATTGAAGTTGGCGGTGACACATTACGTTCATGGCTGATTACATTGCTTAATAGTCTTGGCTTCACGTATATTTTAAAAGCCCAGTTGCTCCTAGTGCTCTAATAAATCAGTCAGATTGCACTTAAGGTGAAGCAATAAAATCCAAATAATACTTTTTTTCTGTATTATCTATTTTTATCTTTTAAAAACATTCACAGTCAAAATGCAGTCTTACTTTGGGAGAAAGGACATTTAAACAGCTGAATACAAAAAAAAAGACATGATATTTGAGGCTCACGTAAATTACATTATATTGTCCTAAAACAAATATCCAGTGTTCTCCATGTTGTTTGTGACAGGAAAGACACAGTGTAAAGGTTACATCTGACAGCTTAGCAGGCTGCTTTGTTTTATATATATATATATATAGAGAGAGAGAGAGAGAGAGAGAGAGAGAGAGAGAGAGAGAGAGAGAGAGAGAGAGAGAGAGAGAGAGAGAGAGAGAGAGAGAGAGAGAGAGAGAGAGAGAGAGAGAGAATACAGTCACCAAAAAAGGCTAAATAGTCATAATGTGCACATACTGTTCTTGGTTTACATTACATTACATACAGAGTGACAACGTTGATATTTGATGATGTATCGATAGCCTATCATAAGATACATAAAAAAATTGCTATTTTGACGCACTTCTAATACAAGCATATGCTCACACACTTGTCACAAGATTAGGGACACATGCACAAATATTTATAATAATGATGAAGCTGTAATGGTATAATGAAGTGCTCTTAAGAAGCCATATATTGGTGAATGCTACATTCATTTTAAGTACTGAAGTAAGTATATGTTTTTAATACTGGTTTGTGAATGAGGCAAAAGTTGTGCTCTGGTCTGGGATTAATTTACGCTACAATAACGAGAATAACAAAATGCTTGTTGTGCCAGTTACTTTTGTAACACACACTATATTTGGTGAAACCTGGGGGTTCTACTTTCAAATAATCAATAAATCAATAGATAGATAGACAGATAGACAGATAGATAGATAGATAGATAGATAGATAGATAGATAGATAGATAGATAGATAGATAGATAGATAGATAGATAATGTCCTTGGCAAACCTATTCAAAACGTAGGGGTAAACAAGTATTTAGTAATGAGACAACAATGAAGCAAATCATGTCACACGATGGTGAAAGAAGTCTATGTTACAGTACTCACGGTATACAGCATTTCCACAGTGACCAAAAACAAAGAAGCTAGATAGAGTTCACTCTAATTTTGATCTTAAATCTCTGAGAATCAACAGCAATTTTAATGATATGTAATTAAGGCCTAAACAAAATTGCCCCAACGGATACGATTAATGTGGAACTTATTACAGGCGATGGCCCCCAAGGGGGTAATACATTCATACTAATCTTATGGTTGTCAGCCTAGGGGCTTCACAGCTATTGAAATGCCTTCGCATTAGGAGCAAAAGTAGACAGGAGGTAGAGAGTCCTGGGAGTTAAAATTAGAGCTATGATAAACGACCTATACACTGGCTTATACTGTCAAAAAAAAAAAAAAAAAAAACGACAAGCAGGAACAACACAAGATGCATTTTCTATACCCATAGCATGTGTCTGCTGGGAATTACCCACTATGACTGGCACAGGCCGAGAATAAGTATTCTTTTCAAAACAATATTCACCCCCCCTATTGTTTTACATTAAAGTAAATAGATTCACAGTTGATGGTAAATATTAATAATATGGCTTGCAGTGCTAAATAGTGGATATTTTTCTTGGATCTTGGTCTTATACTGAGCCAGTTAAAGTGGGACTTCTGGGCAGGACAATATAGAAATCTAATCATCGACCAATCAAATTCAGGAGCGTCACGTTCCATATAATGATTATGCATCACCGGTGTATGACGAATCACCACTTTTGGCCTTGCGGTTGCATTAATTGCTTGCGCACAAGCAGCTCCATTACTTGGATTGGGCGGAGTTAAAAGCATGCAAATAAAAAGTGGCTCTCAAATCTTTCAGGCTGCAGACAAACTGGAGACAGTGGCATTGACAAAAAAGTTAATGTCAGAAGAGGGTCGGTGGAGTGATGGATCCTTACCGGAGAGCTCCAAGTGTGTTTAGCACGGTAACACGCCTCATTCAGAGCTAAAAGCCTGTGCCAACATATTGCATCTAATTGCTTTGTTGGGAGTCAGACAAAAATGAAAATGACCTCATTTGGAAATGCAAATGTTTCTAGATTAACTTAAAGTTCTATTTAAAAAAAATAAAAAAATAAATAAATACATAAAAATAAATATATATATATATATATATATATATATATATATATATATATATGACGGATTCGATAGAAAGTGATTGGGAAAGGTCAAGATAGGACTTTCAAGATAGAAAACTTGAAGAGTGATTGGACGATCCTCTTTTCTGCAATCAGATCAACGATAAGTTGACTACAGTACATAGCATCAGTATCCAGTAATGACATTTTACATCAGTACAATTATTTTGCGCTTCTTTTTATGAAGAAATGTTGTCCTGTTCTGATAATACTGCGCTGTAGTAGTAGTAGCAGTAGTAGTAGTAGTAGTAGTAGCCATATGCATTCCAACACGAAAAACCATGGCAAAACATTCTGTGAAAAAAAAGTAAGCAGTCTCAAGTAGTGGGATGATTTACACAAAAGATGATGTTGTCTCGCAAAAGAAAATAGAAGGACAACAATGCTGTATCGGTTGCCATGCCAACGGTAGCATGCTTGTACAGTTACATTGCCAGGTACAGTCATTTCTCCCTTTGTCTGTTTCTATGCATGGCGACTTCTCCAGATGTTAGAAGATGAGAACAAGATGTTGAAACAGTTGTGTGGATTAATAGGTTGTCCCCAATGCAATGACTTAACGTCATTGTATTGGTCACCCCAAAATATGGCGCAGGAATGCACACATGGCTTAAACTGGATTGTGCCTGCTACAGATGAGCACCAATTGCAAATAGAACTAACATAATTACATGCAAATACTAATTATACATATACAGTGGAAGCTCGAGGGTTGAACACAATCCATTCCGGGATAAGGGCCAAATACAGAGTGTTGCAATGAATTTGACAGCATCTCATAAGTCAATTGTCACTGAAATGGCCTCAAATTTTAATGAGATGTGTAAACGAAGTTGAATGTGAAACTGAAGTTGAATGTTTGTTTAATGTTTTCACATTTTTTCCTTCAGGGAGAAGAATAAGATTGTCGCACTGAAAAGGCATTTAATTTGTTTTAGAATATGTTCAAACACCATCCCCTACCCCCCAAAAAAAAAATCAAAAATAAAAATTGCGTATTAAACACGAGTTAAGCGTTGTGAAATCAGCTATAAAAATATATTTACTTTTGAACATTATTTTTTCAAATTTTATGAATTAATTGTTTGTTTTTAAACATGAAGCTTAATTTTAAACTCAATTTGTTTGTCTCAGACGTAGTTACTCAGAAATTAATATTTTGATGTCTTGATGAATTAATTATGACTTCTTTGAATCCATACTTTAATATTCTTGAGTGTGAAAATAATTTAACCATTGTTATTATTTACTAATATGGTACATTTCCAGTAATATAGGTAGCAGTATTCCCATGATGTACTTTGCCATGCCTTTTTCACTCTGGCTAGTTTTTTTTCAAGTGTAAATGAAGAATAACCTGTCACCTCACTTTTAGTGTGTCCATCTACAATACATCTATAATATCCAGTCACAGTTGAAACCTCAAAAATTTGAGATTCAAAAATTCTCATTTTCTGAAGAACCTGAATGATGGGCCTTGTGTTGATTAAATATAAGGTTCTCTGGCAGAGAACGCAATAACTTTTTCAGGGAAACCTGTGGCCTATTTTCTATTTTCTATATTTTACTTGTTTAATTGGATACCCTTCATATTACTTTGAATATAGTTTACCATTTTATAGTTTCGATTATTTTTAGCATCTTCTGGTATTTTTGCGGCTGCGAGTAATGAAATATTCTGAGCAGGAGTTGACTAAATGTTAACGTCAGCCTTATATTGCAAACTCAAGAGCAACAATTACTTCAAAGAATATGTGTTTGGGTAATGTTTATGAGCAATCTTACCACTAACCCCACTTATAAAGACAGCTTAAGCCGCGTAAGGACCTTGGTAATTACACAGCTTACAGCACTGAACGTAACCCTGCCAATTAACCTTGCCGAGATCTCTGTAAATGTTTCCTCCTGCTTGATGAGCATTTAAACAATACACTACCCTCCACACATCCTGTTTTCTTTGCATTTATTTTAAGAAATACTCCCTCTCCAGCTGGCATTATTAAGAAATTGGCCTACGGTTCCATGTAAGGGTTACAGTAGATGCACACGGGTCAGTCGACCTCGTAAAGATTACGGTTTTAATTGCTTTCAGATTGTAACACCAACATTGTATTTAGGTTAGATGAGATGACGGTTTAGTGTTCTATGAACCTGACAGAATGATACCATTGTACTGATGGAACTGAGGGTTTTAAGCTGTCAAATCCTGATAATGTAAACAAACAGCATAGCGTCCTTTTTGTATGTATAAATGTCAAATTACAGCTCAACAGGAGGAAATCCCCAGTATGTTTTGAAAAAAAATGAAAACACACTGTACAAATGAAAATATCCACTCAAGGCTTCGTGTAAAGTGAAGCATCAGTGAACATGTAATCCTCAAAGAATTTCCAGGGGTGGTGGACCAACTTTGAGAGGCAGACAAGGATGATGTTGCACAGCCCCTGAAATGAATGGGCATGCTGCTAAAGATACAGCTGCATGACAGCTTTGAATGGCAAAGTAGGTAGGAGTATTAACCTACTCAGCAATGTGGCGCAAATAGTTTTTTTTTTTTTTTTTTTTTTTTTTTTAAAGAGATTAGTTTATTCTTTTTTTGTGGTGAGTAGAAATACAAACTAATGATTTCTTTTTTTTAACATACAAAGTGATTTTCTATTTAGATACATATGGAAGTCTGAAATAAACCAAGCAATGTTATCAAGAAAAGTTAAGTTGCATCCTTTTGTGGTTTAACCACAATGCTCCAACAGTTTTATCTTCGGGAGAAAAGACATGCTGGCATTTCCTTCGCTAATGCGTTTTCCACTGCCTTTGAGACTAAACCAGTATTTGTTTCAAATTATGCCCACAAAAGCTGCAGAGGCTCCATTGTGTTGAAGATGGTTTATTTGCCAAAGCACTTTGCATATTCCCATGAAGCCTGTAGAACCCTGCAGCCGACACAACCCCAATCAGAAAGCACCTAATAACAGTGACAATAATCAGAAGGATATGTTGCAATCACTGCTACACAGCACGAGTCCCGCTCACAGGGAACAGCGTGAGCGCCAGCTATCAAACAGCAAGAGGCCCGCGACACTGTCAAAATCAATGCGTTCAGACTTGCTTATTAATAAACATGACCAATTAAGTTAGCAAACTATTTACCAACACTCCGAATCAAGCTCCTTTTCAACAATGTCCACATGTTACAGTTGCACTGATGTTGAAACATAATATACACGTCCACACACGTTTTCTTTTTCTTTTTTTTTGTGGACACCCTGTATTTCAGTCCCAAAATTACAAAAAAAAACATTTGGAGAAAATGGTTCATATAGCTACATCCTGATTTTGTGTCCTATTTTTAATAATAATTATGGTGGGAGAAAAAAAACATTATATTACATTTATTACACTTAGTATGATCCTCAAGGGGAAATTCAATGGACTCCATTTTTTGGGAAACACAAAAAGACTTGCGATACTTGCGATTCTGGCCATCAGCCAGAATCTAAAACTAAATTAATCAAATCAATGATTTCCAATGCTGTGGGCGGCAAATCCGTATCAAAGCAGGATGTTACGACAACAGACTCTTTTCATTAATATTCTGAGAATTGGAGTCTATCATTTTACATTGAAGAATTTTAAGTATTTTTTTAAATAGTGGATCTCATGTAATCATCTTTTATAAAACTGTAATATATCTCTGTAATTGATTTTATGGATTTCAAGTACTACACACATATCATTGGATGACTAGCGTGTGACAAACTACAAATTACTTTGAATTTGGAGCCAGAGGGCCACGGTTCGAGTGCTCCTGCGGACAAATGTAAAAATGATAACGAGATGTTTGGAGAAATGCAAGTATGCTTCCTGACTACTGGTGAGCCGCCCTTGAGCAAGGCACAGTCCCCATGCCCCCAGCTCAAGAGGTGCAGTACTCTATGCTCGCTTCTTTCACTCTCTGTGAATGACTCCTTGGATGCCTGCATTTGTGTGAACTGGTTGTGTGTGATGTGCGACACAAAATATAGAGCAGAGTGCGAACTGAATTTCACCTTGAGGGATTATAATGAGTATAACAAGAACATCGAATTCAAAATAAAAAAGTGCAATGTGCCGAGGTGACTGCAATTGAAGCAGTGTGTCTTCTAACTAGTCTAGTCAACCACCTTCATTGGTCCTACCAGTTGTTAGCACCATTTCTAATGTTGCTCACATCATTATTAATCACCAAGCAAAGAAAGAATGTGAAAGGTAGAAATAAGTCACACATTCCAGTCCATTTAACAAAAGCCCATATTCGAAATGTAAGGTGCCACATGCACACAGCATTGAAGAGATCGTAAAGAGATGAAACAAGGCCATTGTCAGTAACAGCAGACGACTTTGAGTGCCTCTATTGTTCAGCACACGGAGGTGGTGAGGTGACTGTAATTATGTGTATGGCTTTGTTAGCACATTCGGGAAGTTGTTCTGTATTGGCCTGATGTGCTACATTTATGTCAGGCACCTGACAGAATACGCTATCGCTTGCTATCATATTGCTTCACTTGGCATGCCATTCTCATTTTGGATATGAGTTCATATTGTCATATTTGGTTGCCATGGAAATTTGGCTGGGTTTTCTACAGTGGCCTGGAAGTGTAAAACAATATAACAAATTGTGAAACACTTTTACATTCACAGAAAACAAACAAACAAACAAACACCAAAACACGTTTACATTTCAGAAAACAAATGAACAAAAGCCAAAACACGTTTACATTTGAGAAAACAAATGAACAAAAGCAGAAACAGTTTTACATTTCAGAAAACAAATTAACAAAAGCCAAAGCACTTTTACATTTCAGAAAACACATTAACACCCTAAAGTTTTACACATCTAGAAAGAGACGGGTGCCCCTTTTCGAAATAAAATAGTCTGATTTTAACGTTCAAACATAAATCAGATTAATCCGGAAGTGAACGCAGGCGTTCAACTTCGATGAATTCATTGCTCAAATAAATTCCGTTTTATACCAAATCCATATACGCTACAGACCTATACAGTTTCTATCTTTATGCTTAAGAACTTCTGAGACCTTTACAACTATGTATACATGTACTGGTAAATATTAAAGGAAGGTCTTTGGAGTTTCAAATGACTTGGATTTTTGTCAATAAGAAAAAAACAATATGGCAACGTTTTTGGAAAACGTGGTTATTCCATGTGCACAAAGAAAAACTGGAAGAAAATTTGAAGATGGTCTTCCCTCTGTGCTTATTATTGCTTCCGCACTTCTTGAATGACTTTCTACAAGATTTTGGAGATTCTTCTCCACGAAAAGGTTCTAAAATACAGTTCCCTCAAAGTTGGAGGCATTCAATTGTCCGGAATGTTTTATTAAGATTAAGAAGTATGATTATGGGGGAACTAATCGGTCTCGCCAACCCATTTTTGTTAGTCAAATAGTTGCCACGTGCATCGTTCGCTTGAACAAATAAAAGCTTCTCCCCAAGCTGCCTAATTTGTTTTCTTTCTTCCCTTAGAAAAAAAAAAAAAAACACGGACAGTAGAATTAGATATCTATAATTACCTGTACTCTGAAGCCACGTTTCCACTAGGCGGTACAATTTGGTTCAGTTTGCTACACCCTTATTTGACCAACAATGCTGAGTTGTGTAAACAATGTGGCATAGCAGCAGGGCAGAGAGTAACTTAACTGGGAATTTAACAAAGAAAACAACAAGCACAAACTACTTCAAATCATCTCTTGGTCATAAACCACAGCCTTTCTAAATGCAGCTTTGGTTTTCCAAACATTGTGTTGTATCTCAAAGTAGCATACAAAGCTGAAGTTAAAAAAAATCAAAATAAAAACAGACAAAAAACAAACAAACAAAAACAGGGCTCTATTATATAGACAAACCAAGCCATTAGATCTGAACTGGAAAGAAACAAACCACCAAAACATACTAAATACACTTAAGCATGGTCGTACAGCCATGCAGTCGCTATCTTAAGCACTTGTTTGCTTTGGCTGCATTGTTCAGGCTGGTCTGCCAATCAAAAGTGAGGAAATAAGTAGCGAACAATTGCTTTGTATTGGTTCCACTTCAATTGAAGCGCTGTTGAAGAACTAGAAGACTAGACGAAGGAAATTCCATTGTAACACAGACGTAACAACTCTTAGAGGACCAAATAATGGACATCAGTGAGCTCTTACGCAAACATTTGTACAAATTGACACCTTCCTCAAATACTGTTGAAGACTGGTGCTTCTGGCAGTTGACTAACCACACTTTGAAGAACTACAATATGCGATCAATTAAACAGTGTTTTACAATAGTTTTGTCCAGATAGTGTATCAACCTTGATGGATTCACCACATCCACACCTTTGAACATTGTGCCCTATTAATCATCTCACTATAGTCTCACCTGCAGGATAAATGATCAGGTTCAAAGGTGAGTATGAGGGTTATGGAACACTGCAAAAACTCTAAGGACAATGAGAACAAGCGCAATGTGATGTTGATTTTAACAATAAACAGCTTAAAAGAAATGGTATGCGTTTATGAGAAATGTGCGCTGACTGGGAGAAGAAGGGTCAAAAGGATCTGGGCCAAAATTGATTTAGTCATCCATTTCCCTTTTCTAGGTTTTATTTTCAAATCTGTCCAAGAATTATTGTCACTACTGTCAACTGAGTGTTTTGAACTTGTGAAAAGTGGGGAAGGCATCCCCAAGAAGGACAAGGCGCAACAACTCCACTCAGCCTCGAGGGTCCCTCAGGCCATATTTTAAGGAGGCTCGAGGGTGAATAAAGCTGTGTGTATTCCATTTGTATCTTCCTACGTCTTCTACTGGTCGAAGATGACTGACTTGATGCTAATAAGCTTGCTCTGTCAAGCTTAGACTGTCAGACCTGGTGCTACTGCATGTTAAGATAAAGAGCCAAATCCCAAAGGTTCTGGATCCCGCTTGAGTTTTAGCATATGAATGAACATAAGAATGCAAATACATCTGCACAAAAATTCTCTCCGTGTCTCATTCTCTTCAAGAAAGTTCTCGCTAAACAAATTCATCTATCCAAGCTGATGCTTCTGCCTGGTGATAGATAGCCTTAGTTCATGGCTGGCTGGCGTTACATTTTGTGCACGCTGATTGGCAGTGTCCAGCAGGCCGGTTCCTCCAAGAATCCCCTTGTACGGTCTAGAGGTCCTATGCTATTGATTTCCTGCTTGAACTAGCTGCATGACCTGCCAATCAATGCTCCGAACAGTGGGATGTCACTGGAAGCAAGTTGATGACATGCGATGCTTGGCAGATGTGAAACTGATGGTACCGAAGTAACTCAACCCCCTCTGAGTTCGAGACAACTCGCAGAGGGAGGTAGACAAAACTCAACTTTTAATCTTTGGATTTAGCAAGAGAAAAGTTAATCTTAAATTAAGATGCAATGAGGTGCTTGTTCATTGAAAAGACAATCAGTTTGAAGCGAATCGCCTTACTCCAGGCGTGGAATCAGTCATGGTTGTTTTCTTTTCTGTAAAGTGCAAGCAAGTGTAACTTAGTCCACTCATTCCATCCAAGTTACACGTGATTAGCTGTTCGGGATGAGTCATTTTCATTGGGAACCACAAAGTAGAAACTATTGAGAAACATCACACCTGAATTTTGCTACTGTGGACTCACAGGGGGAGGGGGAATGCAGAATAAATAAATACTCTTTCTAATTTGCTGATTTTGTGGCCACCCAGAGTGCTTTTTTGTTCATGAAGCAAGGAAATGCCTGTGGCCATGTTTAAAAACATTTAATTATCACATCAATTGCGTTCTTTTCTACCCCCTTAAGTACAAATTAAGTTGGAGAAACCAGTGCTAAGGCTGATCGAAATGCTTTGAAAAGAAAAATAACATGTTTGACTCTAAAGACGGATGCCACTTAACTCCCACGTCAAAGTCATTTCAAAAGTTTCACTTTGGCAAAGCAGCACTACCAAATGACATTTCAAGGCTATTTGACTCACCCCACGTAAAATGACATGGAATACAGAAATGGATCTGCCGAATGAGTTAAAATGATGTCTTCTATTGCAACATTATTTACCAGGTTTCATCAGCGTGTACTGTGATGAAACTATAAATTTTAATTTATATATGTATTCACAGTGATATTCATTAATGATCAGTTTATTAGTTTTACTGAATATTTGGATTACATGTTTTGGTCTAATATTTAATATGTATAACAATAAGATGCCTAAAAAAATCTAGAATAATATTAGGGTTGTAGGGTTGTTGTTGTTGTTGTTGTTTTTAAATCGGATTAATCACACTTTAGAATTTTGATTAACTGCGATTTAATCACAGGCATCAAATATACCATACATGATACCATGATACCACATTTTGCTTTGAGATGGTATTTTAAACTAGTTGAACAATGGCACAACAACTTTGACAACCCTAATTAATATACGTGTCTAATATATACAGTATGAATATATAACTATTATTTTACTATTTTATTATTTACACATTTTTGAAAATCTATTTAAAGTTTGAACTGCATGAACTGTGTAAGCATTATGTTATCCGCAATTTGAATTCTGAGGATTTCAGTTTCGTTTAAAATGCAACTGTTGCTGTTGCTAATTACTATCTGACATAATTAACAGAGTTAAGCAAGACAAATAAATAAATTTTTCATCAACTTGTTGTTGTATTGGTCGCCCCTCCCTATTAATGGGTGTTCCACAGTAATTCTTTAGGACCTATCTTGATTAAATATGAGTATAACACCATCAATACTTAAATATTGGGCTGATTTTGGCTTTGACCTCCATATTTCTAAAAATGCTATCATTTATGTCAAACAAAAATGAATATTTCCACTATCTAAAAAAAAAATTATAATAATAATATCCAGATAATTACTCTTGTCATTTGTTCAATATTGGAACGAAACTCAGCTAACTCATGGCCCCTCATCTTCAAGACTCTTTCTTTAATAACTTTGCAAAGATGGCCGTCAAAGACATTCATCTGATCCGCTGCTATTGTGTTGTTGTCAAGGGTACTGGCGTCAGCGAAAATAATGCGTGCTGGTTGTACAGCATCAAGTTGTCTGCATAGAAAACACTTTACCCGTAGCTTCTCTGACACTTATGAGAAAGCACCATTAGTGCATTATGCATAGTTGTACATGTACCGCATCAAGCGTCAGTGAAAGACGAGTGGCAGAGCAACTCTCTCGTCGACCGTGCCACATTTGTTATTGCCAACCATCAGCATTTCTCTATGGAAATGCAGTTGAAACAAAGGGCCATTTTCCGATCTGCTGCCATGAAATCACTCTACCAAACCTCCTGTAATGATCTGCCTTGGGGGTTGGAATTTTGACTCAGGTAAAATCCACACACAATAGAAGAAGAACTTATCAAAAAGAGGATTGTCTGTGTTTTGATTTGATTTAAATTGAGTCAACGAAAACAATGCAATTGTGTAAATGCATTGTATTTAAGATTATGTTTAAGAATGAACATTTCCTATCTTTTTACAGGTCAGTGGTTGGCAATACTGGAATCTTTTCTAAAAGTGATCAATTCCGACAGCACTAATTTTACCTACAGTTAACATGGGTCTTTTAAGAAATATTATTTCTTCTGTGAATTCTGGCATTTCGACCACACACAAATTTTAAGACAAGTGTAGATTTTTTTAATTATTATTATTTGTTTTTTTTGTTGAGAAAACCCTTGCCAGTATTGAGCAAATCAAAGATCATGTATAGTTATCATTAAAAAAATGTGATGCAATATGCTGAAAATATGCTCAGAATTCATACTTTTTATGTATAGATCAAATCTATTACTATATGGAGAAATGAAAGCATATTGCAAAACTAATATGGTAACTACAGTACTTTTTCAGGCTTGTAAATGGATAAAAATGCACTTGGCAGTCACCAAGTACTTTTCTGCAGACTGATATAATTTTTTTAATTGCCACTGTGAGGACGGAGACTTTTTTTTTTCATCCCACAGTGTGGACGACCATATGTTTTTGCATATACCCGTCTTAGCCCAAGGGCATTGTTGTACTTGTGCAAGTTCCGTGCATTAGCAAACCCCCACAGAAATGCTCTCAAAAGCAGTTGCTGCAGAATTTCCCGTCAAAGTGGACAGTTCCGGTTATGAGTTTACAATGTATACGTGTACATTTCCCTCAACATTCTGGAGAAACAGAAAGTTTAAGGAAAACAGCATTGATCTACTCACCCAAAAGTGTGTCTATACTTTCTCTATTAACTACAATATGTTCATATTCGTACAAAATCTTACCAAATTCTCATGGGACCAACCTGCACTCTTAAACCCATATACAGTAGTGTATGTGCACATACATACATGGAAGAGCACCGCACAGAAACATATGCAGCAGCAGAAGCTGCTAAGAATACCTTTAGGGGATCAAGGTCATCTTGGGAAAAATAAGATGATCTCCCAGGAATGTTCTTCCCCTTTGCACATCTCACAGTCTTTTTGATCCCGTTCTTTCTGCTGGCTTTGATCAACTACGTTTTACTCGTCATTGGCCATGATATGCGCTTGACGGGCAGCAGTGTGATTAGACAAGTATGGAGCAGCATAGCAGAACATGGAGCTGGAAGACTGCAGGGCACCCTTCTCCATCATGACGGGCTTTGCTGTAATTAGACATTAGCACCCAGCAGGAAGTCGCTAACATGAGCCCAACCTCCATTAGAATGATTATCACAGATTATTCACTTTAATAAATACATAACAGCCCACTGGACTGACGCAAGTAGAGATAACACCGGATGCTTTTGTAATCGTTGCTTAATTGGTGCATGCAGGGCAACTGATTTTCATACTAGATTTAACAACACTGGAAAGTATTTCATCAAAATAATGATTAAAAAAATGTCATCAGCACAATTATTTTCCAAATATTCTAGTCACATATTTAATTATAGTGTTGAGAGGAATGTGTTAGAAAATAATGCAATTACAGTAACTATTTTTGCTGCAACATTAATGTAAGGAATTACTAATAATTTTGAATATTTCTTTTGTGTTCAATCTTAGTATCACATTGAATTCAGTCGACACGTATGACTCATCTTGCTGTAACTTGGATTTGTAATTAAGTATTGTCTTCAAAATAGGTTATTATAATAGACTGATTGGTCAGATGTGTACACACTCTGTGTACATGTTAAGCATGCAACATCTGGCAAATGTTATTTAGTTATTTTTGTTTGTTTTTTTAAACTTACTGTATGCAATGTAAGTCCAGATGTTGAATAGTCAGAATTTAGATTTGGCCAAAATACATTTTCCATGGAAAAGAATAGATAATTTAAAAAATTGTGTCGTACTGTAAAATTAATTAATGTGTTGGTGAAAAGGTACAATGTAATTTGAATGTAAAGAAGCTCTGTTAAAATTATCATCATTATGTTTTTATTGTCATTAATCCAGTATTACTTACTACTTTTAGTACTTTTGAATTGAATGAACTCAAAAGTAACACAGGAGTCGTGTAACACAATGCAATTTACAAGCGCTGCATCAACTAATTTTCAAAAATAAATGCGTATGATGTATACAAACGGGATTTGAAAAAATAAGGATGTCACACACAAAGCACAATGAATAATAATGTAAATAGCCAACAGTATTCAGTAAATTGTTTAGCATGGTAAAACACTGCAAATATTTCATATTTCATACATCATGTATCGGGGTGAAAAGTAACCTGCGTCCCAAAAAGTCCATCTGTAAAATTGTGTTCTTGAATATGACAGACAGCTAAAGCATGGCTTGAAGCGACACACACACTGACAAGGCGAGCCTGTAGGGAGCAATGGAGATAAGCGCAGCACGTAACACAGCTCTTCAGCTACTATTGCACAGGGACCACAAAGTCAACGTTTGCTCTTCTATTTGAATACAATACTGAAATAGAAGTTAGCCGAGGAGAGTAAAAAAATAAATCACTGCATTCCCTCTAGAGTAGGATCAATCATTAACTAATTTTACCGGACTGCTCATGTAAGACGCAGCCGGGAGTCCGGGTTCCCCAGACTCGCTTTTGTACGGCGGGCTGCTGCTTGGTTACGCAGCATTAGGGTTTGCAGCAATGATTAAACTGTTTGTCTTCAAGTACACACACTCACACACGCGCATGCACGCACACATGCACGCGCTCACACACACGTACAAAGACGTGACACAAAGGAACATCTGCAGGATATTTAAGAGTGCACAAATACATAATATGAAAGTGAAGACCTCTGAAAAGTCCCACAAGGTTCAACAAAAAATAAAATACAAAAAAGGTAGGATTTAAGGGGATTTCTCTTTGGGTTTGGTTTTGTTTTTCGTGGATTGTGCAACATTGTGTAATGTCTTGAAATACAATATGTAGAAACACTTGTGAACAGTAGCGTTAGCATGGATGCTAGTACTAGCATTTAGCATTGACGCAGGTGGTACACTCGCCTGCCTTTGGTGCAGGCTGCGTGGGTTCAGTTCCCACTCAGTGACGATGTGAGTGCGAATGATTGTCCGTGTCTATATGTGCAACTGCGACTGTCTGGTGACCAGTTCAGGGTGTAGTCCACCTTTTGCCCGAAGTCAGCTGGGATGGGCTCCGGCGCCCCGCGACCCTTACCAGAATAAGCGGTGTTGAAAATGGATGGATTTACTCGACAATGATTTTATTCATGAACCTGATATAATGATATGCCATAACTTCTTTGAAAGTCTACAATATTGTGCTTTTGGAATCGCATGTTCGGCCCTTTTGTCCTGGATGAAAAAAAGTGGTCTTTTTGTTTGAAATGTTTTTTTCATTCATCAATATTTAACAATAAAATATTCCCCTCTGTGTTTATCAATTTCCCCTCAAAGCATTTTGATGTCTAAAAGGCATTGAGTCCTTTGAGAGAATTGTGCCCATCTCTGATCTGCGGCGCAAATATGCTCCCCCCTTGAAATCCGGTTATGTCGGCACAAGTGTGATGTGGCTGTGTTAAGAAGTAAGCAGCCACATTAAAGTGCCTCTGCTTAACCCCAGATAAAGTTCAGATGCTTTAGTATGCTTTTCTTTCCTATTTTTTTCAATGTGATTTTTTATTTTTTTATTTCGAGCAAAAAAAAAAAGGAAGATTTTGTCCTAACACTAACTGCTATTCGGAACTGTCATAATTTCCTCTCCTTTGACTAAGACCCCAGTTCCAGCTGAGGAAAAACAGCCCCAAAACATAAAACTGCTACCACTATGCTAAACTATGAGCAATGTTGTTTTTGCCAAGCATACTTTTTGGTACTATGTCCAAAAATTTCAACCTTGGTTTCATCAGACCATACCATATTTTCAACTACACACATCTGGGAGATTTCAGGTGTGTTTTTGGAAAATGTAGCCTGGCTTAGATGTTGATTTTGTAAGATAAGGCTTTTGTCTTGACGTCCAGTTCTTGGTAATATCAATACCATATTTTCTTTTCGATGTTGACTCCTTCCTGGTACATTTGAGGCTTTGGATAAATTGCTGTATCCTTCTTTTGACTAATACCTTTGAATAATGAAATCCCTTCTGATGCTGTGGAAGCTCTCTAGAGACGATGGCTTGTGTGACTACAAAAATGTCAACAAAAGCCTACTAGAACATCTGAAATTTATTTGGGGTTAATTCGAAATGGTGGAAGGTGTGTCTTGACTCCCATTTAATATGAGTTTGAATTTTATATCTTAGTTATGAACAGAGCCACATACTGATGGTATTTGTTTATTTTTACTAATAGTGGAAAACGTTTTTTAAAATGATAATCGTAGTTTCATTTTTGTATATTACAAAAACGTGGCATTTGAACAGATGTCTAGCTGCCCTTCACCTCCTTTGTTAATAGTTGTATTATTGACTATGCTGATTTTGTAGTTAAATATATACAGACCATTCTTCTTCTTCTTCTTCTTCTTCTACAGTGTTCCCTCACCACTTCGCGCTTCACGTTTTGCGGCTTCAGTGCTTTGCGGGTTTTTCCAAAATATTCATAAAAAAAAAAAATTCATCAAAAAATAAAAATGAAGAAATACAGCCATATCAGCAGCCATATTGCGGTTGTTTCATGTTGATGCACGAGAGAGAAGGTTTCCCTGCATGCCAAACAAAGAGATGAGTTGACTCAGAGGCTCCTGTAATCCTACTTCGCTGTTTTTCCCCTAGGTTCTGGTCCCCATTAAACATGAAAAACGACGGATCAGTGTACTATTGTTTTTTTCTTAAATGTATGAATAATTTTGATGATGGGGGCCCTTTCTTGCCTTGAGCAGTTTTAAACCACCATTAGATTTGTTGTTTTAGTAATGCCATGTTGCACAATCGAATACCACTATGTAGAGTCTAGACCTCCGCCAAGGCTAGAATGTTCACAAAAGTGAAAAAAAATGGTGGTGGTTTGTCCATCTGTTTTTTTTGTTAGAAGGCTACTTCCTGATGCTTCAAAGTTGATGACTTGAAACGTCTGCCTCGCAGTTCTGAGGACCCGGGTTCAAATTCAGCCTCGCCTGTGTGGAATTTGCATGTCCTCCCCGTGCCTACGTCAGTTTTCTCCAGATACTCTGGTTTCCTCCCACATCCCAAAAACATGCACGGTAGCTTATTTGAAAACTCTAAATTGCCCGTAGGTGTCAATGTGAGTGCGAATGGTTGTTTGTTTATGTGTGCCCTGCGATTGGCTGGCGACCGGTTCAGGGTGTACCCCGCCTCTCGCCCAAAGATAGCTGGCTCCAGCACCCCTGCGACGATAAGCAGTACAGAAAATGGATGGATGGATGAATCACTTGCTTCATTTATTATCTATTACTTCTATTGATTATCCTAAAATCTTCAACCGCACGTTAATTATTCTTCCTCAAAATATGAAGTGTTGAATTCTTCTTCTGTACATTATATACCATGTGGCTAATTAATACCTTTTTCTTTTCCTTCGAATTAATTTGACTGAATGTTAGTGTAATTTATAAGATGTGTCCTATGTGCTAACACTAACTTGAGTTTGAATCCAAGATGCCACAGTTGATTTTTATATTTGAGGATAACAAAAAACAGACCGCTTAGAAATGACGAGCAAGAAGTGTTTAACCCTCCTTGCTGACAGCCTCTGATGGCCGACCTTGACTTCTCGACACTCTCATGAGCCGACTCGAAGCATGTTCAGTCTCTTAGTCGAAGAAAATCAGCTCCATGTGTCAACCTGCGGTAAAAATCAATAGATGTACAGGAAATCCTGTCAAGTCGGGCCAAGTCGGAAAGGAAAGGAGTAATGAAGACGGCGCACCCCAAGCCAGTCAGTTGTTGTATAATAAGGTTGTCAGATTATTGTTGTGACAAATCTGGTTTAGAATAGCAACATTATCTAGATGTATTTTGTTAATGCATTAAAATTGAAATCTAGTTGGATCAGGACGAAGATGATGTTCATCCACTTATCGTTATCTTTACAATGTATTTAATGGTGGATCATTGCAAGAGAAAATTATGTCCATCCGGTTTACACGTCCTTTAGATTATAAATTAAAAGTTTGGATTATTTAGATACTGTGGAAGCCAATACAAAAATTGTGCAGTAACCACTTCCATCTTGAAATAGGTAATAACATTCCTATTTATATTATTTATTTGGTGCATTAGCCAAAATGCATTAGCTATGTAAACAAGATTTTTTTTAATCACAGCGTCTCTCATACAGTGATTAACTGTTTTGTTTTTTATCATGTGAATCTTTATGAAGTTTGGCTCCTTTGAAAACATTTCATTAAGACCTTTGTTCAAATGTAAGCTAGCAGACAAGAAGACAGACAAGGAAAGCCGTATATTGGTCATTTCTTGGGAGAAAATGCCTCTTCAGGGGAGCAAAGTGAAGAACAAAGTAAAAGGAGCTCTTAAAGAGGAGTTTCTGAGTGGATGCTGCACTCGTTGGCAGCAGGATAGATTGGTAAAAGTTGACAAGATGAATGGGCATAAAATAAAGTTCAATGTAACAAAAAATAAAATAAAATAAATAAATAAAATAAAGTGCATGGGCAAGAATATGAAACCAGATGGAAACGTGACAATTTGAAGAAACATGCCCCAAACACTATATCCAAAGCACACCCTTCCTTCTTTTGCAAAAAGAAAAAGCATTTTTAATCCGATGTGTCTCACACAATATGACTTCTATTAAATTTGACCTTGCCATTTTTGTGTAATGCTGCTTGGAGACACGCATTCCAAAATAATACGGTTGAAGGTGGGGGTAACTTTGACATCAAATAAAATGAGCATGTATCACATGTATCACGGCGGCACAGTGGACGACTGGTTAGATCATCTGCCTCACAGTTCTGAGGAGCGGGGTTCAATCCCCGGCCCCGCCTGTGTGGATTTTGCATGTTCTCCCCGTGCCTGCGTGGGTTTTCTCCAGGCACTCCTCCCACATCCCAAAAACATGCATGAATTGGAGACTCTAAATTGCCCGTAGGTGTGAATGGTAATAAATGGTTGTTTGTTTGTATGTGCCCTGCGATTGGCTGGCAACCAGTTCAGGGTGTACCCCGCCTCCTGCCCGATGATAGCTGGGATAGGCTCCAGCACGCCCGCGACCCTAGTGAGGAAAACGGCTCAGAAAATGAATGGATGGATGGATCACATTACATGATGGCCCTCGTCCTCGTCTGTCTTGCTTTAGAACTCTCTCTCTCTCTCTCTCTCTCTCTCTCTCTACTTTCTTATTTGAGCATATGTGCATGGCGGTGTGAGAAGACAAGAGGTCGTCGCTTGAGAGGGCGAGTGACAGCACTTTAATGAAAATATCACTGCCTCTTTCTTCCTTGTAGCTCTCCATATAAACCTGTCACTCAGCCAGTTAGCTCCTCTCTTTAGACACTTTCCTTATGGCTGCTGCTGTCCCTCTTTCATCCTTCATTTGGTGCACTTCTTAACCATGAGAAGCAGCTCTCTGCAGTGGTATTTACACAATGGACTCACTTACTCAGCATGCGTCTTCAACTTTTAAGTATGGGTAGATTTACGACAGATAACTTTGTATGCCACGTAATGTAGAGGAATTTCCAACCTCATCTAAATATGGCTTTTAGTTTTTCACAGTTATCACTTCTGGTCATTCAGTCACGGGGTTAGTGAGTGCCTCAAGAAAACAAATTCAGCCCCTTAAAAAGCCAAGGAAACTTATTTGGTAATTTTGTTATAAAGGAGTAGAACCGTGCCAACTAATGAAAAGAGAAAGGTAATGATAAAATGATATTTAATGACAGACATATTACTGTACACTGGTATACCATGGTTATAAAATGCTACAATGATAAAGAATAAAATAAATAAATAAACTACAGCAAAAAAAGTTACGTAATATACTACTGTAATGGTGTTAAAAATTCATCATTTTGAAATTTTAAATTCAGTAATCACTCAATGATTTCTATTAAATGGTAAACAAAAATGGTTAACTAATGGTGAAATATAAAACGATTATATTTGTACAGCATGTATTATTTTTTGTTGTTAGTGCTTTTCATTTGTCCCCCCCCCAGTGTTATGTAATTTACTGTCCTGCTATTGATTGTTTTTTAGTTATGCTGGTATTTACTAAATTTTAAGACAATGTAAACACAATTTAATTAGGATATATAAGGTTTATAATTAAAATGTTTAGAAAAATGGATTGGAAAAAAAAACCTATTTGATTGGTTTTCAGTTCCTGAAAGAAATGATCTGTATCCCTTTTTGGGATACAAGCAAAGACCAGTTTGTTGATTGGTCAACAGAGAATTGTCATTTCTTGCAACAATATCAAAGGAATGGAATGCATAAATGAAGCTTATCTTCTTCTTGTAATAAATTACCACCTGCTAAGAACAACACAAAACATTGGACATCCTGCACTGAAGGGGGCCCGTTTAGTGGAAACATGGCTTAAAAGCAATCAGGTTTTGAGCGAATATGAACAATGTATTGAACCCTCCTGTCATTTCCATGTACCATGGCTAGAGAGAGCAAAGGAAGCAAAAATTAAAAAAACAAATTAATGTAATTGCTATGCATTGAATGTTGCTGCTACAGATGCTTCTCCAAACAGTGGTTAGGGGATAACAAGCAGGTCTGCCATAGTTGTGCATCAACCAGGGATGGAGGCTCACTGTGTTCATATGAAACTTGACTTAAAGTCCTTTTTTTTTCTCCAGACAGTGGATGCTGTAAGAGACTGATAGATGTCGAGGGGATGAGAGGGGAGACCAGAAGGAGGGAGAAACTGGATGATGGCTCATGTGTTTGCTGCTAATGGACTGCTATAAGTGCGTAGATGTGTGCGCATGTCCTTCTCAAAGCGACAGGGACTTGGTCCAGGACTGATGAGATGCTTCAGGGATAATGCCAGCCGCAGAGTTAATATGTGATTTGGGAGAAGGCTTTATGCAATTTTTTACTCATTATTCTTAATCATATACTTCAGCTTTTTCTTCTCACCCCCCTCCCTCTCATCATAGCTCCCATTCTCTCATAGCCTCAGTCTGCAGCGCTGACAGTGACAAATACAGAAACCCCACCGTGTATCTAGACCGGAGCCACAAATTATTGCTGGTTATTTTTTCCTTTTTGTTTTAAAACGACATTGTGATTCATCCGAGCGAGTAAAAGGAGGGTACTAAAAAGCCTCATGTCACTATATGGATAAGACATTTTTAGCTCATATTCATTGCTTGTTGTTTCTCCATGCCCATTTTCAGTGCTTAGAATGACATTGAAACAAACACGTAGAAAGGTGTAGTATTATACTGTGTTACAGGGAGGCAGCATTTTCTTGGTTGCATCGTAAAGTTGAGGACCTGAGCTAGAAACAACCCCCACGGGTGGGTCAGCATAGATATCGTCTATGTCTATATCCATCTTCATGGTTTAATAAAAGTGATTAAGTGCAATATGTGAGATGTCGCCAAGGACCAATCAAAGCGAAGCGGTTTTCCATATTTAAAGTAGAACTATCAGCAATTCAATCACAACAAAGTGTATTTATATATCGAATATTAATGAATATCTCTTAAATGCCCAGTGGACAAAAACAACTAGGATAGCTTGAAAATGGGCATTATCTTGCAATGCCAATAAAAGGACCTCAAAGATTGTTTAAAAAAAATATTCAATGCATCTAACCTTTTGTGACTAAATAAAAATTGATTGAAGTTTAAAAAATATTTTATATATTGTTTAAAGATTCCACAAAAACACATTTTCTTAATCATATCAAAATCAGACTGTGACAAAATTAGCTGTGGGTGCAGGATCAAATCCGTTCATCTGGACATGCACGTACGCACAGACAGACTGACTGACACACAGACGGACAGACTGACCGACTGACTGAGCGACCGACCGACAGACAGATCGATCAATCTATTGATAGGAATTGTCGAAAAGGTTTTTAGAGAGACCAGTTAAGAATTGTAAGTGACTTTTCATGCATTTATTCATAAAAGGCTGCCCTCAGTGGGGTAGTCAGGAGTAAATGACAACTACATGGAGGCCCCATCAAGGGAATAATTCATATGTCACCTCTTCTTCAGACAAAACACAAGATAGGGAGTTATCTTACTGTACGATTTCCTTTGCTGCAACCGCCATTTTTGCTTGTGCAAACCTTAGACCGCAGTTTTAGTGTAATGGCCATGCACCATTAGGCCTTCAGATGGCAGGTGCAATAGTGCACGAGCAGTGACTGGCTTTCTTCTGACATTTAGCCTTGTTTTACATTAATCACATCATCTCAGAGCCACTCTTAAGACAGTGTGAGAAATCAAGCGGCGAAATAATTCATAAATCAGTTGCGATATTCATTTTTAAAATTGTTGAAAACTGAAATATTGCAATGCTAAGACAGATATAAGACAGAACCTGGGTCATTGTTTTGAACAAATTGTCAATATTAATACATTGACATGATTGCATGTATAAAAAGTTTTATTTAAAACTGTTGTGTATTTATTCTCTTGTTTTAATACCACTGGGAGAAAACGCAATACTAACGACTATGGTCATAGTTCTGGGAGGTATGTTGGGGTGCACCCTTTTTTCTCTGTTACACATGAAGAGCTTCCACCAGTTCAACCAGATTTGAGTAAAAACATCATAAGAGAGACCAATACAGGGTGTCATCTTCCTTTTGCCTGAAGTCGTCTTGGTTGGAGAGGCTCTTGTACACCTCGTAACCCTCAACAGGATAAAAGGTACTGAAAATGGATAGATGGCATTTCATAAGAGAATAAGTCAACCAAAGTCATTAAGCACACTATTATTTTGTGATAATGATTATGTGGACAAGTGCAATTCTAATGTGTGACAATAGCAGCTCTTCTTCACCTTTTACTATCAGCCCAAGGCTGTCATCACAGAAACTTTAGAGCTGTGAACACTGAGACAATTTGTTGTTTGTTGTTGGTCTTTCTCCATCTTGGGAAAAATTTTTTTTAATTATTATTTTTACTCAGCGTGGTACAGTAGATGACTGGTTAGCACATCTGCCTCACATTTCTGAGGACCTGGGTTCAAATCCGGCCACGCCTGTGTGGAGTTTGTATCTTCTCCGGGTACTCCAGTTTCCTCCGACATCCCAAAAACATGTACGGTAGGTTCATTGGCGACTCTAAATTGCCGTAGGTGTGAATGTGAGTGTGAATGGTTGTTTGTTTCTATGTGCCCTACGACTGGCTGGTGACCAGTTCAGGGTGTACCCCACCTCTCGCCCAAAGATAGCTGGGCTAGAGTCCAGCACGCCCGCGACCCGAGTGAGGATAAGCGGTACAGAAAATGGATGGATGGATGGATTTTTACTCAATTTTGTAACTAACTTTATATGGGTTAAGCAACATAGTACACATTTTATGAACCATATTTCTATCATTTTTTTTAGGGTGAATAGGTAATATGTCATGAATACGTTTTGTGTCTGGCTCCAATTCAGCCATTTGATTATTCAGAAGCTCCAAAATGGCTTTGCTGAATAGAATATGTGAAAAATGAAAAAAATCTTCTGACATTTCAGTTCATCTCAGGATTGTGTGTGCTAAATTCATCTGTTTGCATATTCTTCTGCCAGATTGTGCAAAATGAACTGCGTGGCAGTTTTGCCCTTATGGCAGACACAAGCATGGCTTCCAGATCTGTTTGCATGCATGCTTGTATGGGGAAACTTTTTAGTAGATCAGGGCCAAAATGTCCTCAAATCAGAAGAAAATAGTGATGTTTGGCTGGCATCATATGATCAAACAATGAAAGTAGGTAAAGCTATCACGTGCCACCAGTGTGGATTGCCATTCTTATTATTATGAAAGACAACGGTGAATCCAGAATTAAAAAGACTCTGCAGACAAATTCAAACTTTTTCTGACATCACATGATCTAGGGCAGTGGTTCTCAGTGTGGTATGAGTACCACTAGTGGTACATGGGCTCTCTTTAGTGGCAAGTGAAATAATCACTGAATTAAATGTTCAAATTGCGAATAATGTTACAGTAGCCTAAACTAGAACGGTTTGTTTTTACGCATTTATTTAGGTAAAAACATGTTTTATTTATCTTATGAGCAATCAGTTTTTATTGACTCATTAGTCAAGTATAGTTTTTTTGTTTTCTGATATTTAAGCAAATTGCTTATTTTCAACCTGTGCATAATGTTACAGTGGCTTCCGATAATATTAATTACATCTAATTTTTTTTTCAAATACTTGGGCCTACTGTATTTTAATTTTGGTCATTATGGAGGTACTTGGAGAGCCTAGTCTTTTGTGAAGTGGTACTTGGTGTAAAATTATCTAGAGCAGGGGTGTCAAACTTATTTTTTGTCGCAGGCCTCAGTGTAGTTACGATTTCTCTCAGGACCCTTATGACAGTCAAACCATATAAATGTTTAATTTCTTCATTATATTATTACATATGGAATAGTGGATGACTGGTTAGCACATCTGCCTCACAGTTCTCAGGACCGGGGTTCAAATCCCGCCCCCGCCTGTGCGGAGTTTGCATGTTCTCCCCGTTTTCTCCGGGCACTCCAGTTTCTCCCAAATCCCTAAAACATGCATGGTAGGTTAATTGGAGACTCTCCATTGCCTCTTGGTGTGAATGTGAGTGTGAATGGTTATTTGTTTCTATGCGCCCTTGACAACATGATTTGCTTTCGCGGGCCACATAAAATGATGTGGCAGGGCGGCTCTTGCTCCCGGGCCTTGAGTTTGACACCAATGCTCAAGAGTATATCTGTATATCTTTATGCCTGCATCATGTGATCAGCTTCACTATGCCGGGGTCATGACATGATGGCCCTATCGTGATTAACCTTTGATAAACACAATTTATTTTATTGCTTTACAGTTTGCTTTTCAATGACTGTTTTAAAATAAAGAACTGCCCGTCCCCACACATAGAGTAGTCATGACCACAACTGTCAATACCGCTCATTACTCCTTATATTGTAACTCTTCTTGTAGGCAGTGAACCGTTGCTGACAAAAAATGTGGCAGTTTGTATTGAGTGCTTACTGTGAGCTTTTTTTGATGAGCTTTTCATTGAGGGTTTCATATTTGAATAGCTCCGACTGCACTTGTCCCTGCAATTAATCAAAGACTTCATAAATTTGTGCATGAATTATTACTAAGCGAGAGGCTAATTAAATGGTCCATCACTCTACTCATAAAGTCGTAAACAGCAGTGAGAGAAGACTCCATTCTTCAGGCCCAGCCATGTTTATGTCAAAGCAACGTTAATCATCAGACCTTGTGTTCCCTCCCCATTTTGTTTTCTGCCCTTTAGTCGCTTAATGTTTACCACCAGGAAGATATTTTATTCATTAGTCGTGTTATAATATTCTGCTACACATGAATGTAGCTACTGGTGCATGCAGGATTGAAATTAACATCTTATTGCTTCCAATATGATTGCCAGATGTTGAGTTGGCGATCAATGTCGAAGCAAATAGTGCTATTGTTTTAATGTTCCAAATTTATATTTTATAATAAAGTTTTAATGCAGGCATGTTTTGCAGTGTCTTGGTGAGTGATACAGCAGACAGGGAAAAATAATTCTGTTCCAGGGCAGGGTTAAATGAGTACAATGCTCATGAAGTCTTAGATCAGGGGCGCTGTAATTTCATTTTGTGCATCACGGAGAGAGAAACAGACTCGTTGCAGCCTTCTCACTTATGTAGTGTCATGCTGATGTTCATAGCTTGTGGCTAAATTAATATGGATTACGCAACGACGACATTTCTCTCACAGCAGATGACTGTGATGCACTTGAAGAAAGCCCAGCGTAAGTAGCCATATTTAGCTCAACCACGGCAATGTGTTGTAGCACGACAATAAAACTACATGCCATGTTCATTCTATCGCTTGCTCTCGTTGAGTCATCACTTCTTTTCTTTTTCTTTTATGAAGTTACATTTTTTTATTCCAGTGTTTTGTTCTATAATCATTTCAGGTTTGATGCGGCGACTGCATAGCAAAGAACTTAAAGTTGTCACATCCCCTCCACTAAGCTTTGCAACTCAACCATAATTTGATGCTGAATTTGACAGATGACGACGAAATGAAGCGTGTCAAATGTAGTAACAGCAACCTCATTAAGAATGCATTTATCATGTATATTACAACCATGTATCACATGTTATTCTACAGCTCTTCATTTGTTTGTGTTGTGATTGATATTAAGTATTACATTAAGATTAAAGATGAGGCTGCCGTATGTAATATTTATGGGCCTGTTTTCTCAAAATGTCCACGTTTTGTGTAGTTCAGGAGTCATTTCATCTTTACCTGGACAGTGATGCTTTCAATATTCTTCTATCCAGCCATCTAATTTCTATGCTACTATTACCCTCAAGGCAGAGATTTGGGCCTACCCCAAATGACTAGACCCTGGACTGGGCGCCAGTCTATCACAGGGTGATTGTGAATGGAAACTGATTCTTTGCAAGCTGTACAAATATTAAATATGTGAACTATTACAATACTAACAGCCTTTAACCCTCAACCAAAAAATACTGTATGTTCAGTATATGTTATCGTGAAGCTACAAAGTTATAAAATGTTTTTAATTTTTTTCCCCCCCAGCTTTAATGCTGCTTATTTGTGAATTTTCCAGATTCCATGAGCATCATGTTCTCATGGAGTCTGAGCTTCTCTAATGCACCAAAATTGCGTTTACTACTCATGAATTTTTTTTTATGAGCTCCATATTAAAGTGTCAAAAACTGTTCACACACAATGAAGCGCTCAAGGAGGCATTCGGATGTGTTCTGCTGAAGCGCACACCCCAGGTCAAAATTGCGTCACAATCACTATGATACAGTCTTCATGTTTAAGGCGATCAACAGTTGAGCAGGAAGACATTAAATAAATGTGACTATCCCATGATTCTGGACCTTATTTTTGTTGTGCATATTTTGTGGCACACTAACAATATTTTTGCTTCTGTGCTACTTTGTGCTGTTTGTGCTTTGTGTCTCCACTTTTTTGTGTAAAATGTTCAGAAAAAAAAGCATGTGTAAAAAGATTAGATTGTTTTTTTTTAACTTAAAAGACCAGATTTTACAGTACATTTGAAGTTGAAAATGGCAGGAAATGTGGCACACTGCCCCAAACATTGGTTTGGAACTTGCTTGTTCTCCACCAGGACACAGCTGGGCTTTTCCAAAAATGTTACCACAAAATTGGAAGCATAGAATTGTCCAAAGTGTCTCTTATGCTGAATAAGTATGAATACAGTACATATCAGGGGGAACCGAGGAGAGTAACCAGAACTCTAATTGATAAAGAGGAATGACTATTACCCATTTAGCATGCCATGATGAGCTGCTACCATAGACTCGACAATTGAACTCACTACTAGAATAAATTGTTATCCTAGTGTTTTATACGCGGCCTAAGGTTATGTATAATAATATCACTCTCTGCTGCTTGTCTATGGAGTTTTTTCGGTAGAATCTTTTCTTTTCACTTGGTGTGAATGCAAGTGGGTTTGAAGGGAAATTTCTAAGTCATTCAAAAAAAGTTTGCGATTACTTTGATTTTAAAAGGTCACTCTGTCTGTAACGCCCTTTCAAAAGCTCACCTGAATTCCAAATATGTCCTGTCGCCCTAAGGAAACAAACTTTTATCTCACAAGGAGACAAACACTGAAAACACTGAATAGATGACTGGATACAAAGAACTAAATCCTTGGTATCTTTCTTAGAGTATTGTCACTGAAAAGAATACGGAATCAGTAGTAGTGCCAATGGTCTTGTTGGCATGTTAAAAAGCTGACATTAATAAGAAATGCTTATCTCTTGTAGGACATTCACGAAGTGATTTTTGAGAGAAATCTGAAAGAATGAAGAATAAATGTTTTAAAACTAAGCATATTCCAGCTAAAACGAAATTTCAAAGGTATAGAAAAAAAAGGGCAGTATCCAGAAACTTTCAGGAAATTAATAGAAATACTGTATGCACTAAATGTATGCACAGTGTTGACAGAAAGCTCCAAGCGTGTTAATATGCGTGTCTAACATAGAGCATAAATGAGCCTTTATAATGTAAGAGCTCTGTCCCAACATGCCAGATGGGTTTGTAAGGGCCTTGTGATCCTGAGAGCTGTTTTAAGCCAAAGCGGTCTAAAATAAAACTCTTTAACCACATCAGGAGGCTCAAGGTCTCATGGAAGATTGGCAATCTAGTCTGCATGAATTTTGGTGGACCTGGATAAAGTAGATATTATTTAGGGTGTCCCTTTCGGGGGCTGAGTATAGTGTGCAATAAGGTTACAGTGAAGCCAGATGTGAACACAGCAATATCCCCTGCTATCTGTCCAGGTTGGTTTGTTCCATTTTGGAGCACGACAAGTCAATAGGTGGTGTGGCAGTCAATCAAGATCACTGCGAGCTTGCAGTGAGTAAGAACACAGGGAGTGTGGCGTAGGCCTCAGATCGTAATGATCCAAGTGAAATGTTTGCTGACTGGCATCAATAAGCAACGGGGAAGGAGGCACCTGGAAATTGCTATTAAAGATCCCTATTGATTAGCTGCAGTAGTTCAGTGACTGAGCAACTGGAGTACCAGACCTCCAGCAATGCTCGGGATTTCCTGGGCCACCTTTTCTCCTTTGAGAGCTTATCTTTGTACAAATCTGTGTTTTGGGGGCACAGGGTCAGTCCATGAGTGAGTTGCATCCCACTGGTATCTGAACCGTGGTTACAATAAATACCAAGAGATGATCAAAGGTCAGAAATGATTTGAAGAAAATGACAGACGTTTCGGTTAGATATAATTTGCCTGCAGCAATTATTTTAAAATTAACTACCAGACCAGGCATGCTGAATGGGCCACAATTGATTGTTTCAAGCAGCGGTGAGTCTGCAGGGGGACAGTGCCTGATAAGGTCCAGCAATGGAAACAGTTTGGATTTTCTAGAAATGTATCTGTGGATTTGATGTGTATGAATAAACTTGTCTCTTTTCCTAAAGACCCATGTACATCATGAATGCTATGAAATGCAATTGAATTTGTAAACATACAGCACTATAAATAATAAGGCAGTTTATAGGTAAAAATAACACCACCTTAATCTTTGTAAGATCAACTTTTTTCCTTTTTGTGATAATTTAGCGATAGAACATTTGCAATGTCTGTATTTCTGCCGAGAAAGCCTTTGCAAACAAAATTAACTGTACAAACCCGGATTTTCAACTTCCCACAGGCTAATTTGGCAGTTCATCATCTGTACTCTAATCTGCTCTACATACTTAAACATATGTCATCATATATCCATTCCATCTATTAACAGAAAGACATTCCCAGCTCCTTTCCTGACTTGTGTTGCTTCCGTTGGGCTGAAGATTGGTAAAGTTAGAAAAAGCGCTCATCAGTGTGGAAACTTTTTCTCAACAGGGTATCGTATCTCACTAAATCCCAGAAGTTAATGAACACTGTGCCACAGAGGGCTCTACTGTTTTGCACCAGATGCTAGATTTTTGGAATTCCCCAGATTCTAACAGCACTTTTCCAGCTTGAGTCCCGGGTTGAATGTAGCATTTCATTAGCCTGGCTCACTGATAGAGTGTGACAGACATGAAACCTGACACCAGCTGCAGACTTCCACAGTACATTTCATCAGGTTTCCTGTAATGATAGAAAAAATGGCTTTCCATATTTGCGATTGTTTTTCTTCCGTATCCCTTGTATCAAAATGCTCTGTTCTGTAATTCCTTTCATGTGAAGAAAGTGCATTTTCAACAAACTACTTTAAATAAAGTGAAGTTAGCTGTTCCCCAAAGGGGGAAAAAATGTTGATTCAGGTTTTAGACCTGTAAAAAAAAAAAGAAAAATAAAGAAATAAAGAAACAAACAAACAAAGAAACAAAGAAATAGCAGTGGCATTCAGTAACATTATGCGTTAAGAGTTTTTTTTGTTTTGTTTTGTTTTGTCTCATCTTATCAGTGATTTTTTTCTATTATTATTTTTTTTATTTAAAATTGCCCATAAGTGTGAATGTGAGTACGAATTGTTGTTTGTTTATATGTGCCCTGTGATTGGCTGGCGACCAATGCAGGGTGTATCCCGCCTCTTGCTGAGAGTTAGCTGGGAGAGGCTCCAGCACGCCCGCGACCCGACTGAGGGTAAATGGGATGCAAAAAGAAAGAAAGAACAATAATGAAAGTCAGTTTGTATAACATATGTAACAAAACCCTTGCTTTTTATAACTCAACTGCATCAGGTAGAATCACTTACTCCCAATTTGGATGGGCACTGACTTGTATATATACACATATGTATATATGTACATATCTATACCCTCCTCTTACATATACCTGACAGGTCATTAACTCATTCACTACCAGGCCTCCATGTTACCATGGATATTTGAATTCAACAGCCGTCAATGGCAGTATTAATTAAGGTGTATCCAATTGTTCATTTAGAAATGAAGTAAATAGTACAATTGTAACCAGAGTGATTTGCTGTCTTCACCTTTGTCTACCTCTAAACCCTAATTTGGACCAGGAAATGTGATGATACTGAAGGATTTGGTTTAGTTCAAAGAAACTCTGTGGGCACGTTTAGTCTAATGTGAAGCTTCAATTAGAACCCTGGTGCACATCAAATAAGAAGACAGAGACCACTTAAAGTTTTCCTTTTTTTTTCCTTCCTTTTTTCTGGGCAAGTTGTGGTCCATTGCTAAACCCACCATGTTCAACGTATTTTTTTTTTTCCTTCGGTCCAGACCAAAGTACTGAACAAATAGGTCAACATAGGCTAAGTTTTATGGGCAGCAATTGGGTACTTTGTGCCTAATCCTATTAACATAGAATAGAGATCATTATAATTGTTCAACATGCACAGCAATAAAAGTAATATATACAAATATAAAAAAGGTAACATGTTAATACCAGCAAACAAGACATGACACGAATAAAAATGCCATTCTGACTGGACCTGTATAGGATTTACAGGTCACACACAGCGGCTGCATGGTGGATGACTGGTTAGCACATCTGCCTCACAATTCTCAGAACCTGCGTTCAAATCCGGCCTCATCTGTGTGAAGTTTGCATTTTCGCTCTGTGCCTGTGGGTTTTTTTATTTTTTTTTGCCAACTGGCCCTTGTGGGCCACTGTGGTGGACTACAGAAAAAGTTCCACTTTAACTACTCATTCCGTCTGCATTTGCCCCCTCAGCACCTACAGCTGCTTCCTAACAAAGCCCACACTCTTCCAAGAAGACCCTGTGATAATGAGCCTCTGTCCAGAAAAACAGGCAAGCGGCGAGCAATGTCAACAGCTCGGAGCTAACCTCCTGAACAGGCCTTCTTCCCCTCTTTCTTCGAGAGAGCAAAAAGCTGCACTTCACTGTTTGGATTGAGAGCAAAACCTGGCCTCTGGGAATTGCTGGTATCCAATGCTAACAGGCTGCATGCTGGGAATTCATGAACACACACTGAAATACAGACACACACAGATAGAAGACTAGAAAACTCGATTAGATTACAAACTAGATGGAGTGCATGCCCCCACCACAGAGGGTACTGTACTGTCTAATGTCTTGGCATGAGTAGATTCTCATCATTCCTCCATCTTATCTCAACATATGATCACTTTAACCATTCACCTGCATACAATATGTGCATGCATAGAGTGAATAATTATCTGTATTCACCCAGTTTTGAAGCCCAGAGTTAAATATTTGCTGTAGTTACTCACTGTGAGATGTACAACCAATGAGATAACCCAGTTCCTTTCCCCAACATGAGCAGCTTAATTTGACTGCCCAAAGAACCACTGTACACAGGCCGCAGAAAAATAAAAATCATTGTTTAAAAAAACTCTCAGTGCCCCCAGTGGAAAGTTCAACACTGCTGAGGATACAGCATATTTGGCAAGAAACCCAAGGAACAAAATGTGCAAATACAATAGAAAGTGAAAGCCAGCGACATCCCCCACAAATCCAGCCTTTGTACTTGGATATTATGCACCAGACAAATTGTGTTAATGGCATCCAAGATCACCAAATTCACACTTTCCAAAATCTGAAAGAATATTTAAATGATTATTTTTTTCTTGGGTGCTGTTGCGCAACTTTGAGGTTACTTTGTGACCACGTGGGCTTCATTTGCTAATGGAGAAAACTTTAATAGAAAAAACTGTAAACACAGTGTGACATGTTGTAAGTATATCTTTACAATACATCCCCAGAGGAAGAAGGAAACCTTTTCAAAAGGCCAGCCTGTGTTTGCTTTGGTAGCTACACAAACACAACATTAATCACACTGGATAAACACTGCAATTGATAACAAAAACCCTCTGCGATGAATACGTCGACTAATCTGTGCTAGTTTACAGACTGCAAAAAGAGCAGCCCATGGATAACTGTACAGAAAACAGAGTAATTAAGGATTTCAGAGTCTCTGGTGAAGTTAAAGTCTTGGCTGACTTTGTATTTCTTTATGAATTAATTGATCTTTCTGTGAATAAAAATAATGGAAATGCTAAAAACTCCAGTAACAGCAAAACCTTTTCCTATTTAAGTTGGGTGACAGTGCATGGGAAAGAGAGCAAAAGCTTTGTCAATTAAACCACTGATAACACAGTTTCCCTACATTCTGCTGATTTGGTGCTACAAATCCCAGCTCATATTATTATCCCCCCTTATTAGGAGACTTTAAAGTCAAACTGCTACCACAAGAAAAGAAAAAAATGTATTGTTGGCCAAAGCATTTCACAACCTTACACTGTAGTCGAATTCATGTAAGAACTTTTAAGATGTTTTAGAAAACGTTTACACAGGGGGAAAAGTTGTGTGCAGCTTGGGCATACTGCACTCATTCTGTTGGTGATATTAAAAATCCAGTGTTGAATAAAACACACAATACAATACAACATACTCACGCGACGAGGTCAACTTACTGAGACGTGACATATTGTAGGTAGGTGATGGCAAGATCTCCAAACAGGTTCTTGTAGCAACTGTTGGCTAAAAAAGACAATGTATGTTAGTGAGCGTAAACTCTTTGACATTTGTGACACCATTTAAAATCAATGGGGTCCACTTCAGATCCTTGTCACATCTGTCAAAATTAATTACATTCTGAGTGGATAATTGGCCATGAAATCAGGTTCCGCTCAGTGGTACAGCTCGAGACTGATTATCGTCATTTATTGCAGCACACATTGTGATACAGAAAATATTGCCACCATTTCCTATTTTATTGTGCATGGAAAAGTTCAAGTCTGAGGTTTACAGCATTATAAAATATGCAACGTTACAACTACTTGCAGTGCAAAACACAAGAATGCGTTTGCAGAGTCGTGCTGGAACAGAAAAAGGCCTTCCTACAAAGTTGGAAGCGTAAGATTTGTACACATTGTATTGGAATCTTGATCAACTAAGGTGTTAAACCAAACAATTGTATTGTTTGATTATTTCATGAGCAGGCATAGAAGAAGAAAAAAGAAACATTAAAATTGTATATTGTAATATCAACTGCATTGTAATTCTTTGAAATTATTCTTCTATTGTTTTCAGAGTAGCCTCAATATTCCTAGCAATTTTGATGACTTACTTTTTGTGACAAGTTGATACTGATGTCTACTTCATCTATTGGCTAAGATTAGATAAACAAGCGATGCTATACAGTATGAGATGCTATGCTATATGAGACTAAAAGATTTTATAGTCCAGCGAATGATTATCGAACGAACGAACTTCAGCAAGCCTATGTATAACTTTGCCAAATTCCCGAAATGGACCTGGCCTCCCACTTGTACTGATTGTGTGGGCCCTGTTGACCACTCCCTCTTTGGAAGAAGATTAAGCCCTTTGTGGCGTGGATGGCATTACGGAAGTAGATAATACAGCTGTGATGATTCTCATTCACACAGTTTAGAAACCACTTAAAATAATGGCAAATCCTCCTCAGCTGATATGCAGGCAGATGTGACATGTTGAATTATTTGGTCTGACAAACTGGAAACGTTGCAGGGATATTTTAACATATGGTGCCTTTCGCCTCCATATAATTCTGGAGGGTCACAGTGAGCTCACGGTTCACGTACATCAACCAAGATGTGCAGTCTCACTCTGAAGTCATTTATTACAGTCTAACCTAATTAGCACAAGTGTCCGGGCCTGCCAAGAGTATCACAGATCACACTAGGTTAACTGAACCAGAGTATATGCTTTTTTTTGACAGGAGTTGTGCTTCATCTTGGCACACTGGGACTCTATGTTTCCTCATTTTGTTCCACGAATCAGTCGATATGTCTAAATATACCACATAATTAATCTGTGCCACACTGAAGAAGCCTGGAGAGGCATCAGAGACACTATGTATGACAAATCTAGGGCATTGTGAATGTTAACAGCAGCGGATTGTGGTCAATCTCAGTGCAGCCTGTCGGATAAATTCAAGTCCTGCTGCTTGGTACATCGTATTCTTGGAAGCTAGTTGTTGATGGGGTGGTACATTTTTTTTTGAAAAAAGACTGCAGTGTAGGTGGTCTTCAAAAACATCATGTTAAACATGGCTTAATTTCACGTACTACATATACTGTAAATTGAACAAGTTGAACCAAGAATCGAAATCACATGAACGCTCTATTGGCTTGAAATTAGAAGACTAGAATATCGTTGCTGTCCCATGAAAAACTTCAACTTCATGCAAATTTTGACTTATATAATTAAACTCTGTGTGCACATATAAATCATATTCAAATTGTGGTGCCAAACAATTAATGAAAACATATTTCATCCATGCCAGAACTTTTTTTCCAACACATACATCAGCTTCAGACACCTCACCGATAGACTTTGGATTGGAGATGAGCGGCGACACGCGGTGTCCGACTAGTTAGAGCGTCAGCCTCACAGTTCTGAGGACCCGGGTTCAATCCCGGCCCCGCCTGTGTGGAGTTTGCATGTTCTCCTCGTGCCTGCGTGGGTTTTCTCCGGGCACTCCGGTTTCCTCCCACATCCCAAAAACATGCATTAATTGGAGACTCTAAATCACCCGTAGGTGTAACTGTGAGTGCGAATGGTTGTTTGTTTGTATGTGCCCTGCGATTGGCTGGCAACCAGTTCAGGGTGTACCCCGCCTCCTGCCCGATGACAGCTGGGATAGGCTCCAGCATGCCCGCGACCCTCGTGAGGAGAAGCGGCTCAGAAAATGGATGGATGGATGGACGGCGACACACACACAGTGCACCGAGTGAGTTGAATTATTCCTCAAAACCATTTCATCAACATAGTCATGTATGTGGGTTGATAAGTATTACTTGTTCTTGTTTCGTACTTTTTATGTAAAAATGTTTTAAATGAATGCAACTTTTCCTCTCTTTTCTTCAAATCTGAAAACCATTTTCACCACCCTAGCCCGTGTTTAATGACAAGCTGTAAAATACAGCGTTCCTTCACCTATTGCGGATTATTATTTTTTTCCCATATTCTTATTGCACATAATTTGCCATATTGTGGGCTTTTAAGTGTATGCTGGATTTTTTTTTTTAGTGGTAAAATAAACACTTCCTAGCCTAAAACATTAAAATATTTTAAAAAAAAAAACCTAAAGAAAATTTCATTAAAACACATTACAAGGAATGAAACATACATAGTGTACAGTACTACTGTGCATTACTGTATGTTTAAGAGTTTTAAAGGAGTTTAAGCGTATCCAGTATTTTTAAGTATATTTATAAGTATTTATAAGAGTATGGTAGAGGTTAAGAGGAGTGTGGGAAAGGTTAAAAAGTGTCTAGGGAGGTTCTCACAGATTTAAAATATCCAATCCAATCCACTTTATTTCTATAGCCCAAATTAAACAAACAAGGTTCCCAAAGTACTGTACAATGCAATAAAAACACTGCAAAAAATACAAAATAAGGATAAAAAACAATAAAATAAGATAAAATGAAAAGTAGTTAAAAAAAAATAAAAAATGCACTGCCCACACATCACATATACATCACATCAGACACGCTAACTGCTGTTAAAAAATATGTATGTATAATAAAAAAATATGTGATCACTACTTCATGGATTTCACATATTGCGGGGTTGTCTGGAACATAACCTCCACGATATCAAATAAAGAAACAAAACAACAAAAGATGTACTGTAAATTTGGCTCCCGATTCCATATTATTGTCTCATAAGATTACAGTAATATCAAAGTTGCAAAGCCTAATTGCAAAATGCTTACTCTGTTTCCTGTTTTGTTTGGTTGTGTAATGGTGAAATGTGGTTTTATGAATGAATGAATGAATGAATGAATAATCAGCGACCACACTCCAATTTCTCTCTGCTTCAAACCTGAAACAAACATGATAGCTTCTCCAACCTAGCACTTTAATAGTTCTCTAATAAAGATACAGAGTTTGATGCATTTGTAAGAATGTAATGGAAATATTTTCTACATTTGAATGATTTCACAACTTATCTTATTTTGCAAAACTGGGTAAGCTGTAATTCGAGGCAAAATAATTTCATACTCTTCCTACAAGAAAAAAAAACAAAAAAGGAATAAACATAAGAAAGGGAATTGGAGATGAAAATCAAACAACTTACAGAAGAATATGCAATAAATCCGACGGACCGACTTAGGAACAAACTTTATAATGCTAAACAACAACTGGATAGCATATTATAAAAAAGAACAGAGGTCCTACTACAACAGCTAAAATACACTAATTGTGACCACAATAATGAATTTCTCACAAACCAATTTCAATGTAACAAAGAAAAAACACTAATTACAACCATACAAGATTCAAATAGCAAATTTACTCAATCACCAAAGGAAATAAATGATACATTCCACAACTACTACAGTGGCTTATATTTATCTCCCAATAAGCTGACTAAAAACGACATTGAAACTTTCATCAATAACCTAAACATCCCTCAATTAACTTCAGTAAGTAAAAAGTCTTTAGATGCCTCATTAACCCTTACAGAATTGCATAAGACCTTAACCGATATGCCGACGGGTAGAGCTTCAAGCAATGACGGTATTTTCCGCAGAGTTTTATAAATACTTCTGGTCTATACTTGAACCACTATTTTTCAGAAAGTTGATGTAGAAAAAAGATAAAGACCTAATTAGAAGCCATAAGAACACAGTCGCAATAAAACTACTACTGAAATCACGGAAAGACCCCTCTCACCCAGCTAATTACAAATCACTGTCACTCATTAATACGACCATAAAAAAAAATTCTATGGCTTTAGCCAACAGAATAGAAACAAATTCTCAAGTCGATAATACATTGTGACCAAATAGGTTTCATTAAAGGTTAGCTGTAAGGTGGGGAGGGGCTGCCCCCCTTTTCTCTGGGGTGTTCCAGCCGATCAGGCCGGGTCCGCACTCATGCACTCTGCACTTTTTTTATCACCCACACTGTACATATTTTGCACATTCTCATCTCATTCAGGGTCTCCTGGGGGATTGGCGCAGGCATGATGATGCGGATGCCAAGCTGGGTCTTGGCACATTAGTGCTGTTCTCCGGTCCAGTCGCTCCCCTTCTCTTCCCGGCCAGTCCTCCAGTTTTAATGCATCATACACCCATGGGTGGACGAGGGCAGTGTCGGGCTAAGGAGAAGACTCGGACTCTCGGCCAGGTGTTCCTGCACTCCAGCCTGTTCCCTGGCCCGCCATGCCTTTCCCAGCTGATATTTAATGCACCACATGCATTCACACATTCTTTGGGGAGTTGGTTGGTCTGGGTGGGGGTGACGGTTGCTGGTCATTAATTGCCCCGTGTCCGTCTAGCCTCACTACCACCAGTCTCCCGAATATTAATGCACTCCACCCCACTACACATGATAACATTCACATGTCTCTTGGCCGGACCCCTGGGAATTGAACCCCCTAACACACACACACACACATTTTGGTTGTCGGGCCACGGAGATATGGGGATCCCCCCCAACCCCGCCTTCCTCTCCCCTCTCCTGGTGCCCTCGCCCATCTTTGCTCGTGGTTGGCGCTTGCCATGGGCTCAGTGTTGGCGGGCTGTGGCCTTTTCGGGTGGTACCGTAGTTGGCCACTGCATTGGGTCCTGTTGGTGCTTGGGGACTCCATGCTCTCCGGGCTTGGCGGGGGTAGTGGTAGCGGTGGGGCGCACTGGGTGGTGCGTGGGGGGGATTGGGTTTGGGGGTGGTGGTCCGGTCCCGTTGCCCCTTCCCTTGGGGGCTGGTTGGGGCGCTTCGGTTGGGCTGGAGGACCGCCCCTGGGTCCTGGGGAGTGGGTGGCGTCCCTCTGACCCGGTCCCTCACAGGATGGGCGTGCTGGCTCGGCCGGCCCTTGCAGGTGGAACAGGCCTGGCCCGACCTTACTCGATTTGCCGGCTCAGCAACTCCGTACACCAGTTGACTACAATGCATGTGATATGGTGTTCATTCACTAATAACTTCCATAGACACACTATAGGTTTTAATTGCTTATACTGGGACCACTAACAATAACACAGGTTGTATTAGTATATCAACTCACAGGTTCTTACAGGTGTTTAGACACTGTAAAAGCATCCCACCACACCACTCATCAGTAGCACTGCTGTGCTCATTTCCCACATCCTGTCCTACCCTGCCCTTTTCTGGCCTCTCTCATCTTAGTTGTTGCAAGTCCTCACCGGATGTCCCCCCCCCCCCTCTGTCTACAAATAAGGACGCGATTTGACTTTGTAATGTTACTTGCAGTCAAATAGCTAAACTGTCTATTGTTCTGCTGTGGTTCACACCCCTGTTGCCCTTGTCCGTTCTTTCCCTCGCTCTGTCCTCTAAAACCCTTTTCTATCCGGCTGGATTTTCAATAAACATCAGAATATTACAAAAATAATAATAAAATAAGCAGAGGGAGTATTTCAAACTCCACTGTTTCAACAGCAAAACTGTTCCAGCACAAAAGGCATACAGCTCCACAATTATGCATGGCCATGCAGCTGAAGAGTACAGGTGGGAAAAAAAAAGATTTATTTAAAAACCCCAAATAATATCCTTACAGTGTTTCTCTCTTTAGCAACAGAAGGCTTCGTTAAGAGCTGTGGGAAATGAATTTCATATAATACAAATTCAGCTGTTTACTGCACAAAAGTGTCTGAGAAGGAAATTAAAAGTCAGTGACGGCTTTCAAACAAGCAAGCATATTCAGCATCAGAATAATAGTTTTCCTTCTTTCAGATCTGCTTGACAGCCAGTCCGGTGCAGGCCCACTTTAATTTCCTGTCAATCACCCATATTTTTTAATAAAATCTAAATTGCGTTTTTAAATTTTTATTTGTAGCCTCAAACCTGAAGCACACTTTATCTCAAAAGTGTTGTAGCTGGTCACGTCAAACAGATTTTCCATTTGTTTTCTCTTTCTTTCAAGCCAAGGATGCCTACCTATATTTTACCGAAGCCCTTAAAGTTGTATGTTAAACACACTTATTTTATTTGAAGATCTGGCTTGTCTGTCAAACATGAGGCAAATGCCAATGAATATATTTCAATACATTTCATGAGCGTCTTTATCGTGCTCATAATCTTTGTCGATCTGCTCTCGCTTCGCTTCCTACTCTGCATTGAATTAGTAGTTTAGATAAGCGTGATAATCGGGATATTATTGTGTTTGAATGTGGTAACTATGCAATATTTTATTTACTTGTATGGTCTGGAGCCTCTGGAGCAAGAAGCAGGACCATGCAAAACAAATCTTCTCAAAGAACTGAGCAGCAGGTGGTAAATTTTTTTCATGGATTCAAGCAAGCTAGAAAAATGTTGCCACCCTAAATAAATAATTGAATTCTCAAACTGCTCACCAGGTGGTGAGACTCCAAACAGCTGCCTCATGGCCCAGCGTGCAGTCAAAGATCAGACTGTGATTTTCTTCAAATGTTGGGAAACTGTGGTCAGATGATAACATTGTGGTTTGTACAATAAGACATGCCAACAGATGTTCCCTGTCACTGTCTTTTTTAGCTTTGTGGTGAAAACAGTGGTGTTCCACATGAAAGAGGAGGCTTACAAGAAGAGGAAGCGCTACACCTGGAAGATATTTCTGCAGCTTTTACACATTTCTTCACAGCTCAACATCAATGCTACACTGATCCCCTTTCTAGACTTTGGATGACTTATCATTTTAATGCCATACCTGACAAGATGAGTGGATTTTTTTTTTTTTATTGCACTGATAGTAGGCCTGAACAACTAATTACATTTTAATCATGATCATGATGTTGGCTGCCACGATTCCAAATAAGTCTTGATTGTCAGTGAATTTTAAATTCTTGGCAAATTTTTTTCATTCCATCCATCCATCCATTCTCTACCGCTTATCCGGGTCGGGTCGCGGGGGCAGTAGCTTCAGCAGGGACGCCCAGACTACCCTCTCCCCAGCCACTTCATCCAGCTCTTCCGGGGGGATCCCGAGGCGTTCCCAGGCCAGCCGAAGGATGTAGTCTCTCCAGCGCGTCCTGGGTCGTCCCCGGGGTCTCCTCCCGGTGGGACATGCCCGGAACACCTCACCAGGGAGGCGTCCGGGAGGCATCCGAATCAGATGCCCCAGCCACCTCATCTGGCTCCTCTCAATGCGGAGGAGTAGCGGCTCTACTCTGAGATCCTCCCGGATGACCGAGCTTCTCACCCTATCTCTAAGGGAGAGCCCGGACACCCTGCGGAGGAAACTCATTTCGGCCGCTTGTATCCGGGATCTTGTTCTTTCGGTCACGACCCACAGCTCATGACCATAGGTGAGGGTAGGAACGAAGATCGACCGGTAAATTGAGAGCTTCCCCTTTCGGCTTAGCTCTTTCTTTACCACAACGGACCAATACAAAGTCCGCATCACTGCAGACGCTGCACCGATCCGCCGGTCGATCTCCCGTTCCATTCTTCCCTCACTCGTGAACAAGACCCCAAGATACTTGAATTCCTCCACTTGGGGCAGGATCTCATCCCCGACCTGGAGATGGCATGCCACCCTTTCCCGACTGAGGACCATGGTCTCAGATTTGGAGGTGCTGATTCTCATCCCAGCCGCTTCACACTCGGCTGCGAACTGCTCCAATGAGAGTTGGAGGTCACGGCTTGATGAAGCCAACAGAACCACATCATCTGCAAAAAGCAGAGATGCAATACTGAGGCCACCAAACCGGACCCCCTCTACGCCTCGGCTGCACCTAGAAATTCTGTCCATAAAAGTTATGAACAGAATCGGCGACAAAGGGCAGCCTTGGCGGAGTCCAACCCTCACCGGGAACGAGTCCGACTTACTGCCGGATATGCGGACCAAACTCTGACTCCGGTCGTACAGGGACCGAACAGCCCGTATCAGGGGGTTCGGTACCCTATACTCCCGAAGCACTCTCCACAGGACTCCCCGAGGGACACGGTCGAACGCCTTCTCCAAGTCCACAAAACACATGTAGACTGGTTGGGCGAACTCCCATGCACCCTCGAGGACCCTGCCGAGGGTGTAGAGCTGGTCCACTGTTCCACGGCCAGGACGAAAACCACACTGCTCCTCCTGAATCTGAGATTCGACTTCCCGACGGACCCTCCTCTCCAGCACCCCTGAATAGACCTTACCAGGGAGGATGAGCAGTGTGATCCCCCTGTAGTTGGAACACACCCTCCGGTCCCCCTTCTTAAAAAGGGGGACCACCACCCCAGTCTGCCAATCCAGAGGCACTGTCCCCGATGTCCACGCGATGTTGCAGAGGCGTGTCAACCAGGACAGCCCCACAACATCCAGAGCCTTTAGGAACTCCGGGCGAATCTCATCCACACCCGGGGCCCTGCCACCGAGGAGCTTTTTAACTACCTCGGTGACCTCAAACCCAGAGATAGGAGAGCCCGCCTCAGAGAACCCACACTCTGCTTCCCCATGGGAATGCGTGTCGGTGGAATTGAGGAGGTCTTCGAAGTATTCTCCCCACCGACTCACAACGTCCCGAGTCGAGGTCAGCAGCGCCCCATCCCCACTATACACAGTGTTGGTGGTGCACTGCTTTCCTCTCCTGAGACGTCGGATGGTGGACCAGAATTTCCTCGAAGCCGTCCGGAAGTCTTTCTCCATGGCCTCACCGAACTCCTCCCATGCCCGGGTTTTTGCTTCAGCGACCACCAGAGCTGCATTCCGCTTGGCCAGCCGGTACCCATCAGCTGCCTCAGGAGTCCCACAGGCCAAAAAGGCCCGATAGGACTCCTTCTTCAGCTTGACGGCATCCCTCACCGTTGGTGTCCACCAACGGGTTCGGGGATTGCCGCCACGACAGGCACCGACCACCTTACAGCCACAGCTCCGGTCGGCCGCCTCAGCAATGGAGGCGCGGAACATGGTCCACTCGGACTCGATGTCCCCCGCCTCCCCCGGAACATGAGCAAAGTTCTGTCGGAGGTGGGAGTTGAAACTCCTTCTGACAGGGGATTCTGCCAGACGTTCCCAGCAGACCCTCACAATACGTTTGGGCCTGCCACGTCGGACCGGCATCTTCCCCCACCATCGGAGCCAACTCACCACCAGGTGGTGATCAGTTGACAGCTCCGCCCCTCTCTTCACCCGAGTGTCCAAGACATGCGGCCGCAAGTCCGATGACACGACCACAAAGTCGATCATCGAACTGCGACCTAGGGTGTCCTGGTGCCAAGTGCACGTGTGGACACCCTTATGCTTGAACATGGTGTTCGTTATGGACAATCCGTGACGAGCACAGAAGTCCAATAACAGAACACCGCTTGGGTTCTGATCGGGGGGGCCGTTCCTCCCAATCGCGCCCTTCCAGGTCTCACTGTCATTGCCCACGTGAGCATTGAAGTCCCCCAACAGAACAATGGAGTCCCCAGCGGGAGCGCTCTCCAGCACCCCCTCCAAGGACTCCAAAAAGGGTGGGTACTCTGAACTGCTGTTTGGTGCATAGGCACAAACAACAGTCAGGACCCGTCCCCCCACCTGAAGGCGGAGGGAGGCTACCCTCTCGTCCACCGGGGTGAACCCCAACGTACAGGCGCCGAGCCGGGGGACAATAAGTATACCCACACCTGCTCGGCGCCTCTCACCATGGGCAACTCCAGAGTGAAAGAGAGTCCAACCCTTCTCGAGAGGACTGGTACCAGAGCCCCAGGTGTGTGTGGAGGCGAGTCCGACTATATCGAGTCGGAACTTCTCGACCTCACACACCAGCTCGGGCTCCTTCCCTGCCAGAGAGGTGACATTCCACGTCCCTAGAGCCAGCTTCTGTAGCCGGGGATCGGATCGCCAAGGTCCCCGCCTTCGGCCACCGCCCAGCTCACACTGCACCCGACCCCTATGGCCCCTCCCACAGGTGGTGAGCCCATGGGAAGGGGGACCCACGTTACCCTTTCGGGCTAATTTATTTTATTTTTTTTCATTATTAGCTATATTTTATTCTTATTTAAAGTTTCATTTTGCACTGAAAACTCTTCACATATTGTATAGATTGTTGTTATATATTGTTTATTGAAAGGTAGTGCAATAAAAATACCGGTTTCCCCTAAAATGAGGAATAATTGTGATGACAATATGGAGCAAAATAAATATGATGATGTCACTGATGGTGTAGTGGTACACTCGCCTGACTTTGGTGCGGGCAACGTGGGTTCGGTTCCCACTCAGGGACGGTGTGAATGTGAGTGCGAATGGTTGTCCGTGAATATATGTGCCCTGCGACTGACTGGTGACCAGTTCAGGGTGTAGTCCCCCTTTAGCCCGAAGTCAGTTGGGATGGGCTCCAGCGCTCCGCAACCCTGATCAGGATAAGCGGTGTTGAGAATGGATGGATGGATAAATAGGATTATAATTTTGGCCATAATTTTGCAGCCCTCAAAATGGTTGTGCAACAAATATTAAGTTAATGCATTATTTAGCTAAACAGATGAATATTTTTTTTATTATTTTATAGTTTTCTATATTTTTAATTATATTAAATAAAAAAATAATTAGCAATCTTAAAAATATTTATTTAGATTTATTTTGCTTTTAAAAGTACATTTTCAGATTGTTTTCGAAATACATTTGTAAATAGTTCGGTGGTTTGCAAACCTTTTACAAGTACCACCTCAAAAAAATAATTCTGCACTATTTGAACATTAACCTTGCTCTTAAAAATAGGAAAAGAAAAAAGTGTACCTAAATAATGATTCAACGAAAATGTATTGCACATAAGGTCAATGAATAATGCACTTAAATGTTTAAAAACAAAGAATTCTTAAAGATTACATTTTAATGTCTTATACTGGGCGGCACATTGGACGACCAGTTAGCACATCTGCCTCACAGTTCTTCTGTTCAAATCCGGCCTGGCCTGTGTGGAGTTTGCATGTTCCGGGGTTCAAATCTTGCATGTTCTCCCCGTGCTTGCGTGGGTTTACTCCGGGTACTCCGGTTTCATGCCAGATTCCAAAAACATCCATAGTAGGTTAATTGAAGATTCTAAATTGTCCATAGGTGTGAATGTGAGTGTGAATGGTTGTTTGTTTATATGTGCCCTGCGATTGGCTGGTGACCAGTTCAGGGTGTACCCCGCCTCCTGCTCGCAGTTAGCTGGGATAGGCTCCAGCATACCCGCGACCCTAGTGAGGATAAGCAGTGTAGAAAATGGATGGATGGATGGATGTATTACACTGTTAAATTAAATTGTGATTGGGTTCGGAACAAAACCTCTAGAAAGTCTAGAACTCAAAATTCCTAAAATGTAGCCACCTTCCGTTAAGAGACTGATTATAAAGGTTTGTTGACATTTCGCCTCAAGTTAAATTTGTAAAAATATAACGTGGTGCCCCTCATATCTATCAAAGATTTATAACGCTGTAATTTAAAATTACGATAACCCGGAAGTGACGCAGGCGCCACTTCCAACTCATCGTTTTCTTCTAAATTAAGCTCAAATTTGATGTCCCCCTATAAACGCTACACAATTATTAACGGCAAAATCCATTAAAAGGCATCAAATATTAACACACAACAGTATCATCAGTAATCAGGTATCAACATGTAGATATAACATTGTATCAAGAATTTTCCACCTCCAATTATTTTGCAATAAACCAGGCACAGTGGGAAAAATATCGGCAAAATCATCCAAACGCTTCTCCAATATCTGCTAAAAGGGTGCGCCTATCCTAACTCAACAGAAGTTAATGACATTCCACGGCGAGATTTCTTAGAGGCACTTTTTAGAAATAGGCATCGTGCTCCGAACTCTGTCAGTCAAAACGTGTTACGAGCAAGCAGCCACTCAATTTCATAACTGTAAACAACGACCATTTTACGACGGCTATTTGGAATTGATGCAATAATCTCCAAAAATAATCATAGAAGTTATCAATCAATTGCTTCAGAAGGAGTAAGAGACAATATTGACTTATATTTTTAAGTGTCGGTCATATTTTCGTTCGAGTGACTTGGACAAATTAACAAAAATGGTCGACTATATTACGACATCATTCACCCAGAACCATTTTCGGCTTACATACGACCGGCATAAGGCAGCATTTGAGCTTGATGGAGGGGCCGGTAGAACCTGGTAAGTGTTTTCAAGAACATGTCAAAATGTTACAAGCTTCGAACGGACTCGCAATGATGAAAAGCGAGTTTGTATAGAATTAGATTGTTTCTTGTTTGATTCGTTGAAGGAGAAATGATTGGTGAATTTCAATCGTTTTCTATCGCTAGTGCACAGGCTGTTTTCTGTCTCTCCTGCTCGCTGGTATTTTTGACGAGTCACAGCAGTGTTGAGGATGTGTTCATGATTACGTGCATACTTTAATCCTTATTACTAAACTTGGATTCAGTTCCGATTATAAAGGCCTCATGTCAAACGTTTTTAACTATCTTTGATCAAAACATATGATCCACTTTGTTGATAAAAATGTTGATGTTGTGTGGTGCACTGTGGATTGTTCATGGTGCTTGTAACATGACGTGGTCACTGGCAAAGACCGCTAGTGTCAAAATTACGCACAGGTCTAAATGGCTGTATTATCGTTTACTAACAATACAAGCACACATGCAAACATTCTTATCACACAAAACAGTTATGACATACACAATGTAAATGTACTAGTGAGAAACAATAATGCAAATATGCAGAAGTACAAACAAGCTAAAACAAGTATTAAATATAATTTGTATTATTTACAAGTAGTCTACCTTTACAAAGCTCAAAACACTTACAACAGAAGGGTACACTTCATCTGAAGAACAAGAAGTATGTTTCTAATCTATTGTTACAGCTACACAAATAGAAAAACATTCATTGCATAACACTGAAAAGGTACATCTCGGGTTTTAGCAGTACAAAATGGCAATAGTTAAACCTGAATTAAAATAAAAATATAAACAACCTTAATGTTCCCTGTGATTTAAAATGTTGACTTTACATTGTTTATCATGTACAAACAATTAGATAAACATAGTTGCTCTAATAATTGAATTGGAAGTTAAAAATGGAAAGTGATGGAACATGTCAACGTTCAAGCTTCAAGTTGATGGTCTAACTGTGAAGGGTATCATACCAAGTAAGGAAACTGATATTGAAAAATTCACTAGTCCTATTAAGTTCTGATATCCACTGAATTCATTCACTTATAGTTTTCAGGTCCTTCATTTTCCATGTTGTATTTTTAGTCAATGTTATACACTAGCTATATTTGCCCTCAGTCATTTTTTTACTCAATACTTTGCGGTGCATTAACAAGTTGGACATAAATTGGTTTGTGAACCTACTCTAACCCTAGTATTTGTGTGAAAAATTCTCAAGGTTTTCATACAATAAACAGCTTTCCATGTTCATATCTAGAGTCAGTGTTACAAGCGACCACTGGTCAAATAATGGTCATATTAAGTAAACTATGTATGTTTTTATCCCATGAACCCCTAAATGTAACTTGTATACTTTGAAGAAATTTTACTAACATATTTTCAACAAAATGATTCAAGTTCTTAAATTTTTCTTACATGTCATAAATTGTGTACCACCTCAGTGGAATAACCCATATTTGTCTGCCTGTGCCCCGATCTAATTCACCAAACTCGCGTTAGTCTTTCTGCGCTAAACGTTAGACATGGTATCAGCAGGCGTAAATTTAAACCGACTTTTTGCCACCAAATTATCACTTGTTGGGTGCATGTCAAAGGACAGACCCTTGTGGCAACAGAATGCCCAACTTGTCGCAGACCTGTCTGCCAAATAGGTAAATTCGCGCGCAAGCCTTGCGCTTGCACAACAATTAGGATACGGCAAGTTTATTCACTCCGCCCAGATCCCCCATCTATGGAAATAGAGCCCTTTAATATGAATTTACTACAGTCATCGTAGAAGCTCTCCTTTTAGTTATATATATATATATATATATGAGGACTAAAACCTGCGGCTGAATGTTGACGTTCACAAAAAAATTCTACTCTCCACACTACAGTTGGGGAAAAAAAGGACTTTGACAGGAGCTCACGCCCAAACAAGTGAAACTACAGCTAAATATAAACCTCATTATACTCCATGTCCCCGTAGTTTCATTGACACTTGAGGCAGAACCAAAATGGCAGAGGTGCAGAGCCTGAGTTGCATTGGAACATAAGTGTCACATAAAAGCATAGGAGAGGCATCAACCACTCGCTGTACAAATCAAACCTTAGGTCTGTCACATGATGATAGTAAATTATTTTCTCACTTTAAGAGAAAATAATGCATACGTCGCCATTTTCTTAGAAATTGATGTTATCATAAATTGGGAGAACAATAGTTGATTTCATTACAGGATGTACTAGGGTAATATCTGATTGCACAAGTATGCAGTAGCCATATTTTGATTACTGATCCATGGTGGTACATGGTGCTAAGTTAGCATACAAACGCACCCAATAGGATTTTAAAATTAATTTACCATTTTTGTAATCATACTTTTGAGATTATGTGAGTCTAGAAGACACGTATCCAACTACTGTAATGTATTCTTTCAACAATGCCTATGCAAATGTTGTACCATGATAATTTTCTCATGTGAGTATAGTACTTTTAAATAACTAAAATAACTGGCCCAGGTAGAGTAATAACAGTCATAGTGCACTTTGCTAATCATTATGTGGTGGTCACCGTTTCTTTATTTTCAGCAGGATTCAGTAAAAAAGCCACATCATCCCCAAAAAATAGTGGTAAATTATGAAACGCTTACTTTTTGATGGAGCCCAAAAAACTGAGAATCCACAATTTATTTTAAATTGTATTGTTTACCTCATTTGCAGAATTTCCTACTGAATAATGCATAGATGTCACATAAAGTTTGGTCATATGTATCATAAAGTCAAGGTCGAGGTCCACCCATTGCAACCATTTTACATTAGAAAAATCTCACGGCACACCACCAAACAAAAATGTCACAAAAAGTATGAATAACGAAATAATGTGTATCTCTTCTCAGTAAAATCTGGGCCAGTTTAATTTACAACAGGTTGATTGTAATCTCTGCCATCCGATGGAAGAGCATTTCATTTTTTGCTGGCATTGATAGAAGAACAAAGATTCATTTGTAATTAATGAACAATAATTTTCAGACAAATTAATTGAAGTAGGATAATTTGCCATCCTGATGACCACCCCTGATGATTTCACACAACAACCCTAACCCTGGTTGGGAACCACTGCTCTATTGTTTTCTATTCAGTAAAAGGCGTTAGGCATCGTGTAGTCTCTTTGAAGTCATTTATCTGCTTAAAGTGCTTAAAAATGTCCCAAGATGTTCTATGACAATGAGCATATTGAGTTAGACATCCCAGAAAATTAACACTTTTTTTTTTTGCTTTGATAGAGCATAGAACAATACTTTAGGTGAAAATTGTGCCCTTTTTAAAAAATGATATTTTACCCTCTCTCTACCATGTCTCAGATATTCGTAAAAAGAAATGTTATTTTTGTTGCATTAGATAAGGAATGATTTTACTAGGTGCAATGAGGCTGGTAGCGCTTTGAGAAGACCCCAAGCAACAGACCATGGCCACATATCTGTTGTCCCTTTGTGGGAACTATAACTGAATGTACTTGACAGAAGAGATTTGTGTGCAACACAATTTGGACTACGCCATGAAGCGTGCTAAAAACGGATGAAATGAGAACTGAGGGTTGAGGGTAGAAACAAATTCATAATGCATCAAGCCTTCTTTCATTTCTATGCATTTATTAAAGAGAGATATCGTGGGAGGAAAATGATGGCGCTGCCCGGGAAGTCTACGCTACATCGTCCCACTTAATAGTTGGGTGAGAGTGCGCCAAAGCCTGCAGGCTGACAACGATTCCCCAAATAATCACATCCACAGGCAAACAGGGCTAAATTGTATTAACCCCCCCATACCCCTTTTAAGAATTTAATAGAAAGAGACACACATTCCCACACATTCTGATAGGAAGCCGAGGATTACTGGTACCAAACTGGAGACCTTCAGTGATATGAGTTAATGTACTGATTGCTGCTTGTTTAAGAAAATAAAGAGAAATCTGCTATTAAAATCGAAATGTCGAACACCCTGCTCTGATTTCTTCTTTCAATTTCAATATTCATGAATAACAATGGACATTAATGACAATGGCCACCTGTTCTAGGGTCAAATATGTCGCCATTTACCTTTCATCCATTTTCTACAGCACTTGTCCTCATTATGGCCATGGGTAAGCTGGAGCCTGTCCCAGCAGGCTTTAGGTTTAGAGGCGGGGTACGCCAGCTAATCGCAGGGCACATATAGACAACTGCTCATGCTCACATTCAAACCTATGGACAATTTAGTGCTCAGTTAACCAAAGATGCATGTTTTTGGAATATGGGAGGAAGCTAGAGTACCCAGCGAATAGCAAGAGCATGCAAACTACACACAGGAAGGCCAGATTTGAGGCATATGTACTAACCACATCATCGTACTGCATGTTGCTATCATAAACTGTCCTCCATCTTTACTTGGACACACACGGGGAAGTGTAGGGGGCGAAAGCGAGTTTATCTCATGCAAAGATTTCAAGCTTTTCAGTGTTTAATATTGTCAAACTGTCATTTAAGAGTTAACAAAAGTTAACCCCAAATGAGAAAAAAAAACCATGACAAATGTGCGAGGCAGATTACTGCTTTTGCTGGCGCTTCACATCTTCAGAAATGCAGTTAATTATCCAGTTCCATTCTTCCTCTATTACCATTATCTTCTTCATATATTACTTTTATTATTGTTGACTTGGCCATATTGCACAAGACATGGGCAACACGGTCGTCGCTAGTCTGCAGGAATGTCTCTATAAATTACTGTACATTGAGAATTATTTGGAGATCATTGCACTTTTCTCTTCAGTTGTGGCAAAGGGAGCGGAAAATCTTGTGGAATGGGGGGCACATTGCTCAGGGGGGGACTTGCAACAAAGAGGGCACCCTTCTCACTTGCTCATTTTACTCTTTGATGGGTTGATATACAGTATGTAATTATGCTATTGATAAAGCAACACATGCTAAGATAAGAATCACCCAGTAAAATAAACAAGGGGATCTGAAAACATGTGATAAAAGAAGCAAAGGGGCACACCAAAGGCAGGGCAAAAAGTTGGGGGAGTGAGGGGGCTATGCCAAAGTTCCACCGCCTCTAAGTTGTTGCATTATCAAAAATAAAAAAATAAAAACACAAATATTTATGTAAGACTTACATTTTTACCTAAAAGGTCTTAAATTCAAGGCTTTGATAGAAGACCCTTTTTTTTTCCTAATGAAAGATTACATCTCGTGCACACTACCACTCAAACCATGCTGAGGGCTTAAAGCATCACTCATACTTAAGGAGCAAATCTGGTGGGGTCAAGGGTGAGGTTACACTGTCAAAATGGAGGCGCTTTTATTTAATCTCCAGATCAGATTAACTCAAATGCAAATTAATCAAGTCTTATGTGATCTGCAAGTCCACTCTTCCTGCCAACGGCTACAAGTATGACGAAACAACCTAATATGGTCTTGTCTACTCACATACGCAGCAACATACTGTATGTTCTGTAGCAACCGCAGCTAATTAGATGAAATGCATTTGTCCGTGCAGCCTTGTCAAAAAGCTGAATATAAATGACTGGCTGCACCCACTCAAAATGAATTCAGCCTGATTTCACTTCTGCACTGTTTTTCTCATTTAACAACACCTCAGTGATATTTATTGTCAATGACGCACCTCCAAGTAGACCATTTATTTTGTACGAATACCGCATTTTGAAACTAGAGGTAAAGCACCCAATTAGCAATGTATGGTAATGTTGGCATTCTACTTTTTTCATTAAAAACATTATTCTTTGCTTCTGTGAATTGGTGGCTCTCTAAAGTCATTTATGTTTCCCAGTAATGCCTCAATTAAAATGCAAGAGTCACCACAGATCACTGCCACCACAATTCGTATTATATTTATGATATTTGAGACTTTTTAAGTTCAGGTTAAAAGCTCTTCGTTTTTCCCATGCTTTTTAGAGCATTTCCACTTTTCAATTATATTTCTTGCACTGTATGCTCTTTTAATTGTATTTGAATTTAAATGTTTTTCTCTTTTTATTTAAAATGTTTATAAGCTTTTTTTCATTGTTTTTAAAAGCTTTTAATCATGTGAAGCACATTGAGTTACCTTGTGTATGAAATGTGCTGTATAAATAAATTGGCTTTGCTTTGCATCATTTACATAACAGTATACAGTTAACTTAAAATTAAATCAAGCTTGACTTATGGGTTTGAGATCAGCATTGCCATTATCCATTACAGTCTAGTTAGACAACAACATGAAATATATATATATATATATTCATCCATTCTCTGTACCGCTTGTCTTCACTCGGGTCAGTCACCCCAGCTGACTTTGGGCGCGCGGCGGGGTACAACCTAAATTGGTCACCAGCCAGTGGCAGGGCACAGAAAGGCCGTGGCCGGGATTTGGATCTCAGAACTGTCAGGCGGATGTGCTAACCAGTCGGCCACAATATGGAAAACATGTCCAAAAACATCCAGCCATCCATCTTCTGTGATCGTGATCAGTCCCAAAAATCCTGATTGTTTAAAGCCTAATTTTAATGCCACTAAAAGTACTGTATGTTACTTGAAGAATACAATGAACATACTAATAATTGCTGCTCTGTGTGTTTTTAAAAAACATTTATTGAGACATTTTAATACTTCAGTAAATTCAACACCATTGTACCATCTTTCATCATTCTTGTCAACCTGCAGTCATTTGCGAACTTTAACCAAGTTTCTATCTTCATACATTTTTGCCAGACTTCACTCAGAAGTACACCAATAGCTGGAGATGAAAATATATTCAAAGCACATTAGACGGATGAACAGCAATGGCAAATGTACAGCAGCAGGATGTTTCATGTTCACTCCATCTCATCATGCCTGTTTATTATTCATATACATCTACATTTAAACATTCCCGCTCTCGCTTGCTCGGTTTAACATTTCGCTCTGAATGTGCTTATGAATATGTGGGGGGAAAAAACAACTGAAATGGAAGACATTCTGCCAATAACCTGATGGTTATAACGTGCAAACTGTTGCATTTTATCTAATTAATCTTGTATTCATAATAATAATCTTGTCCTTAATTGCTTTATTTTCCTTATCCTTGAGCTAACTTTATTGTATTTTAAGTGCGACAGAGCATGTGTATGCAAAAAAAAAAAAAAAAAAAAAAAACTTCAACTCAGTTTTCATGAAGAGATTCTCCAGGAGGTTTTTTTTCTTCCTCCCGCTCCCTCGATTGCTCTTTTCCTCGATGTGCTATCGACAAGTTCACTCCTCTTATAGACATCATCTGACAGAAAATCTTTGAGAGCCAGCGCTGTGTTAACTGTCCAGAGAGTTCGACTGTCTCTTCTTACTGGAGAAGCGCAACGCCGGTCTCCTATTAGTCCAAAGACAAGAAGCACCCTCTCTAAATCCCCTCTCTCTCTCTTCCTCTCCCCCTCTTCCTTCTTTCTTTATTCCTCTCCCACTCTCCTTCTTTCTTACTCCTCATCCTCAGCCTTGCGATGGGGCTGACAGCTCTCAACGTCCCGGCCTGTCAAAAAGGGCCTGTTATTCAGCACCTCACGTTTGGGTCCATAGAGTAACACACACAAACAGACAAAACACACAGACACACACACACACACACACGTGAATCCAACAGACCCTACCTTCACACAGCACTTGTACACAACACACTCTCATGCACTCCTTACGTTCACCTCCCCACACACACACACACACACACACACACACACACACACACAAATGACTTGAACGTACAAAAACTTTCCAACTACACAGAGGATGTTCTGCTTGATGTCAGCACTCCTTCCAAAAATGCTGACACTTTCCATACGCTAATCAGGTTCAAATGTATTAGCCATACAGACGCTAACTTACCCAGCCGTCACCTTATGCGCGGCAGGGCTGACACAAATGATTTTCCTTTATGGAGTCCTCTTGTCAATCTGCGTGATTGGCTGGAATTTGACCAATCATTTGTTACAATTTGACAATACCCAGCAAATCGTGCAGGGTGACAGGTGTACAATCAGGAGTTGGAAACAATTCCTTTGAGATTGTGAATTCGAGCTTGCAAATGCGTATGCAGGTGCCTCCACAGCTGTATTCCCAAGTCCATTGCAAAGGAATGCGCATAGTAAGGAGCAAAACTGACTCAGGTCTGCTGTTTTGTACTGATAAAATCCATTTTAGAGGCCATAAAATATAATGTACATTTGCAAAGCATGTAAACATAATAGCAGTGGCATGTACAAGTATTCCAATTACATTCTTTAAAAATACTGCATGATATAAAATATTTACACACATTTCTCCATGTGCTGACCTATTCAAAATGAGCATATTTTAAAAAGACCAACTTTTCAACTTCTGACTGAATAAAGCAATTGAAATTGTAGTGTATCACTTGCAAAGGATGTCAAAAAATAAAATTAATGATATTAAATTATCTCTTTTCCTATGAAACATTTGGAAATAGCAGCAATTTCATGATGCAAAAACTCAAATGGGTAATACAATCGACAGCATGCTATTTGACGTGTACAAATGTATCTCCTCCCTTTTTCTATGATTTATTGCAGGAGAAGCTGCAGTGGGAGAGTCACTGTTCAAGTCCAATGAACAAGTAATGATTGCAGCTGATCGAGTGTGCTTCTGCCAGAGAAAGCTGGATCACATCTCTCCATAAGATAGAAGAATAGAAAAAACCTACAATAATTCAAGTCAAAAAAGGAGGAGAATATTTAACCTTTGTTAACACAAAATAATCATCGTGATAACATTAACAACAGCAGGAAAACTTATGAAATGCCAACTACCTTTTTTTGTGAATTGAATATATATATCTATTAACACAATAGTCTGAGACAAGCAGCCAGTGTTTACCTCCAGAGGCTGCCCACCGAGCGTCACGACCCAACGGCACTGAATTGTGTCTTTGCAAAGAGAGGAAAAGGTACAAGTCTTACGAGTTGTCACCCCTTACTGAAGCCCAGACAAAAAAAAACCTTCGTTATATTGAGGTGAGAGCGACAGAGAAAGAAAACAAAACAACTATCTTTGTCCAGCTGCACTCATCTTATGTTTACCGAAAGCAGCTGGTAGTCACAACATAATAGCATAACAATAAGGCATGTGAAGGTTGTCTAACATAACTAGAGACAAGTGTTACGCACACAGATGTCTAAAACTAAAGTAATATTTGATGTATATATTAAACATAAATTTCCCAACACAATTGTCACGCAGTGTGCGGGATCTGCAACTAGTTTTCATGAGTGGCTGACTGTCAGCCACTAGTTTCAGTGCGATTCCAAATTTAAATCGCAGGTGAACAGCATTGCAACGTTGCAGATGTAATGGCCAATTAAAAATGCAGTGCCGTATAACATGAGCTTTTACAACATAAATGACGTTCCCTGGTGTGAAGTGAGATCCATTCTCCAAGTGTGTGTATGTGTGTGTGTGTGTGTGTGTGTGAGAGAGAGAGAGAGAGAGAGACACAACGATGTTCCCTGGCAAAGTCAAAGTCTGAAAATCATATTTCTGGTTATTTTCATAAGATTGAAAAAAAATTCTCATGTTATTTTTCCATAGTGTTTCAACTTTTTTCTCCTAAATCTATGACTTTATTCTTGTAATATAATTTTTGGTTTCAGTGAGGCGCTCTTTTCAATTCTGCTGTGTTTCGAGAAGGAAACAAATATATTGTAGGGTCTGCTAAATATGCATGCTCTTAATTTTTTCTTCTGGATACTGTCGTAATTGCATTAAGAATTAATGGTGCATTTACGTGGCCAAGCTCGCCACCAGACACCAGTTACATGGCTCTTCCTGCTGGGCCCGATGCCACACAGCGGGCCCGAAAGTGCCTGCCGAGCACCAGCCACCATCTCACTACAGCTTGGGGGTTAGAAACTTTGCGGCATACATATGCATGAAGATCCCTCATATCTCCCCAAAGGCAGCCATATCTCACCATTAGTCGCTCTCCAAAGTCGTTGGTGGTGCACAGTATTGACTTTTTGAATAATATCAGGCAATCCCAGATGTGATTTATGATGATGTGCATTATCGATCACTTAAGAAGATATTTAGGTATTCAGAGTAAAAAAATTATGTTCTCATTATGCTGATGGTGTGAGGCGCCAGGCCAAGATGAACGGGAGGAAGTCAGCTCACACATTAACGGAGAGGTAATTAGCACTTCAGCACTCCCTTTCTCAGCTCTCCCGCTGCTGAGGCCGGCCTGACTTGCCTTTGCGTTAGCACAAATTGATACTGTGGCCCCACAGGTGGGAAACAAGCTCTCATCACCTCGCCACCCCAGAGAATGTGAGACACAACAACATATATTAAACCACTATTTCGCAGCATGTGGCTAGTGTCTTCATGAGATATTTTACTCTTTATGGAGCCCATGGGGGACACACAAAATCCAATACGAGTTCGCTTTTAGAGGAGGAGGCACTCATTACATACAAACAACTGGGATTTCAAGTGCTTCCTCCTGCCAGAGGCAAGAAAAGTGACAAGCCATCGGAATGCTTAGGGCAAATGCATCAGTGTCGGCAATGCCGCGGGCTCAGAGACCATAGGATTGGGAGGGAATGACCTGCTGCAGTTTAAGGGTTAAAGTTGCTGAGTGAGAAGAATACATTTCACCGTGTTCATTTGTCCTCCTACATGGTTTGGGGAAATGGGACAAAAAAATCACCATAAACAAGAGCACTCCGAGAATGCAGACATCTGCCAAGGGTTAAATGTTTTTACCTGGAAAAAGTGAGTAAAAGCTCAAATTTATGATTTTAATAACTCAAACTAGGTACTGCTTCATGCAGATTCTGAATTCATTCTGTATCTGATGGGGGGGGGGGAAATACCATATATAAATATGAAATGTTTCCATTTGCCTTACACATACTGTTGCAACTTTGGTTAAAACTGGATTCAAAGGCCAAAGCCAGAAATTATTCATAAAACGACCAAATTTTGAGTTAATGTGAATTTTATTTCTCAAATGTGGCAAAAAACGGAAAGAAGTTGTTTGTGAGATATTCATACAAATTATGCACCACTGTCAGTTTTTTATTTTACATTTTGAAAACCAGTTGTATCCCTGGTCTTATTGGAAAATTTAAAAAAATCACTATATACTCAAAACGATCCTGTTAACTTAATCTATTGCATTCCAATGAACAGCACATTTAGAACATTGAATACACTTGTAATGAATGAGAAAGGGAATAAATTGGGGCAAGGTCATTTTTTTGTAAAAGCAAAATGTAAAAACAATGAAAATGCTGATTAATGCAGAAAACTTTCTTGCAACATTTTTACATTCAACATATACAATTCACTAACTTAAAACTTGGCTGCGCTAAGAATAATATGGGGCTTAACTCATGCATCTGAACATAAGATTTCCCCTGTTAAATTTGAAACTAATTCAAATAAGCCATCACACTACACCTACACAGTCATAGTGAAAAATTTTGTAATTCACAAAATATACTCTACAGAGCTAAAGTAGACATAACTTGCAGACATATAAATGGGATTTTTTTTATAATTAGGTAGAAAATGTTAATGGAGACATTCCAAAATACTGTATATAATGAAAAATAATATATAATACTCACCCAGATGCAAAACAATTCAGGTTCTACTTGCACACAAGTAAATGGACAAAGCCATGCAGATGCACAATGAAAGAAAAGTCCAAAGTTTCAAAAAAACAAACTTTGCTCATGAAAAAGAAAAAAAGAAACCATCACAACACGTTCTACGGCTGTTAATGTCTTTAACGTAACATTTGACAAGACATCTTTGTGAGAAAGCCTTGGCTGGACTTGATGGAACCAGCATCATTAGTGTCTGTCTCCCAGGGGTGGCATGTGTGGAAATTACCGCCCTAATCAATAAGCAAAGTCAAAGTGTTGAAATATTTATCCAGACTGAGCTTCATCCTTGTGGCGAACTGTCTGCGCACTCTTCATGCACCTTAAAGGGTTATTCAGAGAGCCATATATGCCGAAGAGTACACCTTGAAATCAATGGGGTGCCACTCACGGATTGAGTGCTGAGTGTTGCAGGAGCCCATTAATTTATTGTCAGTACGGGGTGGAAAACAAAGCAGGGAGCGGACGTTGGTGGAAAGTGAACTTGGATCTGGTGTTAACATTGGCTTTTATAACTTCGATATAATAGCTACCAGCCCAGATATGTTTAATTTTTACTAATACTGCACCATCAAGAAGCAAATAATTTTTAATTCCTGTTGATTTTATAGTTCTGACACCTGAAGAATATATAATATATATATATATATATATTACAGTAATTGTAAGGGATTTTACAAATGTAAATACAGTACTTAATTTGTATTATAAAGCCTCACAGAAGCCAATGTTCTGCACAATGAAAAAGGAAGATGTAACAAATGCTGTTTATCATAATGTTTTAAATTCTGGAAATGAATTGTGCAAAATGCCACTATATTTGTGCCACGATCATGGTGCGACACTCTCTGCAAGACATCCTTGCAGTTTCAAGACTTTGCTTGTTATCTCACTGTATCTTCCCACAGAGCACGTTACGGACGATTAAAAGCTCCATGTGATACTCGGGCTAACGTCTCGTTAGAAGCGAAAACCCATTTGTAATGCTTATACCTTCATTGTTAGAGTCCACAAAGGATGACAGCTGACTTCGCCTCCTCAGCTTGAAGTGCTCGGCTGAAGCCTCCACTCATTACGCCGCCATAAAAAAAGTGGATGTCATTTGTTAATATTTTTAGGAGAATAAGTTGTTCTTCTATGAGATGTTGGGCTAAAGGGACTTTGATTATTTTGGGAAGATGATTGGTCAGATGCTTCAGCATCTGGTCCTTCAGAGCTTTGGCCTCTAAAAATAACCTCAACAAAATGTCATTTTTCCCTTGAGAAAAAAATTCGTAACAAATCAGTCATTTATCCATTCTGTTAAATATTTAGAGCAGTGATTTTGAAGGTGTGGTACGAGTACCACTCATGGTATGTGAGCTCCCTCTTGTGGGATGCAAAAGCATCATTGCATTAAATATTCAAACTGTACTTAACGATACAGTGGCATCAACTTTTAAGAACAGTTTAGTTGCATTTAACTTTCAAGTATAATACATTCCATTTAATCTTTTATAAATGTTTGTTTCAAACATATTTGGGTGTAATTTGAATTTATGTGCAATCATTTCAATTGGATCATTACTTCTGTAAAGTTTTCTATTATACCATATTTAAAGACACACTAAAGTCATTTTCGTGTTTTGTTTCTAAATATATTAAATATGTTTTGAAAGTAAGTGCTGACAAAAACAAAGACAGAACAATTTATTATTGAATTGTTGAAAGCTTGAAACACTTTTTCACCAGCTCAGCTGGCCAGATTTTTTTGGGCAGGGTGAAAAAGTAGCCCCGTGACAAAAGAGGGCTGTGGCATATACTTTCTGGCATGATGCCCTCCCCCACTATATAAATACGGCGAGGCATCTATGGCTATTTGCTGGAAGTGTGAGTTACTCTGACCACTACATCATGCAGTTAGCCATAAAGCTATGCCTATAACCCGAAAAATGCATCTCTCCTATAGTGTTTTGTGTTATTTGTGTCTCTGGTGACTCGTGTGCGGCTCAGGCAGCAAAACGACAGCAAGATGGACACCTCCACTGCGAAGTGGCCTGCTACTAACAGCTAGGCTAGTACATAGTAGCCGCTAGTGAGCTCGTGGACCGGCGGCGGACCGCCAGACCGGCGTTGGCTCCTTCTAATACTCGACAGCCTTGCTCCATGTCCAGATCCAAACAACAGAGACACTTCAGGGAATATTAACTGTTTATTACGTTCGCTAGCCCGCGAGCTTACAAGCTAGCGAAATAAGGAGCTCACTCGACTGCGGCGGGATAGTCAGTGCCTTGCTCTGAGATGTGTGTGTGGGTCCCCCACATACAAGAGACACGGGAAAGTTGACTTTTTATTCATCTTAACCACAGCAGCACACGCTATTCAGCCTGTCGCTGACGACAGAGACTTGAGCATGTGGTGTAGCCTACGAGCGAACATATTTGATTGACAAGTAAAGGGCTGTCTCCAGCAACTTCAGCGGACACGTCCACACAGTCCTGCAGCTGGAGGGCGGGCCTTATTTTTCATAATTTCAGAGCCTTACTTTACATACAGTAGACGGTAATTTTTTTTAATTCTTTCAAAAGTAGCACGCGTTTTAAAAACAGTCTTCTCTGTGATGTGCCAAATTGTTGCCACTTTTAAAAAATGTAAGCAGTGTTAATGATAAAAATAACAATAAGGTTACAGTGGCTAACAAAAGTATAAAATATACTTTTTATGACTAAAAATCCTCCGCCTCATTTTTGATGAACACTTGGGCCTACCACGCTGTATTTTATTGTTGGTCATGGTGGTGGTGCTTGGGGAGTCAAGAATTCTTTGAGGTGGTACTTGAAGTCAAAAGTTTAAAAAACACTCGTTTAGAGCCTCCGAGGGCTTCTGAATAGAACAAAATGCAATGGCTATTTGTTCCATAATGGGGGAAATTCAACAAAGATGACCAATAAGAAGAGCTATTCAGTTCATCTGTCTAAAGCAGAAAAAACTTTCACTTTCAGTGATAGTTACTGATAGTTATAAAAGTAAATGAATGCACCAATGTATTTGTCCATATAAAAACTACAACCTGCTGACTGGACAAATGATCTAATTCCATATCAAATTCTGAACCTCTCATTTAGGGGCTGTTAACTATTAGAAATTGTCCATTTTCAAAATGAGACTACTGATGTTTATCAGCTGTAGAATAGAGGTGCAAGCCGATATTCAAGGGGGTAATAGGAAGATATTGACGAACAACTTTCACTGTCTGTGTTCATTATTATGCTTTACTCCACATTAACTGGAAGGTCTTCATTAACACTGTGTTGCAGTGGTCCAAGAAACATTAAATTAACATTAGCTATGTCCCTAATTGTCAGCTGTTTGCTTTGTCACATTACATTTTCCAGGCCAGTTAAGAAGCTGTCTCCTCTTAATTTAAACTGTGATGACTTTTCGATACGGAGAGCCCATAAAGGATGAAATGTGTGGCGGGCTACTTGCTTAACCACTTCTCTGCCTCTGTTCACACATCTGAATAAAGACGCGACAGGCATGTGGAAATGATTCTCTTGCATGCCGGACCTCCATCAGGCTCTGAGATCATAAGTGGCAAAGGGGCATCTGTCGGATGCCAGAGGAACGTGCCGCACAGATGGCATCTCCATCTAATTCAGGCAGCCAGCTGCATTGGATGAACACCCAATCAAGGTTCACCTCACCATGGCGTCGATGCTATCTGATTGGCATTGGCCTGATCAGATCATCTCATTGTCTCCCTGCTTGAAGTGTTGTCTGGAAGTGGTTCTACATCTCTTCTGCATTACTAATGGTGGATAGGTATTCATTCATTCAGTTATCGCTGCTCCTCCTGATACATATTGTTGCTTATTTACGGCAATGGAGACGAAGATTGGTGAGTATGCAAGCGCAAAATGCTCCCCTCTCTTTTCTCGTCCCTCACCACTCTTGTATTGCACATCGCAGTCGAGAACGACGCCATTCAAGAAACCTCTCCATCGTGGCGGTGCGCATGTCGCGAGGGCTTTTATTTTTTTTATTTTTTTTAATTCCCTCCCAACTTCTTTTCCCTCCCCGCTCTCTCGCCTGAGCGCCGCCCTGGGCACGCAGCTCGAAGAGGCGTGTTGTATCTCCCTATTCATGGCTGCAGCTCATCGTTAGCTGGTGTGGCACATGATACATATGCATTTTTATACTGGGGCAGATATGATGACGCCATCAAGAAGCATTATCGCAATTGGTGGGTAGAGTCCAAATCTACACCTTCTACCGAGTGTACCGGGTCGCCACAGTTTATGATGAAAAAAATAACAGAAGTACCAAAATAAAATTAGACTGTAGCTTATGTGGCTGTAAAGGGATTTAGTCAACTTTGTAACTTTTATTGTTACACAAGGGTTAGATGACAACTGTGTGATAAAAATCACCATACAATTAAAAACAAGAAAAAGTGTACTTAACATTAACTCTGATTACACATGAGGGATTCATGACGAACAAATAGAGGAAGATTTGATCAAGTTTTATGTGACTTTAGGTGTCATTTTTGTTTTAGTTTTTAAAAAGGAAAACAAGTCCTCAACACAGCTTTGAGCCTGACTATGTGTGCACAAAAGGCCTGCTTGTTCTCTTTCACATTTTTTGGTATCTGAAATTTAACCTGTTTTAGGTTAAGTGAGCAGCATGCAGGTTTTCAAAAATAAAATAAATAAACAAAATACCCACTTTCCTTTCTTTGAAAGTCCTGCTTTTTTAGTGAACGTTTCACACAGGGCTCAAAGACATAATGACACAAATACTTTAAGCATCAGCAGGTCATCACAAAAAGCAGGAAGTAAAGAGAAGAACAGTTGGAGTGAGAAAAGAAGAGTCAAATATGGAATGAAAAATACATCAGCAAACAGGAAAAAAGAACAGGATGCAAAATCTAATAGAAAACATACCAGGCAGGCCAATTTGATCTTAATTAGCATGAAGTCAGGCTGCTGTACACACAAGCTCTGTTTATTCAATTGTTCATTACTGGCTCCTTCATGACTTCCTGACTTTAGAGAATCTTTACCATAACAATTCTCCTCTGACACTAATTAAAAACATTACATAGACTCAGAAAGCCTGCTTGTGCATGATTAAGTGTAACAGAAGCTATAACATACACACATATTTTGTAGTAGGTGACCTCCTGTAAAACATCTTTGTGCATAATAATGAGAGAACACTGTTTCCAAATATTAAACTGTGACCTCTCTGAATAGATATACTTGGTCGACCATGCAGCATTTGCTTAATAGTTGAAATGCTATTTTGGGGGAGGGAGTTGGAGAAGGCACGGAGTGGGAGCATGCTGTGACAATGCGAGAGATTGCGTGATTTCCGAAAATGAAAAACATGGTGGCGCCCCTTGCATAGTCTTGAAAAAGCAGCTATTACAAGATAAAATTTCTCTTTTCACGTCTTTTTCCTTTTTCCTTTTTCAACGGCAGATGGTCGCTTCGTTCTTTTCTCTTTTCCTTTGCCAGCTTCGCTAGCAGCGGTAACTTGTAGAGAGCCACTTGCCATCCGCGCAGCTACGTCAACGCCAACTCGTCTGTCATGGAGGATCAGAGCCATCGCGTTGAGCTGCCACTGAAGAGGAAAAAAACGGATTCTTCCACTTCAACTGAGGATTTACTTGATTGGACAGAGATACAGATGAGTGTCCTCCTCTCAATTGACAAGAAATTGTCAATTACACTTGATTTGCTTCGCCAGGAGATCGCCGAACTCAGAAAGAGCTTGGAATTCACGCAACAACAAGTGAAAAAACTTAGACAAGATAATATTGCGCTTCGATCAAACATGATGTCAACGTCATGAGAACTACAAACTCTTAGACTGGAATATAAACTCATGAAAGAAACTATGCTGGACATTCAATCAAGAAGCATGCGCGAGAATCTCATTTTCTTGGGCATTCCAGAAAATGCTGCGGAAGACCCAGAGGTGTAGCTTAAAATGTTTATGATGTCCGCGCTCAAGATATAGCAAGATACAGTCGACAAGATGACTTTTCCCCATGTTCACCGATTGGGAGGCCCTCGCCCAGGAAACCGACCACCTCCCATCATTGCAAAGTTTGAACACTTCCAGCAAAAAGTGTTTGTAAAATCAAAAGGTCGGGAGCTCAAAGGGACTTAATTTGGAATGAATGATCAGTTCCACAAGGAAATCAACGAGAGGCGTAAAATCTTGTACCCGTTGATGAAGAATCACTGCGACAAAGGCAAACGAGCGTGGCTAGTTGTCGACAAGCTATATGTCGACGGCCAACTGTGATGCCAACGACACGCCCTGGCTCTTCTAGATAAGTACTTCTTTTGATCTGATGTCGTTATGAATTGTCAAAAGTGTATTGTATTTTGTTTCATTCTTTACACTTTTGCTTAGACAAACAACACACACAAAAAAAAAAACGGAATCACGCATGCCACCAGCATGAATCCTCACTCCTATCTGTCTGCTCTGCTTCTTTCCACACACACTAAACACACAAGTCGCTCAAAACTCTTCTTGCACACTACAACCAACCAACCACCACACACCATATTATCAAAAAAGTCATAGTCCTGGATGGCCGAATCATCTCCCCCGTTACCCAGCAAACAGTGCCATTCACATTCTCATTTCGGGTAATCACTGTGAGAACATCTCACTTTTTGTTATCCCTTCCCCTGATTCCCCATTAGTCCTCGGAATTCCCTGGCTCAAAAAACACAACCCCACCATCGACTGGACACACTTAGCCATCACCGGATGGAGACCTCACTGCCACTCACACTGCCTGCTCTCAGCTATACCGCCCTCTGATAAATCGCCACACTCTTCCACGTCCATTGACTTCTCCCAAGTCCCTGAAGAATACCATGATCTCTCTCCGGTCTTCAGCAAAGACCTGGCCATTTCTCTCCAGTTTGTGGTCGAGGTTGACGCCTCGGACACGTGGGCAGCGGCTGTCCTCTCGCAGCGGGACCCCACAACCTAGAAACTTCACCCGTGTGCCTTTTTTTTCCCGCAGTTTGTCCCCTGCCGAGAGGAACTACGACGTCGACAACCAAGAGCTACTGGCCATTGTGTGGGACCCTGGAAGAGTAGAGACACTGGCTGGAGGGGACTGAACTACCATTTGTCATTTGAACAGACCACAAGAATCTCTCTTATCTCTGTTCCACTAAACGCCTTAACCCTCGACAAGCTCGCTGGGCTCTCTTCTTGAGCAGGTTTATATTCAGTCTCTCCTTCCGTCCTGGCTCCAAAAACAGCAAACCAGATGCCCTCTCTCGACTTTACTCACCATCCCTCCACGCCTGACGAACCGGAACCCATCCTTCCTTCCTCGTGCTTCGTTGGAGCAGCCACTTGGTTATAATGGTTACCAACCCCATTATTCAAAGAACAGGAGCAGGCAGTGGCAGTCCCCGCCGTCAAGGATCATCTCCGGAGAAACCAGGCAGTGTGGAAAGACTTCCGAGCGGCGTTAACCCGGTCCGCCGCACACAATAAACAGCTGGCGGACCGTCATCGGTCCCCGACGGCCGAATACAAGGTGGGCCCATCTGTCTGGCTTTCTTCTCACGACCTCCCACTTGAGACAGAGTCCCGGAAAATCACTCCGCATTTCATTGTTCACTTCCCCATTACCAAGATCATCAATCCCACTTCCGTCCAATTGAAGCTTCCACAGTCTCTGAAAATTCATCCCACGTCTCTTTGCTGAAGCCTGCCCTAAGCCCTCCGGCCGAACCCCCTCCAACCCCCGGGTTATTGACGACCATCCGGCCTTCACAGTGTCGCGCATCCACGACGTGAGGCCTAGCGGGAGGGGGTTCCAGTACCTTGTCGACTGGGAAGGGTACGGGCCGGAGGAGCGTTCTTGGATTTCCCGGAAGCTCATCCTCGATCCTATTCATTTGGATGACTTCTACGCGGCTCACCCGGAGAAGCCTGGTAGGACGCCGGGAGGCGTCCATTGAGAGGGGGTTACTGTCATATACTGCCCTGAAGTTTCATTATTGGAGCCGGGAGGGCGCTGTGTGTCCTCTCTCTCCCCCTCCCCTCTCTCCCCCCTCCCCTCAGCACCTGTCGTCAATCAGCCTCATCACCACCGGTGTATATAAGTCTGCCTCCTCCCGGAAATCCTCAGCTAAGTATTGAAGCCTCTCCTCGCAGTACCACGGCCCACCGTACTCAAGTAAGCCACTTAACTCCTTATTCCCTTGTTAACTCTTGTGTCTCCTCGTTCCCAGTGCTCCCCTGTGTTACTGACCCACGTCATTCCTGCCACCAAGCCAGCCGCCTGTTCTGTCCACTGCCTGCCACCTGTCCACGCCGCCACCTACCAACACATCCAGGAGCACTTCCATAACCTTTCCTCAATAAACTCTTCATCATTTTACATCTGCCTCCGCCTGCTCTTGGGTCCAGTTACTCCCCACACATGACAGGACCCCCACTTTCACGAATTGCAAAAACCCTTGAATAATTGATGCCCATTATAATTGCATTTAAAAAATATATCTATCTTCCATGAAAAGCGAGGGTTGGTTCCCCCCAAAAAAATGTTTTTAAAAAAAGATTAAAGATAAAGATAACGATAACAATAAAAGAATCAGTGACTAAGCGAATCTGCCAAAAAGCCTATACGCGACGGTCCACTGTATACTGTATAGATTAAAACAAATACAATCACTGTTTTATTACTTTTTTTTCTTCATCAGAATGAAAAAATACAGTACATACTACATAACTATGCATACTTGTAATTTTTCATGACCAAACAAGGATGGCATCACTTACAAACTACTTGGGTTTCTCTGCTGCTCTCAGGATCAAATACATTTTGCTCCTCTTCACATGTGAGGTCTACTGTGTTGAAATCCAACACTGACCTGAGTCTACTCTTCCAAATTTCCACAATATACACGTGTGTTAGATTTAACCCTACATCACATATGCATAACACACCCATGGTGAGACAACCAGTATGTGCCTTTCCCAAAATTCCTCATCTCACAACATACTTCCACCAAGGAAATGAGGTGCAGTCAAAGGTCAAGGCAGAAAAACAGTGTGAGGGAAAGAAAGACCACAGGACATTCTTAATCTCCTTCCCTTTTTAACAGTTGCATTGCAATTTTACGAACTGTATTCTAATTATAGTGTGAACTGGACACTAAGGTATACTATTATAGAAGAAAGTACTTTGAAAAATGTAGCATCATATCAGGAGACTGAACAGAATCACAATGTGCACTGTAAGATAATACAGTGTGGTACTCTGTGAATATTGGCATAGATTTAAAACATATGTCATATTTTCCAGGTCTGTGATATTATCTTGCTCATTGAAGCTGTTATTTTTTTGACTATCTGGTTTGCATTGACTTTACATGTCAATCCCTACAGCCTCTTTGCTCAACCTTTTCTGACAGTCTATTTCAGTATGGGGAATGTTTTATGAAATATATATATATATATAAATATATATAACCATTTTACTGTAACTTCAGTGGAACCTGCCCACTAACCAGTTTAAGAATGGCAAATCCCTACTGTTCATAATCCTCTCTAAACCCTAAATTAGATGGCTAACCAACAAACTAATGGACAAACAAACAAATATGGCGCAGAAGCAACACTTTAGCCCATCCATCCATCCATCCATTTTCTGTACCGCTTTATCCTACCAAGGGTCGCGGGCGTGCTGGACCCCATCCCAGCTATCTTTGGGGGAGAGGCGGGGTAACACCCTCACCTGGTCGCCAGTAAATCGCAGGGCACATATAAACAAACAACCATTTGCACTTACATTCACACCTATGGACAATTTAGAGTCTTCAATTGACCTACCATGCAGGTTTTTGTGATGTGGGAGGAAACCGGAATAGCCAGAGAAAACCCACGCAGGCAGGGGGAGAACATGCACGATTTGAACCCCGGTCCTCAGAACTGTGGAGATGTGCTAACCAGTTGATCAGTTGATCACCAGTTTCTGGCGGCACGCCAGAATAACTCAATAATGGCATATGGTTATGCCCTGCGATTGGCTGGCAACCAGTTCAGGGTGTACCCCGCCTCCTGCCCAATGATAGCTGGGATAGGCTCCAGCACGCCCGCGACCCTAGTGAGGAGAAGCGGCTCAGAAAATGGATTGATGGCTGGATGGATGGCATATAGTTAAGACCAATGTAAAATAAGTAGATAGAGGGATGGAAAATGGATGATGGATAGATAATAATCCTTCTATCATTATTATTATTATTGTTTATTATTATTTTTTCCCTGGTCTTATTTTTTTTAAACTTGCCAATTCCAACAGGGCCTTCACACAACCATGCTCCTTACAGCTATTTTAAATGCTAAATGTTATTCCCATCCAGTTACATAGCACATCAAAAATGTGCTGGAGCACTCACCTTTGTTCAATGCAGACAAAAATATATTGACTCCACGCCCAGTTCAGCAGATACCCACACAGGAATAGGCAACAACATCGTATCTAATTACAGCACTTCCGATTTTGATTACACACTTGGCTAGAAAAAGCACAACACAGTAAAAGAACAATTGCTCAGAGAGCCCCAAGCAGCAGGTGGTGCAATTTCAGTCCTGTCTTAATGAGAGAACATATCAAAAGGTAAAAGGGAGGAATTTATACTTTAATTCCATTCCCAGGGTCATAATATGAGGTGCTCTTAATTTATTAGTTTTTTCGAGGCAAAACTTGAGCCAGAAGCATTTTTGTCCTCTCAATGTCGTTTATTCCATCCATATTTCTAAAATTATTCAGATCAAAGCAGACTTCCCACAGGGGTTGACTGATGTAATGGATTAATAAAAGTATAATAAACTATACTATATATTTCAATATATATAAACACATACCCAGACATAGCAGGTCAACTCGATCATTTTGAAATGTACATGAGAGGCTACCATATGTTCCCACAGTACTATATTTGCATTTCTTGTAAAGCCTATACTAATGTTATGTCACAGGATCAACAACCCTCGCAATCATGTCTTCTTTCATTTAAAGTTGACTGGGTAATGAAACAGAAAATATCCACTTGAACTACTTTTAAGAGAAAACTTTGACTTGAGTTTGATAGTAATGACAGAACACTCAACATTCATTCACAGCTATTTTTTTCTCAAACACTAAGTTGATCACCCCTTTATACCTTGTGGAGGTTAAAGTGTTTATCCAATAAGATGCTCTGCATCTTAATTCCATCTTTTCAACTTGACAACTGTCCTTGCGCTTTACAATAGAAAGTAAAGTACAGAACTGCTATATAAGAGAATAAGGCGAGAGAAATATGAAGCTCAAGAAAGACAGAAAAAAGCATCACGTTACAGAGTGTCGGCTTCTTGAAACCTTGTCTTTTTTGCTTGAATTAACTTTATGAACACGAAAAGTGCTGTACTGTATTAAATAAAACTGCACTGACAACACAAAATACAGTAACTACAAAAACATGGCTATACTGGATGTTTATATGTTCACCAGATGTTTTTTTTAAATGTTCTCTAGTAAAAATATAAAAATAACAGCGACACATTAAGTGACGCATTAGAAGACATGATGGAAGATGAGACTGCATTGCCTCTCCTGCTGCATGGAAAGTTTACTTTTTTTTTTTTAACTGCCCGTTGGAATTGAGATGTTTTATGCCAATTGTGTAACAAACGCTCATGTGGGCTATGACAGTGAGACCTGGAAGGACGTGATTGGGAAGAATGACCCCCCCCCCCCAATCAGAACCCAAGCAGTGTTCTGTTATTGGCCTTACGTGCTCATCACGGATTGTCCATAACGAACACCATGTTCAAGCATATGGATGTCCATATGTGCACTTGGCACCAGGACCCCCTAGGCCGTAGTTCGATGATCAACTTTGTGGTCATGTCATCGGATTTGCGGACGCATGTCTTGGACACTCGGGAGAAGAGAGGGGCAGAGCTGTCAAGTGATCACCACCTGGTGGTGTGTTGGCTCCGATGGTGGTGGAAGATTCCAGTCCAACCTGGCAGATCTAAACATATTGTGAGGGTCTGCTGCGAAAGTCTGGCAGAATCCTCTGTCAGAAGGATTTTCAACTCCCACCTCCGGCAGAACTTCACCCACATACCGGGGGAAGTTGGGGACATTAGGTCTGAGTGGACCATGTTCCGCGCCTCCATTGTCGTGGCAGCTGACAGAAACTGTGGCGGTAAGGCTCTCCTGTCACCGGGTTTAAGGTCACCAAGGTAGTTAAAAAGCTCCTTGGTGGCAGGGCCCCGGGGGTGGATGAGATCCGCCCGTACTTCGTAATGGCTCTGGATGTTCGTGAGAGTTGCACTCCGCCAAGGCTGCCCTTTATCACCGATTCTGTTCATTACCTTTATGGACAAAAATTCTAGGCGCAACCGAGGTGTTGAGAGGGTCCGGTTTGGTGGCCTCAGCATGGTGTCTCTGCTTTTTGCAAATGATGTGGTTGTCATAGCTTCATCAAGCTGTGATCTTCAACTCTCACTGGAACGGTAATTCCAAATCTGAGACCATGGTTCTCAGTCGGAAAAGGGTGGCATGCCCCCTTCCAGGTCGGGGAAGAGATCCTGTCCCAAGTGGAGGAGTTTAAGTATCTCTGGCTCTCGTTCACGAGTGAGAAGAATGGAGCAGGAGATCAACAGGCGGAACAGTGCAGCGTCTGTAGTGATGCGGACTCTGTATCGATGTGTCGTGGTGAAGACAGAGCTGAGCCAAAAGGCAAAACTATCTATTTATGGGTCGAGCTACGTTCCTAACCTAACCTATGGACACAAGCTGTGGGTCGTGACCGAAAGATACAAGCGGCCAAAATGAGTTTCCTCTGCTGGGTGTCCAGGCTCTCACTTAGAGATAGAGTGAGAAGCTCGATCATCCGGGAGGGGCTCAGAGTCGAGCCGCTGCTCCACCGCATCGAGCTAAATGAGGTGGCTTGGACATCTGGTTAGGCTGACACCCGGACGGCTCCCCGGTCAGCTGTTCTGGGCACGTCCCACTGGGAGGAGGCCTCGGGGACGATCCAGGACACGCTGGAGAGACTATGTCTCACAGCTGGCCTGGTAAGGCTTCGGGATCTCCCCGGAAGAGCTGGATGAAGTGGCTGCGGAGTGGGAAGTCTGGGCTTCCCTCCTTAAACTGCTGGCCCCACGACCCTACCTCAGATAAGCGGAAGAAAATGGATGGATAATATTATTATTAAGGCTGTTCCATTATGCAATAATAAAAAACATAAATACATGCTACGTGTAGCCTTCTTGCATAGCTCCTGAAATCCAAAAATTTGTTTAAGTCTCTGCGCCACCACCGTGGATAGTTAAGTCATGTATTTTCATGTGATTTATGTTGTTTGCCTTGAGCCAACAGGCTGAGAAAACAACAAACTCTGAAGGTAAACAACTGTGATTCACCGGGGCATTCTTGTCTTGATTAATGAAGAGGAGGTGAGATTCCATACAGATTTGTGCTGCTGAGAAAGACATCCTCTGTGAATATTAATTTCCCTTGAAGAAGTATTCTCACCTTCTCTGCTCAAAGGCTGCTCAATAAATCGGCGGAGGTCACCAGTGAAGGTGACACACAAAGTTGTCTGGCAGCAAAATTAAAGTGCCTCACTAACGGTCTGAAGTTTAAATATTTTGTGAATCCACTCACTTTAGAACGTATTTGCTTTCCTTCATCACAGCTCTGAATGTCTTAATTGGTGTCATTTTTGCATTGAGATTTTACCTTTAGAACTAATTAGTCAATTTTATATCTGACCACACATAATGCAGCAATGCAAGAAGAGATGTCAGAGTGATTGGGTGCCAATGACCCTGCCACCAAGGTGAATTTTACTTCCTCTAAGTCAGGATGTAAACTAGAATCTCTCCAATAACTATTTGCAGAGGAACTCAAATGGTTAACCTCCAAAGCCCAAGACCCTACGAATGAGATACACAAATCATAATCAAATATTGGATGAAACACATCTTGCTTTTCTGTCTACAAATGCTGAGAATGAGATTTGGAAAAAACCTCACCATGACTGGGTTTCCAAAAGGTTTTTGTAATTATCAATGAAGCTCTTTCTGGATGAAAGCCCAATGTGCTTTTTTTCCTAATCCCTGTGTTTGTGTAATGTCCATTTCTTCTTTGTATTCATCAGGTATACGTAGTCTAACATGACAAGCTAGAGGGATTGATGGATTGCCCGAATCAGTCCACAAACACACAATTAGCTTTAGTGCTCCTTAAGAAGCTTTGCCTCGCTGTGACACAGCAAGAATACAGTGGAAAAATGAAGCATTTGAAAAGTAAAGGAAATGTAACACGTCAGCAGGACAATAGGTCTATGTCTTAACATGTGTTGCCAGCAGTCTGATACAAAAATCTAGAGCTTGTTTTATGCAGATGTTACAGGCCAGGAACGCTTTTGCAAATTGCACAGATCGAGAAGCGAAACATTGTGTTACGCCACTTAGCCAGTTACAGAGGTAGTGACAGATGCGTATCAATGTCTGTGACGAGGGGATAAATAGGACAGCTTGCGAAAAATACAGAGAAGTGTGGAGACAAGCTCGTTATGGAACAGAAGTCCTCCAAATAAATTAAGCTTTTGAGCCAAACGTTGTCTGTCTCTATACAAGCATGATGGTAGGCTCTTTTACAACACTTTTGTAGATTTTGTTTAAGAGAATGTTCTTAATCGTTCTAAAACTAGAATGGCATTTGGTAGTGTGCAGATCTATAAGAAAGGACGGAACTGTCCTAATCGGGTCAGCACCAAATCATCAAACCAGTGCACATCAAGATATAAAGGGGTGGACTATTTCTGGAATTTGTAGCTTTTCGTGAGAAATTTAGCTCAGGAATTTTGGACCTATACCAAGTTACTTTCTACTGAGGATAGTTAGACAATGAGCGATTTTTACTTTACAGTACTTTGTGAATTGTATTTATTACTGTGTACGTCATGTTTTTTCAACTAACAACAGAAAGAAATACGACCAGTTTCCATTTTATTCCTGTAAATTCACACATTACAACACAGATTACACATCAAAAGAGAAAAACTATATCTTGAATCCACATTTTGATAAAGCACAACACCAACATTTAATGGGTTCTTGTCATGTACCTACCCAAAGTTTTGTTGAAATCAGTCAAGTAGTTTTTTTGTCGTGGTGCTGACCAACTATCAAACAATACCACAAAATTATGATGAAAATGTAACTTCTGTGTCGCGGAATAATGGACAATGTAGAAAATGTCATAGTCTCATCATTCTTTATATGCCCCATATCCTCAGCACTCAATGTCTGATGCAGCCTGTTTTTTGTTTGTTCCAGAACAATGACAGCAGTGTTCATAGTGAACAATTGTAAAAGTGACCTTGACAGAACTCAGTTCCAGTCGCCCATCCTCATGCTGACTGATCTGAGGCGATACCAAGATATAAGACTTATCCAGTTCTTTCACCTGTCACTACTCTCGGGGGAAGAGCTGGCTGCTGCTTCGGGGTATCGGTGACAGAGTGAGTGCGTCTGAGGAGATCAGTTTAGGGAGATTAACAGCTCAGTCCATCTCTGTCACCAAGTACTGTTGAACCTTGACACAGCTTAGAGGTATTACGAGGTTAGGCGAGTAAATGACATCTTCGCACAGCAGCAGGTGAAGGATGTGTGCAGCCGGATGCATTGGTTACTGGGGGAAATTATGCAATAATGCATCAAGAGGTCTGTTAGGACGTTACGCCCTATTTACTCAACACAAGGGAAGGCATTTATTGAATCAGAAATGGGGATAAGTGTCCCATCAGTAATGGACTCTTGAGTATGTGCTTTCTATGATTCGAAAAACAAAGTTACATCTTGACTTGAAGTTGCTGGCATGGTGTAATAGACCATCTGAAAAATCAATAACTCTTCCTTGGGCCGCAGAAAAACACAAGACATGATATAAGACTCGTCAGCTTTGCACAGAAATAGAAGGGAACGAGTATAAACTTTTTTTTCTGCCTTCAGTAATAACATTTTATCACATTAGGCTTGGTGTATATGTTGGAAAAAGTAGTCAAGGCGTTGTTTGTGGGTATTGCAGTGCACAGCTTGCTCAGCTGTCAGAGTAATACTTTCATCAAACACGTTTTCTTCCAAAGATGGAAAAACACACCATGTCTGGTGCAAATCTCTTTGTCTGCTCTGACAGAATGTTGGAGAAGTCAAAGGCAGCAGAACTAACAAGCATGTTTCTCAACAAACAGTTCCGTATGTGTGTGCCAGTCCAGGCCTATCTGCCCCCAAAGCACACATACTGGATACCTGTGTTTGTGAACACGTGTTGTCCCCCTCTACAACACATGCCCTCATGCTGTACTGAAGGTGTTGTACTATAATATACTGAATATTTTTCCGTTCTCGAAAGCAGCTTTAACGTTGTCAAAAATAGGGATACATTACGTGTCAAGGTACAATGTACTGTACATTAATGTAACCCAAAGGGTGTTGAGCTCCAAGCTCCAACTACAGTTTTAAAAAACATATAGGTTTGTTCTGAAGCTGTAAAACCAGTACGTTGGAGGGCATCACCTCATTGATGAATGTCCCAAAAGGTAGCACTAGAGTATAGCCCCATATTTTTTAAACTTAAACAATGATCCGCTTCATTTTCAAAATGTTCCTGATCCCAGAAGCTTCACTGTCATGTTTACTGTTTATGAATGTGATTTTTTTTAAATCAACTTTTCAAATGAAAAATGCACACATTAAAGCAGTATTCAGATCAGCTCTGCTCAAGTGAACACCCTCATCACTCTGAAAATGCGTTAAGTTGAAGGCTATCAACCTGGCCATTGAAAAGGGAAATCAAGCTGGATTATGGACCTTAGTTTTGCTGCGGATGTTTTGTTGTGCCACTGTAACAGTGTTTTTGTTTCTGTGTTACTTCATGCTGTCTCCACTGGGGCTTATTTCTTATGGTTGACAAGTGTCTTTCATTTTCTCTCTTATTTGGAGAACACTGCACATAACAGTGTTCTTCAAATGACAGGCAAAGTGTTGTCACTTCAAGCCATTTATTTGTCATCATGAATGTTGATTCAAAGTACTTTCAACACAGCATCACACGTTATCATTAGCGTAGCATAGGTTAAATAGCTCAATGCTAACAAACAATGGGAAATACCATACACAGGATAGCAAAAATTAGCATTGTTATTTTGGTAACTTTTTACTTGAGAAAAAGCATGGCAGTAACACAAATAGTACATACAACAGTACTAATAGTCTTCCATCATTTTTTTCAACAACTATACGCATTTACATTCACACCTACAGACAATTTAGAGTCTACCTAGCATGCATGTTTTTGGGATGTGGGTGGAAACCGGAGTACCCAGAGAAAACCCACACAGGCACTGGGAGAACAATGCAAACTCCACACAGGATTTGAACCCGGGTCCTCAGAACTGTGAGGCAAATGTGCTAACCAGTCGCCCATCGGGCCGCTTCAATTTTTTAACTTAATTTAATTTTAGAAGCGGACCCAGCTCTTATACGCCAGTGCACTCTATGTTAGAATATTTACAGCTGGCAGAATACATTGTAGTATCCTATGTGTGTTTAACGTCCAGCAATTTACTGCAATTTTCCACTCTGTGTCCATTGAAGCTGCAGTACCTAACTAAGTCTTATTTAAACTAAATTGTTATTTTAAAGATTTACTTTTAGTTGGGTGAGGACAAGTAATTGGTGAGCATGGAAGTTGCATCTCTTTTCTCAACTACTGACCTGGCATGCGTTTTAAAATATTTGCATGTACGTTGTCATTTTTAAGTGCGTGTGAACAGGGATCATTTTTAAAACTTTGACATTATATATGCAAATATTTTCAAGAATAGAAAACAATAAAAAGTCATTACACAAGGTCAATGTCGTACACATACCTATTCTGTTTTAATCACTGCATTATGCAAGTCTTTGCAAAGCAGCATAACTACATACCAGTTAAATCAGTGATTTTGGCATCTAAGGAAAGTACTTGCAGGCAATCCACAGGCAGAAGTTCTCAAGAACTTGTTGAAGCTTCAGGGATTATTGTGCTAACTCAAAGAATGAACAAAAACGATGAAAACAAATATAGGGGTTACAAGCTCAGTACTTATGCTCAACACTACAGGTTGCTTTTGAAAGGTCTACTGATTTTGAATGGTGGCACACACAAGATGGATGGGGCAGCCAAGTCTAAAGGTCATTCCAGTGCTTGTAAACACTATCAGTTGTGGTTTCAATGTAATATACAGCATTTCAGGGATTCATCTTTGTCAATCCAAGCACACCGCAAGTTAGAAAGAATACCTAATGCAAGATAGCTAAACGTAAGGTGGCTGAGGTAATAATTCCTTTTGTCAGAAACAAACACTTACTGCTTTTGAAATAAATTCAACACACAATTTCCAAGGTAACTGAGGTTGTTGTCTGAAAAGGTTTGGAGCCATTGTGATAAAATATTACCTGATAGTAAGCAATGATAAAGTATACTGGGGAAGCAAGTTGTGTGAATGTTTTTAGTGGTTTGTGTGTGTCGAGCCACTGTCCTTCTAATTATTTTGTACTGAAAAACAAAGATGATTTTTTTTATCGGGCTTCAGATACTATAAGTGACAGATTATGCTTGCTGAAAAAGTGAAACAAGTGTTTTTGTGCAGCTTATGAGTGGGATGGAAAACTATTGTGTCGCAGTTTGTGCTTTTGTGTGTGCATTCTTCATGCTCTCTGGCTCACAGCAGGTGATGATAAGGCACCCTGACAAATTCAGACACTAGCAACCATGCAGAATGTGAAAAAGAGTCATTTACTGTACATTTCAGCAACGAGCCTGGCTCTTCCACTGGCATCCATCAGCAACATAACAGGTGGCCTGGAGCTGACTGGGACAGAGTTGTGAATCTCAAACCCAAATGTGTCACAAATGAGCTCTGGAATATATACTCTGTCCAAACTGAATGTCCAAAGTGAATGTTGGACCACAATGCTGAAAACTATGCTGTGAGGCTGAAAACTATGATTCTGATCGATTGCAATGTAAGTAGACTCCTAGAAGAGTTTTTTTTGCAATTCGAGCATGACTGCAAAATTGTGTGTGCAGCTGTGGAAAATCCTCACCTTCTTCCTTCTTTCTGTAGCTTTCGGACATATTTTGAGCGGTGATTACCCCGAAGGACAAAACTTATTTCCTGCTGAAATACTTGCCATGAATACTGACTTGATTTAAAGCAATAGTGCACACCTGTGGCATTCTAAAAGGCCATTTACTGGAGATAGGCTAACAGCCCAATGAATTGTGCATGAATCAGACCATTTCTCACATGGATCCATGGTGAGGAAGGGAGATGAAAATTCATGGTAAATAAACCTTATATGTACGTGGCAACCACATATTGCTCGTATATCCTGAGCTGCCATATGATATTACACTCTCCCATATGTCTGCTGCTGTTTGCATCCTGCTGAGTGGTGCACATTTCACCTTCCTGTCTGTAAAGTAAAGCAGAGGCTCACGCCACTACAGTGCATCCATCCATCCAGTAATCTGTATTCATTTTTGGATATGAAATTATTGGTATGAACTGTAAACATTGCAATGTACAGCAACAGGAAACAAAAGGTTGGATGCTGGATATAGCAATAATTATAGGGTAGAAGTATTTGAGCAGTGTTTTTTTTTCGTTGTTTTTTTTTTTTTTTTTTTTTTTTTTTTAATACTTTTTGCATTTCTACACTACCACAGAGGATTTGAAGAAAACATTTTTAGTGTAGACTGTCAGCATTCATTTAATATCATTGCCTGAGAGTCTTCCACCATGCATGATGTGGTATGTGTTGGAGTTGGATGGAGTCCCAAGCATAAAATGGCCGTGAATCCGAAATGTTGAATGTCGCATTTTGGTGAAACCTCGTGAATTAAACCTGAAAGTCTGGACTTCAATCTCATTTTGATGGTTTTATTGCATAATTGTATTGTATTATAATAATATATATATGGATTTGTATATTGAATATAATATATATAAGGAAGATCATTAAAAACTCTGTAATTGTCCAAATATTTCTGGATTTTAATGTATAATATTAAATATAAAGATTTACACACTTTTTGGTGAAATACACTCACTGGCCACATCAAAAAGTATACCTGCACAATCAAATGAGATCCAATATCACCTATATCAAATAATTCCCACTTACAAAGGTTGAGAGATTTTACTATACTTTTCCACTTTACTATAATATACCGATCTCATGTTGTCAAATACACTGTACAAGCAGTCCCCTCATTCATATCAAGACACTCAAACAGCATTCAATCCAGTGTTCTCTATGTGCAATCAGAAAAACAAGTAATAAAAACACCTGAGAAACAAGATAATTCAATGAAATAACTTGAATGAATAACGTTGCACATTAACAAGTTAAAGAGATACAAAAAAAAATAAAAATCACAGGATAATTCAGTGCATGCTTATACTTAAAGATCAAATCTACTGCCACATTTAAATGCTATTTCAATTACACAGGCAAAATGACATGGTGTACATCCATTATTGACATTTTATTTCATGTCTGGGGGAAAAAAATTGATAAAACTTACATTGTAAAGAAGGCAATGTGGAAATGTATCAAAACACAGAAACAGACAGTTGTCAGCAATTTAGTGTGCACTCTCTTCTCCACAAACTGTGTGTCGCTCCCATATGTGCTCCAGTAGTGCAAGAAGCAGCTGTCTGAAACAAAAGGTGTCTAACACGAGTCTGCCCTGCCATGTCGTGCATTTGAATGTTCCCATTTATTTGTCTACAGAATGCTTTGCTCTCCTTGGGAGACTCAGCAGACATTTGGTAGGCATATTCGCCATTAAAAAGAGGACGACGGGGGACACGATGGCTAAAGATAGGTAGGTCCGTGGGAAACAGGCCTCCAATTTTAAAGCATATGTGACTTCAAACACCATCTGATAAATTCCTACATCCTGAATTGAATTATGTTGCAACCAGAGGTAAGTAACATACAGAAAATGCTCATAAATTGGAACAAATGATTAATCTACTGCATGATATCCATTTTACTTTGCTCTCCATTTGACATTAGGTTGCAGCCACATTTAGAAATTCACTGGGTCTTAGTCTTGTTCTCAGAAATAAAATGTACTTTATGCCACACAAAGAGAGAGAACTTAAACCATTACGCCCATATACAATAATATACAAGTATGAACAGTGATCATTTTGAAATGCATGGTGGCATAACCAATTTAAGTGTTGTTTATACAATCAATAACGCTTATGGATGACATCATCAGATCGGTCTCAGTATAAAAATGGCTCATGCGCATCTGGTCACGGAGATCCCAGGCAGAACCGTTTTTTGTTTTGTTTTATTTGTTTGTTTGTTTGTTTTTTTATTTACCAGCTCCAAGCTGGTTAAAAGACCAGTACGTCCACGTATATTACTCCCGGCTTTACCAACTGCTCAGAAAGAAAAGGCTGTGGGAATAAATGCTCGCTTGTGCTGCACCAGTCAGCACAGTATGAGCTGCGACTGCGTTATTATAGGATTCCCGCATTGTTTGTAGTCATGAAACGCCCTGCTCAAATATTACTGGCTCCAGGACACGGAAGTTGGGAGGAGGAAAAAAAAAAAAAAAAAAAAAAGTGGAAAAAAAAAGCAGTTTTGCTGTCTCATTATTAAATGATAAGCTTGTGTGTCTCTGTTGTTAGATCCTACAGCGGCAGCGGACGATTCAACTAATTAACAAAAGGTATGTGTGGTGTTTGACCCATGTATAATTAAATGCAGCACATTCATCAAATTAGAGAATGCAAACGGAACGCGCAGCTCATTCATCCAGCTGTGGTTTGTGGGGAAATGGCTTCACATATTTAATCACCTGGAAGTGGGAATTTCACAAGTCGCTGCAGTATGGATGACATTGAATAGGATAGCGTTTTGGTTCAGATATGCACATATTTATCTCTAAAGGAAGGAAAGCCCCCCTTTTTTAGGAGTCAGTGTGTTTTCTACGACCACTTGATTTAGAGATACACATCTCCTAAATAGGTCTTAAAAAGGTGTTCAAATTTAGAATGTTGTTATTTTTTTCCTAATAAATAACGGAAATCAAAATTATTCAACTTAACATTACCCACCTTTTCATGATTGGAGGAGTTATATTGTTTCGGGACTTGGAAAGCCAGACTTGATGAAGGCCGGTGAACTTCACGCCTAACACTTTTTCAACTTTTGAAACTGTCTCATACGCGTGTAAGTAAAAATGAAATAAAAACAAACAATAAATAAAAAAGTGATGCACAATAAAAGACAATAAAATGTTTATTGACAAGAGAACAAACAGTCAATTTTGCGGTGTAAATTCTGTTCTATTATGAATATTGACCGTAAGTAACTAGCCATTTTGTACGGAACGGCCTCAACAGAGAGTCACTACACAACTGTTCCATTTTTGGTTCTATGGTCATCATCACACTTTTCCTCTTTTGCCATCACGGGTTTCCTCCAGAAATTAGTTTTGCATGACTTTTTATGCATTCCCCCGCACTCCCCCCCCCCCCCCCCGAATTTGAGTTGGTTTGTAAATTTTATGACATCAGAGGTATTCAAATTTTGAACTAGCTTAAAAATACTTAACTCCTAATAGTGCAAAAAGAACGCACTATGAAAACTGGCCCAATACACTGCGTTTCAAATTATTATGCAAATTATACTTTCCTCAGAATTTCCCAAATGCTTGATATGTAGATTTTGTGCTTCCACGGCTCTCATCAATGGACAATCACATGCTACAAGTTATACTTCTGCATCATTTGCTTCTATGGGCATAAAAGGATAGAAAGGCATGCTGTGGCTCCCATCCTCCCTTAACCTCAACCCTATTGAGAACCCTTTAGAGCATCCTCAAGCAAAAAATTGTTCAAGGTGGGAGGCAGTTGACATCTAAACGGTGGCCCTGGGAGGCTATTCTGACATCCTGCAAAGAAATCCAAGCTGAAACTCTCCAAAAAGTTACACTGTACGTTTTGTATTTATCCTGAAACATGGTGGGGAGCTTGTCAGCACCTTTAGAGTCCATGAAGGTGTGAAAAAAAGATCTCTGAAAAATTATTTGCGTGTGGGACTTCTGACTGACCACTTTCCTCCATAAAACTAAAAGAAGAACCATGCTTTCATTAGCAAAATCATCTTCAAGCATGACAATGCACTCTCAAAAACTTGAGTTTAACTTTACTTTAATGGATGTAAGATTTGTGAAGCTTCTATCAAATAAGGGGTCCTAATTCAAAATGTAACTAGACTCATTATGATGATTTTGATTGGAATAGCTTTTGATTTCTGTAAATATGACCTCCTAATGCTGCAATTTCAATAAATGACATTTTCATTTCTTTAAAATCTGTCAAATGTCTTGAAACTTTGTTGTGCTTAGTAGTTTAGGACTGCATTTTAAGTTTTTCATTTTAAAAAAAGACAGTTATCATTGCGAGGATCGTTCAAAAACATTTGAATTATATTCTGACGTTTGATGATTTGAAAATTATGCCGACTGTCATTTGTATTAACTATTAAGGAAAATCAGAGAAAAATATAATTTGCATAATAATTTGGAACGCGGCGTCACGGTGGACGACTGGTTAGAGCGTCAGCCTCACAGTTCTGAGGACCCGGGTTCAATCCCCGGTCCCGCCTGTGTGGAGTTTGCATGTTCTCCCCGTGCCTGCGTGGGTTTTCTCCGGGCACTCTGGTTTCCTCCCACATCCCAAAAACATGCATGAATTGGAGACTTTCAATTTCCAGTAGGCATGACTGTGTTCCTATGTGCCCTGCGATTGGCTGGTAACCAGTTCAGGGTGTACCCCGCCTCCTGCCCGATGACAGCTGGGATAGGCTCCAGCACGCCCGCGACCCTAGTGAGGAGAAGCGGCTCAGAAAATGGATGGATGGATGAATTTGGAACGCCGTGTATAAAGCGCTTCTGTGAGAATCTGCACACACTTCTTCCAACAACAACAACAAAAAAACATGAGAAAGCACACAAAAATATTTTCTTCATTAAACCCGAAACACTAACATCTTGGCATCAAAGTAGAAAAAAAACATGGCACGTTAATGTTTCAAAACATTTTTGGGGATGTGTGGCGTAATTGTCACTGCAGTGCCGAGGGTTGCAGATGCCACCACAGTGTTGTGATTTACAGACACCACTGCCGATGCCAGGATAATCTGTCAAAATCAATGGCAATCGCCAAGTATGGAGAAAGGACGCGTGGGGCTAAGGCTGGGTTTCAGCACACCGGCTGTCTGAACAAACCTCCCAAAAAGACATTGAGAGTGTCTCAGCGTGTGTACCTGCTCCATCCTGCTGCCATGCCACAGTAAATGGCAATTTATCATGGTAGGGATGGATTTGACAGCCTCGCTCTTCCTTTCAAATACAACCATATTTCAAAAGGTGTCGCACAGGGTAAATTACACCCTCAATTCAGAAAGAATCAACCTTTTGAGGCTACTACTTTTGGGTTGCACAGTGGCTTTCAGGTTGCAAGTTTGTTGGATAAAAAAGGCTGCTGGCTCCACCTTTGATGCTGACAAAAGACTTCATTCTGGCAGAAAGATGACAAATGGTCGGTACTATCTGATACTTTTCCATTGTACAATGCATCTTGTGGGAGCATCCAAGCATGCAAAGATGCTTTTAAGCCAGTGAGAAAGAGACAGATGACAGTGTTGGATTCTCACTAGCGATGCCACTTCATGATGATTATCATGAACACTTACCATAAACAACTTATTTATTCACTACATTCATCATGAGAGCCAAGATAATATTTCCTTTGGGATTCACTAAATGTAGTGACCATAGATGAGACCAGATATAAAGAATATCTGCAAGATTATGAATATAAATATTTCTATTTACTGACAAAGAACGAAACTGAATTATCTTATAATGATATTGATCATGTTGACTCTCATCATCATACTTCTTCACTTCATCCTCAGATTACGACCTCATTTTTGTAAGAGTACATTTTTATTTTTTATCTTCTTTTCAGCATAGCCCTAATATTCTCTTGAAGAGAGTTATTTACAGAGAATTACTGTACATCATTCAAATAGATCCATTTTGCCTTTTTACCTCTATTTTGATTAAAGAACCATTCTTGTACAGGTATGTGCCTTACATTGCTTGTGGCCAATAAAATATCAGAATTAGATGTGCAAGACAAACATGATGATCTGATGATAATTAATAGTCTCAATTAAATCCATTAAAACAGTGGTGGGCAAACTACGGCCAGGGAGCCATTTGGGGCCCGCCGCTCTTTTTTTTTTTTTTTTTTTTTTTTGAGGCCCGCAACATATAATGAAAATAACATTTGACCGATGGCACTTTTTAAAAATAAAAATTAAAAAAAATAGTTGGGGAAGTGAGAAAAATGTGGATGTTGAAAAAGTGGGGTGTTGCGACACCCATATCCGCCATGGGTGCGGTGCCCCTGACAACTCCTACCACTAATACTAACAATACTAATGAATAGGTTTTATATGCAACTTTTTTACAAGTAAGATCATGACAAAATTATTTTCTTCATAAGTCTAAAGATGGTTTACCAATACTTCATCATATGAATTATCCGCCAGTAAAAACTGCTTTAAAAATTGTGAGTTTCCTACAGACTGCTCTAGTTTTTGGGTCTGAATGATCTCCATCTGTTCAGGGTAGGGGCAGATGCATTCGAGTGGGATACAGGGCCATGAACCACCTCAAAATACTGAAAAATCCAAAATAAGTTGCCTTAAAACCTTTAACAGGAAACTGTAATGTAGCAGTAAAACAATTGTATAATTGCTTGATGGATTTGTTTAACCATGTTTAAATAACATTTTAAGAATTTCAAAGTGGCCCTTGCTTCCTTTGATCTTTCAGTATGCAGCCCTCGGAGGAAAAAGTTTGGACCCCCTTGGTTTAAAAGCTTAAGGATGCAATAATCCATCCATCCAGGGTTCCATGAAAAAAAAAAATCAGCTGCAAAATATTGGTTTCACATCAACAATATTAGATAATACTGAATATGAACATGAACAATTATTGGTTCTTTCTGGGTAATCAAGAGTGAAGCCGAGGGTCCAAACGCGGGGTTAGCGGCAGCCCGAGAAAGACGAGTCAACCAAGCCTTCCTTCAACCGCACCTTTATTTGCTAAGGAGAACCGCTCCCCCTTATCCTTTTCTTCCTCATATGTAATTCCACTTGCCCTATTCACGTTCATCCCCCAGACTTATTAGAATGACTTTGACCTCATTATTCTGCATTGACCCAGCTGGTTCCCTCTTTTTTTTAATATCAGCAAAAGCAACAAGGAACTAGGTGTGTCTTCGTGTGTGGTTTTTGGTCACGAAAATGTGTCTCACATGAGTATCACAAGCTTCGTCACATAGAAATGAGAAAAGATGAGCTGGTGTGGGCAGACCTGGGGGAGAGAGCAGGATGCAGGTGTTTGGCCGGATTTTGCCAAGCAGGTGTGCAGTGTGTGTGTGTGTGTGTGTGTGTGTGTGTCTGACTTCACACATTGGCATAAGGGTAATGCTAATGCAAAATACTGAAAGAAATGAGCACTCACTACACTCAGATTGAGAAGAATAATTTCAACAAGGGACTGCAAATCATCACTACATTCGAGACCTCTCAAAAAGCAACAGCTGCACATGTAAAGCTGTGCAAGCTACCTGTGTTTCTCAAAGGACACAGATCTACAGTACATGCACGTGCACGCCCACACACACTTCAGTTCCTGGAAAAATAATTAATGGCAGTAAATTGAGAGCAGACCTCTGCCTATGCCCAACTTTTGTGGATGCGTGCATGAGTCACTGGGAAATTCCAGAAGTTAAAAAATGCCCTCACTCCCGATGTTAACATAAGTGAAGAAAAAAAACATCTGAACCTTCCTCTGCAACTTTAGCTGAATTAAATGTTTTCTTCCTTGGCCCATGCCTCATACCCCACCTCCACATAGTTTTAGGAAAATCAGTTGTGTAGTTTTTGTTAAGTGCTGTTTGCTAGCAAATAAACAAATGAGCAGTATGAGCATAATGTCCTTTCTGGCCAAGGTATACACTCTTTTGTTTCAGGTAAACATTAACCTTCCTCATTAATCAACTTCCTGGGAGAAAATTTAAATATCTGCTCATTTCTTTTTCTTGCAAACAGCAAAAAATAACATGGAACATCTGCAGAATATCTATCTACAGTTGAAACCAGATGTTTATACACTATATAAAAAGACACACTTTTTCCCTCACTGTCTGACATGAAATCAGGCCAAACTTTTCATGTTTAAGGTCAATTAAGATTACTCTGCCTTAAGGTGCCACATTTATCAGTTCAAACAATTATCTGCAAGTAACACCATGGGAATGTCCAGGCATTATACAGCCCAGGAATGAGACGGGTTCTTTGTCACAGAGAAGAACGTGCTTTCATTCGAAATGTGCATATCAACCCAAGAACAAAAGCAAAAGACCTACCTTGTGAAGATGCTGGCTGAAGCTGATAAGAGTGTGTCATTATCCACAGTGAAACGAGTACTGTACTGACATGCGCCACTCAGCCAGGAAGAAGCCATTGCTCTAGAAGAGCACACAGGCAGAAAAAGGCACATTTTTACAGAAATACACCAACACCGGGTCTACCCCACCTCTGCGCATTGATTGATCTGATTTATTCCATTCACAAAAATCAACAAGTCCTGTCAACAAGTCTAAAGAGAAGTAAACCACTGTATAATAAAACCTAACCAAATTGTGTACTCGTTCTTAGCATCTAGAAAATATAGAGGAAGGATTGATTTTTCTCATTTTAATTGTCAAACAAGTGTAAAATTAAGTTTTCTGCTCTATATTAGAATTTTTAAAATAATCGTTTGTATATTCGTGTAACAGAGAGAGATTACTACTTGCGCTTGCGAGGTGAGTCTCTTTACATACATACTCAACATGATCGACTGTTACTTCATTAATATTGTCAACTTGCCCTGCAATCTTATGTCGCAATAAATTCCATTTCTTGTTGAATGGTCATCATTACACTTTCCTTCTTCGCCATTACTGGTACCCATATGTGATACATGTGGTATAACACAAAAAGCAAAACGTGTTTGCGAGAAATTCAGACGTTTTGTATGAAATGGAGCAGGAGCAGTCGACTCTAGTTGTTCCGCTGGGTTAGCTAAACTAAAAAAAAAAAAAGTCACTATATGGCACCATAAAATGTTTTTTTGCTTCAACTCTCTCTCTCAGACGAAAAATGTGAGATTGTTTGAATAGTGGTGACCACCAAATCTAGAGAAAAATCATCACAGCCTTCACATGCAGCTTCACACAAAGGTCAATAACACACACACACACACACACACAGATACACTGATATAGAAGAAATCAAAGGAAGACGATGACATGATTCAGGGGTGAGTAAGCTCCTTTCATAGCTGTGGAGGCTGAGCTTACTCAGAGTATCATGGATATTTTGGATCCCAGGTGACAGGCATGTCATCAGAACATGCCAGAAGAACCATAGTGGCGACCATCTCTTTGTGGTTCCCAGCTGAAAATATATGTGCCATCGCTCCACAAGCACCAGAGGAGGAGACATGGAAAGAATCTGAAGAGGCAATTAGACAACGTCGAGCCAGATGCTCTCCACCGCTGCAGCAGCGGGACCTTCTTCACTTGGATCTAATTACATAACAAAGACTGTCTTTAATCAGGTCCTGCCTACTGTACAACACCACCACCCCCTCATAGCCAACTACTTCCTTCCTCCTCTTCTCTCCTAAATCTCCACAACTTATTTTATAAATGACACAAATAAAAATAAGAACAAAGAAAGAGGAAGGATCTATGAAATAAACTGAGTCAACAAGGGTCCAGATGTTGTTGTGCCTGTACAACATTTTAATACATCTATCAGTTTGATCTGACGTTGAGGCTGTTTATCATTGACCAGGTCTGTAACAACAGCGGGAGAAAAGCACCAATATTTGTCAGAGATTAACTAAGGGCAGAGTTGTATACATAAAGGCCATTACATGTGCATTTTTAAATTGTCAATTTCATAAAACCAGTGTGATAAAGTTTACGTTTAGATTTTTTTATACTGTATTAGTATATTTATTCATTTTTATTAAAGCTACAAAGTTGACCGCCCTAATAGCTGTGTAAAATATCTATCTATCCATCTTCTATCTTAGGGTTGACAGTGGATCCCAGTTGACCCTGAGCAAGAGGTCGGTGTACCCTGGAATGGTCGCCAGACAATCCCGGGGCACATACAGTATAAGCAAACAACCATTCACACTCACATTGAAGTTTAGCGACATTTTATAGTTTTCAATTAATCTAACATGCATGTTTTTAGAACGTAACAAGGAAGCCAGAGTAAACAGAGAAAATCCAAGCAAGCACAAGGGGAAAACAGGAAGGCCACAACCAAGATTTGAATCCCAAACCTCACAACAGTGAGGCAGATGTGTTAAACACCAATTTGAATACACACACAAAAAATAAAAAATACAATTATAAATATATCCATCCATCCACTTCATCCAGCCGGGAGACATAGTCTCTCCAGCGTTCATCCCCGGGGCCTCCTCCCAGTGGGACGTGCCTGGAACATCTCACCAGGGAGGCGTCCAGGAGGCATCCTAATCAGATGCCCCAGCCACCTCATCTGGCTCCTCTCAATGCGGAGGAACAGCAGCTCGACTCTGACCCCCTCCCGGATGACCGAGCTTCTCACCCTAACTCTAAGGGAGAGCCCGGACACCCTGCGGAGGAAACTCATTTCAGCTGCTTGTATCGGGAACCCACAGCTCGTAACCATGGGTGAGGGTAGGAACGTAGATCGACCGGTAAATTGAGAGCTTTGCCTTTCCAGAATTGCCCAATGTTGTTTACTGGTGCTGTGGCGCAACGCAAGCACAGAATGGGACTGACGTATTTCCGGGTCACAGATACACAATATTACTGGATCCAATTACAAAAGATGTGTCTCTGTGGCGGCCATGTTGAATGTGGCGTATTGACATGGAGGCCATGTGGTATGTATCTGTATTGAACCGTTCAATGGGATAGGCTCCAGCATGCCCGCGGCCCTAGTGAGGAGAAGCGGCTCAGAAAATGGATGGATGGAGGGTATACATGCGCTACGGCTAGCTAAGAATGCACCACAGAAAATGAGTGAATTATCAGATGCATTGATTTTATAATTTTTACAAGGTACTGTTTTTGTTTTACATGGTTCTAAATTGTATTCACAGCAGAAAATGAGGCAGGTATAGCTCTAAAAATAAAACATAAATATAATATATAAAAATATCAAACTGTGACACAAAAGTATTGAAACGAACCAAACTGTAAATACATATAGCCACGAGTGCCATCTATGGAAACACAAACTAGTGTCCCATCCATCCATCCATCCATCCATTATCTGAGCCACTTCACCTCACTAGGGTCGCGGGCGTGCTGGAGCCTATCCCATCTGTCATCGGGCAGGAGGCGGGGTACACCCTGAACTGGTTGCCAGCCAATCGCAGGGCACATAGAAACTAACAACCATTCGCACTCACAGTCATGCCTACGGGCAATTTAGAGTCTCTAATTAATGCATGTTTTTGGGATGTGGGAGGAAAACGGAGTGCCCGGAGAAAACCCACGCAGGCACGGGGAGAACATGCAAACTCCACACAGGCAGGGACGGGGATTGAACCCCGCACCTCAGAACTGTGAGGCTGACGCTCTAACCAGTTGGCCACCGTGCCACCAACTAGTCTCCCATTTTGGTAAATTTGTATTTTCCATAACGACAAATGAGCCGTCTGTATTTCACCACCTGTCACCATCCAGCACATACAGCATGATGCCACTGTAAAATCTTATCCATAAGAGAAGGCCAAGCCAGCAGAATAAGCCCACACATATTGCGCATATCCATTGTTTATCAAAGCTGATCCCCACCAAATGGGTCAAGCTTATTAAACAGACTCCACCTTGGCATCTTAACAGAACTTCTTAGTCACTCCAAGTTGCAGATAAACCATTCATCACAGTTAATGTTCTTAAGAAAACGCAGCGTTATCCTAATTATTGCAAATGTTGATTAGTACAATTTACTTGTTTAATCAAATCATTTGCTTTGTTTAATTATCTGGATATGTGCACAGCGAGCAAGACTTTTTGGAAGAGAGACATGGAGAGAGAGCAAAAGTGGGAGAAGACGTGCACGTAAGAACATTGTTTGCCTGCGGACAAAGGGAATTAGAAAGAAAGTTAGACATTTTACGAAAACGTAGCAGAAGAGTTTACAACCACAAAACAAAACGCAAAATAGTTAAGATTGTTGCATCTCCTATCTGTTGCCTTTGGGGGTGTATAACACTTTTGTGGCATGCATCTGTGTCATTTTCGCAATTTGTAAAGAGTCAAGATAATATGCTTGAGGTTAATTGCATCACAGCTTTTTTTTACCTATAATCCACCTTGACTTTGAACTGTTGTTTGCTTAGTTAGACAAATTAAGCTCAGGAAAAGGAGAGATCATGCATATTTTGACGTGGTGGACATGCTCTTCAAACACATTTTAACCCATGTGACCCAGCTTCCTAATTACCTGGAATCCGATATTTAACTCCCGAGCTTGGCAAAGGACAGTGACTACAATTGGAACAATTAAGAAAAAATGAAAGTGTTGTGCGATCTTCCATCCATCTATCGCTTTTCCTCAATAGGTTCTCTGGTGACTTTTGGTGAGAAGCGAGGTACACCCTAGACTGATTGCCAGCCAATCACAGGGCACATGCAGACAAACAAGCATTCAAACTCAAATTCACACTTATCTGCAATTTGAAGTCTTCACTGAATCTAACATGCATGTTTTTGGAATGTGGGAGGAAGCAGAGGCACCCGGGGAAAACCCACGCAAGCACTCGTCCAATGTGACGCCACCACTCGAATCTTGACTTTATTATTCAAAGGGATGATGTAATTAACCAGATAAAAGGAAGATGGAAACTAAATTGAAAGCTGTGCCATATTTTTCATCTTAAATTTTGAACGTAAATAAATGTAGTTAATCGGTGTTATATTAAAGCATAGGTCATTTGTCTGCTCTTTGTGGATCAGTGTTCTTTTCATCTGGACAGGAGTACTTTCATTCATCTTGTGCCGCAATTTCTCCAGTTCTGAGAATCTGACCAACTACAGGGTCAAATGAGAGCAATTGGTTCACTACTTTCAGCCACATTCATTTTTCCTTGCACTTCACCCTTGCACAATAGATTTTAAAACGTACTTTCTGGACCTAACTCCAAGTTTGTGACTAATTTCGTTTTAAGACAATGTAGCAAATACAAACACAATGTTGATAAACTTGAATTTATTTAAAAAAAAAAAAAAAAAAAAAACAGAAGTGGTCAGAGCCAAAGCAATTGCTAATCTACCGTAGTTGACATTTGAATTTATGTTTTATAATATCATGTCTCTACATTTACATTGGCTAATCATTTGAATATACTGTAAACTCTAAAGCGTAGACACATGATGTCTGAGTCTCTGTTTTTATTAGATTATCAGAGACTAACGAAACATTTTAAGTCAACATTTTATGTTTACTTACGACATCTTAATTAACTACTATTTTTTGCTTATTTTTTATTAACCACAACTCTTAAATATCCCAATAGTTGAAACATCATTGCTATAGCAATCTGCGGATAACACCCTTGTGAGACGATGCGAAACTGTTTTCACTAAAACCACGTGGCCATTGTTTTCCGTCTATGAAGCCAACTTTGTTGCAGAAGAGGAAAAACATTTCAGAACATTTACATTGTGAAAAGTAATAAAGTAGTCATAAAAACACTTTTTGCTCAGAAGAGCTAAGAAAACAGATCATTTTGACACACAATAATATTATTGTGAATAATTGTCCCTCAGCTAATGTGTAACGTTGACCTTGTACATTCAATTGTGAGCGCAAGCAGAAACGTTTGGATTTCATCTATGACAGTCTGATCTTTTTATTGTCACTATGGTTACAGGTACTTCTGTCCGCCCATTGGCATATTTAGTGAAACACTAGAAAGAAACATTGTGAACAAGGTGAATAAGAATATTAAGAGTAAAAGACAGGGCAAAAAAAAAGGCTTGACCATTTGCAAGTAGTACAAGTGAGATAGAAAAAGGTTGTCACTTGCCAGTATTTCAAGCTTAAGAAGTGTTGTGTTGTGGTTGAAGATGAACATAACTAGATGAACTACTGAATAGATTGAGCTCGTCATTAGTTACCCCGATAACAGGGTTGATTGCTAATAATAGTGCAAAATAATGTGGAAATATGCACACACAAATGCAACTAGTGGGCTACAATACAGAGACTATACAAACAAACCCACAGTGTTACCTTCTATCGTGTAATGGTGGTAAAAAACATATTTTACTACATCTTGAATGGCAGTTGATGCCATTAAATGTCTACTCTTAGCTTTACTTCAACAAATGTTTTTTCCAGCGCTCTTTTGCTACGTAAAGGTAATAAGAAAGCACTCTTAGAATTGCCAACCTTGTCACTCAAAACAATTTTCTGCAGAGGGTAATTGTTTTTTTCTGCTGTGTCTATATGAACTCAGTAAGCCAGTATCTTGCCCTTGTGGGACCTCAAGGACACACGGCGCTATGTAACCCACGCTATGAAACTCTCACAAACCTTAAGAGCCCCAGGCTAGAGATGCCCAGGACTATGTTGTGAATTTATTATAAAGCGCACCTGCTTATGAGCACTGGACTTATGGTGGTGTTAGAATGACTGACTGATGCACAGTGAAGTAATATTTAGCAATTGTGTATGCTACCTGTAACCCAGCGCTTAAGAATGTCCAATGGAGATCGATAGAGAATCTTAATGTCACAAAGAATCCAGATTTTAAGTCAGTGCCGAAAATGCAGTTCTCTTTGGCTGGATTTACTCACCAGGATTAAAATGAGGTCAAGTTTTTCCTCCCAAGTGGTGCAATATGTGTCGTGGCAATGTAAAGAGGAAAATAAAAAACACATTAAGTCGGATACCTCCAGAACAGGCTTCTTCCGAAATATCGGATCTGCTGCGGACAGACGGGACAATGCGATTTGATCCAGTAAGTCTACTATATGTGATCTATAAAGTGTCGTCAAATATACACAGAAAAAAAGTAGCCTACTGAATTGGATCATGTACATCAGTTGCACATAATGAAAATGTGGTGAATTGATGTAATTTTCCCCTCTTCTCCTTGAAAATAATACAATAATGTTCATTCATTGATTCTGTGGAACCATTGTACTTGTTCAAAGTAAGTAAATTCAAAGTGCTTTTTCTTCAGCAGTCCGACGAAGTCACGAATCATTAACACATGCTGCAGCCTCCAGGCTATCATCTATACCGGTACTTCGGCTGGCGGCCAGGACACTCGGCTTGGCGTGCACGGCGCCGATGCGCTCGTGCGCGGCTTTGTTGACGTAAGGCTACCCTATAAGTCGTCTTGTATTTGTTGAATAGTAGTCTGTAATTATGCTTTGTTAAAAGATGGACGCTTGGCCAGGTCGGACTGGAATGGAGTTCTGGAGTTTTCCCGAAATTCCCAATTGCCACCCCGCCCCAGGTCCAGGCTACTGTAAAGGTGATGATGCTACTTATGCAAAGTATATTGACATCCAATGAAAACCTTGTATGTCCACCTTGGTGATATGGACATTTTAACATATGAGTGTCAGTATTTTCATACTATATTTGTGCATCGAAACAACCAATAAAAACATATTTTGTTAAGTCAAGCTTGTAAGATGTATCTACATTGAAAAATAGAAGTTCCCATCAAACACTTACACAGGCCACAGTCCACATTCACTTTGTCGGGAGCCAACTGTTTTATGAAGCCAAGTGCTAACAACCTTGGATAATGAACATAATGGTTTAAATTGATGATGGACAATAAAAGCTCTCTGAAGAGTTTCAAATTGATGCATGCAGGTTGGATGCCTCTTAAACTTCTTAAAAGCCGAGAGGAACATAAAACAGGATATTTTCACCTTGTAACTATTCACTTAAAGCTATTTAATTTATCTTTTTCATTTATTATCTTCATTACAATGGAGTCACTGACGATGTAGTGGTTCATTCACCTGACTTCTGTGCAGGCAGTGTAGGTCCAGTTCCCATTCGGCGACAATTTGAATTTGAGTGTATAGAAAATGAATGGATATGTACTGATTATGATCCTTCAATGGGAAAAAATAGATGGAAAAAAATGATGTAACAAATGCATTTTGTATATTGACTCCATTGCCCTGCAGAAAAAAATAACTAAATAATAAATTTTAGAAGTGTGATGAAAACCCCCCGAAAAACTATTCATCCATTACAGAAAAGCATATGTACACTGACTTGCGAAATGTATTGTTTTAAAGCTTGATTGAACCAAGTTTAAAAGTAAGCACGACATTTTGTATGTCTGACAAATAGCTTTTGTAATTCAAATCAGCTCAGTCTAATTGAAGGATTTTCATTCTGCCTGTCATTTGTGAATTGCAAACTGAAGGCAGCCAATTTTGGTCTCCATTTGACAAATTGAGAGAAAGAAAACCACGTTGGAAATCCAGATTTTGATTTTGGAGGAACCGAGTATCCAAGTGTATTCCCATCCCAATCTGAAAATGAAGTTGTTTTTGTAGAAAAACGCATGCAGTGGCCAGCAATTTGTCTTTGCTGCATTTATTTAGCAAATCTCTTCTTATACAAAGCCTGTAAGTACTATGTGGCTTCTGTTGGAGCCAGTCATCAGTCAACTCTGCTGCATGTGAGCACTCCCAAGAGAGGCATTGGTCTGAAATGGTTTAGGGCATGAGGCTCATGAACATAAGTTACAATATGTGGGCCCAGTTTAGGTGGTAAAATTACATTGACTGTGCTTCCATATACAAATTTAAACACAAATCTGCAGAATCTAAAAACAACAACATTATTGCATTTAGCGTCCGTCAATGAACATTTGTTGATTGACCTTTATTAGGAAAGAAAATATCTATTGAGCGGTTTGAAAGGCCTTTTTACACTCACACGGTTGTCTAATATATGTTCTGTGTCAAGTGAAAAACTAGAGTGAGAAAACTAACAAACAGAAAATAATTCAACCCTGTTTTACATAAATGATCATTTCTTGGTACTACTTAAAGTTTCACGAACAAGGGACTTTTCATGCATTTATTTGATTCTAAATAAGTTTAATATGAACACCGTCAGATTTAAACCAGACATGTTGGATAAGCCATTTACAGTATCTACTGGATTTACCATTTCATATTTTAATTAATTTCAAGCCGTTCTCAGTAAAGATATTCACGCAGAGGGTCGTCTCAGCGTATCAGTTTAATCTGCTCTGATGAGAAATTGGTTCGTGTGTAAATGAAAACTGGCCACATGCTGGAGCATGTTGGTCTTCTTAACGATCTATTGACCACTTTTGGTGGAAAAACTTTTTAGGGGGAAAAACTGCAGCTTCCCACTGCTCCACTTCTTTATTCAGTGCTTTAAAATGGATGAAATATCTTCTACATTATAGATAGACCCACGATTGTTTGTCAACCTTGCTCATTTTGAAGTGTAAGATGGCAAGTGGGCAGATACCGTAAACAGAGAAATGCTCCGATACCCATACCAAGCGCTTACTGTAATGCATTGCAGTGGGAAAGTTCAGAGAGCCCTGATGCAAACCCAGTTTCCAAATGAGTGGCCATCAGACCCAAACAATTTAGCTTATCCACATCATAGAATGATGGCTCTTCTGTGGTTTATATAAAACAGAGGTCACCAACCTTTTGGAATCTGATAGCGCCTTATTAGGTACCAATTAATGCAAAGGGCTACAGCTCAAGAAACACTTCAGTAATAAATTGGCTCAGTTACCTTTGATTATATGTTATTATTAATAATGAATTATATTCATCTGAAGACACTGATCATGTTAATGATTTCACACAATAATTATTATTTAACAATAACAATTATTTAACAAAGTGTGAAACAGATAAATATCGATTTATTTTCAAATGATCATTTCTTCAACATTCCGAAGAAATCACAATGTCCCATCACTGATTAGTTCATTTTAAAACAGGCCCACGGGTTACTCGTGTGGTCTTTGGGGAAGACCTGGTGCCCAAGGGCGCCAGGTTGGAAAAATAAGGTAAGATAACCTTTATTAGTCCCACAATGGGGAAATTTGCAGCTCCTTCCAAATTGGTAACCCCCGATCGAAAAGGTGTCAGCAACAACAGAGAATTATTACACTGAGAAAAAAAAAATCTAACATTAGCAGAATTAATTTTTACAGAAAGTAAAATTAAAATGAAAAAAATATTGAAGCACAATGCTCATTATCACTTGATTGCATGTACATTTTCGTGCTTAAAAGAATTCATTTGAGCAGAAGTCAGCATTGATGTTTGTGAATATCTGCAGGACTGAGACCTACATCGAGTCAGACAGTTGCATGATTTTTGGATGGATTTTGTCGAATTGGAATCAGAGCAGGTGATGACTTTAGTCATGGAAGCTAACAGATACAAGTTACTAAGCAAGTCACTTTCTATCAACAAGATACGCTTGGGTTTTTAAAAAAAATACAGCATTAATATTTCAAGGTGGATTTTAACCCAGGATCACACAGAACTCTCTCCAACTGTAAAAAAAAAAAAAAAAACACCACCACCAATACTCCCATGACTTCAGAGAAGCCAGTGAGACTCTGGAACTGTCACTAAATAACTACACCATAATTACATACAAAGAATGTTACAAGTCAGGAGTTGATCATTTTGGGGTTACAGGCTAATTTCAGTGATTGACTGACGAATATATCAAGATAGAAAAAGAAAACAACATGTCTCTCTTGATCATTTTGAAAACGTTGGCAGAAGTTAAAAGTCAGCAAAAAAAAAACTACAGCCTCGTCTTGCTCACCGTGTGGTTTGCTGACGCATGCCAATGTTTACAGAGAGTAGTCTGATTAAACCTCTTTGATTGCATGATGAGTATCCGCATAACCACTTTGTCCATACTTTGGCTCCTCATACACAAAAAAACTAACTTTGTACCATCAAACATATGCTGGAAAATAAACAATCAGGCGGCCTAAACTCCCCGGTTGGTGGTTGACAACCCCAAGAGCTTAAACCAAACAGGACCTCCGTGATATAAAACCATCCTGACCTCTACTTGACAACTTGTTTCGCTTTTCTCTCCTTTTGTGATGACTTGCTGGGAAGTTACACAACAACCTCCAGTATATTTATCCTCTTCATCATTGTACTGTATAAAACATTAGACGCCAGCCCAGTGTAAAGATGCCGTTGGAGAAAACGTTTGCACTTGATGTTTTCAAATCTGACCAATAAGCCCCATCTTTTAAATAGTACAGCACATGCTCAAGAAAAAGAATGTCCCAGAACACTTGTTCAATACATTGAGGGAGAGTTAGCAAGTCTAAACCCCACTTTTTAAAAGAAAAGCCGACTAAGAAACGTGAATCAAGCACAATCGTTCAAACTATAATTTGGATACGGGCCAATGTCACCACCGCAGTGCATCCTGACGCTCAGTCTCTGAAGGGAGGGGATCATGCTCTTCTTAAATATGTCCCAATGTCTTCAACATGTTGGCATTACTGATTTCTTCAATAAAATGTCGCTCCCCAGTTCCGGCAGCACTCCTGCAGCCCCATCCCTTGACACTCCCACCAACATGCTTGATTGGAGACACGAAACGTTACACTACCTTTAGAAATAAATGGCTTGCTGGTAATTTCAATTAGAAAGAGAACAAAAATGTGAATGGGTGATTTTTAAATTTTTTTTTTTTTTTTTACTAATTCCACAGGGGGAAAAAAACAGGAATATGTGATTTATTTATTTGTTTTAATAGCAGAGGATTCCACAGGGGGGAAGGCAGGAATAGGTGAATTTGTGAATAACGAACTGCAAATCGGCGTGGATTGTGATCGGTCTAGGTCGACAATGTGACAGAGGGTCAATTGAATGAAGATTGATAAATCAGGTCCTCTGGGACTTATTTAAATTCATGTACTACATAACCTCGCTTAATGACGCCACAGGATTTGTTACTATAACTGGAAATTTTAACAGTGCTCTAAATTTAGAATTAGATAAGTACCCTGCAGATACCAGAACTATAAGCTTTAATGATGAAGGAAAATGGACTTGTAGCTATCTATAGATCACCCAAATGAGAAGAGGCTCAACATAGTTTCTTGTAATAGACTTTTTGGTGTGTTTCCAAGTGTTCCATGTACATTGGGAGTGGCGGTACATTCTAAGTGGCTTCTCCAGTAATAACGTAGCAGCAATCAAGTGTTGAGACCTCTTTGAATCTGCATGAGGTATTGTGGATGCATGGATGGAAACTTTGCATATTTTTTAATCTTCTGTGAAACTGTTGGCATAGAAACACATAAACGTTATACAGTATACCACTTGTCATGCCGTTGCCACTTATGCATGTGCTAAGGTAAAGCGCTGGCTAGACTAAGGCTTTAACTTTTTTTTCCTTTAAAGTCGATGCGAGCAATTACTTACTCGGTAATCGGTGCAATACCAAGACACCATCTAGTACAAAGCTTAACTTGCCATAAAATGTTTTTTACAGGGTACAATAGCGTGAATTCATCATGTGATAATATCACAGTAGACTGACATAGTTATTGAAATATAGATTAATGTTGCATCATGTTCATTATCATTTGTTTATATTATTATTATTATTATTTTATTTTTTTAAACCGACTGTGATTAATCTTTTTGGAGATCCCACTACTACATAAGCAGGTGGAGGAGACTTTTCATTTAATTCTTCATTAGTTTAAAAGTAGATGTCAAATTTTCCTATAAATATGCATATTTTACTTTTTTTTTTTTTTTAAAAGGGGTGCTCAAAATAAACTGAGCACCAGGGAACACCACTAGTCCAAAACTTCCTTCATCTACTTCTGATCTCAATCTCACTCCATTAATGGCATCTGTACTACACCTATTTGTATAAAAATATATACTCCGACAGCAATAACCTGATGGGATTATTTCTACATTTTAATGGAAAAGCAACACTATTTTTGGTTGCAAAAATCAGCAACAATGGGCCAATGATAAAAATGGATTGAAAATTATATGATAACAATGTTCATAAGTACCCTGTGTTAATGTGCCCATGCATGTCTTTATACAGATATAGCCTCTGAATATTGCTTTAGTTTTAAGAATATTCATTGAATGAAAACAAAATAAAATGTGCCCCCAAACTGTGTGTTTTATTTTTCAGTCAAAAATGTCTTATATAATATATTGAGGCATACTAAACATACTTACATAGTTCAGATCATTTAAACTATTCTATAATGTTACATACTGGATAAAATAATTTATCTAGGCAATTGTCCAAAGTTTGGAGAGCATTAGAAAAATAATATACCCTTCTCAGTCACATAAAGCATTTGAAAAAAATTGCTACCTTTATACTTTTTCATTCAATAAATATTAAAAAAATAAAGAATTGATTTTAACGTGACCGCGGTGGAAGCTTGATTCTGGCTGAGAGAAAAGGTATAAAACTGAGAGAAACAATTCGGTCAGTATTTGATTTAGACATATCCAAGTCTTTGAAAATACTTCAAAGGGGATGGCAGCCTTATATTCGTCAATGCATGAGTGGTTCTATTCTCCAAATGGAATATAAAGTGGTCCAAATGCCTGAAGATGCTATTTGCTGTCGGTAAAAGCAAACACTCCTACCACTATCTGGATATTTGCGCATCACGTGAGGATTTGTTTGCATCAACAATATAATGATTCTCCCCCCATTTGAAATATCATTTTTAGACTTTGACTGTGCACATACCAGTCTCCAACCCATCATTAAGGCCACGGTGAAAACATAAACGAGCGACCATCACGATTTCCCCAAAGCAAATGGTGCTGGATGGCGTGCTGTGGAGCTCAAAGGAATAGTCATTATTTTTCAGCCACTCCTTCCAACTTCTAAAAAGAGATTAGCGATGAAAACAATCAAGTTCCTGTCACTCCACATATTTTTTTGTGAGCATTTACACTTTGTGGTGAGTGAGTTGCTACACAATTGTAACCCCAACGGACGTCATACTGTACCACATCTTAGCATGACAACCGGCTTCATGCAAACACCTGTTATTGCTGCAATGGATTTTCTGGCCTTTACTCAACGTGAGGGATTAACAAATTTGACAACTGCAAATTCCAAATGCTTCTGTCATCAACCACAGTTGTTACTGGGTACCATATCTGCAACCTAAATCATTTAGAGCTAGAGTGGAGACACAATTCCACTTTCTGGCACATACTGTACTGTACTGTTGCTGGCCATTTGCTGGGTTTGCCTGAGGGCTCTCGGAGAAAAGGAGCAATGACCAGAACATTCTTTTTCAGTCAGGAAAAAGAGGGGTCAAATCTGGTAATGATTGTGATCCTATGTGCTGGGAGAGTTGCAGAATATGGCCTTGCTGCCACACAGCTGCAATGTTTTTTAATTTGCAATCCATCTGGCAGACCCACACCAAGACTTTCCACCATCGATGGAGTTTATATGCCTGTATGAAACAGAGTGGGTCATTGTTCAGCTCTGAATTTTATTTGAAGCTTGTATAAGGTACAAATGAGAAATGACATCCAATTGACACTGTAAGTCCACTTGATAAGAAGTTTGACTTCATGACATTCTGTGTCCTCCTGCATGCACTGTTAACATTGTGTAGATAAATGACTAATGACAACTTGTCTTGTAACGCCATGCTTGATGAGCAAAAAGGTCCATGAAACTCGTACTTCCTCTTCAGAGCACACCTCCTTCATTTACTTTGTTTTAAAGGCGAGCATAGACAACACCATCAAAGCATGGACCGATCACCGTTAATTTGATCTTTTTCTTTTCAATAAACCTTACAAAAAAATTAATGTTTTAAGCTGATGAGTAAGAAAGGTCTATATGATGGATACTAAAAATTTGGTTGTGAAATTAGCCATTAAATTTGAATTATGGAATTTCATTATGAAATATCAATGTAATAGTTTGGTGACATGAATGTTGGTGCATCCTCATAAAGAGCACGTACAGTACTGGATGTCCTCATTCGGATACAGACGATCTTGTAAGTCAGCTTAAACATTAAGCTGACGCACATGCTGGTAGATTCTGATTGTCGTGCTAGGGCAAGGCTGGCTGTACGTGTTTGCCAATTTGGCAGACCGACGTTCCGTTGCAGTGAGGGTGTGTCCTTGGAGACGCGCTCAGTGGTTTAAACTGGCGCTCAGACCACGGCTACCTGCCGGTGCAGCTGGTCTACCATGATTTTGGTGAATGTGATCGGAGCACAGGCAGACAGATACTGAGGTCAACGGGCATATTAAAGTCACCAGCGATTATGACCAGCTCAATTTATATTTAATAAGGGTACCCACCCACCAACATTGTCGGTTTCCACACTGGCTAAGAGCAGTGACAATGCTCTACTCACACAAGGATCGCTCTGTCGAGACTATCATTGCGCCACACTTAAAGGGAATGATAGGAGCCACTTTGATTGGCGGCATATGAAGTCTGCTGTAAACAACCACAGAGACACAGTCCACCCACTATTGGATCCGCTGGGCTGCACTGGTCTACGAAATTTCCAACACTGTTCTGACCCACGCCGAGCAGTGCAACTGCGCGCCAGCGGCGGATTAACGCTGGCCAGAGGGCTCTAAATGTACAAATACATATGTAGATTTACATTTTTGGTACTACAGCTGTGTAATAAAGTAGCGTGTCTCAGGTGGAAGAGTGGACACCTCACAACGCATATGTTGTCGGTTCAATTCCCAGCTCCCTTGTGACCATACTGTGGTACTTTTGAGGAAAATACCAAACTTCCAGTTGCTCCTGGGGCTACGTCAGCAGTGAGTGAATGAACTGCTGCTTTCCAATCACAACTATATGATCCATTAATCTTAATGTGACTGGGTGGATGAGGTGACAGTTTAAAAGCACTTTGAGTCCCTTAAAGGTAGAAAAGTGCTATACCAGTGCAGCCAATGTAATGACAGTCATTTGTAGTGTTTTTATAAAACATCCCCCAATACTTTGGGTTGTGGGAAGCTGCAGCCAATCCCACCTGACTTTGGGCAAAAGGCTGCACGTGTGGAAGTCGGGCAAGAGAACCGTTATATTAAATCAAACATTTTACAATGAAACAATGCTTGCTCCTGAAAAACAAAGAAAATGGAATTTCACGGAATGTGAAGAGAATGTGACAATATTAAACTCTTCTCAACAAGGATATGTTGTTGCTTTTACCTTGGGAAAGTTAAATAAATTACAATTTTACAAGATTATTTACTGAAACTCTGTGTCCATGTAAAAGCCATGAATATAAACTGCCCTCTTTAGGCTTGAAAATCAAAGATTTTATATCATTTAGAATCCCAAATGTTAAAAGATTATTACAAAACCAAAGGACCAATGCGTGAATGGATTCACCAGAATAATTGAGAAACAAAGGCATGCCGATCGTGTCAAGTTTTCAGCCATCACCTGAAAATAACACAGTTCCAATTTATTTCCCAAATGTATCCAATCTTAGTTCCTCTGGATCCAAGTAGTCAAGCGATTGCTCTGCTCATGTGTGATGGACAATGTTTATCATGGCTATGATAAACTATTTCCTCATGAACGATTTTGTCACAGCCTTCTGAAGGCTGTCATATGAAATTCTGCCTGCAGACTCAAACAACCATAATTCACAGAGTGTGTTTACCTCCTCAGAGGACAAAAACTTGACAGATGATAAATGGCCACTGCTGACAATCATCAGCACATACTACCCTACTATGTTTGCCTTTTGTTTAAGTGGCGCCAGAACATGGAAATAGGACTTTGGCATATGGAAAATGTGGAGAGAGACAAAAAATGAAAGGGAATAATAAACAGTGACAAAAGAGCTGCAGAGAACCGGGTCCATTAGCAACTAGTTGGAAATCTCTAGTATGTATATTGTTACTCCACCTCTATGTGTTGACTGTGTAATATTTTCCCACTGTGAATGGATTGATGCTGCACATGCAATCCCAGCAGGAGAGAAAGAAGCACAGCTGTAAATTGCTGTTTATTTTTTCATTCTGTTGCTTTTGTCTACCATCGCCTCGCACTCCAGTGCACGACACAGATGACTGATGCATCATCACATTATATTATGCATAACGGTGTTCGGCCAAAGCGCAGCATGTGACTGTGCAATAATTTTTTTTTACTGCATGTCTGTGTTGGTTAACATGACGAGTATACAGTAAATCCTGTATAGCAGCTTTGTGAGTGTGACAGTCTGGATATGAGAGTAACTCACTCGCACTAACTCTTTTCTTCTCTCGTAACCAAAATTATTTTTCAGTTGCACAAGTCAAAAAATAAAGATTTAATTTCAATGAACCATAAATAAATTGTTGTACATATCCCCTCCTTGAGCCATCACCTTATCGTGGTGGAGGGGTTTGTGTGTCCAAATGATCCTATGAGCTAAGTTGTCTGGGGCTTTATGCCCCTGGCAGGGTCACCAATGGCAAACAGGTCCTAGGTGAGGGACCAGACAAAGCATGGCTGTAAACGACCCCTATGATGAGTAAAATGATTGGATCACGTTTTCCCTTGCCCGGACGTGGGTCACAGGGGCACCCCTCTGAAGCCAGACCTGGAGGTGGGGCTCGAAGGCGAGCGCTTGGTGGCCGGCCTGCACCCATGGGGCCTGGCCGGGCACAGCCCAAATGGATAACGTGGGTCCTTGGCTATCCGATCCCCGGCAACAGAAGCTGGCTCTAGGGACGTGGAATGTCACTTCTCTGACAATGAAGGAGCCCGAGCTGGTGTGTGAGGTTGAGAAGTTTCGACTAGTTATAGTCGGGCTTGCCTCCACACACACATCTTAGGCTCTGGTACCAGTTGAAGGGGGTTGGACTCTCTTGCACTCTGGAGTTGCCCACGGTGTGAGGCGCTGTGCAGGTGTGGGTATACTTATTGCCCCCCGGCTCAGTGCCTTTACATTGGGTTTTACCCCAGTCAAAGGACAAGGGAGGACTGTGCAATCTGTTCTAAATGTGGTCTTACTCCAGAATCATTATGATCTTACTGTATGACTCAGCAATCCTACAGTCTATGCTGCCAAGTGGAACGTTAGCTACCACTGTGATTAAATTGTTGAGACTTTTTTTTCCAGAACTCGCTCTCAGTGAAAAATATTTGTATTTGTTTGATTGTAGTCATGGAGGCTTCAGAAATCAGTCAGATAAATTAGGTCAGCATACTTTCAAGTGACTTGAATCTCATCGCACTTTGTTGGCTTAACTTTGGTTTAAAAAGACAAGTGCTTTGTCTTGCCAGTGAAGCTCAGTAATTCCATTGATGCCAACAGTCAGCATTTACTGTAGGAAAAACACTTTTTCCAGGAACCTTTCAGGTACCCTTTATGGCTTATGTTGTTGAAGTTCTAATTTTCAAGTATAAGATGAATAATATTAGACGTACTTAAAGTGATCCTCAACCACTGAATCTCAACACGACATTTTTGTTGGGATTTCACTTTTTTAACATATAAGCCGAAAAAAGCTTTTCTTTTAGTTTATTTCTGGCCAGGAAACATGACCGTACATTGTCTCAATGCACTGCATAGACTTTCCCTGTTGGCATAAAAGAAGGGTAATCCTTAATCACCCACCCTTTCATCCAGGTAAAGTACACTCCTGAGCGCAATATTAATGAATGTGGTGTCTTTGATCTTCTTATAACAAGGAAATCAACAGCTTTGAAAGTATCTAATAATGCACAGCAAAACATTTTTTTTAATGGTTTTTCCTCTCATGGTGATAGATTAGTTGTGGTTTTTATTCATCAGCCAATTTTGCTTTCATTGGATAGACCAACGTGGCCTTGGAAAACCACTTCATACTGGATTTAGTATGAATAATTTAAAATTTAAAAATAATGTAAAACTGGAATTCTCCCAATGAACCTTTTCAGTTCAGCACATCGGTGCCGTCTGATGAATTTCAGTGTCGGTAAAAAAGTGTTTTATATTTTTACAGCAATATATCTCATAAAACACACCACAAATTAGAATTGGCACCAAAATTGTCAGACTTCTCTATTCATAGTGGTCACTGTATGTTGTATTTCTACATGTTAATGTTTTGATATTTTGCAATAGACACATAACACTACATACTACAACATCCAGGTCTGCATTGTTTATCGAAAGGACATACTGTATGTGCAAATGGTATCTAATGACACTCTGTGACAAATCAATATTTATGAATCAAAGTCATGGGTATGATGATATGATCAAAGAAGCCCGTTATAACAGCTCTGATGACCTTCACCTTAATTTGTACTTTCAACACTTTCAGTGCAAAACTGTTTGCACTATTGTCAGCATTTTAGCAGAGCGATTTTTGGTGGGAGAATATCAGTGCTTGTAGTTGTGTTCGCCTATGAATTGGCAGCCTGTCACAACAGCTCAGTTAACTCTCTCCTTTATTTGTACTTTTCATCCCATTTTACCATTTATTTATTTATTAGTATTATTTGCTTATTTTTTAGCAAAGAATATCAGCGCTATGGAACTTCTATTTTTTTTTCCTCACCGTGTTTACGATGCTCATCTCCAACCGCAACGTCCTACACTGCTTCAACCATGGAGGCAGCTTCCCATATGGAGAAGTATTATTAGTATTGTGTTGTATTTATGTTGTTTGATTAATATAGAGTGTGGATTGTATTGGACTTTGTGAGTGTGTTCAAATATGGAGATGGAATGTTTAAAGATTGATTGATGGAGTGACATAGATTTCCACATGTGATTTATTAATGCAGACATGCAGGCTTATTAACAGTTCAAAAAACATTGCCCTCTAGGGTAAAAAAAATATATATTGTGACGATTCAGAGATTTTTTATATTTTTTTTTCATAATACTGGCATCCCCTTAGTGAGAAATGCATGCTGGAGGAGATCTGGAGAGGTACAAGAGCTGCTGCTAAAGTGAAGTACAGTGATGTGAGAGTGAGGAGTAAAATGGACAAGCGACCTTTCCTTGATCATTACAGGGAATGTCAGATTAACCTAACCTACGAACTAACGGCTGTTTGAGATCTGCAGTTGTTCATTTACATTCAACCTTCAGTTGCTGGCGCTGCAGCCAACGCGAGTGATGTCATACACGCTGTGATCGCAAGATTACAATTTCAGCATCCTGGCGCTCTAATATTGGTCAGAGGCTTTAATCATGTTCCTCTCTCTCTGGGAAAAAAAAAAAATATTGTTTATAAAGTAGCATTTTCAATTACAAAATAAATTTTCATTGTTTATTTGTACTTCTATTATTTTGTTATTATTTGTGTATTATTTAATGTTTGTGTTCAATCTTTATTATTATTTCATTGATTTATTTATTATCTTAGTTACACCTGTGGTTATTTTTTTTTTTAAAGCCCTTTGGAAATAAAGTTGATTTAAGATTTGTAACAATGTGCGTTTTGACAAAGCTCACGATGTAGTCAAAGCAATCTTTTCCACGTGTTAAAGAGGACTCATTGAAAAACCTTCCTCCGCTCCCCCAAAATCATTGTATGAGACTTGTTTTTACATAAACTTCTTTAAAAAATGTAATCATTATCCCCGCAGTTGTCCTTACCTATTCACTTATTTAATTAATTTTCTGTAAAGCAACTTTGAGTACTGTGAAAAGCGCTATATAAGTCCCATCTAATTATCACGAATAACATTATTATAGTGATAATAACGCCTTACCAGTCTGTACTACTTACTTTATTCATGTCACATTTTTTCATATTTCACTACCTTGCTTTGCTGATTGGTTGAAAGAAACCAATCAGCAACAAGCAACAGTAGTGCAACAACCACACAGTGTAAACTGTCATTGGAACATATGAGGAGATGTTTTCCAAAATGTGATAAAAGTCCAATTTAAAAACAACCTTGATATGCCATAACATTAAGTTATCAACTGTTGTTATCAACTATTAAATGTTCAGACTGAGATAATAAATTCTTTTAACAGAATCAAACAAACACTTTCAAATTTGCAGCTCTGGGCAACAATAATTTTTCTCAGAATAATCTAGATAGATTCATATTGTTTTTGAAGAGAGCACTTCATATTGCCTTGGATGCCATTCCCATTCGCGGCACAGGAGGGAAAAAAAGACATCGTCTGTGCAATGCTTAGGTCTCCAGTGGTTTTATACTTTCTCCCCTGTCTATTTCATATTTTATCTATTTTTTCTTAAGAGAATTAGGATCGATTAGTCATGTCGGAACTTGCTTTGGTTGTGAGCTAAGTGTGAAGGGCTTTTTTATTTTTTTGCAAGTCAGCATTGAAAGGATCCTTGTAAATACCTGTATGTCCTCACACTCACACTTATACACTGTATATGTTGGTTACAGTTGTTCCTTCCTCTAAACTCAAACATGCCAAAGGATGTGAAACCTACATTTTTCTTGCATCAGATTCATAGGAGAAATGTATTCCCTGTGTATTTAAGGCTTGCAAACATGGAGCTCATAATCGGGTGTGGAATTAACTTCCCAAATGTTACAAGAGACGTCAGGTCACCCACAAAATTGAACTTTTCCACCGAATGAAACTCAATCTATCCCTGAAGACAGATGCAGTAGGGTCAAAGTCAACAGCGTGACATGTGGAGGCACTTCAACTGAAAGTTAGCGGTGCATCTCATTTCCAAATAGTTTGAAAAGGGCTCAAAGGATTTAGATCACTGTCAAGATACAGTATATTTGATTTGTCCAATTTCACCCCTGTGAAAATCCAAAGAACAGGCTGTTTTCAGAATGTCAATGTTGTGTATCATAGTAATAGTAATGCTCACATATCCCGCTTCAGGACTCAGAGGTCTCTTCAGAACCTGTTGCACACTGTGAAACGGATGATTCCCAGAGATTTCCTGGGGATATTGGATTTCCCCAAGCAGATGAATCTATTTGTGACCGACATGTCAATTTTTCCAGCACATTTGAAAGGACCAAGGAAGGCAGTTTCGGACATCTTGCAGCTTAGGCAAACACCTGAAGCTTTTCCTGCTGACTAGGAAAAGTGTCACATCTCGGTGTGGTGATATTGCTTCAGGAGATTTTCTTACCACTGCACCTGGCTTCGAGATGGAGCAAATTTGGGAGTGGCACTGGTGCGCCACATTCAGTTGGAAGAAAAACTCCTCTGAAGAATTTTGGATTGGAATGTGATTAATGTAGAAAACATAAACAAAGAAACTATTGGGAAGAAAAAATAATAATTCAATAGTCTCAGGCCAGTTTTATATTTACCAAATGTTAGTCAGACAGGAACTGAAATATGTTCCAGATTTCATTCATTCTAATAATTTTCTGGACACGGTGAAACAACAACAACAACAAAACACTGTCATAATAGCTGCATGCGTATAAATCAACCAGATGATTTATGATATCCAGAGCTGGACTGTGGCCAGTGGGCATATCGACTTTCCCCCCAAAACAGACATTTTCTTTTTCTCTGTCTGACTTGAGAAAAAACAGGACTTTAATGGCTTGCAGGGCAAGTTCATTACTAGTACTCCTCAAAGCAAAAGTACAGGGATCCCGACAGGCCTACATACAGTATAGTCAGGTTACTTGGAAATATGAAACCTGCTACAGCAACCAAAACATGAAACTGTAGAGCCACCATAAGTATAAAATTACAATAATGCAGTATTTGATTGACATTGGTAGTTTTCTGATGGAGCAATGCTTACTAAATTGTGTTTTATGTCAGGGGCACTATAACCAGCTGTTGTATTTGTGTATGTCAGCGTTATAATAGTTTTGGAACTCTTCATTATAGTTAGTTTTTAGTATATCTGTCCCCAAACCCCGAAGTGCAATGAGTGCAGTGTTTTTTGATGCTTCTAATGTTCGACAGAATAAAAGGGATTGTATTTCTTGCAATTCTGCAGCATTAACCATTACTACCATATATGCAATGAATATTGTTTGGAGTCAGGAGTCGGCCTCTATCAGAGGCTGGCAACTAGCGCAATTATATCTATTATATCTAGTATATTATATGTACTTGCTACAGTTGCAATCCACTTTTCTTTTCATCGCTTTGAAAGTGACATTTTGCTAGCTTGCTAGCTAGCGATCTTGTGCTAATGTTTCACACATCATCCCAAAATAAAGCAAAAACAGCATCAAGCTGTCACACGAGAATAGGCAGGGTCACAGGCTTGATGCAATGATTACAAGTAAAGGTTATGCCACCAAATATTAAATGTTATTTAATTACTAATTCCTTCCCCCTTGATTTAGCCACACACCTATGTTTGGGAGGTTTTGTTATGGTATGATGACAACAAGATGTATTTTTTTGAGCCATAATTCCAAAATGTATGTTTGGTGCAAACACAATACTGCTCATCACCAAAAGATCACTATACATAGAGTGAAGCATGGTGGTCACAGCATCGTGCTTTGGGGCTGTTTTTCTTCAGCTGGAAGGGGGGCCCTGAGACAAGATGGAAGGAATTATGAACAGTTGAACATCCACTATCTCTCAACAAACAACTCCCTCCCATTTAAAAAGATCTTAACATTAAAATTACTCAACTGCCTACTATGCCTTGATCAGATGATTTTAGCCCCGATATTGGCCCAATTTGCAATCGCGAGCCATTTCCCAGATGGGGCCCGACATATTTCGTCAGGAACGACAAAACTTCTTGTAGTGTGACATAATTCACGACCAACCATTTGGCCCTACAATAGCCCCGCGACGCCAAAATGAAAAGTTTAGCATGATTGATTTTTGGGATATCTTCCGCATAATTTGTCATATCAACGAAAACTCTCCAACAGCGCACCTTGATGTCGACCAATAGGATTGCGTATTGTGACTGTCGCATCGCCTCCCGTGCTCGCTGTTGTCAGCATACTTGAACACTGGCATTTTTACGTACAAACGTTAGTGCTAGCACTAGCTTGCTAAGCTACATAACATTTTGTTGCCTACTGGTGAGCCGTATTGTATTAAAAGTATGAGAACATACGTCAAGCCCCCCTTGTTTGGACAACCCAAAATGTCCTTTCCCGAGCGCCCAGTGACACTGCATGTTTGTTTCCTTCCTCTTTTTGTTGTATTTTTCCCAACATTGCTGCATCGACCCATTATTTGACAACAACTTGTCGCCATGGTAACAGTTGTATCTGGTTGTGGTGAAAGATGACACATTTTCTGGTCACGCCTACTCAACAGTGTTTGATTCAAAAAGATTAAGCGCAGTGATCGGAAAAGACGAGATACGGTGGTATCGGAATAAATGTCATGTAGTGTTGCCACACTGTCAGACCCTGATTTTATAGCAGTAGTCTGATAGTGCAATCATCCATCCATTTTCTGAGCCGCTTCTCCTCACTAGGGTCGCGGGCGTGCTGGAGCCTATCCCAGCTGTCATCGGGCAGGAGGCGGGGTACACCCTGAACTGGTTGCCAGCCAATCGCAGGGCACATAGAAACAAACAACCATTCGCACTCACAGTCATGCCTACGGGCAATTTAGAGTCACCAATTAATGCATGTTTTTGGGATGTGGGAGGAAACCGGAGTGCCCGGAGAAAACCCACGCAGGCACGGGGAGAACATGCAAACTCCACACAGGCGGGGACGGGGATTGAACCCCGCACCTCAGAACTGTGAGGCTGACGCTCTAACCAGTCGGCCACCGGTGCCGACAGTGCAATCATGAAAGACCAAATTTGTCTTGTAGTCTGATCCAGGCATAAGATATTCCTATTTGACAAAATGTAACTTAACAGTTGGTGAATCCGTAAAAGTGAAATAAAAAAAATAAAAAAGAGGCAGGCTGTTTAACCTTTGGTCTCTCGCTTTACATAAAGCTTTGGACAGCTCTATGACTGACTGCATCTCCGCTGAGGAGCACCTTTTTCCACTTTTCTGCCAGGCTCAACTGGCGGATATGCCGAGAGGGGTTTGTCTGTCTGGAAAAGCAATGCTGGACTTTTGGTAAACGCTTGTGTTCATGTATGGGCCTGCATGTTCATGTCCGTCTCTTTTATTTGCTGAAACATATCCGTCCACGTTTGACAGCATGGGGGCAGTCAGCCTCGTTGCACATTGTGATCATTTAAATGCTCAAAGGCACACTTGAAGAGCAGAGTTGTTAGAAAAAAGAGAATACACACAAAGAGATAGCCAGAGAGCAGCCCTTGACATGCCTCTATATCACATAAGGGACTGCCTGCCACTTTCCAGTGAAAAATAATGCTCACTTGTCAATCTTCCGAGCAGCAGCCTGAGAGCGGCCAGTCCTATGGAGACCTATTGAGGTATATGCTTTGTTTCATCTGGAGCAGGACTCAGAGGGGAGCAGGTCTGTTGGATCTAGCCATTGTTTTCAAAAATGGAGTACTGGAAAAAGAAACATTTGATATTACCGCGGGGCAAAGGTGCACTATAGTACTCGAGTGCGAGAACTGAACTCACAATTTTTAGGGATTTGCTGAGCTCAAGATCTGAGTATTTTATGTTGCCAGAACTACAACACCAATTCGAACGACATTGGGACGTTGTGTTAAACAAATAAAAAACGAGTACAATGATTTGCGAATTACGTTCAACCTATATTTAATTGGATACACTACAAAGACAAGATATTTAATGTTCAAACTGATAAACTTGATTGTTTTTAGCAAATAATCATTAACTTCGAATTTAATGGCTGCAACACATTTCAAAAAAGCTGGGACAGGGTCATGTTTACCCCTGTGTTACATCACCTTTTCTTTTAACAACATTCAATAAACGTTTGGGAACTGAGGAGACTAATTGTTGAAGCTTTGTAGCTGGAATTTTTTCCCATTCTTGCTTGATGTTCAGCTTCAGCTGTTCAACAGTCCGGGGTCTCCGTTGTCGTATTTTCCGCTTCATAATGCGCCACACATTTTCAATGGGAGACAGGTCTGGACTACAGGCAGGCCAGTCTCGTATCCCCACTCTTTTACTACTAAGCCACGCTGTTGTAACACGTGCAGAATGTGGTTTGGCATTGTCTTGCTGAGATAAGCAGGGGCGTCCATGGAAAAGACGTTGCTTGGATGGCAGCATATGTTTTTCCAAAACCTGTATGTAACTTTCAGCATTAATGGTGCCTTCACAGATGTGTAAGTTACCCATGCCATTGGCACTAACACAAACCCATACCATCACAGGTGCTGGCTTTTGAACTTTGTGTCCATAACAGTCCGGATGGTTGCCGCTTACATGCAGTGATTTCTACAGAGTCTCTGAACCTTTTGATGATATTATGGACCGCAGATGATGAAATCCCTAAATTCCTTGCAATTGTACATTGAGGAACATTGTCCTTAAACTGTTCGACTATTTTCTCACGCATTTGTTCACAAAGAGGTGAACCTCGCCCCATCTTTGCTTGTGAATGACTGAGCAATTCAGGGAAGCTCCTTTTATACCCAATCATGGCACCCACCTGTTCCCAATTAGCCTGTTCACCTGTGGGATGTTCCAAACAGGTGTCTGATGAGCATTCCTCAACTTTCTCAGTCTTTTTTGCCACCTGTCCCAGCTTTTTTGGAACGTGTTGCAGCCATAAAATTCTAAGTTAATGATGATTTGCTAAAAACAATAAAGTTTATGAGTTTATACATTAAATGTCGTGTCTTTGTAGTGTATTCAATTAAATATAGGTTGAACATGATTTGCAAATCATTGTATTCTGTTTTTATTTATGTTTAACACAATGTCCCAACTTCATTGGAATTGGGGGCAAACGAGGAAGTCACAATAACTCAAGCACATGTATATAAAAGATATTGATGTAGGAGCTATTCTTTTTATCTCATAAAAAAAAATTATTTCAGCTGTGATTCAAAGTGATTCATCCACGTGACAATGCAAATAAAGAAAAAGGGCAACCAGGCATTTTGCAATCTGAAAATGTGTAATTATTCCCACATCATTTCCAAACACACCCCATTTTTAGACAAGTAGCATTTACGCTGGTCAAAACCTCAGTTATTTTAATATTTCTAGACCCAACTTTCCATCGCTGTTTGAGTTCTACAGTTAGGTTGAATTTCAATAACTACAATTTGAATTAAATTCACTCTGAAATTGCCTGTGAACAGACAAAATGCTAAAGAAAGCAAATGTGCCCTGTAACGGCTGCAAGCAGTATAAGGATGACATCACAGCAATCTGATTAAACATTTTATGTTTTGAAGCGAGGTCATGATATCATTGTCACATTATTGCTTTTCAGTACACGATCTTGCGTTTTATCTTGCATATAAAGTCCAACATTTTTTTAGTATGTAATAGGGTGCTCATCCTGAACATTTTCCTTCTTAGCGTTCATAAATGTTGTCTCTCAGCAGTCACACAAAGATACTTGAACCATTCCAGATCATTGAGGAGAACCCTATCCTGTACATTCTGCTTTATCTCAACCAAGGAAATCTGTATGAGTCGTTACTTTGTGCAGAAGGAGATTGTGTGTTTCTCAGATTATTCACAGGGATTATCAATCATCCAATGTCACAATTTCCAGCCATGGGAGAGGATCTTTCTTCACGCCTTAAAACAACTGACATGGAAAACAACAGCTGCAGCAATAAAAGACTGCCGTAAAACCAATCCATAAATGCACAAAAAGAAAACGTCTCTTCACTCAACGGTGTGTTTGACTGTCATCTCAATGATTTAACACCTGTTTTATTGTTATGCTTGTTTCCATTTCATGTAGCCATTTAAAATCATTTGTGCCTTTGAAACTCACTTTTCTAACTTTATTGGTTGTCTGTCTATAAAAGTTCTTGAATTTGTAACTGGAATGCAAATCTCTATCAAGATTTGTAAATGCTCTCTTTCTATCATCATCAATGATATTTGTGTATTTGGCATATTGTAAGAAACACTCAGAAGATGTTGATTTGTATTGAAGTATGGGAACAGGCTTCATAAAGAAATGTGTATACAGTGGTTCTATTCAGTTGTCGTCTATCCACTGAGAGACCTGAACACTTGCTTGAAGATTTGTTGTGCTCATGTTCCAGCCAGGTGGACTGTACATACAGTGTATAATCAGAGGTGTGTACAACAATTCTGGTCAGGTTCCAGATGTTGCTGCTTGGTGCTCATTTTTTCATGACCCACTAACCTCAATGTCCGTTTTTCTCGACATACATCCTATTCGTTACTTACTAAAGCTTTGTACAAATAAAAGAATAAAACTAGTTTTTTGTTTTATTTAATAACGTTATGATTTTTTTTCCCCCTTTTAGGTCTTTTTGCATATGCTTTAGGTTTTATTAGTCTTAGTCTGAGCCAGTTCACAGCTGGTACACAGCCTGTACATACGTGCACATACTGTACCTGCTGCAAGAGGCATTCATTTCCATCCTGATACAATCAAATCTGGTGCACGTTTAACATTTTCACTGCGTATGTGCACCCCTGTATATAATGCAGGGTGGCTTTTTTTTCTAAGCAGGTTTTGTTTTTTGCAGTGTAACCTATGCTAACGCAGTAGTGAAGTCATAATTCTAGTTAATATTTGTATAAAGTTCCTTGGTCTTTGAGCGATGTTCGAACCACCAAATGCTACAGTATAGGTCGCGACGAGCGTGACGTGAGGAAACCCTGTTTACATGACACTATAAGATTAAAAAAAAAAACTAGCCACTATCGAGATAATCTTGAAATAGGAACATCTTGGCTAAACAATTGCCATATCTACTTACCAAATAGGTAGATGCAAAGGTTGCATGACTCGGGGGCAGCACGATATGGCGTGCATTTTGGACAACTAATAGTGTAAGCAGACAAAGTTAACAAAAGGGCATGAGACCGAAATCAAGGCCATGTCAGGTCACCCCAGAAAAAAAATGTCGAAATGTCATTTAACGAGTCCCGGGGGCAATCTGGCAAATAACAAAGCCATACAGGTGGTTTATAGATGAGGCGACGTGTGAAGATTATACAGCTGATGCTGTAGGAAGGAAGACTGGCAAGGCTGTGTGCGTGTGTTGGGGGGGGGGTTATACCGGGAGATGGAATAGCAGAACAATCCCAGACATGGAAGGAATCAGAGAAGGAAGAGTAGTTTAGTCGTTTCTAAAATGACTAATTACTGTACAATATGTATGGACTGCTACACTAACATCCAACTGTGCATTTTCAAATCCCTGTTCCACTGCACTGCACTACTCTGGCATTGCTTGTATGGCATCACATTGAACACATCACTAATTAAAAACAACAATGGAGGAGAACCAGTGACTCCTGTATTTACTGCATCTCCTGGAAGAGGATAAGACACATTATATTCAAGAGGAGATTGAGGGCATCAAGAAAATGAGTCAAGGCATCTAAGTGGAGACTGAAGTATAATTTATCGACTGAGTGACAAGTGTGGTTTGCATCACCCATATGGATGGCCACGTAACACTGTAATACCTGCTTTTGACAGTTGAAAAGCTTACGGCTTTAGTGAGTATAGTGAGTATAGCGTCATGCCATGCAAAGGCAGGGGGGCATAATGCAACACTTTACTTATCCTTACAAACATTCTACAACTATTGCGATGGGGCCAGTTCATGGCATAAATGAATCCATGAGTTTCAGTTCTGCGATGTTTCTTCCTTCTCCCACCAGCTATGGAAAATAAATGAGTGGTGAAGGGTGACATTATCCAACAGCCAATTTCTGGCAAAGGAACCGTCACCCTGTGCCTTTTACCATTTACTGCACTTTGTCATTATGCGTGGCAGCAGCTGCTATGGCTACCTAACTAACTAAGACCAGGTGAGAACCTGTGGTGAGTCTGACTAATGAAGGTGAAACGCAATGACATTCCATTTTTGTAATAGCCTGCCCCTTGCCCTCCCTCCCCAACCATTTTCTTCATCACATTTCTCTGTGGGCTCACAATGACCCAATCCGCCCCACTCATCTGGACTCTGTGACCGTTCAAAACATAGGCCCACGCCACACTGCTTTTGCTAATAATATTAAGAGGATAGTCACGTTTTCCACCTCTTCTCGGCAGACATTTTCAGCTGAAGTAAAATGTGAATCCTTGGTCAGTGGCATTATCATTAATGGTAATACCAGTTCTTGTAGAATGTGGTGCATGACAATCTATCATATTGCGACAATAATAACATAAACAACACTTTTATTCAAATCTTGCTGGTGTAATTCAACTGAAAAAAATTAATGATTGTTAACACTTTGGGTTTTGAAAGCATTTAAACATCAAATATTGAGTAATTGTATCAGCTGCTAGCCTCATCTCTAATATTATTTCAAATCAGTGACAGTGTGAAAGTATATATATTTATTTATTCTGTTCATGAACATTCAAGTTATGATAGATGGTATTACGTTAAACAAGCAAATCCCAAACATTAATAACCAAAAATTCACATTAAACATCAAGTCCTTTTATTTATTCAGGCTTGTTGACTTTTATATCTAATGAAAAAAAATATTGTTTCTAGAGACAGCATATACAAACATAATTATCAGCTTGTTTCTTCAGCTAGATAATAACTACCGGTAAATTATGTCCATTTTTCATGAGAGGAATATGACCACACCAAGCATTCATCTATCAAATCTGTCAAAATCTAACGTCACAACACTGACGGCTATTGGTGGCTATTTCAAGCGCTATTATGCTGCATGTGGAATTTTTTTGTGGTATGATTGCTTTCATTTTTGAAGTCACTTCTAAATATATATTTTTAGCTTTGTGACGGATTGTGTTGAATTGAATCATGCATGTACTTTGACAATAAAGTTATCCTCCTCCATGAGAAAAAGGGAAGGAACACATTTTTGTCTTGCTCGAGGATACACAATATTATTGTAAAGTGTTATTAACTTTAAAGCCAACGTCATAAGTAAAAATCAATCGTGAAAAATGTGCGTTTATTAACCACAAAGACATTGTTGTAATAAAAAGCATTAATGTTCAAAAACTCATAAAACCAACCCGTGAATTAGGTGAGCTAAATTAGGTGATACATAGTGACCAATGCAAGCCAGCAAAACATTCAAGTTTTAAATCTGTACTTTAAAAAAAAAAAAGATAAGTATTATAAGTTGAACACAGTGAATTAATAATAATAATTTAAAAAACTACGATGATGAGCTATTTAAAGGGGTGACTAAAAAGCATGTAAAAAAAGACTAGTGTACTCCATACGGTTGTTTTTTTTCTTTGAAGAATTAACCAAGTGACCAGCACTCAGCTTTGTTGTGTGATTTAAAGGCTGTCAGCTTTTATCAAGGGATGTAATGGATTTAACAGCCTGGCACCAGTTGGCCTTAACTTACCATCTACTTGTAAATGTAAAGACTGAGGAATTTAGCACAGAGTATTTGACCCCAATTAGTGCTTATCTCAATTACTTCTAACGCTGGAATCCTACGAGGCGGATTTAAAGCGATCATCGTCAGTGTAATGTAATGTCAAAAGAACCATGAGAAAAACTGTCACTAAATCCATCGAATGTTTCGTCAGAGATTTGCCTTTTTGAGTGTGCACAGTGCAATGTGCTGGTGCTGTGAACAGACAAGTCAGCACTTTTTTCCAGGTTGAGGCTCGATTGCATTGACTTGCTTCTGAGGGTGTTGATGAGATGCAAAAGGTGAAAATTTATGATGTCGGAAAAATCCTTACAAATCAATATATATTCATGAGGTTAATTACAGGATGTGCTAAGGTGATACCTTTTGATTATTTCCCTTATTGTCAAATAGCAACAAGCAATGAAAGGTGTCAGATTACAAAGGCGTGCCGATTATATAGATATTACGATGCTTTTTCCCTGGCTGGTAGGTTTGCAACATAGTTGAATGCCTGTAATTTAGAAGCAAACAGTTCACAATAAATTGGTTGCTGGCAGCTTGGTGGCGGAGTGGTCAGCACATCTGCCAAACAGTTCTGAGGTTTGGGGTTTCGAATCTCGGCTCAGGCCTTCCCGAGTGTAGTGTGCATGTTCGCCCTGTGTTTGCGTGGGTTTTCTGTGGGTACTCCATCTTCCTCCGAGATTCCAAAAACATGCACGTTGAGTTAATTGAAGACTCCAGATTGCAGGATGTGAATGTGAGTGCAAATAGTTGTTGATGTCTGCATGTCCCCAGTGAAGTGGTACAGAAAATAAATGAATTCATGTATCTGTAAGAATACTTTGATTCGTCCTCATACAGTACAAGTGAATCAAATACTAGTACAGTGTTCCCTCGCCACTTCGCGCGTCACGTTTTGCGGCTTCAGTGCTTTGCGGGTTTTTCCAAAATATTCATCCATCCATCCATTTTCTGAGCCGCTTCTCCTCACTCGGGTCGCGGGCGTGCTGGAGCCTATCCCAGCTGTCATCGGGCAGGAGGCGGGGTACACCCTGAACTGGTTGCCAGCCAATCGCAGGGCACATAGAAACTAACAACCATTCGCACTCACAGTCATGCCTACGGGCAATGTAGAGTCTCCAATTAATGCATGTTTTTGGGATGTGGAATGAACCCGGGTCCTCAGAACTGTGAGGCTGACGCTCTAACCAGTAGTCCACCGTGCCGCCCAAAATATTCATCATAAGAAAAAAATAAAATTCATCAAAAAAAAAAAAAATGAAAAAATACAGCCCTATTGCGGAAAGACGCGTTGTTTCATGTTGATGCACGAGAGAGAAGGTTACCCTGCATGCCAAACAAAGAGATGAGTTGACTCAGAGGCTTTCTCCATGCCTGTACTGTACTGTTCATGCCAAGGTCACTCATACAAGGCGCGTGATTGGTTCCCGGCACGACATCGACCAATGAGAGCACGGGTGAATTTATCCCGTGAGCTGATTGGCTGCGCATCATCGCAGCCTCCCCCAGCATCTTCCCTTGTTGTGTCTCGCCAGTCTCGTCCACTCTGTTGACTGTCTTGCATACTGTATCTTAGTGTTGTGTTCGTGGTAACTTTTTTTGTTGAAGCGATAACTTTTTTTTGATTAGTTAAGCCCTTACAATGCTGCCTAAGCACTGTGCCCCTGCGAAAGCTTCCTCCGGGGCACCCAAGAGGAAGAAGAAGATGATGACCTCAGCGAAAAAGTGAAACTTTTAGATATGATCAAAGAGGGCAGAAGTTATGCATCTGTGGCACGCCATTATGGCATGAATGAATCTACAGTGCGGTACATCAAGAAAGAGGAAGCAAACATCCGCAAAACTGCTTCAATAAGGAAGCGAAAAGTGTGGTAACTCGGCGTAATAAGAGACTTGTACAGGGGAATTTTGAAGCAAAAGAAAAAACAAAGACAACAACTACCCATCACCATATTTTACACCTTCAGCGCCTCCAGCAGAAGAGTCTCTGAGTCAACCTAAAGCCTCTACGAGTCAAGTGAGAGCCTCTCCTCCGACACCAACACAAGCCTCTTCGGCTCTCTCAGAAGGCAATGTTGATGAATGTTAATTACTGTATAAGGTTTTAGAATTAAAGATTTAAGTAAATACGGGTACTGTTATAATCTTTGTCTCTAATATGTAAAGTATAAATACTGTTTACATATTTTAAACATTCTGGTACCCACATACACAAACCCGAAAATTCCTGGGGGGTCAAATCCTACTTCGCGGTTTTTCACCTTTCGCGGGGGTTTCTGGTCCCCCTTAACCGTGAAAAACGAGGGATCACTGTAATGTTGTTTTGCCAAACAATTTCTTGCACAGGTCAGCTCGTCATTAATCCGATTGTGCTTTTGTTAAACGTGCAAAACTGTAAGAAAATATGGCACACTGCTCACTGATTTTCAATTGTGTTTTACAATTGGTGTTACGAGATATCTGGCAACCAACACGCCTCGCAACTTAGCTAATGCTCAGCATCATACAGAAGAGTGCCGACTCAAGGCGGCATAATCACTGTGGTTTTTTTTTTTTTTTTCTGATGAGTCTATCCAGTGCTGATTAATGCCACTGAGCAAATATGTACAGAGAGTGTGTTTAATTTGGATTGCTGTTTTAATCAAGTGGACCTTTGTTTCATTCCACTACTTTGCTTGTCCTGGATGCCCTGCACTTGCAAAGACTCATTATCAATCACAGATGAGTGAGACATTCTGCTAGATAAGACTTCACCCACTTCCCTCTGCATCTTTTACCTCTTTCCACAATGCAGCCTATCCATTATTGCGTAAACATTTTATGATGCAATGCAACAGTGCGGCCCTGTCAGCTGCCACGACCCCACAGGACCTCTTCCGCTTTCGACCATGTGATACAGTGTACTGTTTAGGGATAACACATTTCGTGTAAATGTGGCAGCAAGGTCCTCGAGCAGCAAGTCACAAAGCGGCAATGTGACTGACACCGGGTGACAAACGGTTTGAACCCGAGAGGAAATTAATGCACAGTTCGAGGAATACGACACTGCATGAAGCACACTTAAATTGACACGTCTCTCTAGGTGACACGTAAATATTGTGGCTGCGGCCTCCGCTCTGTGTCTGAGTGTTTTTCTATTTCTTTTATACCAGAGAATGTGCTAGCATATAATGCATATGCAAGGTCCTGCAATGACAGGGGCCCTGTAACACTTTATATCATAGTATATTTGGAGGGGATACATTAGGCCAAAATCTCAAGCAATCAGGCCCAGTTTAGAGCTGTTTCGTGACTATCAGAGTAGAAAAGCTTATCATTTCTATCCCAAAAACAAATCTTACCGGACAACAAAAATGTAATATAAATGGCAGATCAGATATGATCCAATGACCCCTTTCAAAAGAAGCATTTTGGGATGGGAAAGCTAGATTTAATATAAAAAGTCAGAGTCCAGGGCAGTCACTTTGAGTGTTTTATACAATTTCAGATGTCCAAGTTCAACATCAGAAAAAGTGGTTTATTGCTTTCTGTTTTGACCTGCATAAAGTTCAGTGAAACATGTCTTTAGAGTTTGGTTTTGTTCTCTATAAATCCTGCTAAATTAAAAAGACTCCATGGCAAACTAGCACTGGCAAAACCATGATCTCCTTAGTCGTGGCTCCTTTCAATTTTAGTTGGATATCTTTAGTGTGTGGACATCTGGTTTGGGTCGAGGGTGGCCATAAGATTTAAAGTATTAAGCCATGGGCAGCTGCTGAGCTCCACAGTAGTTTAGTGTCCTCCACTTTCTACTTTATTCCCTGCCCTCCCATAATACAGTTCTTTAAAAAAAAACATTTTTGAAATGAAATTTTATTTCATTTCATTGTTTCTCCAAAATTGCCCTGGACCCACCTTGTAAAAACGCAGAAATATGGCCAGGTCCTTGGAGATATACACACAAGTTGTACATCACTGATGTGGAAGCCACAGCTGGAAGCGATCGCATCAAAGTGAGTTGTAATGTGGCTCCTGTTTGATTTCACCTTCGAGCTGAAATCCCTGATGCACCCAAGACAAAACTACCATCCAGCATCTGTTGGGATCCCCCCGGCTTCGTTTTAACACATTTGATCCCTGCAACTGCAGGAAGGAACTATCGTGGTGCCCGATAAACTAGAACACGAGCATAATTAAGAGTTTATGCATTCAGTTGCCATGTGTGGTTCTTAAAGTTCTATCCCTGTGAAAATAGCTGCAGAGGTGGACTTTCAAAATGTGAAACTAATCAATCATGCAGGGCCACTATAATCCATTACACTTGCTGCTATTGAAATACATTGAAATTTTAAAAACAAATTCCATGGCTTGTGCTGGAATATTTAATAGGAACCATTCATAGTGCCGGGTGCCAATTCTACAATTATCACAAATACAGCCAAAGCAATTTAGTCTGCCGTATTAAGAAGGCAATAGCTTGAAAGGAGGAAGCACGCCTGACATTAGACCATGCGATCATTTAAATCTAGTTTTGATTGCTGGCGATATGAAACCTCAGCTCAGATATCATTAATTGCTTGCCTGCTATTCCCTCTCTTTTTTTTTCAAGTCAACATAATGCTTCTCTCCCTCCTGCTATCGGCAATGGGATCCAATGAATAGGAAATTGAATTTGCATGATTGGCAAGACTTCGTAATGTCCTTTCTAAGATATCAGAATGAAATTGTTAAAAAAAGGAGGCTCTAGTCTAAAGGATAATTTTATGAGCAGTGGACGGATATCAAGGGATTGCCCTAAGAATCCAATTGTCAAAATAAGATGGTAATTCGGTATCCCTGCAGTTCATGGATAGAACAGCAAGTATTTTTTAGGTTTGGTTTGTTTGGGCCGGAAATGCCCTCAATCAGAGTGTCAAGACCAGTTATGCATAAGTCCAGTTTGTTCTCCTCATCCAGGCCAGCCGAAAGACTGAGGGCTATAGAGCTGGTTCAGTATTCCACGTGCAGGACTACATCCACACTGCTCCTTCTGAATCTAAGATTTGACTTTCTCCAGAACTCCCGAACACACTTTAACAGGAAGGCTGAGGAGTGTGATCCCCCTGGAGTTGGAACACACCCTCTGCCTTCTCAAAAAGGGGGACCACCATCCCGGTTTGCCAGTCTAGAGCCACTGTCCCTGATGTCCACATGATGTTGCACAGGCATCCCAACCAAGAAAGCCCCCAACATCCAGAGTTTTAAGGAACTCCAGGCGGGTCTCAAATTACCGCAGAGCCCTGCCACAGAAAAGCTTTTTAACCACCTCGGTGACCTTAACCCAAGATATAGGAGAGCCCGCTTCAGTCCCCGGACTCTGCTTTCTAATAGGAAGGCATGTCGTGGAGTTGAGGAGGTCTTCTCCTGGCTGACTCACAATGTCCTAAGTCAAGGTCAGCAGTACCCCATCCCCACTATACAGTGTTGACAATGCACTCCTTTCCCCTCCTGAGATGCCAGATGGTGGACAAGAATTTCCTTGAAGCTGTCCAAGAGTCAGTGCCAGTGCCCAGCACCTGCCTCCGGAGTCTCAAAGACCAAAAAGGCCCGACAAGATTCCTTCTTCAGCTCGATAGCATCCCTGGCGGTCTCCACCAGCATGTCACGGGATTAGCGCCACAACAGGCATTGATCACCTCACAGCCATAACTCCGGTTGGCGGCCTAAAAATGGAGGCTTGAACATGCTCTACTCAAGACTCGATGTCCACCGCTTCCTCGGTACGTGCTCAAAGTTCTGTCAAATGTGGGAGTTGAAGCTCGTTCAGATAGGGGACTCTTTCAGACGTTCCCAGCAGACCTTCACAACACCTTTGGGTCTGCCAGGCATCCTCCCCCATCATCGGAGCCAACACACCACCAGGTGGTGATCTGCTGACATCTCCGCCCCTCTATTCCAATGACATGACCACAGAGTGTATCATTGCACTGCTGCCTAGGGTGTCCTGGTGCTAAGTGCATGTATGGACACCATTATGTTTGAACTCAGTGTTCGGTATGGACATTCCATTACGAGAACAGAAGTCCAATAACATAGCATAACTCTCCAGCTCTCCAGCATCCCCTCCAAGGACTCCAAAAAGGGTGGGTACTCTGAACTGCTATTTGGTGCATAGGCACAAACAACAGTCAACAACAGTGTGTCGAGGCGAGCTCGACTATAACTTGTCGGAACCTCTCCACCTCGCAAATCAACTCAGGCTCTTTCCCTGCCAGAGGTGACGTTCCACGTCTCTTTAGCTAACTTCTGTAGCCGGGGATCTGACAGCCAAGGTCCCCACATTCGGTCGCCGCCTAGTTCACAATGTAGCTGAGCCCTGACAACTTCGTTCCTAGGCTCATTGGGACACACACAAACCCCTCTGCCATGGTAAGATGAGGGCTCAAGGAGTCGGGTCAGTACAGTATGTGATGCAGATAAAGCTATATTTCTATAACGATTGTAACCATGGGTTATACAGTGTATTGATCAAGTATGTACAACAAGGCCTTTGCAATGCATTGGAATAAAAAAAAATTAATCAAATTAGATGGCACCGAGCATCAGCAATAATATATTGAAACTGACCTGAAGCTAGGTAGATTATCTGATTTTAGTTGGGGTTTGATTTAAATTAGCACGTGATCTACAGTACATTGATTAATCAGTGATCTTATCTCAAAGAAATGCATTAACATAGCAACATGTTCGAGACGGTCTGAAATATCCAAATGACAAAACAGCCTTGGCTAAACAAGCTATATGATTTCTGTGAGCAAGCTTGTGTATGTTTGTGTTAGTCCCACACGACAACGTACTACAAAAAGCAGGATAATGACATCACAGTGTAAGTGATTTGACAAAGATTACACAAAAAAATTTGTCGTTTGTGTTATCAACTGGCTCACAGTCATAGTGACCCTTTGGGACCGCTTGGCCGAGATCAGCATGACAAGGTTTTGTCTTGTATGACTCCTTTGAATGGTAATGAGAAACTATAATTCGAGACATTCATAATATATTTTCTATCTTGTCTTCACAGAACACCTTTGCCACCAGCAAGGAAATTCTAAATCAATATTCCATGTCTCTATGCAGCTGCACTCAAGGTTATAACGCTTTTCCCTCTACTTATTAATTATAAACACACTGCAGAGTCCATTGGCTGCTCTATGGATCTCATCCGTGTCCTGGTGGGAGCAGCTCAAGTTTCCAGGGTGTTTGAATGACACCGTCAATGTGTTGATATTTTTGATTCAAATATTACAGTTTACAGGTTTGACATTTTTTGAGTACATTTGAAAATATAACATCGCAGACTCTGCCTTTTAACTCATTCGCTAACAGGCCTCCCAGTTAAAATGGATATTTGACTTCGATAGCCGCTTTAATACTATATGGTTTACCCCTAAAGCATATGGAAAGGCTCGGCATATTATCGATTTCTGTTTGTAAAGGGTAACGAGTACATAAGTGAGCAGAAATGTTCTAAAGAGATCCCGAGTGCTTAATGCGATCTTTAAATATGTATTTTTCATCCAACAATCAGATGGTGGTTTCTACGGCGAGCTACTGCTGCTGGTTGCCTTTTTCATGCAATCTTTATGTGATTTCAAGTCACACTTGTTCAAGAAATAAAAAGGAAGGGTTCTGTATTGGAGAAGTGAACCTCTTGTGTAATTTGAAATCAAATTAGAAAATTCTGAAATAATCATGTGCTTGTGGTCACTCTGCTAATCAAGATAAACAAGTGTGAGTCATCCAAAAGCAAAGTAACTTCATTTTCCTTGTACTCATGCTAAAAGACTGCAACAACATCCATGATTGGCTTCAAATGATGATCGAAAGGTGTTTTCACACTTAATTTATCACACTTTCATGTTATTCTATTGAAAAAAGTATATTGGAAGAATGAGGACTGTGAACATTATTTATGATTTTAATTTTCTGTTTTTCTCCTAATGCCAAGTATTGAATCATTTGAAAGTCTTGTTTGAGCATTTGTGGAAGACTGACAATGATCCCTCAGTGCTCCCAGGGCCGCAGTTTGTAGTTTCATCTTATATGGAACATTTAGACAGTTTAACGATGTAACATGCCATGACAGCCAACAATCTTATTTTTTTTTGTATATAATTAGGATATTCTTGTCCTGATTACTGACACTTTTTCAGGTTTCACCTTCAAAACCCATCTCACTGCAAAAAAAGCCTGCCAAAATAAGCAAATTTATAAGCAAAATGTTTCTTATTTTGAGAAAAAAAAAAAAAAAAAAAAAAAAAATATATATATATATATATATACACACCAATGGGGTAACCAACATTTGCTTGGCTAGAATTCTTAAACCGATCTTATAAATTTAGCAGCTTTAAGACAGTAAAAAAGTCTTAAAACAAGAAAAATGTGCTTATTATAAGCAAGAATTTTAATGTTTGCTTAAAATAAATGGTATGATTTCATGGTTAAAGAATACTTTACTGAATTAAAGAATTTACATCTAACTTATGAATTGTGTATTACAAGTGATAAATTTTTTGTGTAGGAAAAGTTTGCTTCAAATAAGTGATCTATTTTAATAATTAAATAATTGTTTTGCTTAATTTAATAATTTAAATCTTACTTTTGAATTTTAATTAGTAAAGTAAGCTTTGTAGGACATTTTCTTGAAACAAAACATTTTGTTTCTCCTTTGAGCTGGTTCCAATGAATACACTTCAATCAGGGCCCTTGAAGCAATCTTACACAAACAAACAAACAAAAATCATACCAAAAACATAATCTTAAAGTTTTTCCATGTAATTTGATTAGGTAAGTCCAAAGCACAACTGACAATGTGTTTTTAGCATGTTGAATCACTGTGTATTAATGTAGTAAAATAATGCAATTGTAAGGCATAAACGGTTTTCTTTCTTTGTTTGTTTCTTTCTTTCTTACCATCATTGAACTTTTGCATTAACCATGCGCTCACTCACTTAAAGGCAACTTGACTATGGTTTAAAGCAGTGGTCCCCAACCCCCGGTCCGCGGATTGGTACCGGTCCATGAGTCATTTGTTGCATAGAAAGAATGACAAATTTATATCATTTCCATTGTATTGCATTTCGTGTGTCAAATCTATTTTATTTTGAAAATTGACCGGATCTTCTCCGGCTCCAGCTGTGCGTTACAATTGACAAGTCAAGACTGCACAGATCGCTGCAGCAGTTCCGTTTCCGCTCCAGGCGACTCGCTAATGGCAGCCAAGCTCAAAGAACCAATCATTTCATAAACTGATTCAGTTCATTACGTTCACTGAAAAGATCCATTCTTTTGAACGAAACATTCGCGAACGAAACCGCACTAGACTGCACTTGTCGGTGATACGTGATACGTTACTAAAAATAAGGCCGTATGCCCTCATAGAAAAGAAAGCTTCTATTAATAGAACATATCAGGAGTCCTACTTAAAATGCGGGTTTATCTCAACAAGTAACTCTCACGCACTCTGCCCACTCTGCATAATACTGTATGTGGCGACAAGCTAGCCAACGACATGTGGAGACCAAGCACCCAGAACTAAAAGATAAGCCGTTAGAGTTTTTTGAAAGACAAATAGACGAACTGAATACCCTGAACTGTTCGCCAGGCAATCGCAGGGCACATAGAAACAAACAACCATTCGCACATACGGGCAAATTTAGTCTTCAATCAACCTACCATGCATGTTTTTGGGATGTGGGAGGAAACCGGAGTGCCCAGAGAAAACCCACGCAGGCACGGGGAGAACATGCAAACTCCACACAGGCGTGGCTAGGATTTGAACCCCGGTCCTCAGAACTGTGAGGCAGATGTGCTAACCAGTCGCCCACTGTGCTGCAATTTAGGCATTTCCCCTTAAATTTTAGTTAAGTGTTATTTCATCTGATGTTGCCTGGGTGAGTTGTGACCTCAAAAAACAAAAAAACAAAAACAAAATGGGCCACTTCGCTTGCAATGCAAGCACAAAATAAAATGCATGTGCAACTATTAAAAGTCCCCGGTTCAGTCGATAGATACTGCTGGCGGCAAGAGAAGCGACCACTCGAGCTATGGCGGATACAGCTGAGCAGGCCTCTCACCAAAGCGGCTTAGCCGAATCTCAAACCAGACGGGCAAGACGACTATCCACAGCAGAGTCCAAAGAGAGTATCCATAGTCCGCTGTACGTTAAAAAGTCTCTCTTTAGTTTTGAATCGTATTTAAACCTCTATACTTTGCATACAAGAGGCAAACAAAACATTAAGGTTAGCATCCTACGTTGCTTTTCGCAATTAGCGTTTTTTTCCCCCCTTTTCCAACATTCCTCTGAACACACACACAAAAATAAATAAATACATCAAATACTCACTTTCAATAGGGTTACAAATAGTCCAAAACGAACAAGTAGACTCTGCCTCTACGTTATATTTTTACGAGAATTGTTTATTTGGCGTAAGCTCGCTTCCTGCTTTGAGCCAGTGCAAAATGGACAATCATTAGACATTCACGGTTAAACGACGCCCACCACTACCTAATTGGACATTAAAGGTGTGTCATCCAATTAAATTAAAGAAACCAAAAGATTGTCATGTTCAAGTTAAGTAACAAGAAAAAGAAACTGAACCATCATTGTACATTTTACAAAGTTGTTTTGAACAAATAAACATTTATCATAAAACGACAAAACCAAGTGGTTAAAATAATTGAAAGGTTCAAGTTCAGCTTGATCAGAATCAACAATTAAGGTCAATACATTAGACATACTATTTTATTATTTTGAAATAAACTTAGTTTTATCGCTTTTATTGTCTTCTAATTATTGAGACATCATTAACATGATCAGTGTCTTCATATAAATTAATATCATTAATTAAAAATAACATATAATAATAACAGTGTGCATCAATGTGATAGCCCTTCGCAGTAATCGGTACCCAATAAGTAGTTCTCAGCTTCAAAAATGTTGGTGACCCCTTCTCTATAAAATTATAACAATTAACAGCAACATAAGATTCCCCCTGTCAAACAGCAATAGCAAATCTATATGATGTGTCCAAAAAACAATCTAGGAGCATGAAATGACAAAAACAGGTTTGTGCACACGTAGACCCCAGGTGGTGCTCAAGCACCTGGCCTTTTGCCCTGGATGAAAAAGTGCCCCTTTGACATGTTGCTTTATGCAACCCATTTTTACATGGGTTCACCTCCTTTGTTAATAGTTATATTACTGACTCTGTTGATTGCGTGAGGCCAAATATGTATATCATACATAAACTACTGTTTTTTTCCTAATTGAAAATGTAGATATTTTTTTCTTAATTTGAGATACATTTTCTAATGCAAAATTTGCATATCAAGATAATTTGTCTTTTTAGGCTTAAAATAACAATATTTTCTTACAAACAAGTCTTTTTTTACTTTCTTAGAAATTCAATTTTTGCAGTGATTAAAAATGTGCCGTTCCCCCTAAGGTTAAATTGGAACTCGGTACACTGGCACAGTACGCTTTATGTCATTTTCTCTTCTTCAATCATTCACGCTCATCCTTTTTTCATTCAATAACCCTGCATCTGGTTATTTCATAATTATGGGAGGGGATTATAACGAAGGCAGCTAGAGCTGCAGGTTAATTGGATTTTTCACCTCAGCGGGACCAGATCTAAGTCGCCCATGGGTTGCAAATCTGCACATTTAAAGCTGGGGACAGGACAAAAGAGGCTGGGGGAAGCAAAGCGTGAGCAGTTAAAGGGTCCCCTTTGACTCAAGTTGCGCTGCCAGATACTGTGCAACTTGAGAACACAATCACTTTCATCCGTGCTGATGACATCTGTAAGTGCTGTGTTTTCCAATACCAGGAGTTATACAGATGCGGATACCATTGAAGTGACTATTGACTCTTGATCCTGCAAGGGTTTGGAATGAAACTTTTTCCAATACACTCAGAGTGCACAAAACATACAGAAAATTGAATGTTTTCTTTTCTTTTATTCTTTAAAGAAAGTGATGATGCAGAATGGTGAATCTGTATTTCTTTTTATGATAGAACAGTTTTTTTGTTGTTGTGGAACAGGGGAGTTTGAAATAGTCCCTCTGCTGTTGTTTATATATATTTATATTGTAATATCTGTTGGGAATGCAGTCTGACAAAACAACGACAGCAGAATAACATGAATGTATGTACTTATATTAACATTACATATACATTTGGTCTTTTAGTTTACCTATCTATTTTATGTGTATTATTTAAGCATTTTAGTGGTTTATTGCATTTATTTTTTAATAATAATAATTTACATTTTTCTTTAACTATTTTACTGACAGCTCATATTTATTATTACTGTTGTTATTTTTAACGGACTTTATTTATTCATGAATTTTATCCAACCTCTAGTGTTTTCTCACTGTAAATTGCTGACAGTAAGATAGCGCTTCAGTTTCCTTCTTTCAAGTGCTCTTGCACACTATAGTATGTGTCAAAGAAATGGTGGGTGAGGGGAATTTCTGTGGTATGTGTGCATCTGTTTTTGTGTTTTGAGTTTGTTTGCTTACCTTGATTTTATTGTGTAAAGCACTTTGTGTTACGTTTTAAATGTATGAAACGTGCGGAGAAATAAAGTCTGATTGATTAATATACAGTAGTCATGAAGGAAATGCAGTGTTGCACCCTGTAAGGAAGAAATCAATAAAGTAGAAAGTAGGACAGGACAGGACAGGACAAGGGTAGTGAGCCCCGCAGTACAACTGGTGTATGGTGGGAGAGGGTATACAGTGTATAATGCCTAAATCCTTCATGTACTCAGAGTCCACATGAGAGGACAGTTCAGGGAGTTGACGGAATCATAGAGTCTGTGTCACTGTGAGTGGCCCCGCATTGAGCAACTCGATCCCACAGGCGTGTCTCCGGAGATATATTTGTGAGGTCCCTATCAGTTTTCAGTTACAAACACTGTTGTGCGAGTGTTTTTAATTGAATGAATGAATATAATCTTAACATTGGCTTTGTAGGATGAAAGAAGTTGTGCAATGGGCTTCTGAGGCTTTTGACTGGTCTCAACAATGGTTTTATTGTTCACAGCTACACTCACAGTCAGCAAATATCACATTTATCACAAAATTGCATATACTATAGACTCTGCAGTATTTATACTCTGTAGTACATAGTATAAATGCTGATTGTTTATGTTGATTCAGCAATTACAACTATCATTTGGATGCTACTGTTTTTATCAAGACAGCGTTCACATTTTATAATCAAAGCTCAGTTCTGCTGACAATATTTCCTCACTCGGTTTCCTCAGCGCAGTCTGCCTCTCACGTCTGTGGGAGCAGCCGAGCCCGCGGCCCCCCGGCTCCTGGCCTACTTCTGAATCGATGTTTGACAAAGGCCGAGTCTCTCCCTGAGCAAGAGGCAGAGAATTAGAGAGGCTCTCGTGTGGTGAGAAGGCCACACGCAAAGCTAGAGGGTGCCAAGTCCACGCTATCCATCACAGGATAAATATCTGAACCCGGATCTTATTTCCATGCTCTTAAGCACAAAAACAAACCTGCTTGCAAGCTAAGTTTAGATGCATGAGGATAAACATAGTTCAAGTTCTTTTGGCAATAAGTAACAATGTCTTCCTGAGAAAACTTACTCTTTTTGCTAGAGTTCAGGCCCTGAAACTACAGTATTCCTTTGAGGGTTTACAAACCATGAAACATCCAGGATAGAAGTAATAAAAGTTGTACACTTTGTGAAATTTCCCTCCAATGTCAGGCTAGACTGAGTGACACATTCAGTCAGTGGTCCTGCTATTATGACTTGACACGCGGGATCATCACATGACTGGAATGAACCCTGAAAGACTGGCAGAACAAAATAGAAAGCCTAACATTTTGCTCATCAATCAATTGCCTACTTTTTTTCCCCCTTGAGTTTTTGGGGGGGCCAATTTGCCTGCCTATGTGTGATTATTTCTAAAACTTCGCCAGTTGCTCCACTTTTTAAATGCCACATAATTGTGGTTCGAGTCAAAACAGTAGCCCACTCAGTGTCACGTTGTGTGGCTCTGACAAAACGTGCATTATTGTTTTCAAAGGAACGAGCCGTTTACTACAGTGCCAAATCAGTGCAATTTCTAGCTACTCTGCTGAGATCTTGTCACCCCTCCTCAAGCGGTTTTACATTGCAGTGCTTCTTAAAATTAGCATTACATGAGGTGTAACTTGAGCAGGAACTGAGTGTGGGCTTCAGCTGCAACAGACAATTAGAGCAAATATGTGTCGTACTTTGACATATATTGTATAATATATTTCTACAAGCGCAGCCAAGTGTAACATTGACCAGTTGTTAGCACTGTGGATACACTCCCACATGCTAATCCAACAAGATTTGTGTTGTACACTTTCACTGTGCCACAAGTAGGGCTGATTCAAGAATATACTGACTGGAATACTGCAAATCAGAGTCATTGAACCTTTATTAGTGTTACAACCACACATAACCCTTTACATTGCAATTTTCCTACCTGAGTTTCTTAGAAAAACATGGACAGATTTGGCTTCTCTGACAAATGTGGTGAAACGAGCTCTTTCAAACTGTGCAGGCATTAAAGAAAGAAAAAAAGAAGGGAAAATTAATTACACATCACTTCACCAATTTACCTTTCAAGGTGCTCAGGACTTACAACCTGAGACAAAATTATATTCATAGCAAAATAAGATAAGTCGATGTTATCTGATGTACTGTAGTAGCAAAAACACCATTAATAAGCAACATAGCATTTGAAAAAAAACCTCACATTTATTGTATTTGTCAAACAAGTGTTGAACTTTACATCAGTCTTCGAGTGGAGAGCCCATTGTAATATGATTACACAAAATCAGGAGCTACAGTGCAGTACAGTACATATACCAGTGCTGGGAAATAATTCCCATTATTTTTTTCTTTAAAAGGATTTAATAAATAAAGTGTTTAAACCAAGGCAGTGAAACTAAATTAATGATTAATAACAACAACAAAAAACTTCATTTTCAAACTGCCCATTACTTTGTCACACCAGGTAAAATATGTACTGTACGTATGCAGAAAGTAATTCCACTCTGGCAAAATCAAATCAACGTTTGAGTCGGTGATATCAATGAAAACCAGACAGTATAAACACTGTTCACATGTGGGAAAAGTGATAAACCATCCGTGTATTTTTTATGTATATTTCTTTCTTTACATTTGCCTCTAACATTCAAACTCACTTTGAATCAATGGTCAGAACCACTATGTATAACCTCGAGACAACAGTCTCTCAAATGTTACATTTCGCAATTAAACAGTTTCTTCATAATTACGTTTTCCCAAGAATCTGTATTTTACACCAGCAATACAACAAAATATATATTTTTAGCCATTATTCTTGACTACAGTTCAATGTACAGTTGAGAAAATATAAGGCCAGGGGCTTGATTGCTAGTGGTCATACAATCGAAACAGCATGAGGATGAAGGATGACCAGGACCATAAATATACAGTAATATAAAAGGTTTGTACAGGCTAGAGTCAATGTCCTGGTCCATGAGTGTCATTTCATTCACAATCAAAAAAACAAAACAACAACAACAACAAAACTAAACAAAAACACTATGTTTGGAAGTGTATGTACAACCTTGTTAAATGCTTTTCTGAGGAATCAAGTAATGGTTCTTTATTATTTCTTTTTTGTGTCTACTAGGGTACCGTACATTTTTTTGACAGCAGCAGCACATTTAAATACATAATCGGCTTATCTCTAAAAATGAAAATTTGACTGTATTTTATGTACACTTTTATTAAAATGTTGCACAGCAATGGCTGAAAAGAGCGGACGAGAGACCTGTTTGGGGAGAAAGAGTGGTCAATGGCTAGTTCAAATGACACACTTTCTACTTCCTTCACTAGTTTGTCCACCAAATGTTCACGGCTGAAAATGGTCAGGAGGAGGTTTGGGTGCTCATCGCAATACATTTAAAGGCTTGTGACTAGCTGCATCTGTCCTTCCCGTACATCGCCCTCCGGTATGCAGCCTTCTTTAGTGATGGGAATAATGTAACCATCACTACTCCCTTTGCCTATCTGGTAATAGGCCTGCATCTGGTGGCCGGCTCCTAAATTGGGCATGCTCTTGTAGTAAATGTCCTCATTGTCGCTCCGCTTGGATGGGGACAAGTCCTCCACAACTTCTGGACTACTCTTGGGATACGGAGAGTCCCTCAGGTTCGGCATGCTAGTGTACAAGGAGTCTCTGTTTGGAGACTGCAAACTATCTTGGTCGTTGTTGTCGGGTGTCAGCTGGCCCACAAAGGTTTCCACTCCCCCGTCGATCCTCACCTTCTTCTCGGGGGCATACAGGAGCGAGTGCGTCCGCTGGGGGATGAGCGGCGCCTCCAGCTCGTGCTGATGGTGCAGTTCGAGGCCCACCGCTTCGCCCACATGCACCAAAGAAGAAGCGTCGGCGACGATGGCGTCGTCGTCGCTGCTGCTGCCACCCACCACCGTCATCTTGGGGGGAGCCCGCTCCGCCTTGTGGCGGTGATGGTGGTGGTACGGCAGCAGTGCCGGCGGATGGTGGTGGAGGTGGGACGGGTGAATCAAATTAGGGGTCTGCTGTTGTTGCTGTTGGTGGCTTTTGTTACAGGCACGCAGGTTGTTGTGTACAAGCTCAGAGATGACCATTTTCTCGAAGGCAGCGTCGTCCAGACTGAGTCCGCAGTCGACCACCTGTACACTGTCGCCGAAGTCCGCACTGCGGAGTGAGTAGCTGTTGTTAAAGTTACCATTTAGCGGTAGAGTGTCCATTGCACTTGTATCTCTCACCACATTGTTCAGTGAGTGCCCTGCAGAAAAAGACAACAATTTTCTGTTATTTAACATCTTAATAACACACTACTGCTGAATTCATTATTTAATGCTGTTTAGGATGCATGTAGTTAACATTAAGCCATGCCATACACCTGTTAGTTTGGCACAATGCTTTGCATGCATTTCGAGAAATCTTTTTTTTTTTTCTTTTTTAATGGTACTTTTTCAACTTTCTTTCAACTGTAATTCATTCAAAGTCAGCTTTGTGTGTATTAGTATGTCACAAAGAGACTAGGCAATGAAAAGGGATCCCAAACAACATTAAGAAAACAAACGGAACGGTAACCACCATCACGAGACACTGGGCAGAGTGGAGGTCTACAGACGGGCAAGCTACATTACACCAATTAAGTTGGATGTGCAGGGGGAGAGAAAAAGCACAAAGACGGAAGAATGACAAGAAAGGGAAAGTAGTCATGTGTAAACATGAGACAGCCATCTTTGTTCTCACTACACGGGGAGCCCACAAGCAGCACTCCACCATCACCACACACAGCAGGTGAAAAGACTCACTTCATGTCTGCCTGCTCAGCCTATCTGGTCTAAGAGCAGCTGATGTACAAAAGAAAGTAAAATGATTTATTTTAACATGAAGAAAAATCAATCGAAAGAGCAACCAAAAATAAATAAATAAATAAGGTTTGAACTGCGACATAGCAAGAGCAAAGGTTCAGCAAATCAAATCAACTTCCAAGTACAGTTGTGTTCATAATAATGGCGGTGTGCTGAAAACTCAAAATCTTTTGTAAAAACATAACATCGAATACTTGAAGATAGTTGCATCATGCCAAAGAGGAAATTCCCATATAATTTATGTTTAAACAAAAACTAAGCAAGCAACATCTTGGTTCCAGACGAACAAGATCAATGTTATTGAGTACTTAGCCCAATTCCCTGACTTTAATCCAATAGAGAATTTGTGGGTTGACAAAACATGCAGTTTCTGAGGTGGAATCAAGAAACGCAGAGGACTTGTGGAATTGGACTTGTGTCCAATCGTCCAGTTTTCAACTCATGCATGTGGCGCTTAAATATTGGTTCACTGAATCAAAGGAAACTCAAGCATTTTTCAGTTTCTTAAGTAAATGCTTGCAAAGAATCACACATTTGATACATTTTTTCATCATACATTCATTTTTAAAACAATATGCAGCATTCCCGATGCATTTGGGAAATGCATTTCTGAAAAATAAAATCTATTTTAAGGATTTTGAGCTTCACCCACATTTTTAAACTCAGTCCTGTTATACTGAACACAACTGCATATCAACTATAAGATATTAAATAGCTTTTCCCGGTTGTTTTTTTCCAATTAGGTATACATTGTGTCCGTAACTTGGCAGCTCGTACGCCCATAGCTGGCTAAGGTCAGAGGTCGCCAGCAATCCAGCATTCGGCATTCGTCACAGTGACAGTTCCTAGTGAGACACCAGTCACTGGCAGAGCAGCTGAGGAATAACACAAGCACTGCAGAGGTCAGACGCAGTCATGTTAGGAATTCCTCAATGCACGGAGGTCATGCAAAGCAGCACCAAAAAAGATAAATATTAGTTATTCCATGATGGAGAGAGGAGATAAAGGCCAATGTGACTCCTCACACTAAAGCAGATGTCAGCATTAGCAAGAGGACTAATGGGTATTTACTTTTACTGCAAAAAATATCAATTTCTTTTAAATCAAAAAAGAAAAAAAAAAAGAAGTAAAGGGATCAGATTTTGGAATGTTAAAAGCAGAGATACCTCACTGACTGACAGGTAGAAAGCAAAAAAGAAAGAAATTAAGAGCAAATTAAACAGCTGCTGCCACGACAGGCGGGTGTTTACCATGGAAAAAAGTGTCAAATGAGCTCTACTGGACTCTGTCACTGCTGAATGCCACAGTCGGACAAAAAATAAGGAAAAAAGATACTACCTCTAAAATATTGTCATTTTCTAAATAATTCCAAAGAACATTTTGTGAACCACTTGCTCATCGAGTGTGTGTTAATGGGCTAAAGTGAACAGTAAAAGTGCCTGTGGTGGGGAAGGGGTGGGATTTTTTTTCTTTTTTTTTTTAAGTAAGCATGCTGAAAAAAAAATTACATTTGATAGGCAAAGTTAAGTTTGACTCCCATACTTGTCTCTCTGTAGGTCACTAGAGGGAAGCACAAGGGAAGAGCATAGAAACATCACAAAAGACACCATTTCAGATTCAAACATGGTGGGGAAAAAACATACAGTTAAGCCCAGCTAGGCGAAATTTTTTTGTGGAAGTGAATTTTGATTTGTGAATGGGTGTCTTCTGGCTGGAAGTGACACACAAAAATGTAAAAAGACTGAGAAGTTTTGCCCGAAATATGAAAAAAAAAAAAATCCCAATTTTGATTGTATCTTCAAAGTATTAATATCCCTGACAATTATGAGGAGATGATAATATTTTGCCCTATGCTTAGGGATCCTGGAAACATAATCTACAGAATTCTAATCAACTATACATTTGTTAACATTGGCATGCATTTTTTGAGATTAAAGATGTCAATTATACATTTTGGACATAAAATTATTTGTCACACTGCAAAAAAAAAACTATTGCCACATTCTTGTGCCATTTCCAGTTAGAAGACAAAACAATTAGAAATAAAATGGCCAGGGTATGAATAATTTTGGGCTTAACTGTAACTGCACTGCAGCCTTCACAACATGCCGACGGGTAGTGAAAAAATGTATTGATACATGCGTGACCCTCATTTGTATTAAATGCATTTGTTGTAATGTTAACAAAGATTTGATGTTTTTAAAGTTTTTTTTTCCTTTAAAACACTCATAATAACAAATGACCTGATAACATTGCTCATGCAGTTTACACTACAATCTCACGAGTCAAACAATAAAGCTCTTTCAACTTGAGAAATTGATGGGAGACAGACAAAGGGTGGACAAGTATGATGATGGAACACTGTAGAACATCCTGCCTTTTGTTCAGCTTGTCAACTCTACACTTAAGAGTGATAAACTTAGGGAGAGGGAGGTAGAAAGAAGTGCAGAAGTAAAAAAATAATAATATAAAAGTGGGTGATAATATAAGTAAGCACACCTGGAGAGTTAAACACTGGAGCTGTGGGGGTGTTACACACAACTGTCTCAGCCAGTAAGGTGTTATAAGGGTTGTTAGAGCCTTGTGGTCGAAGAAGAGGATTTGTTAGTAGATAATTCCCAGTCATTCCTGGAGTTGAAAGACAGGAGAATGTGCACTCAGCCAACAGTGAAAGTAATAAATGAAGCCCATGTTCAGGGCGTAATTATTTGAGTTATGTGGAAGGAGCTGCCAAAATGTGAGAGAAGCAAATAATTGAGGACAAGAGTTTTGTGTTCTTGCCAAATGTAATATTCCACTGAATGACCCATTTCACCAATAACTCAAACTCTCCTTCTGAATAGATACAGCAAGCACAATATTAATAATAAGACTGGGAAGACAAGCAGTCGGTGCACATGGACATGGTACTGGCACTGTATGCCAACAAAATACTGGAGTTGTCAGGTGCTTTTGCAGCTTAATATAAATGAGAACATTGTCGTCTGGATGCAAAACGTTTTAAAAATGCAAATAAACAAAACCCTTTATTTACCAGATAATTTTCATGTAAATGGTAAATAAAAAGTATCAGCCAATCAACAAGGCAGCAATGGGCAATGCTTGCAACTCAAGTGACTGGAAGTTTGTAATCAATAGTGAGCCCTGAAAAGATTTACCATGCCATTTTTTCATAAAAAAAAGTATAAATGGTCGGTAATATGCAAAAGTCTGTGGTGACTGTTAGGTCTGTTCTTTCAAAAATCCTATAATGACTAAATACTGTATACCTGAAATTACTGTATGTCCAGTTGTTTGTTAGTTATCAAGCTACTTCCAGGTAATGGGTGCCATAATGACTGAAACGGTGAAAATAAATCCCTGTATTTACTGAGCTCCACACTCAAATGGAAATTGTTCTTCTTTGGCTCATGTACCCGCCCTTTACAAAAATTTTGTTTTGTCATTTTGCTTGATTGTGCTAGCTGTTCGTGACCTACCATTTATGGTTTTACATCGTAAAAATGATTGCTTTGAAAAAGTTAATTAAAATAACTTTTCAAAACTACTTCTGTACAGTTGTACTTATTCCAACACCTTTCCCATTTTGTGGAGAAAGTGTATGCACTTTTCCAAGTAGTTTCTGGTGTATCACATTTCCAGTTCGTGCCCTCATTAGCTAACAATATGATAGTGGAGCTCTCAAGCTATTACACAATAGCCTTTTTTTATACTATCATTTAAACTTTAGATTTTCCTCCAAACCACATATTCCTGTCCATTTATTATGTTAACCATCTTTTCATGTGTTTCAAAGAATCAAGGCATCACCAGTGCCATTAATCACCATGCCATCTGTCAAGTTGGGAAGACTTCAGGGATGCTTTTAATGACAGGAAGTGCTTCTAGGAGATAGAGCCCTTGTTTAGTGCAGCAACTCTCCAGGGTAACTAGGTTTCTACACCCCAGAGTGATCAATATCGAACCTTTACATTAACAACTTCACGGCTCGACACTGTGGAGAGAAAAGCTCTATTTCTCTTTTGTTCGAGCTGTATGAGGAGCCAAAATATGCCTTGGAACTGGAGATGCAGTGAGTTACCTTGTAAGAAGTAACAGTAAAAAAGAGAGTGAAAGCAGAGATATGCAGAAATTGGCATCGAAGCCGGATGGGATGTTCACTACCTCGGAATATGCCTGCTTTTCCTTCACATGCTCGGAAAGCCATTTAGGAGGCAGCAAAAAGCCGAGCAACACGCTAAGCGTTCCGGGTCAGCCAGAGTTGAACATCATCTTCTCCTCATCATATTTGTGCTCAAGCTAAATAATAAATGACGGTTCTTTTATTTACCCCCCCCTCCCCTTGAAAGTAACCGAGGTCACCTCAGATGCCAGGCAATGAATGGCTGCTTTCTTAAAATAACATTCAGTTTCCCCATTTTTAGTTTTGCCGATATATGTGCTGTGCATGCTTACTTCATGTCGTTTGGACAGCCAGCACTTTAATGAGAAATGTTCTACCCTCGCCCCACTTTAAGGCTCATCGGCCAGATTATTTAAGGACGGATTTTGGTAATCCTTTGCGGACACAACAGGGGGACTAGGCGGAAGGCTGAGATCATTTCTTTTCCCTTTTCTAACCGCGCTGCTCTGGCTTTTCAGGCTGCAGCCATTTATTATGATTACCGAGGTACCATCCTTTGTGGCGGCGTGGAGGAGTATTTTTAAACCAGGTGATGAAATGCGTGCATAGGAGTGTGTGTGAGAGATGTGGAGAGAAATGAGGTGTGAACTGACCTTGGTTAAGGGTGGAGGTGCTGTTGATGTCACCTGAGATAAAGGAGGACTCAGATTGCTTTCTTACGGTGTCATTCCACATTCTCCTGATTCGACTCTGCCAGGTCAACAAGGGACAGTCATTAGGACTTTAAACAAGCCCGCTGCTACGATCCAGTTTCATTTATTTGCGTGTGTGCACCATCTTTTTCCACCCACATTTTATAATTACAGCGAGGCAAGGACAGTGTTAATGCACATCTCTACGGTCTTATTTAAAGTATTTTTTGAAAGTGAATGTCTTTAGTTTTCATCACTTGTACACATTAAAGGTCCCATATTTTGGCTATTTAGACCTCCACAGAGTGACTCTCTAACATGGATTTAGTGTACCGTATGTAAAACTGTCAATTTCATTGAAAAAAACACACACCTTGGTTTTGTCATACAAGTGTCCAAAAAAGGCCCCTCTGACTTCTGTTTGACCCAGTTTTGTATCCGCTTTGTCCATATTTTGCTAGGACCTTTAAAACGATGTGTATCCTCTTTTAAAGGGTGAATAGTTTTACTTATATTTTAGTTATTTAGCTTTATTATTCAGTGTTTAACTGGAAAATCAACTTGAAAGTCAACCAGCATCACAGAACGGACTGTGATTGACTTTAATTTAAACATTTTGTAAAATTCCCATCCTTTTTCCATCTACATTCAGCACTTAGAAAGGTGCCAAGCAAATACACCTAGGGCAATTCCATAATTTTGGCTTGACCCCCAGTGGAATATGCTATGATACTGAATAAAAGTGCAGTTCTATTTCACATGCACATGACATTAGTGAGAAAAGTGGCAGAAGCTAAAGAGGGCAGGCCAGAAAAGAAAGTATCTTGTGTAATTCATAGGCTGTAGCTTGTAAAAGTTCTTATGTGACATTGTCGGTCTACCTGGGTACCAGAGGAGTAGCGTGCGCTTGTCCGTGTAGTGGAAGTCTTCGCCGAGCCATGCGAGCTCTCAGTTGGCAGCCTTCCACAGCAGTACGTGTGACGGAAGCACTTGCTGTACTCTTTGCGGACCTACGAGAGCAAACAAACACTAGAATCACCATAAATCTTCAGGATGCGCTAAAGTGCTCCACAAGCCTTGTCATTCATTCTGCTGATGACATGAAACCTACCTTTTTCTGGAGGAGGCAGTGGAAAATGAAGATAAACATCCCCTGGAAAGCATTAAATATGGTGAAGAGGTACGCCATGACAATGGAGGCCTCATTTATGAAGAAGAGACCAAAGGACCACGTCAGGCCCAGCAAACAGAGCAGAGCAAAGGCCCCTATGACCCAGGTCCTGGAAGACAGCAAAACCAAACAGAAGACGACATTAAATTATGTATGAATAGCTTACATTGCTCTGACATATCAATAAATGGGACCAATGCAAGGAAAGGGTACAGGAAAGCTGTAAAGCGGATAAGAGCAAAACAACAAAACTAGAATGTCACTTTGTCCAGCACAGACCTCCAACATGACTGAAAAATAGGGAGGAAAGCATTATTATTATTATTATTATTTTTTAAAAAACATTACAACTTTTTCTTTCCACCTTTTCTTTTCAGTGTAATGATTTGTATGAGTCAGATCTGCACCAAAATGTACTGTGTTTTGTGAGAATGTAATGTAGCTTTCGACTAAAACTGTTAAATAACCAAATTGTCCAACAAATTAAAATCAAAGCATTATACTGCTGCATGCTGTGGTACTTGTTGGAGGTAATTGGAATGGAACTCACTATGGTGCAGAATTCTGCCAAGGCCTAACTGTTAACAAAATGGGGAAAAAAAAATCACTCCATGTCTTTCTCATTGTTGTTCTGCTTCTTTGCTAGTTAGCAAGATATAAAATGGATAGAAATAAGGGCAAAACATTTCCTTTATCCGGACCAAAATTTGCGCACCCCACTACGGTATTTTTGGTGAAGTAGTTTAAATCCTGATACCTAACGAATACACAAACGGGCATAGTTTACCTGTATAATTCCCATTTTAAACTTTATCACAGACAGTAACGTTTGATTTAAACAAACAACGCAATCCGAGGGTATATCTCTGTGTGTCTGAACCTTACAAGTAACTACCGGCAGATGATGAAAGAGTTCAAGGAGAAAGGGCAAATACCACACGGTGTGTGAAGCAGCCGCAAACGTAGAAACAACAGCATGATGTACATAGTGAGAGGAGGCATTCACAAGAACAGACAATGATTCGTTTAGAGGTTGCTGCCTGGGACAGGAGGGATTAGCCGGTAACAACTGGAAACAGGAAAGAGAAATAGGCAGCAGAGGAAATAGATACGGTATAAGGAGAAGTTCTGAGGAGTTCTGGTCAATGGGTCCTTACTTGATAAACTGTTTATTATCTTCATAGCTAGCATGAGAAGCAGGAAGAGAGAAGCACAATTAAATCACAGCGAAGGTTAGTCTACGAAGCTTAGTAGACATTAAATCACATATGATTGCTGATGATTCAATTACAACATTCTTAGGCTGAGTTTGACGTTGTTATATTTACATGACTACATGTGTGCGTGTGTGTATGTTTGTAAAATTAGCCGAGGTGTAAAGTGAAAGCTTACCCAGGCAAATCGGTATTATAGTAGCCGTCACAAACATGATAATTACTGGCATGGATTGCCCCACAGAGAAGAGAGTGACAGAAGAGAAAGGAAAGGCTGCGTGTTAAATTTGCTTTTACATGCAACATGCAGAGACGCTGGAACTACAACTGTGCCATGTGAACACAAACAAAAAGACCACAATGCAGCTATTAATATACTGAATAGCCCTGCAGGAATTAACATAAAACAAAGGTACAAATTGTGGTTTCCTAAATATGAGAGTGGTACAGCTATAACTGGACAACTATATAAGCAGTTTTCCTGTCTGCTCTTCTTGATTGCATTTGCACCACAGTGTTGTCATGCTGCACACATTTGTTAGGAAAAGTAAATAACAAAATCACACTAAATTACCAAAACTGTTGCCTTTGGACTGTTAAAATCAGCACCATCTAATCCCTGATTAGCAGCCTGTAAACTGTAACTTTAAACTGTTTTCAAATGTATACAAAACACAAGTAATTACAGTACAGCTTCAGAAAATGTCCAGTAGCAAACAAATAGTCTGTTGTGGTTGTGTGACAGGAAATTGTTTCAATTTCTTGGGTTAAAAACTTGGCTTTAAAAAAAAAAAAACCTTCTAGAACATATGGTAGCTTTTCCACAGTATCCTTGCCCTTGAAGAGCTACGTGAGTGATGCATGTCATTCTATTGCAATTTGAAGTTGGAAGCAAATCATCTGGGTTCCAAATCACACCCATATATCATATCTGAGCTTCAGTAGTGTACAACATTTGGGCCTGAATCGATATGTCCAAGTCACTGAGAATAGATACAGTTGAACCTCTGAAGTCGAATGCCACAGACAATTTGCAATTTTATTAAAAATGTTGGAAAAATATGCTTCAAAAGTTGAAATACCACCATACGAGATGTAAAGATACCACTCATTACGTCAGCATTTCTCACAAGAGCCAAGTACATTCATCCATCCATACATTTTCTTCAACGCTTCTCCTCACTAGCAGGAAATGATGAACTTGAATGCAATAATAATAATAATAATAATAATAATAATAATAATAATAATAATAATAATAATAATAATGCACTGGTCTTGTGTGAAGAAGTAGTAGATGTAGTAAGTGGACTCACAATCAGAGTAGTAAAACTATTATTTCAATGGTTTACTTGACAGTGGTAAACTTCTTTTTTTCACTTGTTTGACAATTAAGAAGCTTAAAAATGACCTGTGATGGAAATGTAACATTTTATCATTTGTATAAAAATATTAGAGTTTGTTGATTGCCTGCCCACCCATCAAGTCTAAAATTAAACAACCAAAGTAAATCTTATGTTATCTGTCTATTTCTGAAAATGTGACTGCGGGCAAGCCGTTCTGCTCTTTCATCCCACAGTTACGAAACAGTGGAACTAATTAACAAAATAACCACGAGTTTCTGAGCCATTGACTTGGCAGTAAGACTGGAAAAAGGTTCAGCGCGAAAGAGTCACTTTGAAGCACTATCATGTCAAAGTCAAAAGGCAAAAACAACTGCAGTGTTAGCACATTTACAGTAACCGTTAGCTAACAGTATCACCAGAATTAGCTTCGAAAAAATAATGTTCAGTTCATTTGTCGATGCGGGGTGGAACGTATTTGTGTTTGGCAATGTCATGCACCTTACCTACATTATTTAAGTGCATTTCAATGGCTAAGTGATGAAATGCTCCATCCACCAGTGATAATGCAATGGAATCTGTTTGTGTGTGTGTGTGTGTGTGTGTTTGGAGGGTGGGGGATATGGCTAAATTACCCATTGTAAAGTAGGCAGAGCTATACTGAGTGTTGATGAACGCAGATTAGCGTATTAACAGCGTGAGCTTCTCATAAACGACAACTTACTTGATGGCTTGGTGAAGAAGTGCATGGGGCTACAGGCATATAGCCCATTGCTGCCTCTGCGAATTAAAATGCTTTCATTTATAAGGTCTTCTTTTCCACACTCTGGGCTCTGCCTCCACTTGGAGAAGCAAGAAACTAGTCAGTCAATTGTCAGTTGCTGCTCACTGTCGCACAATTGCTCGAATAGAAGAAAATATTAGGGCTGGCGTTGTATGAAATAGCAGACGCCTAAAAGGGCTTGCTTTTTTTTTCAGGAAAGGAAATAGGATTTAAAAAATGTGGTATAATTCTTGATCGTTGTAGTATTTAGATTTCGCTAACGAGCTAGCAAGCTTGCCAGACCAGCGGCGGGGTCACCGCCTGGCTTGGTGTTGTGTCGTGTGTGGGTCCACATAACTGAGACACTTCAGGAAAGGTTAACTGTTTATTAGACACAGCGGCACACATTATTCAGCCTGTGGCTCACTCAGGTGACGGTTGAGCAGGGCCTGTCAGCTGAATGCGCTGAAAACCCACCTACTTCGACCTTCACCCAAGCCCTCCAGCTTGGAGGAGGTGTCTATTTTCATGATTTTGGAGCCTCATTTTCATTCATCTTCGTGGGCGTGTTGGAGCCTATCCCAGCTATCTTCGGGCGAGAGGCGGAGCACACCCCGAACTGGTCACCAGCCAATCGCAGGGCACATATAAACAAACAACCATTCGTGCACACATTCACACCTACGGGCAATTTAGAGCCTTCAATTGACCTACCCTGCATGTGTTTGGGATGTGGGAGGAAACCGGAGTACCCGGAGAAAACCCATGCATGCATGGGGAGAACATGCAAACTCCACACAGGCGGGATTTGAATCCCGGTCCTCAGAACTGTGAGGCGGATGTGCTAACCAGGCCACCGTGCCGCGTGCCTCATTTTATATATTTGATTATTTTTTATTTTTTATTATTTTATTCAAATTGGGTAGGCTTGTTAAGAACACCTTTCTCTATGCTGTGTCAAATTTATAGGTAATTTTTATTTTTACTTTACAAAATGGAGGCCGATCAGCATTTCAGAAACAGATTGTGGTTGACATGACAGGATGCACTAAAAGCGCAGTACTTAAAGAGGTCTTGCTCTGATAAATTCTTTAATAAGACTTTCCTCAAGACTAAAAGAGCCTTAGTTTTCGTGGGCGGTGGCAGAATAGCAACAGTGTTATATAGCTGATAAGTAAGATGTGGCTATTTTGCAGCGGAGGCTTCACTTACTTGATATTCTCCAGTCGGCTCGAGTCTGGTTTCAGGGTGGTGGAGTGCTTCACCATTTTGTACATGGTGATGACCAGGAAGATCAAATTGAGCTGTCAAATGAGAGAAAACGCAGCGTTAATGCATAGAGATGAATGATTGACACAGATAAAAGAAAAACTAATTCTTTGTCAATCCTGTATCAAAGCTTCAAAATAAAACAGAGGGATAGCCAGTCCTACATGTCCACAGACTAATCCAATAAACATCCAGTCGCTCCAGTCGAGAGAAGACGGGCCAACTGGCGCCCAATTTAGTGTCATTCTATATCAATAAAAGCATGGGAAAGCATTAAAATCCATCAGCGAAGGAAAAAAAAAATAGAACGGACTCCTCTGTCTGAGGAATTCAGAGGGGAACAAAAAGGAGAAGGAGTAATAAGAAACCTTGTTGTACAAAACAACTGCATCATTTCATGCACATACTGAAATATTATAACCAGCTACAAAAGGCTTAAGGGAGCATTGTACATTTTTCGATTCCTCTGCATGCTGGGGAAAAGACCACAAATAGGAGAGATGAGGAAGAGAGGGAGGGGGTAGCATTTTAGTGTATTAAACCTTAAGGGAATCAGTGGCACATAGCCTAGAAAAAAAAAAAAAAAAAAAAAAAGAATCAAGAGGTTTTTTTTTGCTACCTTGAAAATCAATACTATGATTTAGAGACACAAAGCCTGGATTGACCGACAGCGAGGAGCTCCTTCAAATAAATTCACTTCGAAAAATATTTATTCTGGAACAAAGTAGACCCCGAACCAGCATGTTCATGCACTCAAACGAGCAGATGAACCTTAAAGAAAAAAATGGCAAGGAATATCTGAGAAAGATGAAATTGGAGTGTGTGTGCCTATCAAAGACAACACATGTAGCCAGACTTCGAAACAGAACGTTTAACTGCTGGGTTATCTCCAGCATAACAAACCCTGCCAAGAGAAAAATGGAGACGCATGCATTACCTGGTGGGAGGGAATGAAATAAATGGCCTTTGTGGCTGCCACTCAGACCATGGCCACTCATTCTTAAAAATATTTTGTGTGTGTGTTTCTCCTATGAAAAGACTGCCCGTGATCGATATATCACCCCTCCTCATGCAATCAACTCACGGTGCGAAACACAATGCAGGCTGTATAAGAGACGTAAGGATGGGGGAAGAATGCTGAATCGAGTGCCTTGGTTTATATCACAAATGGCAATGAATCTATGCTTTGTTATGTAGGTATCAGCTATTATTTCCATCGTCCGCCTGCATGAGTCAGACAGTGGGTGTGGGGTGTGGGGAACGGACAGGAGGACTTTTGAAAAGCCCCTTTTCACGCAGCCTGGAGTGGTGACATGGATCCAATGAGACAGAGGAGAGTGACACAGAGCTTAAAAGTAACCTAGCTGCACGGCACATGTCCCCCACCCTCACCCACACGCTTCCCTTGGGGATCCTCCTCCGTCCTCCACCCCGTCACTCAGTCTTTTCTGTCTGAAAATCATCACTGCAAGCCATGCAGAAGCAACCTTGCCACACTGGGACATCAGGAGAAAGCTTCTCCCCCTTAACATTTTCAGATGTAGCCTGTGTGTGTACACACTGAACTCCAAATGAACTCCTGGGGATAAAATATTAAAGGTGCAGATGGACCTGTCCACATGATAAGAACTGCTTGCGACGTGTCATGATCCAAAAGGCCTTGTGCTCATGTTAGCTCAAGCATACTAATGGCTTACCCCCAACTACCACAAGCATACACTCATTACTTCCATGTACCCCTTTCATGGAGCTAATACCCCTGTGCCCAGAGACAGGGCAATGATCTAAGTGCCTTCCACCAGCTTTTGTTTCAGGCTGCTATTTTGTCTAAAGCAAGGAAGGAAAATAAACGGTTCTACTCAACTGTTATGTATCCCAGAGAGCATCCTCTAAATATTTTGCTACATTTGGAGTTGTAGTAAATAATTATTCATTTGTAAATTCTTACTTTTACCAACAAATTCAATTCAAAGTGCCTTTCTGAGCACCTTATTAAAAAACTGAGGATTAACATGACAACCCCGTGTACAAACATGAATACTGGTACTGGGCTCCAGGAACCAGCATGTTCATGCACTCAAACGAGCAGATGAACCTTTAAGAAAAAAATGGCAAGGAATATCTGAGAAAGATGAAATTGGAGTGTGTGTGCCTATCAAAGACAACACATGTAGCCAGACTTCGAAACAGAACGTTTAACTGCTGGGTTATCTCCAGCGTAACAAACTCTGCCAAGAGAAAAATGGAGACACATGCATTACCTGGTGGGAGGGAATGAAATAAATGGCCTTTGTGGGTGCCACTCAGATCATGGCCACTCATTCTTAAAAAGATTTTGTGTGTGTGTTTCTCCTATGAAAAGACTGCCCGTGATCGATATATCACCCCTCCTCATGCAATCAACTCACGGTGTGAAACACAATAATGCAGGCAAAAATGAATACTGGTACTGATTTCTTCTTTTTAGGAAAGTGCAACATCAATAGTTTGTCTTCTTTTTAGAAAATGAAGGATGCAGACCAAAGCAACCATAACACTTTTAACAGGCTGAAATATTATGCTATAAAAACACCAATGGCATTTTTATGTGAGCGTTTAAATGCTGCTGGAAGTTTCATTTACACTGCAAGTAATATCTTGTCCGTGAAAATGTTATTTCCCAACCTGGGACGCACGTTAAATATTTAATTGCTCCTATGGCGGTGAAGTAAGCCAAATTTGTACTCCGGAATGAGTCGGAATGCGCCATACTCTATCACTAACCTACGCTAACACACTTGTTCAGTCATAACGACAATATTTGCATGAAAAACACTTCTAGGACATAGACAAAACAGTCCAATAAAATTATACTAACTGAGTGTGACTTCTTGTACCGTGTGAAGATGTATTCTTATGCCGTCTGTTACCTTGAAATGTTGCATGTTGGTGCCGTTGTAAACCGAGTACCCCCTATAATCTTTCACTACCTGTCCATGACCCATATTATAAGGGTCCAGTTTTGGGTCCTAACCCACCAGTTGGGAATCGATGCTCTAGTTCATGCAAGACGTTATGGGGTCGTTTGGAATGGTGCAAAACACTACTTCCTCAAAATTGTTCTGCATTGTACTTAGACTTATTTTCAATGCAAAAGACAATTAAAAATTTCATGATTAGCTCAGTCCTTTGCCCCTTTTTCGTGTCATTTAAAGAAAGTAAAAAACAGTAAAATACAAACGACAATATATATGTTTGCAGAGGCTATTTTTTTTAAGCCCCCAAAAATCTTTATTCATAATTTGTATGAAAGTGGGTCGTGACTTTGTAACAATATGAAAATGTGAAATACCAGAATATACCAAGATGGCGCCTACCAGTGTGGTCGCCTCGGTAGCGCGCTCTCTAGTATTGTTTTTCTTTTTGTGTTTTTCGTCCGTCTTTGGAGAGCCTTACACGACTCACTTACACAAGGGGAGACCTGCTAACCATCAAGGAGGCTACTCCGGACTTTCTGTCACCAACTTTCGCAAATCCGCTTAGTTTTTTCCTCGAGTTACTCACCGGTGCGGCGTCCGCGGTTTTCGGCACATGGAGACGGAAACGGCGCCACAGAGGGAAGCGTGGCGGCATTCAGGTGAGGATACAGATTGGCGTTCCCGTCGATCCACCTCGCGAATGTACGCTCCCTACCCAACAAAATGGACGAGCTTCATCTTCTGTTAAAGACCAGTAAAGACTTCGGCCGTACCGCCGCCATGTGCTTCACGGAGACCTGGCTTTGCGAAGCTGTACCCGATGGCGCCGTCATGCTTCCCGGCTTCCATACTCATCGAGCGGACCGCGACATGGACTCATCGGGGGAAACAAAGGGCGGCGGGATATGCTTCTATATCAACGAAAAATGGCGTACGGACGTCACAGAGCTCAGCACACACTGCAGCCCGCATTTGGAGTCGCTGTTTTTGAACTGTAAGCCATTCTACTCTACTCATTATTCTCGGGGACTTTAACAAAGCTAAACTCAACAACGAACTCCCTAAATACAAGCAGCACATCGACTGTCCTACCAGGGAAAATAACATTTTAGACCACTGCTACACTACGGTAAAAAACGCATACCGTGCTATACCTCGTGCAGCCCTGGGCTCGTCTGATCACTAATTAATTCACTTAATACCGACGTACAGGCAAGAACTTAAATGCGCGAAGCCTACAGTTAAAACAGTGAAAAAGTGGACCAATGAAGCAAAGATGGAACTTCAGAGCTGCTTCGACTGCATAGACTGGAGTGTCTTTGAAAATTCAGCTGGCAGCCTGGATGAATATACGGACACTGTTACATCCTATATCAGTTTCTGTGAAGATGTGTGTACCAACAAAATCATTTCGCACATTCAACAACAAGCCGTGGTTCACTGCTAAACTTAAGCAGCTTCGCCAAGCTAAGGAGGATGCATATCAGAGCGGGGACAGGGCCCTGTATAATCGAGCTAGAAACCAGCTGACTAAAGAAATTAACATTGCAAAGAGGAACTATGCAGCAAAGTTGGAAAAACAGTTTAGCGCTAACGACTAACGCTAACGCATTCCAATCGCTGACTAATTACAAGCGACGATCCCCCCAAGCTGAGAACAATAGCAGATTTGAAAAGGACCATCCTGTTTCAAACGCTCCACCATTATTCCAGTCCCTAAGAAACCTGCAATCGCGGGCCTAAATGACTACAGGCCTGTCGCTTTGACATCTGTGGTCATGAAGTCCTTTGAATGTCTCGTGCTGGACCACGTCAAGAGTGTCACAGGTCCCCTGCTGGACCCCCAGCAGGTTGCCTACCAAGCGAACAGGTCTGCGGATGATGCAGTCAACATGGGACTGCACTTCATCCTAGAACACCTCAACAGTGCAGGGACCTACGCGAGGATCCTGTTCGTGGACTTCAGCTCAGTGGTCAACACCAACATCCCTGAACTCATTTCATCCGAGCTTCTCCAGCTCAGCGTCTCACCTCCCATCTGCCAGTGGATTTACAGCTTTCTGACGGGCAGGACACAGCAGGTGAGGCCACCTCATCCACACGCAGCATCAGCACTGGGGCGCCCCAAGGTTGTGTCCTCTCTCCGCTGCTCTTCTCTCTCTACACGAACGACTGCACCTCAGCGCACCCGACTGTCAAACTCCTGAGGTTTGCAGATGACACCACTGTCATCGGCCTCATCAAGGACGGTGACGAGTCTGCATATCGACAGGAAGCGGAGCGGCTGGAGCTGTGGTGCGGCCGACACAACCTGGAGCTGAACACGCTCAAGACTGTAGAGATGATTGTGGACTTCAGGAGGCATCCTTCGCCACAGCTGCCCCTCACGTTGTCCAGCTGCCTTGTGTCAACTGTTGAAACCTTCAAGTTCCTGGGAATTACACTCTCTCAGGACCTGAAGTGGACGACCAACATCAACTCCATCCTCAAAAAGGCCCAGCAGAGGATGTAATTCCTGCGGCTTCTTAGAAAGCACGGCCTGCCACCGGAGCTGCTGAGACAGTTCTACACAGCAGTCATCGAATCAGTCCTGTGTTCTTCCATCACAGTCTGGTTTGGTGCTGCTACAAATAAGGACAAACTCCGACTGCAACAGACAATCAAAACTGCTGAAAGGATTGTCGGTACCCCCCTACCCACCATTGAGGACTTGCACGCTGCCAGAACTAAGACAAGAGCGTGCAAAATCCTCTCGGACCCTCCGCACCCCGGTCACCGGCTCTTCCAGCTCTTTCCCTCAGGTAGGCGCTACCGATCAATGCAAACTAGAACTAGCAGACATTCCAACAGCTTCTTCCCTCTTGCGATCAACTTCTTAAACACCTAACCTACAATTTCATTACAACATGCTGGCAATTTTTTGACTTGAGTTTGTTGTCACATTTCTGTGGGGCCAATTATGTATTACTCGTGCACTCACTGTAGTTGTCTCGCCATGCTGCACTATTTGCATATACTGGCCACTCATGCCAGAGTAGCATCTGCTCCATTTGCACACTAATTGAGGAGTATCTGCAACATTTGCACAACCAACATTGTACCAGACTCGTCACTTTAAACCGCATACACTCCTTGAAGTCTCGGCGCCCTTTGCACAATGGTCATTGCACCGGACTATTGCAATATTAGTCATTCGAACTGCTCTAAGTGCTAGAGGACTTTGCATCTTTTTGCACAATTGTCCAAAAAAAAAAAAAAATTTACATGTGCATTACCAGATAACTAGCAACCCTTTACTGTTCAGTGACTGTTTTTTTTTGGTCAATGTCTTTCTGTCTCCAAAGTGTTCTGTAAATTGACTGTCTGTTGTCGTACTAGAGCGGCTCCAACTACCGGAGACAAATTCCTTGTGTGTTTTTGGACAGACTTGGCAAATAAAGATTATTCTGATTCTGAAAAGAGTTGCGAACCACTGGTTTAGGTGCAGACGTTAGCCACAACAACTGTTTTCTCTCATTTTCTTCTTTTCATGAGTCGCTTCTGCTCTCCTTCATTGACAAGGACAAAGCCAATTTGTCGAGAAACCCGAGGTCACTGGTGGTGCAGGCAAACCTTGCTCCTGCATACTCCCTCGAGATCAGCACAGTACTTTGTCTTTTTGTGTCATTTGTTGCACCGAATCTGAGGAGAGAGTCCTGCAAAACCTCATTCCTGTCACACATTAGCTAAGCTCCAATACATTAGCGACTTGCAGGGGTCATGATTCTATCGCCGCGGTCATCCCCGGCGGGATCCTGATCAACATTTTCACTGCATACACATTTTTCATGCAAATCATTACGGAGGCAATATACGATTGGAAAACAATGAGAGTCCAATTTAGAGAAGAAAAACATGCTCCTGTGTGGCAGTGTAGAAGGCTTGCTGAGGTCCGTTGTGCAATTATACATTTTCACTTTTGTCCTGAGAGCAATCCAAACCAGTGACAAAATTGGGAAAATGTAAAAATTGTTGAAAGGTGTGTAACCCACTGACTTCAACTGACACAGTCTTTAAATCAGAATTTTTGTACTCTGCAGAATTTTTTTTCAGTTCATACTGAACTGATTTCCACCCACAAATGTAGTAATGGCACAAGTATCAAAGCATTTTTCCAACTAACAGAGGTTCAGAGTCAGAAATTCAGTTTTACTTTTTGCTGCTTTGTTTTAATATGGGAGGAATAACACTTCAGGAAAGATGTTTTTCTGTGCATACACAGGCAAAAAGCTGTTCAGTATCTCTGCTTTCAAAGCACCTTGTGGTCTACCAGGGATTTGCTAGGATTTGACATGGATGCCCCCTTCCCTTCTCTCACTGCAGCAGATTTTCATTGTCAGTTTAATATTCAACAAGAGGTCACTGGCGTCTGGAGATACAGCACCAACCGCGTTGCTGGATAATGAACACAGTGCTGAACAAATGTAACCCATCTGCCCGGCAAAGCAGAGAGAAGTTTGCAGAGCTTCCTCGTCTCTCTAAGTGTGCATGAGGGTAAGCTAAAACATGGTCTGGTAAGCAGGGATGATATATATTTTTCTTTTTCTTTTTTTAAACACAGGGGCGGTAACGCACGCTCTGGTCTGGAGCGGGAGATAATAATGTCATGACCAGTAAATAACTGTAGGACTCAATGGGACATATGCTATATGTCCTTCACCTCTAACGGTCCTTGACCAAACAGAGCTGTGGCTTTCACTGATGCTGTCATCTGCTATTTACAATTGACACAATACAAAAGGAGGCTGATGCAGAGGAGGAACACAGCAGCTATAAAATTCATTTTACTTGAATGCACGCATCATAGCACTTCACTGTAAAACAACAGCTTGCATCTGTAGCCCTCTTGGTGCTGTACTGTGTAAAGGTACAGACACACTATCAGATCCTGATCTGTGTCAGCTGCTGAGAGATTGTCGGATGACTCAAGAAATTACTTTGGCAAAAGGCGGTTTGGAGCATAGAAAAATCCTGCTGATTCTTTTTCTCACTTGCACCTTAATCTCTTTCCCTGCATCTCCTTCATCTCGCTCCCTCACTCTGTCAGCCTCACTCTTCAGAGAAAATACAACTTAAAGCTTACCACGATGATAAAGGTGACGGGTCCTATGAAGCTCCAGATGAAATGATTATCCACACTGAGCCAACACCTGAGAGAAGGAAAGACATAAAATACACACTTCAGTTTGGGAAACATGATTTGTTGTCTATTTGACTACATTTACTTATACTCATTTAGTAAAAGAACAATCAATTATTCAATTAATAGTATTTTTGAAAATATAGTTTTTTTTGTGGGAGTTGGAAAGGTGTCATGAGCCATCCTGCATTTCTGCTGTTGGAGCCTGGGTGGCGCTTTTCTTCCTTTCGCTCTCTCTCTCTCCCCTCCCCTCTCTTTTTCCAGCACCTTCCTCGGCCGCGCACCTGTCACCAATCAGCCCTCGTTACCACCTGCATTTAAGACTGCCTGATGCCGGAAAACCTTGCCAGAGTATTACAGCTACTCCAGCGGTACAACGGCTCCCCAGTCTCCACGTAAGCTACTCAATTCTTCGTCTCCTTTCTGACCTCCGTGTCTCTCCTTGTCCTCAGTGTTACCTCCGTATTCGTCGCCAAGCCAGCCGCCTGCCTTCGTCACCGCCTGCCAAGCATTCCCTGCCTCCACAACCCGTCAGCGCACCCCAAGGACCATCTACATTTCCCTTTTTCAATAAACTGTTCATCACAACTTCTCAGCCTCTGCCTGCTCTTGGGTCCAGTCTCCATCCGTTCATGATAAAAGTTTTTTTTCCCGAATAGTTCTGAAGTCATCTTGCCATGTCAGTGTTGACCTGAGAAGAATAACACTGTCCAAAGAAGTTGTCATAGTGTGACTTCAGGTTGTTGATGGAAATGCAATCAGCTAATCGAATAACTGATTATTATGCCGATCTCTAGCATTGTGTTCCTGCTTCTCATCCTTAGGCTGATACATTAAACGATTTCTCATCAATATTTACTTTAAAAGCTCCTTTCATAGATTGACCGTTTGTGCGGAACAAAGGGAAGACCCTAAGTAGCCCCACTTCATAGTCTTAGTAACGATGTGGTCATTAATTTACGTAAAAAGCTTTTTCTGCAAAGGCCATTTACAAACAAGAGGTCACAGGAGGGTCTTTTAGCAGAAAGGCATTAATGTAGCCACACCCTCCCTGTTCGAACCACAGTGTTGAGTCCGTCAGACACTTTCAAATTGCATGAAAAATTGAACAGTTGCACATCCTAGCTGACAGGAACTCAAATAGTTTGATGGTGCCCATGGGGGATTTGCATTAAGTGGAGGTAGAAACAGAGTGTGCATTTCTGTTCCAATAAAATAAGCCAAAATCATTTTCTTACGCTTTTTCTGTCCCATAGCTCCTGTAGTCGATCGCTGCAGACACCCCGACCACAATGGCAGGAAAGAGGTAACCAGACACATAGTAGTACTTTTTCCGTGAGTATTCACTTTCAAAGACTTCCACAAGCATGAGGTATAGCTGGACTCCCTCCAAACACATCCAGGAGAAGGATGCCAAGAAGAAAAAGTGGAGGATCCCCGCAATGATGGCACAGCCAATCTGAGTGAGAACAATGACCAAAATTCAAAAAGTGATGTGCAATTTATTGGAAAATAATAAACCATAGAGTGTAATCTCTTTTAGATTAAAGCATACACAACAAATGAGTGAAAACTGAAGCTTAAGTGAATATTGCTAGCTTTGCATCAGCAAGAAAAAAATCTTTTAATGAAGCTAAATTTAGTCCAAAAGTGAGATTTTAAATAAAAAAAAACAACCAAACAAATAAAAAAAATGAACGTTTTATTACCCGGCAACATATGGTGAAAAGTACAGGAGGTGACAAAGTTAAACATTACATAAGGCAAGTACAACCACAAAGACGTTAAATTGGGAGGGAAAAAAAACATCTGCCAAGTCGTGGCCACGGCTTCTTAGTAATCTATATTAATGGTGCTGTCGTGCTCATGTCATGTCAGGGACAAGCAGAGAGGCTTTGGAACAAACAACACTTAACGTCTCATCCATTTAATTCTGAAGAGTCTTTTGCCTTGTTTTGGGGGGTTCTGAGGCGATAACGTGAGAGCAAATGAATGCAAAGTAAATCATTAGAGTACAAACGCTCCCCTCTTACCCTGGGCTCTGTCATATCGATACCAATTAGGAATATTAACTCAGCGAGGAAGAGATTAATGCAGAGATTCTTGTGGATGGTGTTGCGATCGCTCTGTAGGCCTCGGAAGAAGCAGAAGGTGAAGATGCTCATGCTTAGACACACGAGCGACACCACGATGCCCACGCGGGTGATGACAGTCAACAGCAGCTCATGTGGTCTGTTGACCTGAGAGAAAGATGTATTTATAACAAATGAACACATACGATTGTAAGTTGCAAATAACACCAACATTTGACGTTTTCTTCCAAAATATTACTGTTAAAAAACATAAAACACCTTTATATAAGCCTCACACATATGGTCCAGTTTCACATTAGAGGTGCTATTTTCATCAAAGGTTTTGGCCTCTGCGTCAGACCAAAGCCTGCCTATTGTTAAAACGTTCACAATAATACAATATTTGCAGGACACTTTTGCACTGAAAGCAGCAAATGGTCGCTGTTATTATTTCTGCTCTTATTATATGTTATTATTAATAATTAATGATATTCATCAATGTGAAGACTGCTGATGGTAATGACTGACACTGATTATGGTAATTATCAACAATGATTTAAGAAGGTAGAAAACATAAATATATGCAACACTATTTCTATAGCTCTCTTCAAGTATTTACATTTTCAAATATTCACTTCCACAACATTCCTATGAAATCACAATGTCCCGTCACTGGTGAGGTATTTTTAAAACAGGCCTGTGGGCTACTTATGTTGGTGACCCCTGATCTATAAGATTCTTGCTTTGGGAAAGAATATTAATCTTTGAAAGCTTGAAGATGATCGACTGACAAATGCCAGAATGCCTAAAAGAATTACTACAAATCTCAACAACGAGTAAAAACAATGTGGTGATTCAAGGAACAACTTGAAACATGTTGAATATTGCAGGACGTAAGCATCACATACCGAGATTTTGCGGTGGGCCATGAGGATGGCAAAGTTAGTGAGGTGGCTGCAGGAGCAGGAGGTGTGTGTTTTATTGGACTCAAGGAGCTTGCAGCCTTGCGTAGACCAGTGGCCCATCATACTCCTCTCGGAATAATTCCAGAAGGAGCAATTGGAGTTGAAGTAGTGCTCCATCTGCAAGATAACAAGAGATATGCTAAAGCGTTCCAATAATTGACTGCCTGAAATTGAAGTAGATGAACAAAACAAAGGCCATTTACCCCCTGCTCGTACAAAGTATTTTTCCGCACTGATACGGATGAGGATTTCTCACTTCACAGCTCTTATGAAGCAATTCATATGTTGTATCTCATTTAGCACATGCTTACCAAATCAAGCGAAGCATTCTTGGATATATGAGGCTTTAATAACAGTGAACCGTAATTGTTTGACGCCATGTCTTTGGAATTGCACAATTTCTCTGATAAAGAATGGGGCCCTGCGTAGCCCTCTGGGAACTGAGTGACAACTTTAAAAGAAGAGAGATAATTGGTGCTCCGGTAATTTCATTCTAGATCGTACAGCTAATCTAGGAGTTAATTTCCCCCAACAATAAAATAAAATCGCTATCATTTATATCCCAATGTTGATTAAAGAATTACTTTTCATTAAGAATTCACTTAGGTTCTAAGGACTGCTTTAATTTGATGTTCAATGAATTAAATAAACTACAGACTGACCGTGCCAGACATTTAGAATTCAAATGTTTTTTTCTGTCTGCTGTGGATCTAGTGTCTAGATGTATTTTTATTTATTTATTTTTTACTCACGTCTATGTGCTCCAGTGTAAAAACCACCGGGTCATTAATGAAGACTCGGCTGGATTCTTTGTTGATTGACGCAGCAATGATGTCAGAGTTGACGGACACGTTGCGTCCATAAGCGTCGTTGGCCATCTGAATGGTGGAGTTTTCTGTACTGAGGAACTGGCCTAGGTTCTTGTAAAGAACAAACACCAGCTTAGCAACTCCTGCATGGACAAAATCACAAGAGGATGAATGGCGTCTTGCAATGATACGCTGTGATTTCAGTTCTTTCTTAGCAAACACATTTGACCATTTTTCCCTTAAGGAGCTCACCATTGCGACTGTTGAGCTTGACGGTATTGGCCGAAAGCTGGATGGAGATTCCCCCCTTGATGGGTTGTGGGAATTTAAAATCCTGCACCTGACCATCTGTGCTGAGCACGTAGACGTCCAGGACTGCCGGAGGAGGAGTTAGAAGAGGTCCGTGAATGGAAACAAAGAGGATGTCAGTCATAAAAGCACATGTTTAATTGGGTACATGACTATAAGTCTAGACAAGAATATGGAGATTGATGCCAGGGCTTTCTTTTAAAGACCCACGATCATATTACCCCAGCACAATATAAACATTCATCAAAACGGAATCAATTCCTCTTTATAAAAATCTTTCTTTAATGAAGCAATGCAAAATAACACAAACAAAACAGGCATATGCGTACGTTTTAATTGCTAACGAGAATGAGGGGATTAGGAGGAGGCTGTGAATAAAATATATACCCCGCAGCAGGCTAATGCTCACATCAATGTATCGAGTTACAAGGTCTTTACACATTCATTTATAAACCAAGCATCCACAATCAGAGAATCCAGCCTCTTTAATGGTCTGATATTCATCATTTTGTCAGTAAGTGACTCTTTTAAACTAATATGTGCTGTTTTTCTGTACCCTCCAGGTCGAGGCCCTTTTCATGAAAACAAAGTCCTTATTTCATGCAGCCGTCTTGTTTTCCTATTACAAGTAATTTCCTCAATGAAATTACATCAGCCAGGCTTGCGTCAATCGAGAGTGGCTGTCAGTTTGCTGTTTCCAACTCACTTATATTGTTTGCAGGAACTTTGACGATGGCGGGCTCCATCAGGTTGTCGGCAAGGACGAAGGCGCCTTCCTCCAAGGTGTCTAGTAACATGGTGGCAGCGTGGGTTTGCTCTGTGCTGTTCATGTCTTGCCAGGACTTTAAAGCCTCAGGTCGGAGTAGGTTGTCTACTGTATCCACAATGGCCTGTGTCAAACCATAGAAGAAAGTGAAAAACAAAGCTAAATGCATACAGTATTTTGGGAAAAATGAACATATTCACACATGAGAAACGAGCATGCAGACAATGACGAACAAAAAGCTGAGTGAAAATATCACATTAAAGATCATAACATGATCAGAAAATCGATAACACATTTAACAGCTCTTAAGGATTGTAAGCATGATGTTACAAGATTGTCATGATGAAAAAGAGTTGCAAGCTAAAACTGTGGACTACAATTGCAGGCGGATTCGGTTTCTTTTTCAATGACGTCATCAGGGCACCCACTTTTGGTCAAAGACTACACTGTGGGTCTGGTCCCATAATGGGATATTAATTCGAAAGCATGATGACATTTCACTTACTAAAAGCCTTCTTCAATTAAATACATGTAATTGGAATTGGAAAAGTTCCCTTGTTTATTAGAAAAGTCTTCTTGCTGTGAACTTGTGCCAATTGTCTTATACTTAAATACATGTGAATCCAACATGATATTACAGCTGTAATCAAGTATGGTTTTGTAGACCTATCTCTGCTTCACTTTTTTTGCTGAACTAAACCTCTGAACATGCATTTACTTTAGCTTTCTGCAGGAAATAGCCAGATCAATACGTCTAATCAGGTAATCAATGCCAGAGACAGGTGGTGTAATAAAGGATGCAGTGCGTGGAAAGGCCAGCGAAAGTGAAGTGTGTGCATCAAATATGGCAGGTATCAGATAAAGCTGAGTCATCAATCTTCATGCCAGATCTTTCATAGCGCGGTCAGTATGTTTTAGAAGACTATATTAACAAATATATTTGGAAACTCGTCCTCATATATAATATGATCAATCATGGGTTGGGCTAGTCCCCATGATTGTTAATTCTTCATCTTACTAAGAAAATTGGATGCTACCAACTTTTATGGCAACAGCATGGGCAAGGTCTTTTTATGTCAACTGTGCCCCACTGCACAAAATGAAGTCCATAAATGCCTCCTTCAATGGGTTTAATGTGGAAGAACTGAGTTAAGCGTCCTGACCTAAACATCATCAAACACCTTTAGCCCTCACAAATGTTCTTTGAGATAAATTGACAAAAATCTCCAGAGATACCCAAAGATTCTTCCCAGAAGAGTGGAAGTTGTTAGAGTTGCATAGGGAGGAGCGACACTTCCTATGTGCGTAATGATTATGTGTCCTAATACTCTCAACTAAAATATGACGGAACATATTTGGATGGATTAGTCCCTTCATCGTGCATTTAGTCCTTCCTTTTATATAAGTGTGGCTTGTGACTTGACTTTGCTCAGTCTGTTTTCATACTGTCCCAAAAGACAGATCTGCATGAAGGAAGGTGTTGACTTTGGTGGCAGGTGGAGGACGCTGATGTCTCTGGTGGAAGAGGGTTATATTTGGACAAAACACTGTGATGCATAAAGACAACCTGACAGCATTCAGGGGAAAAAAAGAAGGACTGGCCTAAGTAACCCTATTAACCTGGTGGAACAAATTGCAACAATTTACAGAAAACAATTAGTCCTATGACCTCAAACCTGTTATTGTGAAACAAGAGTGGGAGAGTTTTGACTTTGCAGATGATAAAAAGTCAGGCGATGGTGGTCCTTGAAAAGAAATAAGTATGAATAAAGTGGGATTATTATTATTATTTTTGGGGGGAAATTTCAGAATGAACCCTGAAGAAATTAATAAGGAAGCAAAACAAGTGGGAAATAATGACAGTATAAAGGAGTCTGCGTTTTATGACTCCAGACTGCACTCTTGGGTCATAATCTAAATTAAGACATTGAACAGGAAACATTTATGATACAGTGCCAAGTTTTTAAATGTAGATGATTATATCGTTTACATTTGACTTGAATGTGGTTTTGTGTATGGAAGTGCAGTAACGTAAAAGGGACACAGGAAGAGTGAGTACATATCAGGACAAAAAAATAAAAAAGGGTCATGCTGCAGAATGCGAGCTGGTCATATAGCACAGCCATAGAGCAGGGGACGGCAGCAAGCATGGGGTTTAGGGGGCAAGAGCATCGCTCCAGTACCTTCATGTACGCCCTGCATGTCCTTTCTCGTTTTTGAAGCTTTTTTTGTTTTAATTAAACAAGAAAAAGAAGAGATAAGACAGAGAAAGACAGATGATTTGAAGTCTAAGTAAGCCTGACAGAATGGATGTACAAACTATCTCATGATTGACTGGTACATTCTTACCTGAAGGTCAATGAATAATAAGGTATTTGGATGACGTTCATGATCATTGCATGAATTGTATACCTCTGCTATGCATGTTGCCAAGTTATTTAGTTTTTTTTTTCTTTTAATTTTTGATGTTGAAAAGAAAGGAGGCGGTAAATTGACTCACATATAAATAGATGGATTATTAAGCACTCTGAAATATAGGAGAGCCTCAGAAACCCTCTATATGTGGAACGTCAAACACGGAAAACAGGTTAGCAGATTTCCTATGTATGCAGCGATAACAAGCATAATTGCGGGTTGATGACATGATGGTTTGAAGCCGAACTTGCAAAAATGTTGTTTTCTTTATGGATGATGTCTTCATTTATTTATACAAATATTATATGATATATGTAAACATGAACAAAGACATCAGATATTACCATCTTAGGTAGCTCTTGGAGAAATCTTGCCTAAAAGAAAATACATTGTCTCCTGCTATAGGGTTCCGATATTTACCCGTGCCGGGAGGAAGTGCTTTGACCTGTTTTGCTGAATGCACAAGTTGGTCATGCATATGCCATTGTATATATAGAGATAGACCAAAATTCTGAGGTTGAAATATGCCTAACAAATTTGCACAAATGCTTGGACGTCAAACCACCATCATGCATCATGCGCAGGATCAACATGTCGCGCGGAAGTTTGGTAGGCTGTGGGTTTTTTTTCTCCTTTTTGTTTTTGTGACACCACCGCTGAATAGTAGCGATAATGGAGAGGCATACTGTAATAATGAGCATAGAACCAGCAACGCAATTTAATCAACATAGGCAAGTGGGAAACACATTTTGTGATATGGGAAAATTATTTTGAAGCACAAACAAATCAACTGGCAATACATTCCAGACTTTTAACTCTATGCTAATTTGCAGTTTTTTAACGGGCATTGTTACCTTGTTGAAGCTCCGTCCTGCAGAGTCCTTCTCACTCGGCCGGAGCTCCTGCAGCTGAGCATCCAGGATGTCCACCAGCTGCTCCATAAGGCGCACTGAGGAGCTGACATCCCCTGCGTAGATGGGGCCTTTCGTGTGCTTTGCTAACTCGTTAGCCAAGTTTGCTGCATTTTCACCACTGCGGATCTGCAGGGGGGAGAATTAATCATGTTTGCAAGGGAGCATGGAGACAGATTTGCTACTAACTGCCTTGTTTCTTACAACAAGTTACAAATAAGAGTGCAAATAGTGAATTTTACTCTGTGGTAACTTAAAATCCACACGGCACACTGCTGTTCTACAAATGTGAGTGTCAAAATATTAACCACTATAAAAACTAATCCTTATTTCTAACATGTGTTTTATTTATTTTTTTATTTTAGGTAACACAGTCCAATAGGGGAAAAAAAACAACAACAAAAAAAACCAGAAGCTCACGCTCACCTTCTGGGCTACCTGGTTGACCCAGTGGGAGGTACAGTTGCTGAGATCGGGGCCCTTAGGGTGCCAGGCCCCAGTGGAAAGGACACATAAATAAGATGCTGTGCCTGTAAGGGAAAACAAGAACAAAAGCTCATTCAAGCAAACCAGTTTTGTTCGTGTAACACGTTGTGTCTGTTTTTTCTGGAAAGTGGTTAACATTTTTCTGTCCTAATTAGCCATGTGGCCTAACACAATTTCACATCCAATCCGATGAGAGTATATGACACTATGCTGAGTTCAGGGACCAAACAGCTGAGCCTGTAACAGAGCCGTTACAGATTGCTTAATTATGTTTGGACACGACAACGGCAAAAGGCACTCTATTAGAAACGGTCTTCACTGACTCCCTACCCTACCATTAGGCCTCCACACAGAAAGAGATCAGGGCACATTGGCATTACTGACACATTTAACAAACTTGGCTGTTCTCTCGAGGGGCACAACATGTCGGCAAGCCCATGAGATGAGATGGGCCCTGTTTACCTCGCGTTCCCTTGGGACAAGGTCGCTCCACCAGCATGCCCCGCTGGGTCTGAGGCCACATGATGTCTCTTCGCTCGGTGGCATCACAGAAGCGCTCGGGCAAGGGGAATGACTCCAGGGGTGGAGGTGAAGTAGTCTGCAGAATCACAGGAGGGGGCCTGGCTGCTCCCTTGCTGCCCTCCTTGGGCCCTGTTGTGGTGGTAGTGTTGTTGGCCACACCCCGGCGTACTGTGGTTGTTGTTGTGGTGGTTGTAGTTCTCAGAGGCTGGGGGGACACGGTGGCCTGAGATAAAGGTGGAGCTGCAGACAAGACAAGATAGGATTATATTTAAGGGTGTGACCACACACAATTACGTGCATGCCCATCAAATGATTTTGTTACTAGATCGTATCGAAAGGCGTCTCCTGAATACCTTGTATCTGCATACTTATGGGTATTTGACATACTATGAGTAAGGAGACTGTGCTCATGTGAAATTTAGAAAGCAGTAACAAAAAATGGTCCACCATTGAAATTTTGTTTGTAAAGTACCCATGTATTCAGAGATGGAACATAAAACAAGTATGTCTGTCTTATGTTTGTTTTACTACCATTTTTACACAATATTGACACAAATACAGTGCCATTGCATTTTAGGTTTTGATTGTCTACACGGGATCTAAAATGTTGTTGTCTTGTACACGGATGACCCAAACCAACACGTTGTTTTTAATTTTTAGTTCAGTTGAAAACTTTCGAAGTGCAGAAGAAAAAAAGTATGATTTCTCATGAATTATCAAACGGAAGAAAACATGTTATGATCTGCGGGTGTACTTTAAGGTCAGCTCATTAGTGTGACACCCCCATGGTCCTTAATGTGGAATATATATAGCGGTAAAACTTTAGCAGTTAGTCAATGCTGGACCTTGTGGTGGGCAGATGCCCTCGTGTACTTAATGGCTACCCCCATAAGTAACATTTCCCAAATTTTTTCCTTTTCCTCGACATGTTCAACACTAATGCTTATACATCCAAGTATCCTGTTGTGTAAATTGCAGCTAAGTGCTTTGTTCAACAAGCGTATTTGCCTTCCCGTTGACGATGGCTTATCCACGGCACTCAGTCTGCAGTGAACAAGACAATAATTATAGTAACATCCTCCTGGCTGGCAATCATTTCTGCCTGGGAGATTTTGAGGGATGGATGATTAAATTTCACCAGAGCGACACAAAAACCTGTGTGTTGCCGGGCGACCTCAACATCCATTTTGCAGTCGCCCTTTCCTGCAACTCTAGCTCTGATAACGCAGGTGTGCAGTAACTCATGCAACGCCCCAAGCAAAAACAATATGTTTCAGTCCCAGGAAAGCAGAAACTAGTACACTCCTTACATTGAACATGAGATACTAAGAAGAAACGTGTAATACACTAGGGTGGTACAAAGTGACGAGAAAGACATGGTCTGGGCATGTTTCAATTGTGTAGTCAGGGCAATCATGTTTAAATAATACTTTCAATTTTATATCTATAGATAGAGCTTGTCAGTTATAACCTGGGGTACTTTTTTATTATTTAATTTTTACAAAATTTTTTGGGCAGTTGGCACTGGCAACCAAGGTAATGCACATTATTGCCACCAATGCCATCACCCTTCCACACTGTTGTTTGTTTGTCACAAGTTATATTGAGTCCATCATCAAAAAAATACCTCTGCCTAAACTTAAAAATGAGATTGTGAGATCAGGTGATGTTTCTGTAGAGCAAAATTAATAACTTAAATAGCATTACTTGGTCATGTTGAAATTTTAGGTATTGCTAACATATAACCAAAGTAATAAGTGTTTTGCACATAATAAAGCTGACAAAAACTGATTGTAATTGGAGGGGAACAAAGGATACTCTCATCACATGCAAGTGAACTACATGACATAAATCTCAAGGTATTTGCTGGTAGGATAAAAAATGGGCATCTTTTATCAATGGCAGAGGCTCTAATTGGGATGCAATGTGTATGGCAAATCTAATCGCATTTGAGTACTTTGATTTCCTCCATTAGGCTGCCTGTAGAGCATGCGGCGAGAGGCACTGCTACGGCGTGCCAGCCAAGCCCGACGGCTCGAAGCGGCGCAACCCCCGTAGTGAAAACATTGATAAAACAAGCTGACAGCGAGTCAGCGAATGGAGGAGGGGGTCGGCGGCACAGGACAAGAGAAGCTGGGGGGGGGAAGAAAAGTGGGGGAGGGGAGTGCACGTCGAAACGATGACAAGAAAATTCAGAGCGAATGCAGTACGGTTGCAGACAAAGAACGCAGCTTCTGTCTTTGGGTGGAATAGGCAGAGAGACAGGAACACCCCTGTATCTATTCTTCTCCATTGGATAATATGAATGACTGATAGCATCCCCCCGACTCACCCCCCTCCCCAACCTCTACCCACAAGCCCTAATGTGTGAACCAGCCTTTGAGGTGAGTTGAACCTTGTGGCGCATTAAGCCCTGTTGACCTGAGGAAATCGTCAACGCACCTACATTGGTTGACATAAGCTAGATGTCCGCTCTAACCTCAGTCTCCCGCCATGCATCCCCAAGCAACATCTTTTTACTCAAAACAGAGAAATTGTTTGCTGTACAGCCTGTCAAAGCGCTCAAGGAGACAACCTGTGCTTAGCATTCGTTGTCTACTGGTATTTACACCTGGATGTCAGAAATGTCTGCCTCAATGTCCTGTAGTTTTTCACAACTCATCCAGATAAAATAGCAGAGAAATTACACCTTTTTCAAAATCTGGACTGCCTTTTAAAAAACAGGTCCCTTCATGGGTGTCTCATTTCTAAAGTGTACAAGACGATAAGGATAAGATCTCTGGTCTCCATGGGTGGGGAATCTAGACAGAAATAATGAAACTCAAGCCGCAGTTTGGCAGCATGATTTAAGATAACGGGCTTGCTATTCCAGTCAGTAAATCAACGTGGCGTTCGCTGTAATCCAAGTACATTCTTCTGGCACGTCAATTTACAACTATATCTTGTCAACATCGCTCATTTAACAGGGCCGCTTGTCAAGGCTTACCGGGGTGTTTGGCCATGTACTCTGGTTACTTCTCAGCCGAAGTCATTCACTTTTTACCCCACATTTACACGTTTTTTTTTTTTTTACTTATTATTGGCAGTGAACATATAATGGACTGTTATTAAGACTAGATATTGGCTGTGTTTACCACAGGACTACCTAAAGAGTTCCATTTCTCATCCCATTCTCACAGTATACAGTAGGACAGTGTCACGCCTACATTCTTTTAACGTTGTTGTTTACTGTATTTATTGTGGCCCTTTTACAGCAAAGTATAAGCATAAAACTTTTGGTACCATTCAAACGGTGAAACCGACACGCAGCACTCTGATTGGTTGCAAGAATGTAAACAGGAATAAGTTTTGATCTACGGGCTAGTACACACCGCATTTATCAACAAGTTAACCTTTGTTGTTACTGTAATAGGGCAAATATGTGGCGTAGTAGGATACACAGATGTGTTGCAATCAGACGGTATAACAACCACAAATACAAAACTGAAGAGGTGTTTATTAAGTCGACAATCTAATCCGTACCTGTAGCTATGCGACCTTTACGTCAAATATGGTCAAACTGATTTGTTAGCCAGATTGCGATCTATTTGTGAAACCATATCAAAACCACCTAAAAGAGGTGCGTTGCTTGATCGGTGTGCACCTGAAAATATCAGCGTGTGAAATCCAGGCTCCGAAATTAACACTCGCCAAGCTCCAAATGCGACTAAATTATTTGTTTGAAGAGTGCATCTCAGAGGGCTACTCGCCATGTGAATGTTTGTAATCACGTACAAAAACATACACGCGCCAATCATAGCAGCACGGGTCCTGGAGCCAGTAATATTGGAGCAGGGCTCAATCTAACATGATGGGAATGATCGTGACAACAGGCAATCAGAGATGTCCTTTTCCGGTTCCACTTTCGTTTGCAAGTTGCAGAAGTAAACAGAAAGCCCTCCTTCTTGGCTGGCTCACCCCGAGCGTGAGGTCGAGACCCCGGTCCAGCCGTCTACCCCTCCCCGCCCCAGCGACGCTAGTTGTTGCGTGGTGCCGTCTCCAAAGCAACGTGGAGCAATGCTATTATAATGTGTAAGGTATGTCGGTACCCTCAAGAACAGACAACACTGTGTTTATTCATTTGAAGAAGTACCAGTGATTATGTGAAAAGCAAAACAAAAAAACAAAAACAAAAAAACAATAGAAGTCAGTACAGCCTGTCACTCTCTGTTGCTAGCACAAGTAGCATTATCAGTTAGCCAGTGTTAGCGGTGAGGCGACCAACAACAACAATCAATCCTGTAATCATTATTCGGGTGGTTTGTAAAATGGCAAAACTAGTTAATCTGTATGTGTTATTAAAGATGATGCACATTTGAAAGTATCAATAACGTTAACAGGGTATGTCGCGTCATAACTGGAGAATGATACAATTACAATTCAAGGTATCTTCATTAGCCCCAAGGGGGCACTTTGTTTATTTTGTAACTCAGGACTTTGAACTAGTGTTATATTTTTCTACATTTGCTGCACTGTTGAGTGAAAAGTGTTCCTATATTTTTCTTTATGTATTTTATTTGCTTAGTAAGTATGCTAATATCATGTTGCGGTTATTGTTTTAATTATTGACTTTAACAAAAGGCATTAATAAGATGTTGAGCTAGTCCAGCTTGGCGGCACGGTGGTCGACTGGTTAGCACATCTGCCTCACAATTCTGAGGACCTGAGTTCAAATCCGGCCTCGTCTGTATGGAGTTTGCATGTTCTCCCCGTGCCTGCCTGGGTTTTCTCCGGGGACTCCGGTTTCCTCCCACATCCCAAAAACCTGCATGGTAGGTTAATTGAAGGCTCTAAATTGCCCGTCGGTGTGAATGTGAGTGCGAATGATTGTTTGTTTATATGTGCCCTGCAATTGGCTGGCGACTGGTTCAGGGTGTACACCGCCTCTCGCCCAAAGATAGCTGGGATAGGCTCCAGCACGCCCGCGACCCTAGTCAAGATAAGCGATACGGAAAATGAATGAATGAATGTATACTCTAGCTTCTTTAGTTTTCAGTATAGATGCTTTAAAACTGGCTATTTTAAAATGTTTAAAAACTATATACAAAAATAATAATCACGATTAGACGATATATATATATTGGCAGATCGCCCAGCCCTACAACAAACACATTAAACAGTACAAGCTAAAAACATTCAGAAAATCTCATAATATAACAATCAGCACAGCAGTTTTACTAAGCAAAATCCAAAGTCTTTAAACCCACACACAGGAGCAGCGTAACTTAATCTTCCTGCAGCATAATAGTTAATACATCGGTTGCAGTAACCAATGTCGATTTATCGGTGATACGCTATAATAGGCCTGATTAATCGGCCCGGCAATTTATCATTCAGGCTCTACTATGTAAACCAATATACTACTATATATACTACTAATACTATATATACTACTACTGCACTGTACGGTTTCAAAATGTTACCTTAGAAACCTTAAATGTGAAATTAAGCTATGTACGCATCTACCATAAAGATATTTTGTGTTCTCAATATAACCTTGGTTGGGTGAGTCATCGGAACATTCTCTGAATCTGTCATGCAATAAGGCTAAGTGATTATGAATTTCACCACAGAAAACCGGACCACTCTGAGGTGTGAGGACAAGGGAACCAAGACAAGGCTTGTCTGTCCTAACTAAGCCTCGTTGCATGAACTGATGAAGCCTGCTCGGATGAGGGGCATAAAATCTTCTGAGACAACAAGAACAGTCCAGTTGCGATCAATTCAATGCTCTGAGAAAGAAAATAACCCTAGGATATGAAGTGTCTACATTGATGAAAAAAATAATGAAATCAGCATTAGTTGAACTGCTAAAGCATTCCATTTGGGAGGTTTATAATGACGACAAATCCACTTTCCTACATGAGAAATAGGCTAATATGAATGCAGGGTCTATTGTCCAGAGAAATTCATGCATAAACAATGCAGCCACTCTGACCATTGCTGTTCATGTACACAGACTCCGCTCACTGCTGGCAGTCTGTAATCCAGCCAGCTCGCAACACAATAATCGTATTACCTTTATGTCATAGCCGGGTTTAATTTAATCCAATAAAGGCTGTGAGGAATTAACCCAAAGGTATTAAAATACCCTCTTTTTCACAGAGATGTCTAAATTGACAAATTTAAGTAGAGCTGCTGTTGGCCATGAGTCTGGTAGCACATGACTGAATACCAGCTTTCATTCCTCTTTTGGGCTGTGTGGTGTAAGCAGGCCAGGATCCTTATTATGTCTGTGCTGCACTCAGCTCAAGGGAACCTTCAATTAGCTGTCACAAAGCGTGAGTGCATGTAACGACATCCTCCAAAGGCATGCTAATATTCAGAACAGACTTTATTCATAACCTCTTTCTGTAATTAAACACCAACACATTGTTTCACTGGAGTGTACAATCTTGGTGGTTGTGTTATTATTGGGGTTAAAGGTCTACAACTGACAACAGACAATGAGACGGGAACCCAGGAGGGGAAAGGAAGGAGAGCAACTTGGGTTGCCTCAACATAAGAGCTACAGAGTGCGCACACACACAAACCTTAGATGAGACATCACCTGGGCACAGTCAACATAAGAGCTCCAGAGTGCGCACACACACGCGCACACAGACACACACACGAACCTCAGATGAGACATCACCAGGGCACAGTCAACCTAGGGTAACAAATGAAAACTGACAGCATGTGTGTCTTATATATTATGCGTAATGGCTCCCCTTTCAATCGACAATGTGTGGTTGGTCCAGACTCTTAAATCTTAGGTTAAGGGGCTGCAGTAGCTCTTCTGGGAGGATTTGGGCTTTTTAACCAGAGGGCCACGATACGAGTCCCGCTGTGAACAAATGTAAAATGGAAACTACAGTAGTTGTTGGAGAGATGCGAGTCTGCTTCTTTAAGCAAGGCATCGACCACCACCCCACCCCGCAGCTCAGGATGTGCAGCACTGTTTGCGCACCCCGTGCCTACATGTGTTCTCTGTGTGTTGTACAACACAAATATACAGCAGATTGTGAGTTGAATTTACCCTTAGAGGGATTATAATGAATATATTTTTTTAATATAATAGTAAATTAAAACTCAGTGTCTAAATCAAATTAAGTTTGTTCTAGGATGGACGGACACCATGTTAAACATAATCCATCAAATTTTAGTGCGTGCTGTTATACATATCTAAATATGTAATTACATGTAATACCGTATGTAAAAATAGCTTCCTTTTTTACCAAAAAGGTTTAAAATTGCACTAATGTACATGTTCATTGTACATAAATGTAAGCTTGTATATGACTACATAGTTGTTTTTTTTCTACCTCTGTCATAGACTGCTTCAAACGAAGAATGAGTTCTGAGCGATATGGCCCCAAATTCATATGATATGAAGTATATATATCATAGTATATACATTAGACACAGTATATATAAATGGAACAAGTGTTTCTGAATAGGTTATTTAAATGTAAAATTAAACTATTTCCTGCTAAAAGGTGCAGAAAGTATGATAGAAAAAAAAAAATGCTTCTTTTTCATTAAAATTATTTTTCTCTTATGTAATAAAATACATTTAACTAATTAAAAACAAATAAACTGTAGTCTGTTTGAAAAATTTAATTGATTAAAAAAACAAATACATAATGTAATTTTGAGACAGATCGTTGCATAGAACTCAAAACTCAGAACTTCATGGTACAAAATAGAGCAAACAAACACAAATAACAGCTGATATTATAAATATTTAATATACTAATTTAGTTTTGACCATATAAGAGCCTTGTCCTGGCTGACGTACGTGGTAACCAATTCATTTCCGGTTTTGGGGACCATGCTTGTTCAGTGTATAGCTGTTCGCTGTTCTAGTATTTTCTCTCTTGACACTTTAATTTACCTGCTAATTTGCTGTTCATAGTTGGTTGCTCTCCGCTGTTTTGCGGTTGTAGTCAGAGTTCTATTGAAAGTGCTACTCAACATTTCATGTTAGCATATTATGGATCCTCTGTATTCCCTTGTTATCTCATCTTGCTCGGTGTGTTGCATATTTAGCTACTCCTCCTCCACTTTTTGTGATCACGGTAAATGTCAGATTTGCCGCCATGGAGGCAAGGATTAGTCACTTAGAGGAGATGATCCGCACCGTGGAAGGGTAGTGTTCAGGCACGCCTGCTAGCAAGTGCAGCTCATACCTGGTGCGGACTTTGAACAAGTTAGCTTATGCCCCTTTTCCATTGTAGTGGTTCTACCCCCAGCCATCCTTTTGGTCGCTTCTCCATTACACTTTTTCGAGGCCGAGCGGTGACCCGCACCGCTTTTCAGAACCTCTCCCAACCTGGTTCTAAAACACAGGCTGAGGACTGCCACACACCGAATGACGACTCGTAATGGAAACACGGCATTAGAGCGTAGCATTCCACCCAGTTTGCAAGCAGCTGGGAGAGGAGGGAGGATGGGTGACTGTGCGACGTGGATGCGCCGTTTTGTTTTTACTAGCTCAGAGCTGATTGGTGAGTTTGGTGGGATACTATAGTTGACACACAGATTCTAGGTCAGGTAGGAGGGCTGCAAAAAAAAAACAAAAAAAAAAACTGCAGCTTTGGCAATCACACGATCGCGTTGTCTGAAATAGCAATTTCAATCAGAAAACGATAAATTGTTCTGCCCTAATTATTACCATTGACTAATCGATTATTTTGCCAATGTATAGTCCATATGGATATATTTGGACTTTCCCCATCTCACAAGCAGAATAATCTGTTTTGAAAAAAGATATTCCATATAAATAAAAAAGTGAAAGCTTGTGATTATTGCACATTATTTTAGACTATATTTTAGTACTGTTTGTTCTCTGCTGTCAGATTTGAACTCATATACTTATCAGAGCCAGCAAATCCCTAAAATCAAGGAAAATGTAAAAATACATCCCAAAAGAGAGTTTAGGGCTCAGTAGGATAATCCTAATCTTAAACCAATCCATTTTGAAACTACGGTCAAATAGTGTTTTGTTTGCAGCACGTTTGCCATGTTTGTGGTGTGTGTTATGACAGGACATGCTGTTTTCGAAGTGCAGCAGCGTTTTATTTGTATTATTACACAGCCTAACCCAGCACACATTTCTCGACTAAATTCTCATAAAAAGACGTAGCACGGCGTAATCTCCAGATGATTTCAAGCAAGGAAGCTTAGAGGCTTTACCTCCTTGTTCCTATTTTGTGGGAGATTTACCAGACTTTTTGTACGCTCTTGGGTGGTAATAACCTCCTGATGGGGGAGGAATTGGTAAAGTTAAAAGTGAATGGAATTCCAAATATGACTAGCGTGCTGGTGCCTTTGGAGAGAAGCCACACTTGGTCTTTATGAAAGTACAAAGACTCGAGATGGATGATAAATAAATAACAAATTAGGTTTGAGGTGATGAAGAGTGAAAAAAAGTGTAAACGATTTCATCTCTGTTACTCCTATAGCCACCCTCACAACATGCATTCAGTTAGTCCTCTCAAAATACCCTGCACCTATGTTCTTGACTACGAAGCAGTGCTATGATTCAAATGTTTGTGATGCATTCTGATATCTGCCAATAATAGTGATAATGCCCAAAGGAAGTTGGATTACATGTCTTTCACTCTCTGTTGTATTTATGAGTGTGAGGCGGGAAAACTGCATTTGATTGCTTGCATATCAGCAGTAAATATGAGGAAAGTGAAGCAAAAAACAAAATCTAATAATTTCCCATGAGCCATATCCATTGGAGCTGGGGCACAATATCTACTGTATGTTCACATCTCATGGAACATAACCTAATAGCTAATTTATGTCAGTTATTGTTGTATTGCTGTTTCCCACACATCAAATGTGAATTTATGTGAAGACTCATACAAAGGAACACACTCACACTATTGCACAGTAATCTACACTTTGACAGCAAAATATAAAGAACAGACGTAGCAGCTGGCAGACTCCAGCTTGCCCCCCCGCAGCTTTTTTCTGTACTGTATGTGCCTCAAATTTCATGTATAAACTCTAAATGTGCCGAGCAGACTGATATTTAATGCTGTGCAGACAAGAGGGTGTCTATTTCAGGGATGACTGTCCACACCAGCTCACATGCTGATGCACACATGGCGGACATGCAAATTTTGCAATAAGAAAAGACATGCATAGGCGCAGCTCAGGAAAAAGACCAAACAATAATAAGGCCCATGTGAGTAAATCCCTTCAAATGCGTGTATCAGGGAGTGACGCGGGACCAATGTAAAGTCTGAGTTGAAATTACTTTAATAGGCCTTGTTTCACAGTCCGACTGTAATCAAACAAAATTGAGACTGTGGATACTGTTGGCCATAAAGTTCAGTAAAACTATAAACATACTCTCTACTCTCATTCATGTACAACAACTCTTTGAAAGTGTAAATCTTAACCCCAGGTTTATTTCATTCAGTCTCACAGTTTTTAGCATTCGTAACCATGTTTTGCAACTTCAGAATTTGAGAAACTATCTCGAGGTGTTTTTGTATAAATATGTGGTATACCAGGAGAGGGTTGGGCAAATGATAAATGGCCTTTATGTCTAATGATGTTTAATGGAAGAAACATGATGTCCTCACCTCACGTACTGAACATATGCTAAACCCAACAGACACTAGGTTGTTCTCCCATAGCATAAAATCACAGACTTGTGTGTGTAAATCCCTAATGTGGGATTTCATCGCTTCAGTTAACTTCACCTGAATATCGTAACTTAACGTGACGACTTACGATGTCAGGAGTCAAAGTATGACACAGGGTAAAAAAAGCTCCATGGGAGGAAAAACAAGTGGCAGCCCGGCAATAAAGAAGTTGACCTTCACACAGTCATCCCTTTACGTTGCTAGCTTCTTCACAGTTCCAGCTATCTCAAATAAGCTGAGATGAAATTCTACCCATCATGTGACGTGTACAGACCAGGTGGCAACTTAGAGGGCTTCAACAAGTCTAATGCTCTTGGTCACGTAGTGGGTTTAGACAGTGTAGATCTGATGACATATGTGCATTTCAAAATGTTTATTGACGCACGCACACACACAAGAATGCAAATGCACACATGCACGCACACACGCCTTTGTACTGTTAGGAAGACAATGGTAACCACTCAACCACTCTACTGTACTCCTCAACCCTCAACTCCTCAACCCTCAAAACTGTTTTTAATATTTTCAGGATGGTGAAAACAAGCTAAGGATGACTAGTGTTGACACATTTGGATGGAAAACTGATTGATAGGAACATGGGACTTCCATAGCACAGTCACTTCCCATGAGAAAAGGCAAGTTCAGCATAAGGCTTAAAACCTAAAGCAAAATATCAGCAGTTTCAGTGCAATAATGTATTGCAGTTGGAATTAAAAAAAAAAGTCCTCTCTGTAAAATTCTACAACTTGTTAATAAATATTTTTAAATGTCTAAACTAGACATGCGTGACGGCCGTCTGTACGGTTTCCCAAAGGCATTGCTAAGGATTTACTTAAATCCTGTCATTTAGTCTGCAGTGCTCATTTGGTATGATTTGAACAGTTTGACGAAGGCTTTAGATTTGACTTCAGGAAGAACGCCAGAAAAAACACATTAAATGACGAATGTGTGTACTTGTGCACTCTTGGAAGGAGGCAAACAGTGTCACAAATTGTAGTACAGTCAGAGTCCAGTTCCTTAAAAGGGCCAGCTACACTAATGTACTGTTTTTATCCTTTTTTTTTCTTTTTCCAAAGCCAAGAAAGTACACATTCACATTTCTGGCTGCAATAGCATCACAGGGCAGAACAGCAGTACCTTTTAAGATAGCAGCCCAATGAAAAGTCCCTGTGCACCCTCAGGGAATTGGGGCTTTAATAGGTAATGTAAGGTATTCTAGAGGGAAAAAGAGAAAAGACCAAAGCAGAACCTGCAATAGAGGGAGTCAAAGGGGAGTCAATAAGATGTGGTGGCTGAGATTATGACAGGACTGAGAAACAAAACCAAAAAGGGGGATTTTACACATCAGTACTCACTCGTTTTTCACTTGTGTGTCTACTTGGGCAGCTGACAGGAAGCAGGGGAGGGAAAAAGATGGTGGGGGTGTTGTCAAGGCAAACAATCAAATTGGTTGTTTTAAACGCATTCTAATGCTTGCTTGCTGCTGCACAGTTGAGCGAGGAGGCAACAACTGACATTTCAGCCAAACACCTCAGGTGGCTGTGAAAGCTTGATGATGAAAGTCTCTTATGTCTCTGTTTTTCCTGCATTCCCTCTAAATATTTCCATGTGAAGTTTGAACTCCATGTAAGCGCCAGCACAGACAATCGCAGCGGTACTTATGAGAAAGCTTTAAATTTAACAAATGCTAAAAGGCACTCTCTCTCTGGGGTGAACGCATGTCTGTGCATCGGTAACGCCAGAACATTTGTGCACTGTTAAGCACTTCCATTACACACTGCGCAGGGTATTCTTTGGCCTACATGTGGAGCCCTGTAAAGCAATTGGCGAAGTACATGTGTGAGCAGCACGTTACCATTTGAAACATTTTTCTTCGACACTTTCTTACAGATGTACAGGTATAATGCAACAGGGCTTGAAACTGTATGCAAATGTATTGACATCTGCACAGTTAAAAAAAGGAGGTCTTGATTTGCTGCAATTGGCTGGCGACCAGTTCAGGGTGTACCCTGCCTCTCGCCCGAAGATAGCTGGGATAGACTCCAGCACACACGCAACCCGCGTGAGGAGAAGCGGTACAGAAAATTGAAGAATGGAGGACTTGATTTGCGTGGGCACTAAATGTCGTGCCGAAGGCTTTTATATGGCAGTGATTTAGAATTTAACTCTGTAACATGGGAGATATATAGCATAGATATATAGAAATATAATGGCTACCAAAGCTCACCTGTGTCCCATCGAGGCAGCAAATATAGGCTGTTTGTGCTCATTTGTTGTAAAAAAAAAAAATAAATAAATAAAAAAAATATATTAATAAATGCTTTTGCTTTTGATATGCTTATTTGTCAGTTTAATGCCACATACAGACATGCAAACACCAAAGGCATGAAAAAGGTGACAAAAAACCCAAAACATTTTAGGGCGGGTCTGGGAGGATCCTCGAGTCCCCACAGAGATTTTTGTTTTTTTATTGTAACATAAATTAAGCAATCTGGAAGACTCTAAAGAGTACAATAAGGCAAAAAAATGTAAATAAAAAAATCAATTCTTCACGCAGAAAAACCTATTTACACCGCTCAAGTACATGTTGATGTACAAATTTAAGATTCAAATTCAATTTGCCTCATTTCTTTGCTTTTTTGTTCTGGCCTCAAACCTGAGTCAGGCCCATCTCCACATGCACCTGATGCCTGCTTCAAGCTGTGCCACATGAATAGCATCCTCCTCTTTAAGATTCAGACTCATTCTGGAAAAGAATTCATCATTGTCTGTTTCACTTCCTTTTTCACTATTACCAACTTCAAAGGCTAATCCCAAATACATCCTCCAGGAAAATATTAAGTACAATATTTTTCTGTTTTTATTGGCCATTTCTGAATTTGAAGTTAGTTAATTCTGTGTTGTGTCATAATCCTTAACAGGGCTCCGTTAACAGTAAACTAATTAGATAATTGTAGCCGCATTTCCTAATTAATATAAAATGTACTAGCGGATCAGCTCTTGTCACCGATATTACGTGTTCTTCGCGGTTCCACTTGGGACCACAACCCGCAGCACCTCAACGCAAAATACAAAAGACCAGTGCAACTAATACCACACTGGCTGATCTGATGAGCAAAAATGTTGCTTAAACCTAAGAGTAGCAATAGAGGATGTCCGCTCCAGAGGTGGGTAGAGTAGCCAAACATTGTCCTCAAGTAAGAGTAATGTTGCTTGACAATAATGCGACTCAAGTAATAGTAAATAGTAGTCCTCTAAAAAATTACTTGAGTAAGAGTAAAAAGTACGGAGTGAAATTATTACTCAAGTACTGAGTAAATAGTGAGTAACTTCAAATTTTTTTTTAGCACAGCATGAACATCAATAATAAAAAAAAAAAATTACAAAATAAAATGTGAATGTACAAATGCTGATGTTGCTGTGTGTGTGTACGCACAGTCAAAACTACAAAAAAACATCTGCAATTAACTGCACGGTGTTTTCTCAAGTCATAAATGAGCTGAAATAGCCACGTTTGGGCAGACAATGCCAGACAAATACTACGATGCGGAAGTCGTAGTCACACGCACAAAATAGTTGATAAATAAACATCCATCCATCCATCCATTTTCTGAGCCGCTTCTCCTCACTAGGGTCGCGGGTGTGCCGGAGCCTATCCCAGCTGTCATCGGGCAGGAGGCAGGGTACACCCTGAACTGGTTGCCAGCCAATCGCAGGGCACATACAAACAAACAACCATTCGCACTCACAGTCATGCCTATGGGCAATTTAGAGTCTCCAATTAATGCATGTTTTTGGGATGTGGGAGGAAACCGGAGTGCCCGGAGAAAACCCACGCAGGCACGGGGAGAACATGCAAACTCCACAGAGGCGGGCCCGGGGATTGAACCCGGGTCCTCAGAACTGTGAGGCTAACGCTCTAACCAGTCGTCCACCGTGCCGCCGATAAATAAACAATAATTGTTAAATTAAAGTAGAGAGCGATATTTAGATCATTGTAACGGAGTAAAAGTACCGTGACTTATTAACAGCAAAAGCGGCGTTTTTTTCTGGTCTCGTCAACTCCTGTGACTTGGAGCACACAGGCAGAACCTCAGGCCACATATTACTCCGCCGCGGATCTGTGTGTGGATGGTGGGTGTGTGGAATGGCTCTCGCTGCCAGCGATCACGGAGTACGAAACAGCCTATGACGTCAGTGACGGTGACCCCCCCCCCCTCCAGGAAAAACTCATCGGATCTACGATTACGATTTACGTGAATGGCATATTTTGTGTTCAAAATCAGTCGCATTTTGCCGAAATGCGACTGATTTGCATGTATATATACATATACATATCAGGGCTTGTCATGAATAAAGTACTCATAAAATAGGTGGCTAATAAGATTTCAGTGAGAATAACATTCAAATCAATTTAATTACGGTATCTCAGTGAAAGAACAGATGCAGGAATATGTTATTTTACGTGCTCCCATATGCAAGAAGGAACAAAGGCACAGACCCATGAGTAAACGAGTGGATTATGGTGCTGCTCGTCAAAGCCAAGCGAGGGACTTAGTGACCCATTTAATGTCCACTTCCAGTGGAGATGCTTGTTGGATGTGACCTCATCCACTCCCCGATAATCCTACAAGAGATGATCTAGCCTCAACATGAGCAGCGATATTGGACTTGACAACAATCCAACTGTCTGCCACACAGAGTCTCAACATCACTTTGCCGCGATTGAATACCAAGACGAACGAGGGGACGTGACATGTTTGTGCAACTTGACAAATGCGGACAAAGAGAGCCAGGCATGGAGTGCAGTCTTTGTTGATTGCTGAATGCATCACGAGCAGCTGTAATATCTCCACTTGTCTTTTACATATTTGCTTTGATTAAAACACCCTGCAGATTATTTGTCTGTAGCTTTACCATCATCATCATACATTCATAATTGGAAATGTAAAAATAATTTCTGCACAATTAGATGCCAAAGCGTTGTCATCAGTGCTTCGTGGCTTCAGCAAATCGAGAATTATTATTATTATTTTTTTAAATCATATTGTAGCTCAAAACATGCAGCTAGAACACTGTGGTTGTGGCAAAGTCAATGCGCCGAGCATGAAGACATCGCAAAGAGGCTGTTTGGCGATAGACAAACGAAAGTGCCCATCATTTATGTGTCAACATCAGCCATGTGGGAGGACAAGTTTACTGACATATTGATGATCATCTTAGACTATTCTCCTCTGCGCTCATAGACTGATGCTCGACATACATTAGTCAGCAGCAAGACCATACATTTGTCAAGAAGCGAGAACAAAGTCCTCATTAGACAACACAAAACATACAAGACAGACAAGACACTAATATCCATCCATCCATTTTCTGAGCCGCTTCTCCTCACTAGGGTCGCGGGCGTGCTGGAGCCTATCCCAGCTGTCATCGGGCAGGTGGCAGGGTACACCCTGAAGTGGTTGCCAGCCAATCGCAGGGCACATACAAACAAACAACCATTCGCACTCACAGTCATGCCTACGGGCAATTTAGAGTCTCCAATTAATGCATGTTTTTGGGATGTGGGAGGAAACCGCAGTGCCCGGAGAAAACCCACGCAGGCACGGGGAGAACATGCAAACTCCACACAGGCGGGGCCGAGGATTGAACCCGGGAACCCAGAACTGTGAGGCTGACGCTCTAACCAGTCGGCCACCGTGCCGCCAGACACTAATATACTGTCGAGAAAATATGTTGGTGGATATCTTTCTAAACAAATTCCATCAAATTCTAACGTATTTCTTTGGGTCTTGGGGTACATGTGAAGGAGTACAAACAGTTACACATTCATATTATTGTCAGGGAGGTTTCTTATTTCTCAAATGATAAGTAAAGTTAGAACTCTGTTAATACACAGCTCTACTACATAAAATCTGTTGTTTGAGCTGCAACTGCTGTTCTGTAATGGTAGTGTCACAATACAGCTCTTGAAATTAGCCCTTGAGTTAATCGGTCTTAAAAAGTTAAGCCTATGAAGAAATATATGAAGACAGTTCGTCACACAACTACCAGAAAATTGTTGTTTTGTTACATAAACTCTAACTTTGAATCTATGCCATTTTTGTGTCTACTGAAATCCAGCTACTTAAAATTCTCTAAAATTAGGTGTTTCGATCTGACTGAGCTGTTTTGAACTATTTTGTAGTCCTTAAACCGGCACCAATATTTTTTATATAAATGTTTGACAAAAAAGAAGTATGCAGTATAATTCAAACTAGGAGTATAGTAAATGCTATTTAGAGAATAAAAAAGTCATTATTTTCCCTGATGATGATCACCTTATTCTACTCGTCGTACATTTTTCCTGATTTATTTTGCTCTTAAACCTAGATAATAGTCATTATTACATCAAGACCTGCCTTGGCCTTGCGTTTTGTGGTTCAACTGGCTGAACCCATTTTAACTCCCAAAGCCCCACCCCTATCAATACCAAAGTCGACAAGCAAACACATTACCAAATTTTGAGCCCAGTGATAATCTGTGAAAAAGTTGCTTGACCTCACTGACTCCTAACTGACTGCATTCAGCAGTACATGGATTTAGGACTCAGGGTGTGGTGGGATTATCTTAATTACTGTTATTATATTCCTAGGGGTGGCGGCATGGTGGTCGACTGGTTAGCACATCTGCCTCAAAGTTCTGAGCATTGGGATTCAAATCCAGGCCTCGCCTGTGTGGAGTTTGCATGTTCTCCTCGTCCCTGCGTGGGTTTTCTCCGGTTTTCTTCCGGTTTCCTCCCACATCCCAAAAACATGCATGGTAGGTTGATTGAAGACTCTAAATTGCCTGTAGGTGTGAATGTAAGTGCGAATGGTTTGTTTATATGTGCCCTGCAATTGACTGGCGACCAGTTCAGGGTGTTCTCCGCCTCTCGCCTGAAAGATAGCTGGGAATAGCTGGGATAGGCTCCAGCACGCCCGCAACCCATGTGAGGATAAGCGGTACAGAAAATGGATGGATATTCTTAGGGTGGGGTCTATTGCAGGACCCCTTCTCAGCGTCATGCCAACTCATTTAAAAACAAGTCCTACAAATAAAAACCTGGCTGTTTGATATTTGTTCCCTTTGTGTCTCTTTGGTAGACCCTTAAATCCTTAAACTATTTTATAGCATATGAAGTTATTTAATGTCCAGTAGAGATTTAGATTTCCAGCATCACTTGGGGAATTATCTAACCTTGCCCCAGGCCAGACTTTGCACCTGTCCGGGCATGTATGTTTCCAGGGCTTAGAGTATATCTCTCTACAGAAAAAATAATAATAAATAAAATACACTAGCAGGGGTCCCTTGAGCTTTTTGCAAGACTCTGGAAATGCCCACATGGTCAACCTCCCTGAATCCACAAGATACTGATTTATTATGATATGGCAGCCTGCTTCAAGGTGTTGTTTAGCACAGACCCCACACATCTTTGAACCCTACACCTCAAAGTTACGCTATACTGAAAAGGAAAAAGTGTCCGGGCCACACTGAAAAAAACAAAACAATATTACATTATATCAGAAAATTCCTGTGTTTAAAAAAATAAATTGGAGTTATAGAAAGAAGTATACTTAGTCTCATGAGAAGAAAGCTAAAATTTTGATGAGTGAATGTAAAAATTCCCACACGAACATGAATGCAATATACTTGGACAAAAAGCTATCTATCTAGCTCTCGAGGCATGACATATACTCATCAGTTAATATAATTAAATATTTGTTTGTGCATTAAAGTGCTTATACTGATATTGGCATTCATCTGCAAAAATGTCGACAATCACAATTCAGGGAATAAAATTCAACATTATTTGTAGCGCTCTTACCATGAGCTGGATCCGGTGGCCCGAACTCCAGATTATATCTCAGGATGTAAAAATTATTCCACACATAGAGCTGGTTATCTCGCGGATTATAATCCACAGACGCAATATATTGGTACTGGTTGGGAAAGTGGATATCAACATATTCCCCACGGTTCTGCTTAGTGTTGTAGATATAATCGATCATGCTCTTGCTGACTTCGCTTTCATTGTCTTCATAGGTGGAGCGGACTACATAGAGCACTCCACAGGCCATGAAGGCATTGGAGGCTGAGCGTTTGTCATAGGCTGTCTCCCATGTCGCCTCAAAACGCAGTGTGTATGGGTTCAACTGGCTGATCACTATCATGCCGTTGTTCTGCTCTGTTGCGTAGATTACCCACAGGCCGTTCTCATCTACGGCCAGGTCAATGTCTGTTTTACCACCCCACTTATAGGGTGACGTGTCATGGTAATTAGCATTGTTGATGATCGCCTCCCCGCTTTTGATTCGAGTTCGCAGGTCAAACTTGACTATGTTGCGGGTGCGCTCTTTGTTGAAAAACACAGCACCATCATAGACCACAAATCCAGTCCCGTCCACCCGGTGGGGAAGCTTGTAGGTAATTGTTTGCCGGGCATTTTGGAAGTCATCCAGGGAGGAATATTCAATTAGAGTGTCTGTCCTATAAGGAGTCCAAGGCATGAAGTAGATCTTGTCCGCAGCTTGCAGTGGATCTTTGCACCAGGCACCAGCTTGTTGCTCCGCTTCAAACTGAAAGGATGGTTCCCCAACAGCTTTCAGAGTCCCAGGACAAAGAAATACTAGTAATAGAAGAAAGTAGAATAATAGGCAGATAGGTTAATATGTCATCAAAAGCACCAAACACGTAATATGAAACGAAAATGCATTTTTGTCTTATGGGTTGTCCACAGAACATGGCAGGCACACTAAAATGACTAAAAGCTACTGCCAATTTTTACAAGCAGTATACAGATTTTGGTTTTGTGCATTGCAAGGAACAAGAAAATAGGAATGTTATCAAGCATAAAAGCATTTGGTTTTGACTTTTGTATTTATATATTTGCAAGAGTATGAAACAAAAAAGAAGTTCTGACTTTTAGATTTACTGCAAGAGGGCAACATAAATGAGGGCAACATAAATGAGAGAGCAAGATTCAGCATAGTTTGGGAACATATGTGTGTGATGCACAACACCTCTTCTACGGTAAATACCTGAGAGGCATGTCATTAGCAAGTGGTGTAAATATCACAACCAATAAAATATACATTAAAAAGTACATTATAGGGTCTGTTGAGGTGTTTTGGTTCTGGCTCTAAGGCACAGGAATCAACAAAGAAAAGAGCAGCACGTAGTCAGGTGAAAATCATGGGAGGGAGGTGAGAAAGAAAGGTGCCTTGGAGAAAGAAAGGGACAGAAGAAAGCAATAGCTTCACTGTTACCAAGGCATGCTATGGAAAACAATTTGGAAGCCAAGCAAATTGTGCTGAGTTGCAAAAGCACCCAGGCAGAATGGGGAGGAAAAAAAACCTTATGGAGTGAAGCCAATAAGCCCCCAGTTAGATCATTTGGCTGCATGTGTGCTGTCTTTTTTTCAGGCACACTTACTTCCAATGGGGCACTGGACTGGTGGTTAACATTATAGTTAGTGGACTCTGAAAATATACAGTGAAACCTCTAAGGCCCATCGCACACCAAGCGACGTGGCCGAAACCGACTGAACTGTCGCGCAGTGTTCTAAGTTTGGCAACTCATTTCCATAAGTTGCCGAACCTCTGCCACTGTGCTGTGGTTAAACATTTTATTGATAGTGATTGGTAACAACCAATGAAAAATGCACATGAGCTTACACACACTCAGTCGCCAACTGTAATTTTTGGAGATTGTCCAATTGTTTGAGTCGCTCGGTGTGCGGCGGGTCTAGAGTTGAGCACAATCCTTTCCACATTACTGGTCAAACTCTGGTTTGTTCATACTGTACAGTGGAACCTTGATTTTAAGGACCCCAATTTCACAGATATCAGATGTAACAGACTGCCTGGACAGTACATGTGTCCAAAAATAGTTTCCAGTTGTCACTTAAACCGCCATTGACAAAGTCAGTTAGTTCCAGAATTTGTTCTGTACTGGCACTGTAGTGCATTACAGGCAGACACTGGGACACACGTATTTCTGGGGCACAGATATACAGTACAATATGACTAGATCCAGCCAACAGATGTGCCTACGTGGCGGCCATGTTGAATGTGATGACATTCCCATCAAAGACAATTCATTAAAATGCGGGGGCCAACTTGAATGTGGCAACATTTCCAGGCAATGCATTATGGCAGGAGTTCTATCTATTGTCACATAGAGCTCTGGTAAATGTCACCTCGCATTACGTTAAGACAGAGCAAGCGCAGAGAGAGTGCAGCAGCGGTAAAATGACAAAACTTTAAGACAACACTAAGACACATCTCTGGAATTGTGGAACATGCTCTTTTTAGTACAGTAACAGCTTTTGGTCAAGCCGTTGGTGGAAATAGGAAGCACACTAATTCCTCGCAGCTCATGAAAGGGACCCGCCTCGACTCGCCACTACAATATCTGATTGTCAACACCAAGCACACCAGTGGGGTAAGTCTGGATGAAAGTTAAAACTTTTAAAACATTTTCAAGCTTTTTTTACAGTAACTTTTTACTGGACTGGGCGTTTTAGGCCACGAAAAAAAAATACTAAACCATAATTTTGTACTGTACCGTAATATGGGTGCATATGGCCACAAAAAAAGTGCTTCAATAACAGTAACAGATGACCCCCACCCCCCATTAGTACGTTAAATCAAGGTTCCACTGTATATCTAAACAATGTTCCCATTGAAAACAATGAAAATCGGAATGAATGTTAACAAGCTGTAGTGATAATATAATCCCCTCTCAAAGTTTTGGAACTATGATGCCATCTCCCTAATTCTTGCTGTAGACTAAAAACATTTGGGTTTGACATCAAAAGAGATATCAGACGAGATCAACAGCTTTCCCCCCCCAAGGTATTTACATCTGGATTGGATACACAACTTAAAAGACTTGGGTCTTGAATTTCCTCTCATTGAGTAATTATTTATTGGTACTAAAACACCATATTTTTAGGTGAGCAAAAGTATTGGAATAGATTCATAGATACTACAGTGATATTTATATATAATAATAATAATATACTATGCAAAATAATAATATAGCATGTATATAATAGAAACACTGCGATTGGCTGGCGACCAGTTCAGGGTGTACCCCGCATCCTGCCTGATGATAGCTGGGATAGACTCCAGCGCTCCCGTGACCCTTGTGAGGATAAGCGGCTCAGATAATGGATGGATGGATGGATGGATAATTGAAACGTGGAATGTTTTCCTTACCAATGTGTTTTGGTTGGTCCAGCATGTGTAGACCAGGACTTTTTAAGTTTCTTTATACATTTTGGGCAAATTCCAGCCTGGCCTTCCTGTTCTTCTTGCTAATGGGTAGTTTGCATCTTCTCGTGTAGCATCTGTATTTTGGTTCATGACCTTAACCTTCACTCCTGCCCTCTGGAGGTTGTTGCTGATATACCTAATAGTTGTTTAAGAGTCTTTCTTTATGGCTCTTAAAATGTTTCTGTCATCATCAACTGTTATTTTGCTTGGTGTACCTGTTCGATGTCTATTACTACACAAGTGGCTTCATTTTTCTTCAAGGCAGTTTAGATGGTTGTATTAGCGATGGCCAACGTTATTGCAATGGCTCTTATTTTTAATGTTTTTTTACAGATCTCGTCTTCTCTTTAACAGAGAGACAAATCCCTCTTTTTTTAATAAATGTTGGTTACTAGACTTTACACCGATTTTATCGGCCTGATCGGTATCGGCCGATAATTAGCATTTTATGCCGATTTAATGTCATAATTCGCCGATCTGATCAATGACGTCATTGATCGGCTCCGCAAAAGACATTTACTGCGCGTCGCCATCGTGCGCAGTATATTTGAATCCAAAAGCTAGTTTATTTTTAGCCTTGTCGCGTGTCTTTTGACGTAGTACTGTAAATAACTGACGGCCAATAAAGTTATTTAAAAAAAGAAACGTTGGCGGTGTGGGACAGACAGCACGTCTGATACAGACAACACGTAATGCCTGGATCAGACTACAAGACCAATTTGGTCTTTCACGATTGCACTATGTCAGACTACTGCGATAATATCTTGTATTCCTATATCACCGCATCCCGTTTTTTACGGTCATTTTATCTTTATCTTGTCAACTCAAATGCGACCGGATACACTAGTTACCGTGGCGACAACAACAAGAGTGGATCGTGCCGACTGGAAAAAAGGACAAAATGGGGGAAAAACGTGTTGGTAGTCACCGGTGCTCAGGAGAGGACGTTCTCTTAAGGCTTGCTTGAGGTATGTTCACGTACTTTTAATACGATGCAGGTCGCAAGCAGGCAACAAAACGTTCTGTAGCCTAGCAAGCTAGTGCTAGTGTACATAAACATGCTCATGCTCATGCTCTAAAGTTTCGTAGGGGGTGAAGTAATTTAAGTACAATAAAGTAATTTAATTATAGTAAGTTAGCACCCATTATTTCTGTTATATTGTCATGTTGGTTTGACCTGATTGATTAGAATACATGACCTGACTAGAGGAGTGATTTCCAACCTTTATGGAGCCAAGGCACATATTTTACAATTGAACAATCTCACGGCACACCAACAACCAAAATTTCACAAAAAGTGGATACATTAATTACTGTATGTACTTCCTGCCATCTAATTGAAGACCATTCATTTGTTATGTCTGTCACTATGCCTCACTGGCATAAATAGATGAACAAAGATACATTATTTTTTGTAAATATAATTTTTGAGCAATTAAGTGCACAAGTATAAACAGTAAACGAAGAGGTCATCTAAAAATAGACACATTGCTCCATCTTGTGATTGGATCGGTGATCGGTTAATGTTTTTTTAAACTGATCGGCCCCAAAAATCCTGATCGTGTAAAGCCTATTGGTTACACCTCTAAATATATTCACTGACAAAGATAGATGGGTCCAAACAAAATGTGGTATAATTAAGTTGAGTATACAGATGTAAATACCTGGGGGGGAAAAAGCAAACATTTTGATGATATCTTGTATCATACTCATCTTTTGTGTGTCAAAGCCATACTGAATATGTTCAGTCTACAGCAAAAATAAAGGAACTGACCTCACTGCTCTTATACTTTTGGACGGGAGTGTATATTACAGTAGGTACGAAAAGTGTACACACCCTTGTTAAAATGACATTTTATTGTGATATAGAAAATGAAACCAAGATAAATCACTTCAAAATATTTTTTCTTTTACCATTATTGTGAGACATATAACCTCTGCAACTCAATTGAAAGAAAACAAATATTTTTGAGAGGGGAAGTGAAGATAAACAACTGAGATAATGGTTGGACAAGTCTGCACACTCTTGTGTAACTGATGATGTGGCTGTTTTCAGAATTAACAAATCACATTCAAGATAGTCAGCGCACACCTGCCACCATTTAGAGTGCCTCTGAATAACACCAAATAAAGTTCAGATGGTCTAGAAGGCTTTTCCTGAGATGTTTGAGCTTTCTTTGAGACACATGAAGCTTTTGTGCTAACGGTGACCAGAATTTGGAACTGTTCATAATTCACTCCACCTTGACAAAGTTGGTTCTCTGTAGTGTTCTTTTGGTGATGAGCAGTGTTGTGTTTGCACCAAACATACAGTACTTTTTTGGAATTATGGCAAAAAAGTTCAACCTTGGTTTCAATGGACCATTACACATTCTCCCACGTGCTTGCGAGATTTCAATGGTGTTTTTGCAAAATGTAACCAGATTTGGATGTTTTTCTTTGTAACATAAGGCTTCCATCTTGGCACCCTACCACATAGCCCAAACATATATTGTATGAAGAAGACCAGAGATTGTTTCCACATGGACTTTTTTTGCCAGAAATTGCTGCAGCTCCTTCAATATTGCTGTCAGCGTCTTGGCAGCCTCCCTGACAAGTTTTCTTCTCATCAATTTGGGAGGGATGTCCAGTTCTTGGTTATGTCACTTTTGTGCCATATTTTCTCCACTTGATGATGGCTGTCTTCACTGTGTTCCATGGTATATTCATCCATCCATCGATTTTCTACACCGCTTATCTTCACTGGGGTTGCAGGTATGGTGAAGCCTCTCCCAGCTAACTGCGGGCAGGAGGTGGGGTACAACCTGAACTGGTCGCCAGCCAATTGCAGGGCACATACAAAACAAACAAGCATTCACACTCACATTCATGCCTACGGACAATTTTGAGTCCTCAATCAACCTAGCACGCATGTTTTTGGGATGTGGGTAGTAACCGGAGTACCTGGAAAAAACCCACGCAGGCACAGGGAGAACATGCAAACTGTACACAGGCGAGGCCAGAATTTAACCCGGGTCCTCAGAACTGTGAGGCGGATGTGCTCACCAAGTTGTCACCGTGCCACCATGATATATTCAATGCCATGGAAAATATTTTGTGCCCTTCTCCTGACTGATACCTTTGAACAATAAGTTAACAATAAGGTGTGCACACTTGTGCAAACATTTCATTTGTTTATTTTTACTTCCCACTCAAAAATATTTCTTTTTTTTCCTGATTGAATGGTTCATTTTATAGGTCACAAGGGTGGAAAAAGCTTTGAAATTATGTATCTTAGTCTCATTTTTTTATATCACAAAAACCTGACGTTTGAACACAAGTTTGTATACTTTTTATATCCACTGTAAGTAGCATATTTCACACAGGTGGAAAAAGAAGTTTAAATTCAATGTCTGCCCACCCTTTCATGAAATGTGATGAACACAGTGACAAACTGTGGAAAAGGGAGGATGCAGGGCGCTTAGGATGAAGACTATTTAGTTGACTGTACTAAACAAACTGGACTGAAACGTGTGTACTAACCGACCAACCGAATACATACCTAATTTTTTTTCACAAAATGCGTGGTTGCCTGAAAAACTGAACACAGCTACTTGTATTCTGTTCTTGTTTTTATTCTTGAGAGGTGTAAAATGTTTGCCTCTCATTTACCTTCACTGGTACCCCTCTGTTGTGATATCATCAGGAAAAATGTAAACTGAAATCTCAGAATGACAGCGTCTTGAAATCCACATATTTGTGCAACTTTGCTTTTCCTGAAAGATTTTATTGAACTCGGACTTGTTAAATTTCAGGGCCATTTAAATTTAGAGGTTCCACTGTAGTCCACAAGGGGGTTGTAGGGGCCACAACAAAAAGTTTACAACGCGATACGATAAAACAAAGTAGCTCGGGTTTGGATCGTGTCTGTTATTTACCTTTTTGCTCCACTTCTATTTTAAGCATTGGAAGAGAGAGTGAAAAGGATGGGAGGAGGGAAAAAAGAGATTAATATTAACTTGCATCACTATGGTTAAACAGAGACACAGCTGACACATGGATGTGTTGACCTAATTAGAGAAAACAGTGAAGTTTGAAAAAGGTAACATCATTGCCATGGTCCTGTTGAAGGTAAAGAGGTACATCAAGTACTGTACATAGTTGATAGAGACGTACAAAGCAGAACATCTAGTACAGTCTAGTTTTATGATCAGACAAAGGTTTCCAATTAGTACTTTAAAACACAGTGATGGGTGGATTATTGTTGAATTATGCAGTTTTTCACGAACACGTCTTGATAGTAGTTAGGCATGTTCAATTTCAATAGTTTTGTCAAAACAGAAAATGAATGACATATATGTCATTTAATAGAAGGATTAACTCAGTATTACAGGGGAGTTTGCAATCCCCCCACACTTTTTGTCATGTTTGTTAAAACAGTCATTATGACTAGGGTTGGGCATCGTTTGAATTTGAGCGATTCCGGTTCCAATTCCGGTTCCTTAGTTCGATTTCGGTTCCAAACGACTCTCGGTTCCGATTCTTTTAGGGCACTGGGTCAAAAAAGATTGCATGGTTTAAATAAAGGGTGTCCAAATTAGGAACATCCATTTTCTTAGCAGCCCGCAGCATAGACTAAAATGAACATTTGACTTGAGGTTCTTTATAACCAGTATCAATATCAAACCTATGAACTAGAAGGTAATGTGTGGGGAACTAACCCAATTGACTTAATATTCATTAATTAATGTTTCAGCTAAAAGTTTAATATTTGAATCAATATTATACATAATATAATCAATATAAATTGTTAAAATTGTTATTTGAACTGTTTTAACTATTTTATTTTATTGTTTCACTCATCCAGTTGACTGAGAGTTGACTTCACTGATAGCATTGTTAAAAGCTTTATAGATGCCCCTGTATTCTGTTTCATCACGTCAAATGGTTTATATGTGTTTTAACTTGACTTCATGTTTTAAGCTTGTAGCCTTTTATTTTGAAGGGTACGCACCGGAACTCAGCATTTTGGCATGAAAAGTAACTTCACACGGCACCGGTGATTGTTTTTGATTAATTATTTTTATTTATTTTTTTAAATGGATGGAACCAAATGCTATAAAATGCTGATTCCTTTCCCTACCCACCGATGAGGCACAAGGTTTGTATTTGTGATACTGTGAGACAACTTTTAAGTGAATTTTGTCCCAATTCATTGTGATGTAAAGTTGCTACGGTGAGGTTTTAGCCCAATGGTAAGCCTTTTTTTTCTTCTTTTTTTTTGCCATCGGCGCTTACGTTGGTTTGAAGACTAAAATAAACCCTAAAAACCATCAGTGCAAAAGTGCAAGCAACCGTTAACTTGTTAGGTGGCATAGACTTATTTTATTGCTTCACTCACCCAATTTATTGAGAGTTGACGTCACTGAAGCTCCACGCGGTGTAGGCTGAGGCTCGGAGCATGTCAGATGCTACACATCGGGAAAAACTCCTTTGCATAATATAATCTTATTCCAAGTGTTGCACTGAGGTGACTGGTCATTAATTTTAACAAAGTTAAGACACACGTTTGTTCGCCGCCGCTGCCGTTGGGCACAAGCACATCATCGTGCCCGTTCTTCTTTGTTGGTTCACGCCGCTTCTTCGTTGCTTTTCGCCACTTCTTCTTCGCGGCTGGAGGACTAGGCATCGAAACGGGGAACCGAAATTTTTAAATTTGAACGGTTGCGGGAGAACCGGAAAGTTAGTCCCGGTTCCAATCAGTTCCCGATTCTCGATGCCCAACCCTGATTATGACTTAGCAGTGGTTGGACTCGCCCTCTAAAACCCCAATAGCTATTTGTATTGACAGTAATGAATGACTTTAACAAACTTTATGGAGAACTTGGTGAAGCGACAATGGATATATGCGCAGAAGCGATGAATTGAATGACATTGAATAAAGTAGAAGTATTTTATTCTTTGAATCATTTTGAATGCAAAAATTCAAATTCAGGATTCGTTGTTTTATTGGTATTCGCAACTCAATCCAAATCACCACTGATTATTTCATAGCACTACTTGACAGTAGTACATGATACTGTAAATATTTGACTTTCCACCGATCTGATCGGCTTGATTGGTATCGCCTTATAATTAGCATTTTATGCTGTTTGGCTGATTGGCTTTGTCATAATTTGCAGATCCGATCAATGACGTCATCCCTCGGTTCCGCAAAAGACATTTACTCGCGTCGCCATCGAGTACAGTATATTTGAATCCAAATGCCAGTTTATTTTTACTTACTTACTTTTGTACTTAACCTTCACTCCTGCCCTCTGGAGGTTGTTGCTGATATACCTAATAGTTGTTTAAGAGTCTTTGTGTATGGCTCTTAAAATGTTTCTGTCATAATCGACTGTTATTTTGCTTGGTGTACCTGTTCGATGTCTATTACTACACTAGTGGCTTCATTTTTCTTCAGGGCAGTTCAAATGGTTGTATTTGCGATGGCCAATGTTATTGCAATGGCTCTTATTTTTTATCGTTTTTACAGATCTTGTCTTCTCTTTAACAGAGAGACAACTCCCTTTTTTCTTTTTTTTTTTTTTAATAAATGTTGGTTACTAGACTTTACACCGATTTTATTGGCCTTATCGGTATCGTAAAATTACCATTTTATGCTGATTGGCTTTGATGTCATAATTCGCCGATCTGATCAATGACGTCATTGATCGGCTCCACAAAATACATTTACTCTGCGTCGCGTGCACAGTATATCTGAATCCAAAAGCTAGTTTATTTCTAGCCTTCTCTCGTGTCTTTTGACATAGTACTGTAAATAACTGACAGCCAATAAAGTCATTTAAAAAAAAAAAAACATGGCGGTGTGGGACAGCACGTAAGGCCTAGATCAGACTATAAGACAAATTTGGTCTTTCACGATTGCACTATGTCAGACTACTGCAATAAAATCTTCGCATCCCGTCTTTTGTGATCACTGGACTTACACTTGTTAAGATGGCGATGACATCGCAACGTGTGTATTATAAGAACAAAATGGGGGAAAACGTGTTGTGTTGATCACCGGTGCTCGGAAAAGGACTAATTTAAGGCTTGCTTGAGGTATGTTCACGTACTTTTAATACGATATGGCTCGCAAGCAGGCAACAAAACGTTCTGTAGCCTAGCAAGCTAGTGCTAGCACTAACGGTTGTACATAAACATGCCAGCGTTATGTCGACTCATGCTCTAAAGTTTCAGTGTGTGTGAAGTAATTTAATTACAATAAAGTAATTCAATTACAGTAAGTTAGCACCCATTATTTCTGTCATGTTGTAATGTTTGTTTGACCTGAATGTATATACCTGTATACCTATATCTGTATATATCATATATATATGAGCAGTATATACAGAAAATGAACAAGTAATTTAAATAGACACATTGCGCCATCTTGTGATCGGAGTGGTGATCGGTTATTGGTTTTCTAAATTCGCTGATCGGTGATCGGCCCCAAAAATCCTGAGCTGTAAAGCCTAGTAAATATGATCTGTAAAAAAAATCAGCAGTCTCTGGCCCCATCTTGTACCTCTAATTTGATATACAGTATAAGAAACCACCACAACTGACGAAACATGACCGTGTAGATGGAAGGCTTGACTAATGAGGTCTCAATCATTTGTTGCGCACCCGCAGGCACACTCATTGCGGGCATACGCCCGCTGTCTCGCAAAAAATTAAACTTCAAATCGATAATATTTAGGGTTATAGTAACTTTCCATCACTAATAAGGTGATCTTCTGGGGTAACAGGTAAGCACAAGGCCAAGGGGTGTGCCTGCTACTACTACTACGACAAAATTCCTGTTTCAACAAATATGACAAAAAGTTATTTTTAATTGCAAACTCCCCTTTAAAGTGCAACTTATTATCACACATGTTAGTTTTCACCATAATTGCTAATTACATGTACTAAATGACTACAGTCATGTTGAAAAGAAGATGAAAAAAACTCCAGCCATCACCATTAAGTGTTGCTGAAAAAAACACAGGTGCCACTAAGATGTGGACTGAGAGCTCCATCTTTTAGATAATTGTACATTTGTGCCATTTAAATTGCTGAGACCATAAATGAAAGAATGGAAATGGCTCAATAAAGAAGCAGGTCATTAGTGGATATTCATGGAACACATAATAATCACTCAATTACCAAATTATTATTTGTATTTGCCAACCATGCTAAAACATGCATTTTACATTTAATTTTATATTACATTTATGGGTATTTCTCCACGAGATTCCAGAGATGAAACTATATACATACACATATACATATACATCCATCCATCCGTTTTCCGTACCGCTCATACTCACTAGGGTCGCGGGCATGCTGGAGCCTATCCCAGCTATCTTCGGATGAGAGGCGGGGTACACCCTGAACTGGTCGTCAGCCAATCGCAGGGCACATATAAACAAACAACCATTCACACTTGCATTCACACCTACGTACAATTTCAATTAACCTATCATGCATGTTTTGGGGATGTGGGAAGAAACCGGAGTACCCGGAGAAAACCCATGCAGGCACGTTAGCACATGCAAACTCCATTGGCCGGATTTGAACCCGGGTCCTCAGAACTGTGACGCAGATGTGCTAACCAGTTGTCCACCGTGCCGCCTATATATGTACATACTATTAAAAATTATCGTAATTTCTACTGTGTAATGCACATTTCCCACCCCCAAAAAAATTGTAAAAAGTCAATAGTGCGCATTATACATAGGGGAATATTAAAAAGACTTTCACATTTTATAAATGTATGCCACCATCTCGAGGTTATGAAAAAACTGCACATTTTCATTGCCTGGGTAATCAAATATATGACCACAACTGTGGGTTTTCTCATTTACTAAACAAAAGTAGGGCTATGAATTTTAAAATAAGAGCAAGTAAATAAAAATTAAGTATTACGTGTTAGACCAGAATTTTATCAAAGATACCAAGTATTCTTTGACATTACATATTCCTCAAAAATATTAATTTAGTCCAAAGTCTAGGTCAGACTGCAAAAAAGATTTTTGCTGTCCTATTCATTTGAGTGTTTTAGTTTTTAAAAACAGTGATGGGATGTTATGACAACTATGGATAGACATTTGACTCTTTTCATTGATCAACTACGAAGGAAAGTAACAATTAATGAATAGGTAATGCTGCCCTGAGGACTTGCTGTAGATGTAGCATAGATATAGTGTCAGTTGGTGTCATGATGGTCTTCTTTAGACCACAACTTACAGAAGTTGTGCCATCTTGATTTTGCCTGAAATGCTTCAAGACACAACTAATCAACAATCTATTTTACGCACACGACAGAATGATCAATTAATCGATTACCACATTCATCCCAAATATCAATCCTTGTGATAGTGATAGATGCCCCCTGCTCCAGTGCGTTCCACTAACAAGTGTGTGTGTGTTCACTGTGATGGGTAAAATGCAGAGAACAAATTTCGTGTCCATGCATGCATGGTCATGACAATAAAGGTGATTCTTCTTCTTCTTGAAATAAAAAGGTAAAATCTGATTTAAAAAAAAAACCTGTAATGTAACTTTTAGCCAATAATGTAGCCGCTTATTATGTTATTGGCTGATTAATACGTTATTGGCCTGGTAAAAAAAAAAATAATAATAAAAAAAATATAAACATGTAATCACTGAGCCCATAACGTAGTAATATACTAATATCAATGTATTTAACTTTTTATTTTTGGATGTAACTGTGAAAATGCATACTCTCTCATTCTCTGCCTGTCTCTCTCGCTCTCCCTCTCCATGTATTTGTCTATGCTACCCTTGGGTCAAATTCTTACGAACTTTAATTTTGACTATCATAGCTATGCAGATGATACACAGTTATATCGAGCAGTGTCTCCAGATGATTATAGTTCAATTGAGGTGTTGTGTCACTGTCTAAAACCGATTAACAACTGGATGAGCCAACATATTCAAAACTGAGATAATTGTTTTTGGCAATAGAGAAAAGACAATTGCTGTTAGTAAATACCTGGAGTCACTCTCTTTAAAAACCAAAGACCAAGTCCGAAACGTTTGTGTACTGATAGATTCCGACATGACTTTCAACAGTCATATCAAATCAATAACTAAAAGTGCCTTCTACCATCTGAAGAACATATCCAGAGTGAAGGCTTGCATGTGCCAAGCAGATCAGGAGAAGCTCATCAGTGCTTTTATCACAAGTAGACTTGACTATTGTAATGGTCTTCTGACTGGACTCCCCAAAAAGAGCATTAAACAGCTGCGGCTCATTCAGAATGCTGCAGCAGAGCTCAGCACATATTACTTCAATTCTAAAGTCTTTAGACTGGCTCCCAGTCAGCTTTAGAATAGATTTTAAAGCTCTGCTACTGGTCTATAAATCACTAAATGGTTTAGGCCCTGAATACATGAAATAAATGCTAATGGAATATAAACCCAGTAGGGCTCTGAGATTGACAGACTCTGGTAAAATGATGGAGCACAGAGTCAAAAGCAAGCATGGTGAAGCAGCATTTAGCTATTACGCTGCACACAAATGGAATAACTTGCCAACAGAAGTGACGACAGCCCCAAGTTCAGGTTATAAACGCTTTTTCTCGTGCTTTTTATAGCATTTCCACTTTTAAATGATATTTGTTGCACTGTACACATTTTATTTTTTTCCTCTTTGTTTTATATGTTTATAAGCTGTTTTTCTTTGTTTTTAAATGCTTTTTATCATGCAAAGCACATTGAGTTACCTTGTGTATGAAATGTGCTATATAACTAAATTTGCTTTGCTTTGCTATTTAACTTGATGGTAATCATGAGCTCTAGTTACTGTATGTATGCTGCTCCTTTGCCATTTAAACTATCTCCAAAAGTAGTGGATGTTACAGGTTCAAGACCTATTATTTTATTGGCCAGTTATTATGCTATGGGCTGTTATTACATTATGGGAATGTAATAGCAACCCATAGCGTAATGACGGCCCATAACGTAATATATTTGCCCCTTTTAAAATGTAATAGGCCCATAACGTAATTAAATTTTACGTTATGGGCTTAGTTATTAAATTTGCAAAAAAATATATATTTATTTTATTTTTGTTTTTTTACCAGGCCATTAACGTAATAACGAGCCAATAACAAGAAGTTATTACGTTACTGGGCACAAGTTATTACGCTATAGGTTCAGGACTTGTATTACGTTATTGGTCAGTTATTACGTTATGTGCCTATTACATTACGGAAAGGGCAAATATATTGCATTCTGGGCTGTTATGAAGTTATGGGCTGTTAGCTTATTACGTTATGGGCTTCTAAATGAGTCAATGTCAAGTGTTGTATACACTACTAGTACAGCAACATTGTGGCTACATCTTGTTTATTAGAATACAAGTTCTACAAATTCGGGATATTCTATCAATGCTTACGAATAATGCTGATAACATTTTAAAAATGACATTGGGAAATTAATTCAATTTACAGTTTACATTTGATTAAATGTATTAGGAATTCCGGCGGCACGGTGGCCGACTGGTTAGAGTGTCTGCCTCACAGTTCTGAGGACCGGGGTTCAATCCTCGGCCCCGCCTGAGTGGAGTTTGCATGTTCTCCCCGTGCCTGCGTGGGTTTTCTCCGGGCACTCCGGTTTCCTCCCGCATCCCAAAAACATGCATGGTAGGTTAATTGACAACTCTAAATTGCCCATAGGTGTGAATGTGAGTGTGAATGGTTGTTTGTTTGTATGTGCGATGTGATTGGCTGGCAACCAGTTCAGGGTGTACCCCGCCTCCTGCCTGATGATGGCTGGGATAGGCTCCAGCACGCCCGCGACCCTAGTGAGGAGAAGCGGCTCAGAAAATGGATGGATGGATATTAGGAATTCCACATCACTGCTTACTTAGTCTGACATAGACTTTAATATATCAACAGTTTGTTTTCAACTCATAATGACAATTGCTCTTTGTGCCAAAATATGAAATTGTGGGGACTAGAGAAAAGTCTGCAATTACAGTTAATTATCATTAGAGATGTTGAAACCAACAAGAATTTGACTTTTTTTCTGAAATATTTCACTAAAGAATATAAAAGTTTATTTTGGAAGGTGACATATTTCAGAACAGAAATATAGCTGAAATAGCACTTCATATTTTGACATGAGGAGGCAGGGTTTAGTATTTGAGTGGTAAAACAAATCAATTAGCCAGGATCTGTCATTCTGCTGGGGAAAACATAGTGGTTCATAACCAAGAATACTGTCTATAGTGGGGGAAAAGCAAGAAAATAACAACAGTTAAGTTGTAAAAAGCCTCTTCAGCCACATCAAACTAGATTAGAAGACAGAAAAAAGAAAATCTGGAAAGCAAAGTAGATACATGACAGGAGAGCTGACAAGGTTAGTCCGAAATATAGTGAGGAAGTAACAAATCAGTGTGATCAGAAATCAGCAGATGGAAAGGGGATCTGGTAACCATGGCGATTTCCTGCGGATTGCACAGGGGAAAGGAAGACAGTCACTTACTTTTACTGAAGCAACAATGAAACATGAGGCACTCCCCTCCCACACCAAGCCCTCAATCCTAAACTGTTTCCACTTGCCACTGAAATAGCAAGAGAGTTATTTCTCCATATATCAACACAAAAATGCCACCACATTATCAAATAATAAAAATAACTTTCCAGAGTATGAATTAAACTGATTTAAAATTATAGAATAATCTAGAGTAATAAAAAAAGAACCATTGGAATATAATTTGTGGTATTTAGCAAGTGACACCAAACAGTGTTATTAGCATTGAGCATCACAAATGTCTATACGAGTGCTGCTCTCGCCATTTCAAAATAGCATGCACAGTTCATTAGATTTATCTTGGCTTTTATGTTGTCTGATCAAGCAAATATTAGAGCCAAATCAGAGAGTGACTCAGTGGCAGGTGAAGTAAAAATGTACGGAGGCAAAGGTTTCCTTGGCTGGAAGATAATGTCATCAATGAGGGCACGCCGTGACAAAAACAAATCATGAAGCCAAAATAATGAAATGGTGGAAACATGCTGCAAAGGCCACTTACACATAAAGGAAAAATCCCCAAATTGCGTGTGTGATCATTCAAATTTTCAATTCAAAAGTCTCTCACATAGTCAGCCACAAAGCCAAAAACAACATTACGACATTGTGCAGACCAAAAGTTCAGTGGATAAAGCTTTTGAGGGACTGTTGGTTCTACAGTAGAAATGAGGACACTGTCTGCAGGCCCGCCGTTGATCAGCTTAATGGGGATTTAATATGTTGTCTTGTAAATCAACTTCTCAAGTCTTGTATCCCAGCAAATCCTGGGGACCCTAAGCCTCTGAGCCACTGTAATGTTTTAATCACAAATCTCGATATTTGGCATGTGATTTGCTTTGTCTGCAAACAGCAGAGAACTGTATGCTACTCGATCCCTTTTATGCCAACTAAGTAGTATGTTTTACTTGCTTGAAATGTACTTAAATGTGGCAAATAATACTTTGTGACTGTCTTTGGCTAATCTGACACAAAATGTTTAAAAAAGGCAGTTGAACCTCTAAAATCAAACACTAAACCATTGAGGGTGCGTTATTAGTGTTTTAACATATTATTAACAGAGGTTATCAAAGTTAGACTTGACTTGCATGACAATTATAAATGTAAAAAGTGGGATGAGTTAGGGCAGCGATTCTGGAAGTGTGCAAGTGTACCACGAGTGGTATGCGTGCTCTCGATAGTTGTACATGAAAGACTCACCATATTAAATACAAATAAAATGTACATTTAAAACATGCAATACATCCACCCATCCATCTTCTTTACCGCTTCTCCTCACAAGGGTCGCGGGTTGCTGGAGCCTATCCCAGCTATCTTCAGGTGGGAGGCGGGGTACAGCCTGAACCGGTCGCCAGCCAATCGCAGGGCACATAGAAACAAACAACCATTCGCACTCACATTCACACAGGCAATTTAGAGTCTTCAATCAACCTACCACGCATGTTTTTGGGATGCGGGAGGAAACCGGAGTGCCCGGAGAAAACCCACCCAGGCACGGGGAGAACATGCAAACTCTACACAGGCGAGGCCGGGATTTGAACCCCGGTCCCCAGAACTGTGAAGCAGATCTGATAACCAGTTGTAAATAAAGTTTATAGTTATGCACATGTGCGGTTTAAACTTTTTTAATCCAGTACAGTATTTTTTTTACTTTACAATTAAAGTATAATACATTTTTGAGTTCAGCTATATTTAACCTTTAAGCACAGTACAATACATTTGCATTTATTTTTTTAAGAACAGTTTTTAAACATTTAATTAAGCACAGTTTTTACGAGACTTTTATGTGCAATACATTTTAACTGAATCATTATTTAAGTACAGTATTTCAAATGTTCCTATGTTTAAGCAGTGTTAATGTGCATAATGTTGTAGTGGCTTACAATAATAAATATAATGTTTAAGAATAAAACATCTGCCTTGTTCTTGATAACCAGTTAGGCCTAGGTACTGTATTTTAATGTTGGTCATTATGGAGGGACTTTGAGAGATGAGTATTTTTTCAGGTGGTACTTGGTGGAAAAAGTTTGAGAATCACTGCGTTAGGGTACAGTTTATCAGTTTTGTATTATATGATTTTTTTTTTAAAATCTTTGTCAGCTACTGTATTTTGCTTTTACATTTAAATATTAACAGCAGTTAACTTACATTTGTATGAAAGTTATGACAGTTAAAATTGTTACAATTGCCAGTAAAGTTAATAAATATTTCATGATGGAGGCAGAATGACCCTGTTTAATCAGTTGTCTAAACAAATCGGAGGACAACCAGTGTACCGGAACAGATTTTGTCCGACCTTAGAGGTTACACTCCAATGTGTTTTAGAAGTCATTAGTAAATGCTAGAGAAAGGCATGGAACATGGGCTGTCCAAAAAACATTTTAATTTTTCTTGTGAAGGAATTCTCTTCCGTTGTGATGAAACATCTGCAATGCTAGCATTCACACTAATTGTTTTGGGCCTGCCTTTGTTTGGAGTTGATTTCACTTTTAAAACATCTAAATTTCGCCACAATTGTTACATCTGTTGGCAAAATATGTTTTAACAGTCACAATCTTGGCAGTTGAATTTGCGAGATTGCATAGCTGTATACATGCAAATCCAAATGTGAGTGTTTGTGTGTGTGCGTGTACATAAGGAAACGGAGGATTGGTTTGAGGAGAGTAACAAAACGATTCACATTTCACAAAACACGAGTCGGACTGAAGTAGGTAAAGTCGGGCTTGTGCAGACGAGTTGGGAGTTGTCACACTGGGATAACACTAAACACTTACCAGGACAGTTGCGATAGGACACATTCTGTGTTCTTGGTCCTATTCTGGTTGGGCATGGACCTTTGAGAGGCAAAACATGGCGCTACAGACATGCACAGACTGAAACTGCTGAGAATGAAAAGTTTCCTTTTATGTCATTTAAACTTTGCCACTAAATATAGTATTTCATTAGAGGGCTATATTTCCCCACATTAGAGCAGTCTTGACTGCATCCTTGAAGCAAGAAAGAGTCTTAAATCAACAGTGGGCGGTGGAGAGTGCACCTTAAGGCAAATCCCTCTGTTCAAGCCTAAGGTGGCACAGTAAGACATGATCAACATGTAATAATGAGGCAAGCGAAAAATACATGTTTAGGGGAAACATATAGGATTTGAACAGCTAGAACCGAACACTCTTTATTGATTACTCTTTTTAACAATAGGGCTCCTCAAGCCTTGAAGAGGTTGACCTTTAAGTGGTCAAGACATTCCCCACCGAATGATCTTCACCAGTGCAATGTGAATCCACACTAATGGGCATCTTAGACAGGTATACTAATACAAATGAACAAAGGATAAAGAAATATTTTACTGTCATCCATTTCTATAGTTGTTTTATCCAAAACTGAATGTTGGGATGAATGAAGTGTCACCAAATATCATCTTCCCATCATTTACACTCTAATTATTCCAGTTCCACCTGATTAGCGAGTCTGGCAATTCATGTAAATCTATGTCGTTAATCAGGTTGTAAAGGTTACTTAGGGGAATATTCTTCACAAATTGCAAATGAACATGGCAGCTCAAAGGACAAAAGGGGATTTTTAATGCAAAGGGCAATCTGAATTTTGTTTGGGAGCTGAATGGCAATGAATATTTATCTACTAGGGAGAAGACAAAATGCTGACAATAGCTCCTCATAGGAAATATTCCTGACTTATGAGTGCAGCTGTTCTGTTTTCTTACATAATGAAACATCTGTTAGCATGCCTCCACACCTGTTTTATTGACGTATATTAAGCCATCAAGGTGAGCTGCGCTTTTGCCTGACTGACTTCTCCATGTTACAGTAATGAAACACTTGCTTGCCATTATGGAGAGCCACCATGACTTATTCCCCCCACACCCCACACCCCACACCCCAACCCCAATTTTGCTAACTCATAACCTGGCTTGTCGAACTGCTGAAAACACGGTGAGCACATAAATAATAAAGGCAAGTACAGAGGAGAACCAAAAATGTTTTACAGGTCATATATCAAGAAAAGTTCATGACATGACACAAATAGAAGAAGAGACAGAGGAAAAGGGCGCTGAAAGGTGCTGTAGACAAAGAGTGTGGACAATACGGACAAGGTTGGAGCAGGACATGGGACGGTGATGTGTCAAGATGCTGAGAAAGAAACTGAGGACAAGAGCACTGGGGTGATAGGGAGGAGCAGAGACTGACTTTTCAATAATGAACGTGGGGTGAGAGCAAGCTTATACTTACTGTAGGGCACACACTCATACTGGACCTCCAGATACTTGTATGTCCCCGGACAAGGGTCTGGGAAGACGTCTGAACCCGTGATCACGATACACTGGGTCCGATTGTTGCATCTGTGAAGAAAAATATAATTAAGCAACAGCTAGTTGTGCATCTTAAATGATAATTAAAATATAATTAAAAACCAATACTGTCGTATTTGACATCAAAGTATTTTCAAATTCTATTCATGATATTGTCAAAATGTTTTCTTATGCTGTGCTTTGAAAGGTGCCGTATTGTACCAAACCAACTTTTTCTAGTATTTGGGTACTGTGGTGCCTCAGTAAATATCTGAAATATGAATTAAAATAATCCACGCATTGCTGAAATCCAGACATTTTTCTGCTCAGAGGCCTGAAATCAGGTCATTTGAATTTCTCAAGTTTATCTACGTCACTAGCGAAGATCTCCACCTACCTCTCTGCTCCCAAGCCAGCGCTGTCAACATAACAAACACGTGTGCTCTCACAAGTACGTCTTCTACACGGAGGCAACTAATCAGAGGAAAGGGGGTGGTCTTAGCCAAATGTGGACAGAGCGAATACAAAACTGGGTCAAACAGAAGTAGCTTGTCAGAGGGACCTTTTCTCGACACACGTACAACCCCAATTCAAATGAAGTTGGGACGTTAAAAACAGAATGCAAGGATTTGAAAATCATGTTCAACCTATATTTAATTGAATACACTACAAAGACAAGATATTTAATGTTCAAATAGATAAACCTGATTCTTTTTAGCAAAAAATCATTAACTTAGAATTTTATGGCTGCAACACATTCTAAAAAAGCTGGGACAGGGTCATGTTTACCACTGTGTTACATCACCTTTTCTTTTCACAACATTCAATGAACGTTTGGTAAGTGAGGAAACTAATTGTTGAAGCTTTGTAGGTGAAATTATTTCCCATTCTTGCTTGATGTACAGCTTCAGCTGTTCAACAGTCCGGGGTCTCCATCGTCGTATTTTACGCTTCATAATGCGCCACACATTTTCAATGGGAGACAGGTCTGGACTGCAGGGAGGCCAGTCTAGTACCCGCACTCTTTTACTACGAAGCCACGCTGTTGTAACACGTGCAGAATGTGGTTTGGCATTGTCTTGCTGAAATAAGCAGGGGCGTCCATGAAAAAGACGTTGGTTGGATGGCATGTGTTTCTCCAAAACCTAAATGTACCTTTCAGTATTAATGGTGCCTTCACAGATGTGTAAGTTACCCAAATAAAGATGATTCTGATTCTAATGCCATTGGCACTAACACAGCCCCATACCATCACAGAAGCTGGCTTTTGAACTTTGCGTCCATAACAGTCCAGATGGTTCTTTTCCTCTGGCCCGGAGGACACGACATCCACAATTTCCAAAAACAATTTGAAATGTGGACTCGTCGGACCACAGAACACTTTTCCACTTTGCATC